>NC_068446.1:25610998-26275998 GCF_023373465.1 Oncorhynchus keta | reverse complement strand
TCTGTCGTTCATAATCGCCTCAACTTCACACAAGGCTGTCTGCAAAGCCTCATCATCCAGTACTTGCTCTTTAAGGACTGAATAGAGGATATTTTTCACCAGTCGGATCAACCTCTCCCATACCCCCCCATGGTGGGCTCCAGAGGGAGGGTTGAATGACCATGTCACTCCTTCCTTCAGTAATTCTTTTTGAATCTTGTTGTGATCCAGCTCTTTCATAGCTTCTCCTAGCTCTCTGTGTGTTCCAACAAAGTTGGTGCCATTGTCTGTTCTGATACTTGTTACTGGACCCCTTCGACAGATGAACCTGCGCATGGCATTGATGCAGGAATCAGTATCCAGATAACTAGCAACTTCAAGATGGACAGCTCGACTCGACAAGGCAAGTAAAGATCACACCATAACGCTTCACATGAACGCGGCCTCGCTTCACCTCTATGGGGCCGAAGTAATCTGTGCCCACATGGGTGAAAGGCGGCAAATCAGGCGACACCCGATCTTGTGGAAGGTCGGCCATCTTCTGTTCTCCAGCTCTAGCTTGCATCCGCCTGCAAAAGACACAGCTCTTAAGGATCTTCCTTGCTAAAGAGTTGGCACAGGGTATCCAATATCGCTGGCGAAGTCTAGAAAGCATGTGACCTCTCCCAGAGTGGCCAACCTGCTCATGGATGTGGAGTAAGATCAGTCTAGAGATGTAGGAGTCTTTGGGCAGGATCATAGGATTCTTTAGTTCCGTAGGCATAGCAGCTTTGCTTAACCTTCCTCCTACTCTCAGAATGCCATTGTCAACAATTGGATCAAGCTTACAGATTGAGCCACTTCTCTTGGCACATTGTTTTCCTTTCACAACTAGTGCAATTTCTTGTTTAAAGTGCTGCCGTTGTTCAAATCGAATGATGACCTTTTCTGCTTCATCTAGGTCATCCACAGACGTCAGTTTGAACTTGTCAATTTGTTCCTTCAGTGAGTTTGTCAGACTCTGATCTGATCTTGGATCAGTTTGAGAGATAATTTTCCTTTTCTGGCTTAACTGTAGAAGACATTTCTCCAGTTTCAGCATCCAGGCAACTGCTTTCTTCAAGCTGTTCCATGTTGAATAGTACTCAATCAGTTTGCTGGTTGGACTCTTTTCTTCCACACTTGTATGGTTTACGATTACGTCTTTTCTCACCTCTGGATCATCCGGAGGGATGGAGCCAAGCTCCTCGGGGACTTTCGGCCATTGAGTTTCTGGTTTCTCCAGGAATTCTGGTCCTTTGCGCCATCTCTTTGAGTTCAGGAACATTTCAACATGTAATCCTCTTGAGGCATCATCGGCTGGGTTTTGTTTTGAGTTCAAATACCTCCACTGTTTTGCTTTCGATAGGTCACGGATCATAGCAACCCTATTAGCCACAAAGGTATGGAATCTCTTGGTATCATTGCGGATGTATTTTAGCACAGACTGGCTGTCCGTCCAAAAAGTTGACTCCTCAAGTTCAATCTGGAGCTCCAACTTTAACATCCTGTCCACTCGCACTGCCAATGTTGCTGCAGCAAGTTCCAGTCTGGGGATTGTCATCTGCTTGAGTGGAGTCACCCTTGATTTCCCTAGTATGAATGCAATGTGAACCTTTTCCATACCGTTTGTGAACCTAAGGTAACTTGCCGTGCCATAACCTTGTTCACTTGCATCACCGAAGTGATGCAGCTGTGCCGTCTTGACTTGACCAAAGTTCAGGCATCATACACCTGTCTATCTGGAATCCGGAGAGCTGGTCCAGCTCTGAGAGCCATCTCTGCCATGAAATAGAGTGTTCTTCAGGGATGACTTCGTCCCATCCACACTTTAGCTTGCAAAGCACTTGAAGAATTTGCTTTGCCTTTAATACAAATGGGGCGAGGAAACCTAATGGATCATAAATAGAGCTGACAGTTGAGAGAATACCTCTTCTTGTAAGGGGTCTGTTCTTGACAGTGACTCAGAAGGTAAATGCATCACTTTCAATGTTCCATCAGATTCCAAGTGCTCTTTCAACAGGCAGCTTTTCTCTGTCCAGGTCCAGTTCTTTTATCTGCTTGGCTTTGTGTTCATCAGGGATAGAAGCCAGCACAGTGCGGCTGTTGCTGACCCACTTGGTCAATTTGAACCCACCCTGAGAGCACACATCCCTGAGGTTTTTCGTGAGAGCTATGGCTTGTTCTTCTGTGGCCACTGACTTGAGGCAGTCATCAACATAGAAGTTGGACTTGACTGTTTGAATTACCTCTTCATCGTACCTCTCACAGTTGTCTTCTGCAGTCTTTCGCAGTGCAAAGTTTGCACAACTTGGAGAGGATATAGCACCGAAAAGATGTACTGTCATTCTGTACTCCTCCAATCTTTTGTTAGTATCACCATCCGGCCACCATAGGAATCGCAGGAAGTCTAAGTAATCTTCATGGACACGTACTTGATGGAACATTCCTTCGATGTCTGCCATCATGGCAATGTGCTCTTGCCGAAATCTTAGCAAGACTCCTATAAGCGTGTTTGCCAGGTTAGGGCCTTGAAGGAGTTCACTGTTAAGAGATGTACCTTTATAGGATGATGAACAGTCAAACACTACTCGTATCGTTCCTTTGCGCTTATGGTGAACGCCATGGTGTGGTATGTACCATACCTTGCCTTTCTCTCTGAGGAGCTGTTCTTGTGGTACCTTCTCGGCGTAACCTTTTGTTATCATCTCTTCCATGAAGCCTTTGTACTCTGCAGCGTAACCTTTGTCCTTCTTGAATTTCCTGATAATATTTAGAGCCCGCTGCTTTGTCATGTCACAATTGTTTGGCAGGACAACATCCTTTTTGCGAAAGGGCAACGGTAAGTAGTAGTGATGGTCTTTGAGGGTTATGGAACTTGATACGATCTCCATAAACCTACGATCCTCAGCTGACATCTCACTTTTCTCTTCATACCCTCTCTCAGGGAAGTCATGGTTGTACTGATTTACAAGAAGAACCCCCAGGTCGGCAATTGAGATACGATTGGCCATCACCGTAGGATGCCCAGATTCTTCTGCCATGGTACAATTGTTAAGAGGACCGTTCATCACCCATCCAAAGAGAGTTTTCACTGCATACGGTCCGTTGCCTTGACTATTTATGATTTTCCAGGGTTCCATTGCATTTGGAGCATTTACGCCAATCAGCAGTTCGACGTCGGCGTCAATTTCCTTCAACTGAACTTCTTTCAGGTATGGCCACCTTTTGAGATCTTTCTGAGTGGGAATGTTCCCTCTTGTCACTGGGATCTTATTTTGGGTGTAGACCTTTGGTAATGCAAGAAATGTGTCACCTTCCACATTGCCAATCTCTAATCCAGATATCTCAAAGCTCTTGGTAGGACTCTCCTGCCCCATTGTGCGTAGCAGAATTTCAGTCTCACTGCCTTTAGCTTGCAACTGCCTCATGAGTCTCTCCGTACAAAATGTTGCTGAGCTACCAGAATCGAGAAATGCATAGGTTAACGTAGACTTGCTTCCATTTGGCATCTTTACTTGAACTGGCACAATCACAAGTGCACAATCTGTACCGGCCCCGGTATCTTCACCAGCTTCCAGTGAAACAAGAGCACTGCTGACAGTCTCCTCCCGCTTTACTGCTACACCCCTCGTATCTGCCTTCAGAGATCTAAATCTCTCTTCCTTCAATGTGCAGGATAGTGGGGTGCTTTCTTTGACATTTCTGACAGGTCATCCTTCTTTTACATTCTTTGCTTAAGTGTCCTCTCATCAAACAGCCAAAACAAAGGCCTTTTGATCTCAGAAACTCAACCTTGGCTTCATGTGGCTGTGCCTTCACCTGTTGGCAGTCGACCAGGAAATGCTCACCAGCGCAAAATACACATGAGCTACTGGGAGCATCAGAAGGGTAGGTGCCTGGTTTCTTGACTTTGAATGTTTGTTCTTTTAGAGGTTTTTCCGAGTCACAATCTGCCAGTACATCTACTGCAGTGGGAAAGCTGCTTCCCCTACTCTTGGACTTGAACTGCTGTTTAAAGTCAGCTTCTGTTTTGGTTTTAAAAAAAACGTTTTGTTGGTCAGGGGATCTTGAATATCTCCGTACAACGGATCCTGCAGTATTTTTGCCTGTTTTTCCATGAACGTCACAAGGTCACTGAACTGGGCCCTCAGGTGGCTTCTCTCTAAAATATCACATGCCGTAGACCTCCATTTTTCCCTTAGTTTGTAGGGAAGTTTTGAAATGATCAACTTTATGTTGGAGGGAAGATTAAGCTCTTCCATGTTCTGTAGGTCTTGCATAGCGTTACAGCATCCTCTAAGATAGAGTGCATAGCCACCCAGTCCCTTTCCATCATCCGGTTTGATGTTTATCCAGTTCCAAGCTTTTTCCATGTAAGCAGTGGTGACTTTGATTTCATTGCCAAAGTGTTCCTTTAACAACCTCTTAGCCTCTGCATAGCCTCTTCTGGCTTCCATATGCAGACAACTACGGACTAGATCCTTGGGCTGACCAGAGGTGTACTGTTCCAGGTAATAGAGCCTATCCTGGTGGCTGCTTGTCTTATCTTCTATTCCATGCTCAAATGCACGCATAAATGGCCTAAAGTTTAGAGGATCACCGTCAAACATAGGTATCTCCCGAACAGGGAGTGTGGCCTGTTTGTGCTGTAGTACAAGGAGGTCAGCAATTTCATTCTGCCTTTGCATGACAGTAGAGAGGTTATCATGGCTGATACCCGCAGTGTTGATTCTGTGTTGATTGCTAGACCTTGATGTTGGCTGCTGAAGGGTGTGGTTTATGACTGTTTTCTGAATAGGTTTTGATGGCTTTGTGGTCGGTTGTTGTAAAACTCTTTGTAGTGGGGTCTTTGGAACTGCACCTAATGCAGCAAATGCAACAGGTGATGGTTCAGGTTCCTTATAGACCTCGGGTTCCTGGTTCTCAAAATAAGAGTTCATTCCATCTTCTTGGCTTAGAAAATGGGCTGCCACAGAATGGGATTGAGAAGTTGACTCAACACTCTCCAGAACCTTCAGTTTGGCATTATATGCTGCTATGTCCGTTTCCAGTGCCATTTTTTCCATCCTAACATTCAGTTGAGCTTTCTGTTGTTCCAGTTGAGCTTTCTGTTGTTCCAGTTGAGCTTTCTGTTGTTCCAGTTGAGCTTTCTCCAGTTCCAATGCATGCTTGTCCTGTAATGATGCTTGGCGAGCTAGTAGAGCTGCTCGTTCTGCCTCAGCTTTTAGGCGTGCAGAGGACACTGAGGAAGCAGTTTTAGAAGACTTTGTTTTACTTGATGTTTTTGACACATTGGAAATGCTGTTGTGTGGTTCAATGAGCGTTTGTGGCTCGATTTCAGCTTTTTTCCATATTTCCACCTCTTTCAGGAAATGTTCACAAGTTCTCATTCTTGGTTGATAATAGTTAATGCTCTCCTGTTCGTGTTCCTCCTCTGTGACCAGCTCTAGCACAGAATTATGAGCATTCTTAAAGTCATTGAGAACAGCATGGTATGCTTCAAGACTCTCATCCACAGTTTCAATGTTTCCTCCATCAACAAGAAGGGCTTTTATTTCATTCATTTTGCGTGTACATACTCCAAGTTTGCCTCTCCGGGCTGCATAGAGTGAATTTAGATGCTCCTCTGCCCTCTCCAGTGGAGTCTTATTTGGGATTTCATCCTCCATCATTCACTTTTAGTTCACTCAATTTACAATGATACAGTTGTTGGTTTTTGATTGTTAAACGTAATGCCCCTTTAGACCTCCTTTAATGCTTTAAAACACAGTCCTCCATTTCAGCATATTGACCCATTTGAATTGAACATGTGCAAGTTCGGCATTTTAGATGCGTTTTAAACATTTCATCCCATTATAAGTTGTCCCTTTAATGAAGTTTAAACACGCAGTATCTTTAGATCCTTAGATTGCATTCGTTGCGTTGATGCATTGCATTTCCACGTTAGGCCAAATATTAGACATAAGATTAGGCTACATTGTGCGTAGGATCTCAGTGTTTCCCAAACTTAAACTTCTTAATTGTTTTCACAACGCTGTGTTTTGAATTCCATTCCCAAGTTTATCAAACATTCCAATTAAAAGCACATTTGTGCTTCCATAATATGCATGATCAAATGATCGCATTGAACAGGGCAGCTCATTCATTCGCAGTGGTTACTCACGGCTGGCGAATTCTAGGAGTTCAAATCCTTCCAAGCGAGCTGTCCTTACGATCCGTCCTTACGATCCGAATGCAATTACCAATAGAACAATATCCAGCGTGTGTCCGAACCGGAGATTTCCTTCCGATAGTAATCCTTCACGGAGTTTTTTTTACTTGATTGTAGTGGCTTCCTTTAGTCTTTACCATAGCCACTGCCCAAGCCTGAAGCGGGGTTGTTTGGTACGCATACAGTCCACACTCAAGGTTTCCAAACGGCCAAACATTCCATGACATCCAGGGATATGGTGCAACAAAAATGTTTATTCTTCTTATATCTAACAAATAAATGAGTCTCCAATCAACTTAAAGCACAAAATACTTGATATGGAAAATACATATTATGACCTGTATGTCTGTATGTCTGTATGTCTGTATGGTCAAAAAACTATACCGCTCCCGCATCTAGCAAGGACTCCCTCTCCCGAAGGCCCAACTTCCTGCCTTTATCCTAACACACTTACCACAATACAATGAACAGGCATGAGGGGGGGCCAAATGGCCGAGTTACACTAACAACAAATTAATATATCTCAATCGGGTAAATATAAATCATAAAGGTACGTACCTAATATTTCATCATTTACATTAATATTTAATATATTTACACAGATATACATGGAGCTCCATATGTTCGGTCTTTTATACAAATATGTCCAAATCGGCTCTAACGCTCCCTCTATCTGTCTCTTCCTCCCTCTCTCTCTTCCTCTCTCTCTGTCTCTTCCCCTGTCTCTGTCTCTTCCTCTCTCTCTGTCTCTTCCTCCCTCGCTTTGTCTCTTCCTCCCTCTCTCTGTCTCTTCCTCTCTCTCTTTCTCTTCCCCTCTCTCTCTCTCTCTCTCTCTCTCTCTCTCTCTCTCTCTCTCTCTCTCTCTCTCTCTCCCTCCCCCTCCCTCTGTCTCTGTCTCTTCCTCCCTCTGTCTCTGTCTCTTCCTCCCTCTCTCTCTCTTCCTCCCTCTCTCTCTCTTCCTCCCCTCTCTCTCTCTCTCTCTCTCTCCCTCCCTCTGTCTCTGTCTCTTCCTCCCTCTGTCTCTGTCTCTTCCTCCCTCTCTCTCTGTATCTTCCTCCCTCTCTCTCTGTATCTTCCTCCCTCTCTGTCTCTCTCTTCCTCTCTCTCTGTCTCTTCCTCTCTCTCTCTGGTCTCTTCCACTCTCTCTCTTCCTCTCTCGCTCTGTCTCTTCCTCTCTCTGTCTCTTCCTCTCTGTCTCTTCCTCTCTGTCTCTGTCTCTCTCTGTCTCTTCCTCTCTCCCTCTGTCTCTTCCTCTCTCGGCCTCTTCCTCTCTCTCTGTCTCCCTCTCTTCGTCTCTCTGTCTCTTCCTCTCTCCGTCTCTCTGTCTCTTCCTCTCTCCGTCTCTCTCTCTCTCTCTGTCTCCCTCTCTTCGTCTCTCTCTCTCTTCATCCCTCTCTTTCTCTCTTCATCTCTCTCTCTGTCTCTTCCTCTCCGTCTCTCTCTCTCTTCCTCTCTGTCTCTTCCTGTCTCTGTCTCTTCCTCTCTCTCTCTCCCCCTCTCTCTTCCTCTCTCCATCTCTTCCTCTCTCTCTCTCTTCGTCCCTCTCTTTCTCTCTTTCTCTCTTCTTCTCTCTCTCTCTCTTCCTCTCTCTTCCTCTCTCTCTCTCTGTCTCTTCCTCCCCCCTCACTCTCTTTCACAAAAGTGAAATAAACAATAAAAATTAACAGTAAACATTACACATACAGAAGTTTTTAAACAGTAAAGACAATACAAATGTCAAATTATATATATACAGTGTTTTAAAAATGTCTCTCTCTCTCTCTTTCTCTCTTCATCCCTCTCTCTCTGTCTCTTCCTCCCTCTCTCTCTCTGTATCTTCTTCCCTCTCTGTCTCTCTCTTTCTCTCTCTCTTCTTCTCTCTCTGTCTCTTCCTCTCTCTCTGTCTCTTCCTCCCGCTCTCGCTCTCTCCCTCTCTCTTCCCATGTTTAACCATGGGCTTTGTTAGTTTTAGCCTCGTCTAGAAGGGTTCTATATTATATTGTGAGTAATGATGTCCCTCTCAACTCTCTCTCTCTCTCTCTCTCTCTCTCTCTCTCTCTCTCTCTCTCTCTGTTCTTCTCTCTCTCTTCTCTCAATTCATCTCTCTCTCTCTCTCTCTTCATCTCTCTCTCTCTCTCTCTCTCTCTCTCTCTCTCTCTCTCTCTCTCTCTCTCTCTCTCTCTCTTTCGTCTCTTCCTCTCTCTCTCTTCCTCTCTCTCTCTCTTCCCCTCTCTCTCTCTTCCCTCTCTCTCTCTTCTCTCTCTCTCTCTCTTCCTCTCTCTGTCTCTTCCTCTCTCTCTGTCTCTTTGTCTCTTTCTGTCTCTCTCGGTCTATTCCTCTCTCTTTCTGTCTCTCTCGGTCTATTCCTTTAAAAATGTCTCTCTCTCTCTCCGTCTCTCTTCATCCTCTCTCTTTCTCTCTTCATCCCTCTCTCTCTGTCTCTTCCTCCCTCTCTTTCTCTCTCTCTTCTTCCCTCTCTGTCTCTTCCTCTCTCTCTGTCTCTTCCTCTCTCTCTGTCTCTTCCTCTGTCTCTGTCTCTTCCTCTGTCTCTTCCTCTTCCTCTCTCTCTCTTCCTCTCTCTCTCTCTTCCCCTCTCTCTCTCTTCCCCTCTCTCTCTCTTCCTCTCTCTGTCTCTTCCTCTCTCTCTGTCTCTTTGTCTCTTTCTGTCTCTCTCGGTCTATTCCTCTCTCTTTCTGTCTCTCTCGGTCTATTCCTCTCTCTCTTTCTCTTCCCCTCTCCCTCTCTCTCTCTCTCTGTCTCTACTTCTCTCTCTCTCTCTTCATCCCTCTCTCTTTCTCTCTTCATCTCTCTCTATGTCTCTTCCTCCCTCTCTCTCTGTATCTTCCTCCCTCTCTCTTCCTCTCTTCCTCTCTCTCGGTCTCTTCCTCTCTCTGTCTCTCTCTCTGTCTCTTCCTCTCTCTGTCTCTTCCTCCCGCTCTCGCTCTCTCCCTCTCTCTTCCCATGTTTAACCATGGGCTTTGGTTAGTTTTAGCCTCGTCTAGAAGGGTTCTATATTATATTGTGAGTAATGATGTCCCTCTCAACCTTTGATACAGGAACGGCATGCATACTGTAGATGATGCCCATGCAGTCTCTGGAGTGAGGAGTGAGGTATGTGGAGAGGGATGACCTCTGGGATGACCTCTCTTCCCTGCCTTACACAAGCTGCAGGTGGATTGGACCCACCCTGAAGGAAATGATATGCAGACAGGCTCGATCAAGTTTCTGTGCAAATGTTTTGCTGTAAGATTTACACTCTAACCTTTCTTTGGCTGACTGGATTGTGGGCTGTGCTTTTGTCCCTGGCTGAGCACATTCACAGTGGTTTGCAAAACGTGTTCTTGGCAGACAGGAGACAATGGGAATGAAAATGTCAAACAATAATCCCATTTACTAGGGTCAGACTTGAGCAGAAAATACATATGCAGAGTGCATAAATGTGAATGTGCATATGCATTACGTGTGTGTGTGTGTGTGTGTGTGTGTGTCTTGAGAGAAAGAACGAGATTTCAAATGTTAACAGTATTTAAGGCCAGCGCCACAGCTTCACATAAAAACCACACCCCACACCATGACTCTGTTGAGGGTAGGGATGAATCTCTTTCTCTCTCCTCTCTCTCTATCTCTCCTCTCTCATCCCTCCATCAACTCTCCCTTCATCTCTAATCTCTGGCTAACAGATCCCAGAACAAAGAGTGACCCTGAGCTTCTATTGAGTTCTGCCTTCGCCTGAGGAGAGCAAAGAGACAGCCTGTGGGCCTGTTCTCTCTTTAACAGACAGCAGAGAGAAAACTATATGACTGTATACCTATCACTTTATGCCCTCACTCTGTTTATGAAGTCTTTGGACACCAATACTTCTAACTTTGGTGGACTGGATGATAGTTATTTAGACAAGATGGCAGAATATAGCTGTCAGGCTGAACCCCCATACCACGGCCCATGTGTAGCTTCGACACTGCATCCCTGTCTGTGTCCCACGGTGGCAGGGCGTGCTCTGTCAGCTGATATCCTCTCATTGTTGCTCCTAACCATCCCATTGGTCCCATTTCTGTTCTCTCACTCTACAGCTGTTGTTCTGTCTGGAGGCCTTTTGATCTGTTCTGTCTGTCAGCACTGTGTTCGCGTCCTGACCCCTCTACCCAGAGTCCACCGCCTCATAAGCTCCTCACTCTGCCAATGGGCTGGTTAACAACTGATCAATGATCTCGTAAAGTGCTATGTTTGCTTGATCATGTTGTCAAGCAGCTGTGTTGTCATAACTCTAGCTGCACTGATACTATGCTGCTTTGCTCCCTACCCTGATTTCCCACTTAAAAAGCAGTCATTTTTATATTTTCTTTATGGTTCTAGATGTACTTGATTCTAACCCTCTGAAAAAGGAACGTGCTATAACAAGTACTGTGTGTCAGAATGGTGTTGGGGCTATTTGGACCAGTGCGGATACAAATGTTGTGTTCCAGGCCCTGCACATCAGTGCAATAGTGAACTTTTGTGGCAACTACCGTACATATGGACTCTGGGTTGTATCTCTTTTAAGTGACTGCCCTGGCTGAGTTTAACAACGTAATCAACGTATAGGTCTGAGTCCTTTGCTGCAAGACAATACAGTGTCTCTGTGGGTCCACAGCTTTATTTTCAGTCCTCACTCTTTCCATGACAAACTGCCCTTTTCATCATAATGCTATAAGATTCTAAACTAATGCCCTTTATGACAGCTAAGCTGTATATGCTTGTTTTATATGCTTATAGAAGTGTATAGTTTCCAGGAACGGATTAGCCATTGAAAAATAAGACTGAAAGTGAAGAAAGGATAATAACATGTTGTCATTATGTTGTTTTAAAAGTATGCTGCTTATTAATCCCTTCTTTCTGGCCCCACTCTTACCATACCAACCCTTTCTACTTCTCTATCTACCATACCAACCCTTTCTACTTCTCTATCTACCATACCAACCCTTTCTACTTCTCTATCTACCATACCAACCCTTTCTACTTCTCTATCTACCATACCAACCCTTTCTACTTCTCTATCTACCATACCAACCCATTCTACTTCTCTATCTACCATACCAACCCTTTCTACTTCTCTGTCTACCATACCAACCCTTTCTACTTCTCTGTCTACCATACCAACCCTTTCTACTTCTCTATCTACCATACCAACCCTTTCTCCTTCTCTGTCTACCATACCAACCCTTTCTACTTCTCTATCTACCATACCAACCCTTTCTACTTCTCTATCTACCATACCAACCCTTTCTACTTCTCTATCTACCATACCAACCCTTTCTACTTCTCTATCTACCATACCAACCCTTTCTACTTCTCTATCTACCATACCAACCCGTTCTACTTCTCTATCTACCATACCAACCCTTTCTACTTCTCTATCTACCATACCAACCCTTTCTACTTCTCTATCTACCATACCAACCCTTTCTACTTCTCTATCTACCATACCAACCCTTTCTACTTCTCTATCTACCATACCAACCCTTTCTACTTCTCTATCTACCATACCAACCCGTTCTACTTCTCTATCTACCATACCAACCCAATCGCTATATACCACACCACCCCGTGCTACTTATCGCTATCTACCACACCACCCCGTGCTACATAGCTCTATTTACCATACCACCCTGTGCTGTCACAGGCCTGCAGGCTCCGTGTGACTGGCAGGGAAGGACAAGACTCAGCAGGGTTTTGACAAACACTTCTAGCTAGAGAGAGTGAAAAGAGCAGCGCATCTGAGCTCAGGCCTCTGAGCAGGACTTTGCATCAGATGTGTGTTGCTCTAGCTCAAAGCATGTTTTTCATGTTGTAACTATTTCAAAAGAATGAAATATATGTGTAAAATGGATGTACTGTATTTGAAAACAAAGCTCATCCACACAATGTAAACTGCCAAGGTGAAATGCAGGTCATCTACTAGGCTGCCTTTTTGTGTGTTTAAAGACCAGCATAGAGGACATTTTCGCTCCACTTCCCTATGCCTGCCTTGCCTTGGCACAGCCGGATCGAGTACTCATCCGAGAGAGAAAAATGGGAATTCAATTTTGTGCTCTTATCAGTTCCAAGAGAAGTCGGGGTTTTAATTTGGAGGTTGAAATGACTTGAGAAGGTGGAAGGAAGCAGCTGTACAGTGAACAAGGAGACGTGGGCAATCAGGCTATCACACAGATCTAAGGCCGCCTGCCTGGGAAAATAATTTCCAAAAACTGGATAGGCCACCTGATCTGGCTTCCCAAACTCCTTAATAAGAAAATCAATGCAATGCGATGCTTCCAACCCTATAATTACATTAGCCCATTTGTGTTCACTGGGAAGGATGTTTGAGAGCCTGTGCTGAGGTAATGGCTTGTAGAGAAAATGATCGTTAAAACATTTGGCTTAGTAAGAGAGCTAGTGTTTTCTGTTTCTTAATTGCTGTAGCAGTACATACTGTAACATATGCTTAAGAGGTTAAGTAAGTTTGATAGATTCTCACTTGGGATCTACTTTTCCTAATACTGGATCCTGGCTCTTATTTCCGTCATACTACATGTCACATGCCTGTTTTTTTAAACAGCAGTTTTCTGGAGTGGATAAGATATTGAAGCATTAATGTCCCATGAGTTCTCTCACTTCCTGCAACTTAGCAAAACAAATTCTGTCTTTAGTCGTATCTGCTGAGAGTGGGAGAAAGGCAATTTAGTGGAGGATAGACTGTGGAGTCATGGTGCAATGCCACTTACTGCAGAGGGATTATGGAAATGTGAATTGCGTTCAGGCAACTGATTTCAGAGCGACAGCTCCACGCTGGGACCATTCCTTAGTCATGAGATAATAAGTTCTACACGCAGCAGAATACTTAAACAAGTGATGATTTAATGCCACCATAATGCACCACTTCATATAACTGTAGCACAGGAGGTATTACTAGCTCTGTGTAACAACTGTAGTTTGGAATCCCTTTCTTCTGCATTCAATTCTTCTTTGAACAAATTCAGCTGGAGCCATTCTTCTCGGGTCGGGTTGTGCAATCCGTTTAAACGTTGCATGGAGGGTGCCCAGAATCAGATCAAGAACATGAAGAAAATCTGTTATGTTGGAGCCTCGGAGCAGGCTGGTATCGAGTCAAGCTTGCCTAGATGAGGGAAAAATACAAATCCACTTATTTAGCTTGCCACATTCACATGCCAATTCACACTCGGAAAGGCAGATGAGCAGTTAGCATTCTCTGTAATGGCTGTCTCTGTTGTCCTGGCGTGGTGTGATTGTGCAATCTTTCCACCATAGAGGGGATTCTTCAATCAGCTTAATATGAACAAACAAGCTCATTATTTTGATATATAATAATATACAGTTGAAGTCGGAAGTTTACATACTTTTTTATTTTATATTTTTATTTCACCTTTATTTAACATTTACATTACATTTAAGTCATTTAGCAGACGCTCTTATCCAGAGCAACTTACAAATTGGTGCATTCACCTTATGACATCCAGTAGAATAGTCACTTTACAATAGTGCATCTAAATCTTAAAGGGGGGTGAGAAGGATTACTTATCCTATCCTAGGTATTCCTTAAAGAGGTGGGGTTTCAGGTGTCTCCGGAAGGTGGTGATTGACTCCGCTGTCCTGGCGTCGTGAGGGAGTTTGTTCCACCATTGGGGGCCAGAGCAGCGAACAGTTTTGACTGGGCTGAGCGGGAACTGTACTTCCTCAGTGGTAGGGAGGCGAGCAGGCCAGAGGTGGATGAACGCAGTGCCCTTGTTTGGGTGTAGGGCCTGATCAGAGCCTGGAGGTACTGAGGTGCCGTTCCCCTCACAGCTCCGCAGGCAAGCACCATGGTCTTGTAGCGGATGCGAGCTTCAACTGGAAGCCAGTGGAGAGAGCGGAGGAGCGGGGTGACGTGAGAGAACTTGGGAAGGTTGAACACCAGACGGGCTGCGGCGTTCTGGATGAGTTGTAGGGGTTTAATGGCACAGGCAGGGAGCCCAGCCAACAGCGAGTTGCAGTAGTCCAGACGGGAGATGACAAGTGCCTGGATTAGGACCTGCGCCGCTTCCTGTGTGAGGCAGGGTCGTACTCTGCGGATGTTGTAGAGCATGAACCTACAGGAACGGGCCACCGCCTTGATGTTAGTTGAGAACGACAGGGTGTTGTCCAGGATCACGCCAAGGTTCTTAGCGCTCTGGGAGGAGGACACAATGGAGTTGTCAACCGTGATGGCGAGATCATGGAACGGGCAGTCCTTCCCCGGGAGTAAGAGCAGCTCCGTCTTGCCGAGGTTCAGCTTGAGGTGGTGATCCGTCATCCACACTGATATGTCTGCCAGACATGCAGAGATGCGATTCGCCACCTGGTCATCAGAAGGGGGAAAGGAGAAGATGAATTGTGTGTCGTCTGCATAGCAATGATAGGAGAGACCATGTGAGGTTATGACAGAGCCAAGTGACTTGGTGTATAGCGAGAATAGGAGAGGGCCTAGAACAGAGCCCTGAGGGACACCAGTGGTGAGAGCGCGTGGTGAGGAGACAGATTCTCGCCACGCCACCTGGTAGGAGCGACCTGTCAGGTAGGACGCAATCCAAGCGTGGGCCGCGCCGGAGATGCCCAACTCGGAGAGGGTGGAGAGGAGGATCTGATGGTTCACAGTATCGAAAGCAGCCGATAGGTCTAGAAGGATGAGAGCAGAGGAGAGAGAGTTAGCTTTAGCGGTGCGGAGCGCCTCCGTGATACAGAGAAGAGCAGTCTCAGTTGAATGACTAGTCTTGAAACCTGACTGATTTGGATCAAGAAGGTCATTCAGAGAGAGATAGCGGGAGAGCTGGCCAAGGACGGCAGGTTCAAGAGTTTTGGAGAGAAAAGAAAGAAGGGATACTGGTCTGTAGTTGTTGACATCGGAGGGATTGAGTGTAGGTTTTTTCAGAAGGGGTGCAACTCTCGCTCTCTTGAGGACGGAAGGGACGTAGCCAGCGGTCAGGGATGACCAGGTAGGCTAGTTGAGAACACCTTTATTTAACCAGGTAGGCTAGTTGAGAACACCTTTATTTAACCCGGTAGGCTAGTTGAGAACACCTTTATTTAACCAGGTAGGCTAGTTGAGAACACCTTTATTTAACCAGGTAGGCTAGTTGAGAACACCTTTATTTAACCAGGTAGGCTAGTTGAGAACACCTTTATTTAACCAGGTAGGCTAGTTGAGAACACCTTTATTTAACCAGGTAGGCTAGTTGAGAACACCTTTATTTAACCAGGTAGGCTAGTTGAGAACACCTTTATTTAACCAGGTAGGCTAGTTGAGAACACCTTTATTTAACCAGGTAGGCTAGTTGAGAACACCTTTATTTAACCCGGTAGGCTAGTTGAGAACACCTTTATTTAACCAGGTAGGCTAGTTGAGAACACCTTTATTTAACCAGGTAAGCTAGTTGAGAACACCTTTATTTAACCAGGTAGGCTAGTTGAGAACACCTTTATTTAACCAGGTAGGCTAGTTGAGAACAAGTTCTCATTTGCAACTGCGACCTGGCCAAGATAAAGCATAGCAGTGTGAACAGACAACACAGAGTTACACATGGAGTAAACAATTAGCAAGTCAATAACACAGTAGGAAAGAGATTCTATATACATTGTGTGCAAAATGCATGACGAGGTAGGCGAATAATTACAATTTTGCAGATTAACACTGGAGTGATAAATGATCAGATGGTCATGGTGTGCAAAAAAGCAGAAAAGTACATAAATATAAACAGTATGGGGATGAGGTAGGTAAAATTGGGTGGGCTATTTACCGATAGACTATGTACAGCTGCAGCGATCGGTTAGCTGCTCAGATAGCAGATGTTTGAAGTTGGTGAGGGAGATAAAAGTCTCCAACTTCAGCGATTTTTGCAATTCGTTCCAGTCACAGGCAGCAGAGAACTGGAACGAACGGCGGCCAAATGAGGTGTTTGCTTTAGGGATGATCAGTGAGATACACCTGCTGGAGCGTGTGCTACGGATGGGTGTTGCCATCGTGACCAGTGAACTGAGATAAGGCGGAGCTTTACCTAGCATGGACTTGTACACCTTAGCCAAATACATTTAAACTCCGTTTTTCACAATTCCTGACATTAATTCCTAGTAAACATTCCCTGTCTTAGGTCAGTTAGGATCACCAGTTGTATTTTATGAATGTGAAATGTCCGAATAATAGTAGAGAGAATGATTTATTTCAGCTTTTATTTCTTTCATCACATGGGTCAGAAGTTTACATACACTCAATTAGTATTTAGTAGCATTGCCTTTAAATTGTTTAAATTGGGTCAACCATTTTGGATAGCCTTCCACAAGCTTCCCACAATTAGTTGGGTGAATTTTGTCCCATTCCTCCTGACAGAGCTGGTGTAACTGAGTCAGGTTTGTAGGCCTCCTTGCTTGCACATGCCTTTTCAGTTCTGCCCAAAAATTTTCTATAGGATTGAGGTCAGGGCTTTGTGATGGCAACTCCAATTCCTTGACTTTGTTATCCTTAATCAATTTTTTCACAACTTTGGAAGTATGCTTGGGGTCATTGTCCATTTGGAAGACCCAGTTGCGACCAAGCTTTAACTTCCTGACTGATGTCTTGAGATGTTTCTTCAATATATACACATACTTTCCCTGCCTCACGATGCCATCTATTTTGTGAAGTGTACCAGTCCCTCCTGCAGTAATAGCACCCCCACAACATGATGCTAGCACCCCCGTGATTCACGGTTGGGATGGTGTTCTTTGGCTTGCACACCTCCCCCTTTTTCCTCCAAACATAACGATGGACAGTTCTATTTTTGTTTAATCAGAACAGAGGACATTTCTCCAAAAAGTACGATCTTTGTCCCCATGTGCAGTTGCAAACCGTAGTCTGGCTTTTTTATGGCAGTTTTGGAGCAGTGTCGTCTTCCTTGCTGAGCAGCCTTTCAGGTTATGTCGATATGGGACTCGTTTTTACTGTGGATATAGATACTTTTGTACTTGTTTCCTCCAGCATCTTCACAAGGTCCTTTGCTGTTGTTCTGGGATTGATTTGCACTTTTCACACCAAAGTACGTTCATCTCTAGGAGACAGAACGCGTCTCCTTCCTGAGCGGTATGACGGCTGCATGGTCCCATGGTGTTTATACTTGCGTACTATTTGCGTGGTCCCATGGTGTTTACACTTGTGTACTATTGTTTGTATAGATGAACGTGGTACCTTCAGGCGTTTATAAATTGCTCCCAAGGATGAACCAGACTTGTGGAGGTCTACAATATCTTTTCTGAGGTCTTGGCTGATTTATTTTCATTTTCCCATGATGTCAAGCAAAGAGGCACTGAGTTTGAAGGTAGGCCTTGAAATCCTTATCTGGAATTTTCAATACTGTTTAAAGGCACAGTCAACTTAGTGTATGTAAACTTCTGACCCACTGGAATTGTGATACAGTGAATTATAAGTGAAGTAATCTGTCTGTAAACAATTGTTGGAAAAATTAGATGTCCTAACCGACTTGCCAAAACTACAGTTTGTTAACAAGAAATGTGTGTAGTGGTTGAAAAAATAGTTTTAATGACTCCAACCTAAGTGTATGTAAACTTCCGACGTCAACTGTATATACCATTGAGCAGATGCTTTGATCCAAAGCGTCTTTCAGTCATGCATGCATACATTTGACATATTTTATTTTTTATTTCATTTTTTTTATTTCACCTTTATTTCACCAGGTAGCCCAGTTGGGAACAAGTTCTCATTTACAACTGTGACCTGGCCAAGATAAAGACAAGCAGTGTGACAAAAACAACAACACAGAGTTACACATGGGATAAACAAATGTACAGTCAATAACACAATAGAAAAATCAATATACAGTGTGTGTATATGTAGTAAGATTAGGGAGGTTAGGCAATAAATAGTGGCAAAATAATTACAATATAGCATTAATACTGGAGTCATAGATGTGCAGATGATGATGTGCAAGTAGAGATACTGGGGTGCAAAAGAACAAAAATAAATAACAATATGGGGATGAGGTAGTGAGTTTGCTATTTACAGATTGGCTGTGTACAGGTACAGTGATCGGTAAGCTGCGCTGATGCTTAAAGTTAGTAAGAGATATACGTCTCCAGCTTCAGTGATTTTTGCAATTCGTTCCAGTCATTGGCAGCAGAGAATTGTCAGGAAAGGCAGCCAAATGAGAAGTTGGCTTTGGGGATGACCAGTGAAATATACCTACTGGAGTGTGTGCTACGGGTGGGTGTTTCTATGTTGACCAGTGAGCTGAGGTAAGGCGGGGCTTTACCTAGCATAGATTTATAGATGACCTGGAGCCAGTGGGTTTGGCGATGAATATGAAGAGAGGGCCAGCCAACAAGAGCATACAGGTCGCAGTGGTGGGTAGTATATGGGGCTTTGGTCACAAAACGGATAGCACTGTGATAGACTGCACCCAATTTGCTGAGTAGAGTGTTGGAGGCTATTTTGCAAATTACATCGCCGAAGTCATGGATCGGTAGGATAGTCAGTTTTACGAGGTTATGTTAATAATCAGCATGAGTGAAGGAAGCTTTGTTGCAAAATAGGATGCTGATTCTAGGTTTCATTTTGGATTGGATGTGCTTGATGTGAGTCTGGAAGGAGAGTATACAGTCTAACCAGACACCTAGGTATTTGTAGTTGTCCACATATTCTAAGTCAGATCCATCCAGAGTAGTGATGCTCGTCGGGCTTGCGGGTGCGGGCTGCAATCGGTTGAAGAGCATGCATTTAGTTTTACTAGCATTTAAGAGCAGTTGGAGGCCACGGAAGGATTGTTGTATGGCATTGAAGCTCGTCTGGAGGTTTGTTAACACAGTGTCCAAAGAAGGGCCAGAAGTATACAGAATTGTGTCGTCTGCGTAGAGGTGGATCAGCAGAACAACATCATTGTTATGTACAGAGAAAAGAGTCGGCCCGAGAATTGAACCCTGTGGCACCCACATAGAGACTGCCAGAGGTCCGGACAACAGGTCCTCCGATTTGACACACTGAGCTCTATCTGAGAAGTAGTTGGTGAACCAGGTGAGGCAGTCATTTGAGAAACCAAGGCTGTTGAGTCTGCCGACAAGAATGTGGTGATTGACAGAGTCGAAAGCATTGGCCAGGTCAATAAAGACGACTGCACAGTACTGTTTTTTATCGACGGCGGTTATGATATCGTGTAGTACCTTGAGGTGGCTGAGGTGCACCCATGACCAGCCCTGAAACCAGATTGCATAGCGGAGAAGGTACGATGGGATTCGAAATGGTCAGTGATCTGTATGTTAACTTGGTTCTCAAAGACTTTAGAAAGGCAGGGCAGGATAGATATAGGTCTGTAACAGTTTGGGTTTAGAGTGTCTCCCCCTTTGAAGAGGGGGATGACCATGACAGCTTTCCAATCTTTTGGGATCTCCGACGATATGAAAGAGAGGTTGAACAGGCTAATAATAGGGGTTGCAACAATTGTGGCGGATAATTTTAGAAAGAGAGGGTCCAGATTGTCTAGCCCAGCTGATTTGTAGGGGTGCAGATTTTCAGCTCTTTCGGAACATTTGGGTGAAGGAGAAGCGGGGGGGCTTGGGAAAGTTTCTGTGGGGGGTGCAGAGCTCTTGTTCAGGTTAGGGGTAGCCAGGTGGAAAGCATGGCCAGCCGTAGAAAAATGCTTATAGAAATTCGCGATTATCGTAGATTTATCGGTGGTGACAGTGTTTCCAAGCCTCTGTGCAGTGGGCAGCTGGGAGGAGGTGCTCTTATTCTCCATGGACTTTACAGTGACCTTTTTGAATTTGTGCTACAGGATACAAGTTTCTGTTTGGTCCTGGGATAGAACTGGTGGACACCATGTTGCAAAAACCATTATCTACCAACTGAGCTACAGAGGACAACTGTGTTTCGCTGTAATTCCAGGACCTATTACACGCCATGTTATTGCCACATACTCAGACTGAAAATAATATTTTGTTATTTTTGGAGTTACAGTATGTTTTGACAGCAGAAGAGGTACTGTACTAAGCCATAGTGAGATATAGTGAGAGAGGTTGAATGTTGATTGGGTGGTTGAGGATAATGAGGCAACTTAAATGATCTTAGTCAACCCGTTACGTAACCTCTTAGTCAACCCAGTTACGTGATTTCCAGGCTTTTGTGCAGTAGGAAATGTCTGGTTTGCGAGACTCACCCCTGGGTGGAGTAACAGTAGTCTACATGTTGCGCCCTGGATACAGTAACCTGTGGATGTTGATGAAGAGTCTAAATGCTCTGTTCTCTCTGTCTTTTCTTTCTGTCCTCCATGCAGCGTGTCCCCAAGGGACGTTCAAGTCCACCCAGGGGCCAGGGCTGTGTCTGCAGTGCCCCCCCAACAGCCGCTCCACTGTGGAGGCTGTCACCATCTGCGGCTGCCGTAACGGATACTACAGAGGAGACATGGACCTGCCCGAGGCCTCCTGCACCAGTAAGTCTCACACTCCGACTAATCAATGGGAAAATACATTTGAAGTTCATTTTCATTTGGAAAGGGCGTGCTCAATATCAACTGTTCTCCACGTGCTGCTTATTCGGCACTTCCCATGCTTGACTGCAACAGTGTAAGTATAGAACCTGAGGGATGTGCGAATGGCCACCCCCTCCTCTACCAGCTTCATTTTTAATACTCACTCTTTAACACAAGGTCCAGTCAATGAAGTGTGAGAAGGAGAAAGCACTCTGGTCTAAACAACTGCCGGACCGAAAGACTTTATGATTCCATCGATGGATGAGCAGCTGTTCTAGGTATCTCTCCATCTGCCCCATTGCCCCAGATCATATCAATGTAGGTTGATACATGAATACCATTTAACTGCTGTCCCTGAGGTTGAGCCAGCCACTCCAACCACTGCCCTAAAACGCCCTGATTCAGTTCCCTTCAAACCCACAGGGACAGAGAAAGTGGGGCACTGCGCTATGTAGGTGACCTGGATAGACGAGTACTAGGGGAAAATAAGACATGGTCACCCCATTCATAAGTAGTTGAATATGAAACTCCTTTGTGAATGAATGGCTGATGGGTCAGAAAACACAGTCCATTGAACCATTGTTGTTCTGTCCAGACCCCTTAGATGTGCTATTATAACTATTCTGTTTCATTGCCTCCAAACCATGCAAATGGTGCTTCTCAGAGGGACACTTTGGAGACACGTTGGATCTGCAAAACCCAGGGCTAGAGCATTAATCTTTTACTGCAGTGGGATAAATCAGGGTCACACAGGAGTGTCTCTTTGTAGTTTTAAACAAATCTACTTTGAAACAAAAGTATATACCTCCCACATATGGTTATGGGCTTAAAATAAGACACCTGCACCATGTCAGATATAGAGTTGAAATGTATTCAATTTTGAGCTTGCATTCCAATATTACACTTTATATACTTCACAGAAGACTGAAATATACAGTGCATTCAGAAAGCATTCAGACCCCTTCCCTTTTCCACATTTTGTTACATTACAGCCTCATATTATATATATATTTTTGTTAATAAATATTTTTTTTCCCTCATCAATCTGCACACAATACCCCAATAGCGGAAACTGTTTTTTGGTAAAGAATTTGCAAGTGTATACAAAATAAAAAACAGAAATACCTTAAATAACTATTCAGACCCTTTGCTATTAGGTTTAATATTGAGCTCAGGTGCATCCTGGTTCCATTGATCATCCATGAGATTTGATTGGAGTCCACCTGTAGTATATTCAACTGATTGGTCATGATTTGGAAAGGCACACACCTGTCTATATAAGGTTCCACAGTTGACAGTGTATGTCAGAGCAAAAACCAAGCCATGAGGTTGAAGGAATTGTCCGTAGAGCTCTGAGACAGGATTGTGTCGAGGCACAGATCTGGGGAAGGGTACCAAAACATTTCTGCAGCATTGAAGGTCCCCAAGAACAGAGTGGCCTCCATCATTCTTAAATGGAAGAAGTTTGGAACTACCAAGACTCTTCCTAGAGCTGGCTGCCCGGCCAACCTGAGCAATCGGGGGAGAAGGGCCTTGGCCAGGGAAGTGACCCCATGGTCACTCTGACAGAGCTCCAGAGGTCCTCTGTGGAGATGGGAGAACCTTCCAGAAGGACAGCCATCTCTGCAGCACTCCACCAATCAGGCCTTTATGGTAGAATGTCCAGACGGAAGCTAGTCCTCAGTAAAAGGCACATGACAGCCTGCTTTGAGTTTGCCAAAAGGCACCTAAAGGACTCTCAGACCATGAGAGACAAGATTCTCTGGTCTGATGAAACCAAGCTAGAAGTCTGGTCTGAATGCCAAGCGTCATGTCTGGAGGAAACCTGACATCATCCCTACGGTGAAGCAGGGTGGTGGCAGCATCATGCTGTGGGGATGTTTTTGAGCAGCAGGGACTGGGAGACGAGTCAGGTGTGAGGGAAAGATGAACGGAGCAAAGTACAGAGATCCTTGATGAAAATGTGCTCCCGAGCGCTCACAATCTCAGACTGGGGCGAAAGTTCCCCTTCCAACATGACAACGACCCTAAGCACACAGCCAAGACAATGCAGGAGTGGCCTCGGGACAAGTCTCTGAATGTCTTTGTGTGAACGAGCCAGAGCCCGGACTTGAACCCGACCTAACATCTCTGCAGATACCTGAAAATAGCTGTGTAGCAACGCTCCCCATCCCATCCCGCTTGTGAGGATCTGCAGAGAAGAATGGGTGAAACTCCCCAAATACACACACACACACTTGTAGCACACAAGATTGTAGCGTCATACCCAATAAGACTTGAAGTTCAGCAAAGTACTGAGTAAAAGGTCTGAATTCTTATGTAAATGTGATATTTCAGTTTTGATTTTTAATACATTTGCAAACATTTCTATTTTTTTTTGCTTTGTCATTATGGGGTGTTGTGTGTAAATTGATATGGGGGAAAACTATTTAATCAATTTTAGAATAAGGCTGTAACATAACAAAATGTGGAAAAAGTGATCTGAATACTTTCCAGATGCACTGTAACAATAACGTTTGACATAGAAGCACTGGATTTTCTGTGTTTTTTTGTATAATGTACAATGTTTATTAATTATGGAATTATGAAAAATATGAATAACATTTCACCAATGAGTCCACTAGAATGTGGGGTGCTTGTCTTTTCTCTCTCTGGCCTGGTGGTGGTGAGGCGCTGGTGAGGGGCTTTTCTCACTCCTTTCATGTGACTTTGCTGTGACTAAGAGATGAGGCCTGGACTCCTGCTGGGCCTGGACTGTCAGTGCCGTTCCAATCCTGGGGCCCCGCTATAGAACACTGCAGAAGAGCTTCAGGAAGGCCTTTATCCTTTCACTCTCCTCTTTCTCCATTCCAGCTCCACTTTCTGTTTTAATGTGATTAGCAGGATGAAGGTACTCTCTCGGGTTCTAGAGTTGGGTCTTAGAAGCGTGTGTGTGTGTGTGTGTGTGTGTGTGTGTGTGTGTGTGTGTGTGTGTGTGTGTGTGTGTGTGTGTGTGTGTGTGTGTGTGTGTGTGTGTGTGTGTGTGTGTGTGTACAGTACAAGTCAAAAGTTTGGACACACTAACTCATTCAAGGGTTTTTCTTTATTTTTACTATTTTCTAAATTGTAGAATAATAGTGAAGACATCAAAACTATGAAATAACACATAGAATCAGGTAGTAACCAAAAAAGTGTTAAACAAATCAACATTTATTTTATATTTGAGATTCTTCAAAGCAGACACCCTTTGCCTTGATGGCAGCTTTAAACACTCTTGACATTCTCTCAACCAGCTTCATGAGGTAGGAGCCTGGAATGCATTTAAATTAACAGGTGTGCATTGTGAAAAGTACATTTCTGGTATTTCTTTCGCACCTCAGATTGCTTCGCAGAGTTAAAGTAACAGACACATCTTAACATCATGTGTTATATGTGTTATTTCATAGTTTTGATGTCTTCACTATTATTCTACACTGTAGAAAATAGTAAAATAAAGAAAAACCCTTGAATGAGTAGGTGTCCAAACTTTTGTGTGTGTGTGTGTGTGTAAGAAATGGTAAATTACTGTTTGTAATGGTTCTTTCTTTCACAACAATTACCCTCTGACACACATGCTCCCCCCCCTCCATCTATTCTCACACTCTTATCCCCCCCTCTCTCTAGTTCAATTCAAATGGCTTTATTGGCTTTATATAGATATTTCAACTATCACGTTTCAGGGGCAGACAAAGACAGGTCAAGGGCAGGCAGTGGTCAATAATACAAATAGGTTTGGCAAAGGTGCAGGATGGCAGGCAGGCTCAGGGTCAGGGCAGGCAGAAAAGGTAAAAAACAGGAAAACTACAAACAGAGAACACAGGTATAAATACACAGGGGATAATGGGGAAGATGGTCTACACCTGGAGGGGGTGGTGACAATCCCAAAGACAGGTGAAACAGATCAGGGTGTGACAGAAACGTCATATTATGGCTAGATACAGTGTTGTAACGATGTGCAAATAGTTAAAGTACAAAGGGGAAAATAAATAAACATAAATGTGGTTCTATTTATAATTATGTTTGTTCTTCACTGGTTGCCCTTTACTTGAGGCAACAGGTCACAAATATTGCTGATCTAATGGCATACTCTGGGATTTCACCTAATATATATATGGGACTTTATCAAAATTTGATTTGTTTTAACATTCTTTGTGGGTCTGTGTTATCTGAGGGAAATATGTGTATACATTTGGCAGGATGTTAAGAAGTACAGCTCAGTTTCTATCTCATTTTGTGGGCTGTGTGCACATGGCCTGTCTTGTCTTGAGAGACAGATCTGCCTTCGGCGGCCTTTCTCAATAGCAAGGCTATGCTCACTGAGTCTATACATAGTCAATGATTTCCTTAATTTTGGGTCATTCACAGTGGTCAGGTATTCTGCCACTGTGTATTCTCAGTTTAGTCTTTCTCTCTCTCTCTCTCTGTCATCCCTGACACACTCTCGCTCTCTCGTTTTCCATGACACTCTCTCTCTCTCTCTCTCTCTCTCTCTCTCTCTCTCTCTCTCTCTCTCTCTCTCGTCCTCCTTGAAGCATACTCTCTCGTCCTCCCTGAAGCATACTCTCTCGTCCTCCCTGACGCATACTCTCTCATCCTCCTTGAAGCATACTCTCTCGTCCTCCTTGAAGCATACTCTCTCGTCCTCCTTGAAGCATACTCTCTCGTCCTCCTTGAAGCATACTCTCTCGTCCTCCTTGAAGCATACTCTCTCGTCCTCCTTGAAGCATACTCTCTCGTCCTCCCTGACGCATACTCTCTCGTCCTCCTTGAAGCATACTCTCTCGTCCTCCTTGAAGCATACTCTCTCGTCCTCCTTGAAGCATACTCTCTCGTCCTCCTTGAAGCATACTCTCTCGTCCTCCTTGAAGCATACTCTCTCGTCCTCCTTGAAGCATACTCTCTCTTGCTTGTTCTCCCTGACACTCTCTTTCCCTGTCTCCCCCTCTCTCTCTGTCTCTCTCTTTCTCTCTCTTTCTTTCCCCCTCTCTCTCTGAAATCAATTCAATTCAAAGGGCTTTATTAGCATTGGAAACATGTTTACATTGTCAAAGCTAGTGTAATGGACAATAAACAAGGGAAATTAGCAATCAGAAATTTACAGTAAATATTACTCATTTTATTTTTTATAATATAGAAATGTCAAATGTTATTATTGGCAATGTACAGTGTTGTAACACACTCTCTCTCTCTCTCTCTCTCTCTCTCTCTCTCTCTCTCTCTCTCTCTCTCTCTTTTCCTCCCTGACAGTCTTTCTCTCCTATAATGTGTCTCTCAGTGTTTCCCCTCTAATCCGCTAGCTGTTAACTCCAGTGAGACAGTACTGAGACAGTGCGGAGGAGGCAGAAAGGCATGTGGGTGTAGTTGAAAAGAGCTCCTGACTATAGGGCCTTTACTCTTAGACAGGCTTTGTTCCACCACAGCCGTCACTGGGGACCCTGTGCTGTGACCATTACCAAGTCATCAAGCATCCAGACTCACACAAATGTCTTCTTCTCAATTTTATGGAAATAGAAAACACTAAAAAAGTAAAGAAGTGAGAGAGAGAGGAACGATGCTAATATCAGACACAGGAGGCTGCTGAGGGGAAGACGGCTCATAATAATGTCTGGAACGACGTGAATGGAATGGCATCAAACCCATGTGATTGATGTAGTGTATTTGATACCATTCCACTAGTTCCACTCCAGCCATTACCACGAGCCCCTACTCCCCAATTAAGGTGCCACCAACCTCCTGTGATATCAGCGTAAATGAGATCCTCCTCTTACTTTCCGAATAGTGTCTGTAAAGTTTTTCCCTACCATTTCATAAACATTTTGTCAACGTGATTTGAATTTGTGGGTGTTTGTTTGGAGTATTATTCAGAAACCAACCTTCCCCTTTTCATCTACTCCCACTCACCACTTTGACTATTAAAAGTGTTCAAAGACAGAGACAGCAGCTGCATGGCATATGATTACAGTAGTGAAGTGTGCAGATATGATGCTGAAGCTGTAATCAATGTAATGAATGCGTGGTTTCTGACTGTAGAGTGTGACTGGCCACCCGTGTCCTTATCCTCTTACTGTTTATGTAAATCAGGATGTATCAGCTTAAATAATTATTCCCCCCACTGATGTCGAGTGCTAATTGAGGACAGTGTGAGTTCGCTTGAAAACGCTGCACAGTTGTGGAAGGCAGATCTCTGAGGAAACAGGGTGGAGCAGAGCTAACCTGAAGCCAGCCTCGTAGCGGGTGTACATCTAAGCATCCTTGTTCAGTTTGCATGTTATTGACTCACATATTTATTCTACTTACTATTCAACCAAATTAGCTTAGAGATGAAGGTGAATTTCAGAAACACAAATAAACACACCCACCACATACAAGCAGTACGCACTTACACACATACACACACACACGTTAGTAGTATACACACGTGTACTTTCTCTCTCTATTGGTTTCCCCTGCTCACGGACTGTGCAGTAGAGCAGCTGTTAGGCTGTGTGTAGAATCAGTGTGAGCGAGGCAAGGCAAGGTGTGTGTAAAGTGGGCTGGTGTTCTGCTGCTCCCTCTGTCAGATTAGAAGGCTGATGGGTTGACACTCTCCCGAAACTGTCAGCAGGAGCGCAACGCTACGCTATAACCATGGAGCTGCACTGGTGAGCCTCCATGCTCCTTCAAAGACCTATCACTCACTACTACACTTCTTAAACATCAGGTGCCCATCCATACCCCCCTATTGGAACTTCATGTACCTCCCCTATACACCCTCCTGGAAGGCCTCATCAGGTCCCATCCTGGGCCTTGCCATACTGCTGGAGAGGAGAACATTGATGTTTAATTATTCTAATTGAAGCAGCACCCCTACGGCAAGCCAGCAGTGTTGCACAGTGTGTGGACTTGACACAACATTGACAGTAATTACCTGGAGTTAGATAGAGACAATAGCTATTACTCCATCAGGGAAAGGAGTGATGAGACCATTCTACACTCACATAGCTCGCCTCACGCAAAGAGGCAAGCATCTTAATGTCTGCAGCTGTAAGATTCATTCCCCAGTCTGTGTGGTAATTTGTGGTCAAGCATGCATGCACACAGGGCAGCAGGTAGCCTACCAGTTAGTGTTGCTAGCTTGAATCCCTGAGCTACCAATGTGAAAAATCTGCCAATGTGCCCTTGAGCAAGGCACTTAACCCTAGTTGCTCCAGGGTCGCCGTTAATAATGGCTGACCGTGACCCCAATCCCCAAGGCTCTCTCAGGGGGATTTTTGCACACTTGTACATGTGTGAAATAGGACAAATGTAAGCACCGACCAAATAAAATGTTATATTATTACTATATGCACATGTAAAAACATGGGCCTGGTCATGTCTAGCCCACTCACCCAGTCTCATGAAATATGCAGGTAGCGTAGAGCCTCAGTTACCCTCTTCCCTTTGCTTTCACACTCAGACACAGACAGCTACAAAAGGTCATGAAAACATACAAATAAAGTGTTGCTCCAGACAGATTGAAACTAAAACAGCCTCTCATGGGTTTTGCTCGAAAGGTAAGGTTGAATGTTAAAGCAGCCTTGGCATCTTTAGAGCAGACAGTTTCAGACCGCTGTGCCCCCTTGGGTTTTGATATACAGTAGCACATGGAAGAATCACTGAGGACTGTAAGAGTCTAGATTGACATTCAAAAAGCAATTTGTCTCTGAGACATACCCATTAAAACCCTACTTCCCCTGTTCTTTATTAGGACAACAGGTCATAGAATCCCGTTTAAATCCAGGCCCACTGGGGAAAAACTGGTGGAATCAATGTTGTTTCCAAGTCATTTCAACCAAAATTGTCATTTAATCAGCGTGGAAAACCTGATTGGATTTGCAAAGAGTCATCAACGTAAGGGAATTTGGTCTTTTTTTTCCCATGTTGAATTCACTTTAGTTGATAATTTAAAAAAAATGTAAACTTGAACTGACGTCTGTTCCCAGTGGGGGGGCAACAGTAATGATGAACTACCAGACTTACTAGCTAGATACTCTGTTGCTGTACTATAATATAATGTATTAAAATGTCCCGGTGGAAGATAACTTTTCATTTAGTCATATCATGGCCTTTTCTAAACACTAAAGGGCAGTTTTGTCATGGGCCTCTCCACAGGGAATCTGAAATGCCTGTTAATACAGATCAGTAGAGTCCGGCCTGTTATTTCCCGGGCTCCTCTGGGCGCATTCCGGAATGGCATCAGTGGGATAGAAGGAGAGAAACGACCGGTCCGGTCAAGGAAGATGTGTTCCTGGATGTGGATGTGAGGCCTAGCTGTGTAAACAGAGGTGTGATTGTTAGCGTGTGGAGTCGCGTACCGACATACTTCCAGACGGTGTCTTGGTGTGCTGTGGGTTTAGCCTTTGGCTCTTGGTCTTGCTGGGGTGATGGGTGATGGTGATGTGATGGGCCTCTCTAGTTACTGCAGAGTAGTTTGAACAGTCAATACACAAGATTCCTTTTTTTGTAGTTGTTATTTTGCTCACAGAAATGAATACAACCTTCAAAGAGTTTTTGGGCTTTTGATTAATCTATGGCGGCGGCTTGTATGTACTTAATTATTCTGTTTCTCCATATGTGAACTGTTATTCTCACAGTTGATGAGAAAAAAGTCCATTCTACACTACAGAATGTTAGCTAACCCTGTAACTCTCACTCTGAGGTCTCCTGGTATGGTTGTACAGAAGTCTGGTGATCCATCAAAGGCTAGTCAATGGCAAAACGATTACCCCCCTGTCGTGTCCCTGAAGGCAGGGGCACGAGGCGCAGTATCAATTACCCTCAAGTTAATTAGCATAGATCTACAGACCAGTCTGAGGGTCTGGGTGTCGATAACTCAGCTTGGTGCAGCCCTGTGCCACTGAGCCAAATCAACCCTGACTCCTATAGCTGATGGGACAGTGGGGGAGAGAGGGAGAGAACAGTAACTAACGCTGTAGACAAATTAGATTCCCTCGCAAATGAAAGAGGGGAGGTGCTAGTGACAATAATGGCCTGTAAACGAGACGTTAAGTAGTGATCAGATCAGCCTTCTCAACCCCTCCATGTTTTATTTTTGCAGAGCTGAGAAACACATCAGGCAACGGGATCTATTAAACTAAGACCGGCTTTTGGCTGAAAGGACCAGTGACCCTGTGTTATGTGAACCGTGTCTTTCAATAACTCCCAGCTAAAAGAGGCTCTAATTGGCCACCCATGGCAATCAACACCTACAGTCATATCACGATACAATTAGAAGGTACACAATTACATGTATTAACAAACAGTAAGCAAGACAGATGGATTCCCTATACAGTTCACACTGGCTGTGAGTTATGAGTTATCATACTGTATCATACCTCTTCTGGGTGGTCTACTATAGAGCTGCTGTATGGAGCAAAGCCACTCTTCTCCACAGCACCTGACCAATAATGTTGTAATCCACTGTCTCAGACTGCTGGCTCTGCTTCACATAGAGAAACAGAGAATGTGAGGAGGGTGATCAGGAGAGAGAAATATCAAAGAATATTGACCAATTTCCATGCATTCAGATCACAGCCGTGACTTACGGAGATGAAAGGGAGAAGACAGAAAAAGTGAATCAGAGAGACAGAAAAGCCAGACTGCTAAGGCTTGGTCAGACCCCTGTGTGTACATCGGCACCCACTATCAGAAAGGCATATGTTAAATTGGTCAGCCAACCCAATGATCTGTCAGTTCCTCTTGATTCACTGGTAGAATGGTCAAATACAAATTGGAGTCCCACAGGGATGGTTGGGCTTCGTGAAATTGTAAACACACACATACAGTAACAATCGACTATTGTGAACGCAATCTTGAGGTTTTGAGAGAAGCATACAGTACAGCCACCATAGGGAAATATGTCAGATAAAGTTGTGTGATGATAATAGTTTTAGTCTCAAGCACAGAGATGGAAACAGTGCGAAACAAAACCCAACGTCCCTGGCAGGGATCACAGAGCCAGCCAGTTCAAATGAGTTCAAATACATGAGAAATGTAGTGAGAACTGTTTCAGCGTTCCAGTATGAGTGAATGTTGGTGAGAGGGATGAGGTTGTGTAGGAAGGTTGGCTAGGAGGGGGTGATTGAGTGGTGTAATTTCAGCTCCCATGCTGCGCTTTGTCATGTTAATGGTATTGTAACACTGTTGCAACACATCAACATCAATAACACATGGGGCTAAATGGCAGCTGAATACCCCATGAAGTCTAATAACCAGTGGGGGATCATTTCTGTGAAAAGCATAGCAGTTGCATAGAGTACCAGTCAAAAGTTTGATCACACCTACTTATTTCAGGGCTTTTCTTAATTTGTACTATTTTCTACATTGTAGAATAATAGTGAAGACATCAAAACTATGAAATAACACATATGGAATCATGCAGCAACCAAACAAAAGTGTTAAACAAATCAAAATATATGTTATATTTGAGATTCTTCAAAGTAGCCACCCTTTGTCTTCATGACATCTTTGCACAATCTTGGCATTCTCTCAACCAGATTTACGAGGTTGTCACCTGGAATGCATTTCAATTAAAAGGTGTGCCTTGTGTGCCTAATTTCTGGAATTTCTTTCCTTCTTAATGCGTTTGAGCCAATCAGTTGTGTTGTGACAAGGTAGGGGTGGTGTACAGAACATAGCTTCCAAATAAATGCTTCACAGAGTTCAAGTAACAGACACATCTCAACATCAACTTTTCAAAGGAGACTGCACGAGTCAGGCCTTCATGGTAGAATTGCTGCAAAGAAACTACACTAAAAGACACCAATAAGAAAAAGAGACTTGCTTGTGGCAAGAAACACGGCAATGGACATTAGACCGGTGGAAATCTGACCTTTGGTCTGAGTCCACATTTGAGATTTTTGGTTCCAACCGCCGTGTCTTTGTGAGACAGAGGATGATCTCTGCATATGTGGTTCCCACCATGAAGCATAGAGGGGGAGGTGTGATGGTGTGGGGGTGCTTTGCTGGTGACACTGTCTGTGATTTATTTAGAATTCAAGGCACACTTAACCAGCATGGCTACCACAGCATTCTGCGACTAACATTTGTTTTTCAACAGGACAATGACCCAAAACACACCTTCAGGCTGTGTAAGAGCTATTTGACCAAGGAGAGTGATGGAGTGTTGCATCAGATGACCTTGCCTCCACAATCACCTGCCCTCAACCCAATTGAGATGGTTTGGGATGAGTTGGACCACAGAGTGAAGGAAAAACAGCCAACAAGTGCTCAGCACATGTGGGAACTCCTTCAAGACTATTGGAAAAGCATTTCTCATGAAGCCGGTTGAAAGAATGCCAAGAGTGTGCAAGCTGTCATCAAGGCAAAGGGTGGCTGCTTTGTAGAATCTCAAATATAAAATATATTTGTTTAACACATTTTTGGTTACCACATGATTCCATATGCGTCATTTCATAGTTTTGATGTAGTCACTATTATTCTACAATGTAGAAAATAGTCCAAATAAAGAAACACCTTTGAATGAGTAGGTGTGTCCAAACTTTTGACTGGTACTGTAGATGTATACTATTTATAACAGATCAAAAACATAAACGCAACATGTGAAATAGCCTATTTCGCTCAAATGATTGTCACAAATGTGTGTACATCCCTGTCAGTGAGCATTTCTCCTTTGCCAAGATAACCCATCCACCTGACAGATGTGGCATATCAAGAACCTGATTAAACAGCATGATCATTACACAGGTGCAACTTGTGCTGAGGGAGTGTGCAATTTGCATGCTGACTGCAGGAATGTCCACCAGAGCTGTTGCCAGAGCTTTGAATGTTCATTTCTCTACCATAATCCGCCTCCAACGTAATTTTAGAGAATTTGGCAGTACGTCCAATCGGCCTCACAACAACAGACCATGTGTAACCAAGCTTGCCCAGGTCCTCTGTATCCGGCTTCTTCACCTGCTGGATCATCTGAGACCAGCCACCTGGACTGTTGATAAATCTGAGGTGTATTTCTGTCTGTAATAAAGCCTTCTTGTGGGGAAAATCATTTTGATTGGCTGGGTCTTGCTCCCAAGTGGTTGTGCCTATGCCCTCCCAGGCCCACCCATGGCTGCGCCCCTGCCTGCCCAGTCATGTTAGATCGCTAGAATAGGGCCTAATGAATTTTAATTGACTGATTTCCTTATATTAACTCTAAAACTGTAACTCAGTAAAATCGTTGAAGTTGTTGTATTTTGTGTTTATTTTTGTTCAGTATATTTATGGTTCTGACTGAATGTAATGTACATGATGCATTTGACAACATTACAGACGACTGGTAAAAACAGAAGGAGTTAAATTACTCGTGTGTGCATATTTGTTGACTGCAATGGTGGCATCAGTGCTATATATCTACATCTGAGGTAGTATGATTTGTTGATCACTATGGTTGATCCTAATATCTCTTTCATATCAGAGTGCAGTGTCTTTGTGCCGTGTCATATTCAAGTAATAGCCAGTTGCTGAAACAGTGCTACAAACATGCCTAGAGACACCATACTACATACTGTACAGTATATTCATGTCTGCATTGCATTCCCTCTTCCTATCCAGGTGTCCCCTCTGGTCCCAGAAACGTCATCTCCATCGTCAACGAGACCTCGGTGATCCTGGAGTGGCATCCTCCAAGGGAGACTGGCGCCCGTGATGACGTCACCTACAACATCGTGTGCAGGAAGTGTCGTGCAGACCGGCCATCATGCTCCCATTGTGATGACAACGTGGAGTATGTACCCAGGCAGCAGGGTCTGACCGAGACCAGGGTGTTCATCAGTAACCTGTGGGCCCACACCCCCTACACCTTCGAGATACACGCTTTCAATGGAGTCACCAACAAGAGTCCCTACCCTGCTCAGCACGTGTCCATCAACATCACCACTAACCAGGCTGGTCAGTGGCATTGTACAGCACCATGCGTTGGTTCTCACACCATGTGTTCATATACAGCCTCCACTGGCAACCATTATAAAGCTTTGTTCTGGGAATCAATTCTTCAAAATCTTCTAAATTATTAATGGTATCACACAACAACACATCAGTACTTCTGGCATTTCCTGTCTTTTAAGCTGGAGACATTCTTGAACCAAAGACAACCTTTTGATCTTTTGTCAAGACTGTTTTGGATTATTCATTATGTTTTTTAAATATTCAAACGTCACAAATCGGTTTATTCGTTGTATGTCTTTCACAACATAGACACCATTCTGGAGGTAGAAGTGTTGTCACACAATGCATATCTATATCGCTTTATTTATGCTACTGAAACATCATATGGACGTAGTAATTTAAATGTGAGGTAAATAGTATCTGGCTCTGTCAAGCTTGCGTCGGTTGGTGTACTAAAGTGTAATAAATCAAGGAGACATTGTTTCATTGAGAAGCCATTCTAATAATCAGTGCTCCTGTCACACGCTATACCCCACGGGTAATGCCAGGGCAGCCAACGGCCCACTTCGTCCAGACATAGGAATCGTTGTTAGGAAAACTTGAGAAGGATTCCAATTATGACTCTCTGCCTCATTCCACTGTGAATGTTCCCTGAGGTACATCAAGATTGTCTTGCACTGCTATATTACTTTCACTTCAATGGCACCAAGGTTTGATTTATTTTGTACATTTGATGGAACCTTTATTTAACCAAGGTTACTGAGCTCAGTGAGCTAACATCGTGTTCAGTCACATTCAGTTAGAATCCTGTTGAACCAAACAACAGAGAGCATAGAGAAGACTTGTAGTCTGTCATTATACCATGGAACGTATACATACAGTACACTACCTTATTTTAAAGTATGGTTTCTCAACTACTATTCAAAACGGTTCGGTCACTTACATTCCCTAGGTGGCAAACGTCCGGATGGATAGGGTCATTTATCGGCATAGTTACAAACCCCCACCTCGCAACCCATGTGTCTCTAAACTGTTCATACTGTTCATACCCCTCTTTTTGGCAGAGAGAAAATATAGTCATTTTAAACCTAATTCCTACAATTCTACACATTCTACCATGGCTTATGGTTGTTCATATGATACCTGAGTGACTCAACAAAATGAAATGGGGGCCCCCTGTGGGTCGAGGCCCATGGGCATGTAATCTGACCATGATAACTACAAGATTTAGATAGCTGGTTAGCCTAATTTAACTACGTAGCTACCACTGTAGTTCATCAACTAGACATTTCATAAAGGTTATAAATAGCTCTCTAAGGTATGTCAGTGAATGACATAACAAGAGGAAAACTGCCCATGAATTACTCAACAGCAGTAAGTAGAAAGCACGACTGATTTCACAAAAACATTATTTTAAATGTTTCATTTATTTGGGGTCGGATCCTGCGGTCCGTATTGACCCCGTGCTAGGTCTGGATCCATCAGGATCTGTGGTCTGCCAGTTGAGGATGGCTGTTTTAACACATATTTTCCATACCTATAGTAATCTTCTGAGATGCCCCACTGCAGGTGAGACATAGCTCAAAAAAAAAGTTATTCACTTAGTCCTTGTTTTTAAAATAACATTAAATTGATCAGAAATACAGTGTTAATGGTGTACATATTTAATGGAATATCTACATAGTCGTACAGAGGCCCATTATCAGAATTTGTTCTTAATTAACTGACTTGCCTAGTTAAATAAAGGTTCAATAAAAATAAATAATAATAAAGTATCAGCAACCTTCACTCCTGTGTTCCAATGGCATGTTGTATTAGCTAATCCAAGTTTATCATTTTAAAAGGCTAATTGACCATTAGAAAACCCTTTTGCAATTATGTTAGCACAGCTGAAAATTGTTGTGCTAATTAAAGAAACAATAAAACTTGCATTCCTTAGACTAGTTGAGTATCTGGAGCATCAGCATTTGTGGGATCAATTACAGGCTCAAAATGTCCAGAAACAAAGAACTTTCTTCTGAAACTCGTCAGTCCTCAACTGGCAGCTTCATTAAATAGTACCCACAAAACACCCGTCTCAAACTCAACAGTGAAGAGGCGACTCCAGGATGATGGCCTTCGAGGTAGACAGAGTTCCTCTGTCCTGTGTCTGTGTGTGTTCTTTTGCCCATCTTAATCTTTTATTTTGATTGGCCAGTCTGAGATATGGCTTTTTCTTTGCCTAGAAGGTCAGCATCCTGGATTTGGACTAGATAACACAACGTGCCATTGGAACCCAGAAGTGATGGTTGATGATAATGGGCCTCTGTATGCCTATGTAGATATTCAATAAAAAAAATCTGCCATTTCCAGCTACAATAGTCATTTACAACATTAACAGTGTCTCCACTGTATTTCTGATCAGTTTGTTGTTATTTTAATGGACAAAAAAATGTGCTTTTCTTTAAAAAACAAGGACATTTCTAAGTGACCCCAAACTTTTGAATGGTAGTATACATGGAATATGTTGGTACCTACAATAACACTACTAGAGCCTAGCCAAACATGTCATGTATCAATGGCGGAATGTGTAAGAGGTATGTTGGCGGTGTAGCTACATCTGCTGGAACAGTGCCTTTACTAGGAGTTTAGAAATGTCTCCTTACTGGCTTTTACATAAATAGCAGATGAAATAGAGTTAGCTAGGACAGGTTTTGAAATGTAACCTGGACTCGGGGGTAGATGATGTTTAACACAGTAAAAGAAAATCTGGGACACTCAAATGTTACGAATTAAAATTCATATGATATGTTACGAATTACAATTTGTATGTTATGTTACGAATTGCAATTCGTACAATATGTTATGAATTTGCAAAAGATTTGAAATATTACAAATGACAATTTCTTGTGGCTAATGTTAGCTAGGTGGCTGACATAGGGCTAAGGGTTAAGTTTACGGGTTAAGGTTGGGGTTAGGGGAAAGGTTAGCTTACATGCTAAGTAATTGCAAAATATCTTAAAAGTACTAAGTAGTTGCTAATTAGCTAAAATGCTAATTGTAATGAGATTCAAACACGCAACGTTTGGGTTGCTAGACGTTCGCTCCTTTCTTCTTTGCCTTAAGTCATCATCAGTTTATGTAAATATACCAAACATAACATATCATACTCATTTAAATAGATTTACTATGTTACGTCTAGTCTGAGACCAGGCTGTGAAATGATGAGATTGAGAACATTGGCTTGTAGAAAGAGGACTCGAGCAGAAATGAGAACGTAAATTGCCTTTATTACCTAGTAGAGCTAATAGTCCCCATCATCTTGCTTGACAGGGTAATTGCTTGACTTGACAGCTGGATATAGATAAAGAAATAGATACACCAAATAGCCAATGCCAGTGTCTTTTGTAAAAACGGCTGTAGTAGTAATGAGTAGGTAAGAAAAATGGTCTGTGATATTGTATTATTGTCAGGTAATTGTGCCGTTTCAGCTGTCTGAGAAGCCTTTCATGTCATGGCTGTGTAAGGAGTTATCTGTCATGTTGGGAATAGAAGGAGTTGAGAAGCAGTGGAGTAGATGGATGTTGAACTAGAGTTACCTTAAACGGTGAATGAGTTGGTTCTATTGAAAGGATCCGTTTGGAGGAGACTGGTTGGAATAGTGTCACTTTCTGAGGGTTCAGAGTAAAGGAATTCTCTGTTGAGGAGAGAATTAGTTGTTCAGTAAGGGACTATTAGACCTTATTCAGGCAGGAGTGACAAAGCTGACATGAACTCTGATAGATGCTCTTCTCCTATCCTCTCTCCTCTCCTCTCGGACACATTGTGGTGTGTTTTATCATGCATACCTGATTTGCCACCAACCGAAGACCAGCTTACATCTTGGAACTTTTCAGTTGAATGTAAAATGTAATAGTACACGTGCTTTTACCATTGCCTTTTACAGTTTCTACATTCTCTAATGTAGGAAGTAATGTCTGCGAAACAGAGGTGCAGATTGAATGGCATGAAATTAATCTTTTAACATTGGCAATGTTTTAACATTTACACTCAGAGGCCCCGGTTACTCTTCCAGAACTGTTTCAGGTAGTTCTAACAGAGTAACTGACAGTAGCAGGCCTGGATGATTGAAGCTCACAGAGAACTGTGCCAAACCCGCTACTCTGGCACGACTTTGGGGCCCCAAACTTTTCCCATACTGGCATAGAGTTAATGTGGCGGGTGATGGTGCTCAGTGGAGGCTTCTCTACAGCCCAGCAAAATGTGTGCTCAAGGGAACACTTCTTACAGCACACATACTCCGCTCAGGTACATTTAAAACGTGTCTACTGTTCCATGGGTAGGAGATGTCTGGTCAAAAGTTGCATTGGTCTACATAAAGGGATCCATGTTAACCTAAGCCTCTCATAAAGAACACTAAACCGTGTGTCAATTTGTAGAGAGAGATTTTGTTCTTTGTTCCATCAGTGTGATCTTAGAGTATTTGAATTCATCAGACAGACTCTTGAATTCCCAAGCCGAAAATCTGTCATAGTGCTCTCAAAAACTGTACTAATCATTGAACAGCTTCAGACGGTTACTCATAGAAGCTCTGCTTCCGACACTAGTAAGACTGCATTTCAATTTCTCATGGAATATATATTTCCAGGCATTTTCAATCTAAGAGGATTCAAGAATCACTGCATCAGCTAATCCCATCCTCCATGTCACAAGTCTGTCCTTCCTTACCGAAGCTCATTCACCCATGAAACCATTAGATGAGACAGGAAAGGCTTGCAATGACTGTATTATTTGGCACCACATACACATAAGTAAACACCTCAGAAAAATACAGAATAAAATCAAGGTATAAGAGTAGCTACAGTAGCCACTGGCAGTTAGCTATATTTAATATCTTATCACAGAAAGCCATGCTCTTGTGTTCTGGTCCGTTTGTCTCCTGTGTCCTATCGGGACATTTGGAAATTGCATCTGAACCAACATCTTGTAAATAAGAAAAAAAGAAACAGATGGAAATATTCCCCTAGGCAGTAGACGTTCAGACGAATAACTCTGTGAGATAACAGGCTATGTCTGGCTATCAGGAGGACTGTCTGTCTCTGTGTGAGGGATCCTTGATGCTCAACACTTCCTGCGCCTGAGTAGAAGCATTATCTAGAGCTATAAAACATTCACAGAGACCGAGAGAGAGTGAGAGAGAGTGAAAAAAGAGAAAACAATGTGTACAGGAAGAAAAGATAGATAAATAAAACAAATTGTAGTAAGACAGAAAAAAAATAATGTACACCTAACAAAAAATGCAACCATTTTAAACATTTTCTGAGATACAGTTCAAATCAGTCAATTGAAATAAATTCATTAGGCCCTAATCTATGGATTTCACATGACTGGGTATTGAGATATGCATCTGTTGGTCACACAGTAGATACCTTCACACAGTTGCCTCATGCAGCGCAACACACCTCCTTCGCATAGAGTTGACCAGGCTGTATATTGTGGCCTGTAGAATGTTGTCCCGGGAATATTGGCGGGAACATGCTGTCGTACGATCCAGAGCATCCCAAACATGCTCAGTGGGTGACATGTCTGGTGAGTATGCCGGGCATGGAAGTACTGGGACATTTTTTCACCTTCCAGGAATTGGGTACATATCATCGATTTGCCCACTGAAGATGGTTACAACACCAAACTGCAGTCAGGTCAAGACCCTGGTGAGGATGACGAGCACACAGATGAGCTTCCCTGAGACAGTTTGTGCACAGTTTGTGCAGAAATTCTTCGGTTGTGCAATTCCACAGTTTCATCAGCAGCCGGGTGGCTGGTCTCAGACTATCCCGCAGGTGAAGAAGCCAGATGTGGAGGTCCTGGGCTGTCGTGGTTACACGTGGTGTATAGTTGTGAGGCTAGTTGGACGTACTGCCAAATTATCAAAAAGTAGGCAGTTTATGGTAGAGAAATGAACATTAAATTATCGTGCCACAGATCTGGTGGGCATTCCTGCAGTCAGCATGCCAGTTGCACGCTCCCTCCAAACGAAAGACCATTATGTGCCGTTATGTTGTGTGACAAAACTGCATATTTTTGTGGCCTTTTATTGTCCCCAGCATAAGGTGCACTTGTGTAATGATCATGCTGTTTAATCAGCTTCTTGATATGCCACACCTGTCAGGTGGATGGATTATCTTGGCAAAGGGGAAATTATCACTAACAGGGATGTAAAAAATGTTTGCACACAATGAGAGAAATAAGATTTTTGTGCACATGGGAAATTTCTGGAATCTTTTATTTCAGCTCATGAAACTTGGGACCAACACTTTACATGTTGCGTTTATATTTTTGTTCATTGTAATTTTGATCCAAATTGGTAAAGTAAGCCAGGGACATGTTGTCCCACTCCGTAATGAGACTTTCCTATTGATGTAGATTACCTGATAAAAAGGTAATATAGTTTTGTCTGATATACAGTATGTGATGAACTTTCTTTGTACCTTTCTTCCAACAAGCTCTGCCTTATTATTTTGGGAAGCAGTCTTGGGATATGGGGAAGTAGGATTCCCCTGGTAATGCCTGGGGACTGCTGCCCTCGTCCTTTAGGTCTCCGGTGGGATATTCTTACCTTGTGAGAATTGAGGGTTCTCAGAGGATTGGAACTCTTGACAGTTTTACCGCCCTTATCTTACTTGTTCAATTTCTCCTCTACACATTTTCCTCCTTGTAAATCCACACACATCTTGGAGACATAAAAAGAGCAACACGCTGAGGCAGGCCTTTGAGAGCACTGCTGGTTTACCTTGACCAATAAAAATGGATTGGCTACATGAAGCCCAATAATTAAAAAAATTATAATGAAGACATCAATGTCTCTCTAGTAACTTGTCATATTACAAATTATAGCCTGATATTCGGGGGGGGTCTCTATTTTTTTCACTCCACCACAACAGAAAATTCCCTCAAAATATTCCCTCTCCTGTCGCACCGGGCGAATCAAGCTCATCTACCCTTTTGCATGGCGCATGGAGATGCAGAAACAAGAGACCACATAGACCTATTTGGCTTAGCAAACATTCAGGAGAATGTAAGCAGTTACAAAGGAAGCTTTCAAAACTGGAGTGAAGAAGCAGTAAATACTGTATGTTGAATGAGTATGAGCTGTCTGTCATCCGTAAGCAATCAGGGTACTTTTTTTTGGTTCCAGTTAGAACCCATTTTGGTTCCATGTAGAACACTCTGTGCAAAGGGTTCTACACGGAACCCAAAATAGTTCTACCTGGAACAAAAGGGATATACCTAGAACCAAAAAGGGGTATCCTATGGGGACAGCTGAAGAACTCTTTTTGGTTCTAGATAGCACCTTTTTTTCTTAGTGTAGGTCTAAAACGTGAGCATGGAGAGCTACAGTACACAAGTTCGCCAAAATAGCTTGTTTATTTCAGTCTAAGAGTTACTCTATTTACTTACTTTTGTAGCTCTCCATCAGAAACTCACTTTTTGTGAACAATTGACTTCCTCTCTCGGCCCAAGTTTAGCTGGAACTGAGCCCGACAGAATTTTACCAAATGTGAGTCATGCCCACCCAGACCCTCCCATATAGGTTTAGGTGTGTGGCCGGGAGTCCACATCTTTGGGGGGGAACTGTCACGCCCTGACCTTAGTATTCTTTGTTTTCTTTATTGTTTTGGTTAGGTCAGAGTGTGACATTGGTGATGTATGTGTTTTTGTACTGTCTAGGGGTTTTGTAGGTTTATGGGATTGTTTACCATCTAGGTGTTTATGTATGTCTATGGTTGCCTAGATTGGTTCTCAATTAGAGGCAGCTGTTTATCGTTGTCTCTAATTGGGAACCATATTTAGGCAGCAATCCTCTTTGGGTATTTTGTGGGTTATTGTTTATATCTATTGCCAGTGTTTGCACATTTGTATCATAGCGTCACGGTCGTTTTGATATTTTGTACAGTTTGTTTAGTGTCTATCTTTATTAAAAGTATCATGTATTCACATTACGCTGCGCCTTGGTCTCCTCCATACGACGAACGTGACTAAATGTCAAATGGCTTCTTTGAGTTTTTGTGGCTATTACTCAGACAGCCATTCAGACCTGAGCATGAGGTCTAGTCTAGCATACCAGATTTATTTTCTTAGAGAACTGAGTGTTTTTTCTCCCTCCTCTCTGATTTGGCTCCTAATTCACTCAGCCTAGTGCCAGCTGAAGTCTGTGACAACAGACATGAGGGGAGAGAGAGACACACACACACACACACACACACACACACACACACACACACACACACACACATACATACATACATACATACATACATACATACATACATACAGTATATATATAGCGTTACTTGTCAAATATAGTTTGGCCTGTTCCGTTCACCGCTCAACATAAACCCTATGACTTTGGCCTGTGTGCTCGCTTTATTATACAAGTGGTCCAAAAATATTAAACATTTGTGTTGAGGATTTTCCAATCCATTTAGCTAGACTTTCACTCCCTAAAATCTAGCCAATTTCATATCTCATAGTCCAAAAACGAAATCTTCAAATTAAAGGAAGTAAAAAAGGAATTGAATGAAATAGTCTGCTTGAGTTGAATAGGCTGCTGCCTCACCCCTAGCCAACCTCGGCGTAATTCATAATGCGGCGCAAAGCTGGAGCAGCAGTGCATGAAAGAGAGAGCCAGAGAGCATCCTCTCACTGACTGACGACTATCCCCACGCTTCTATCATCCAGAGCAGCAGTGTACAGACAGCCACCTAACAATACTAACATATCCTCCTGCTGCTGCTGCAGTAAGGTGGCTCAGTCACATTGAACTGCTGGGCTGTAAGAAAAACATATACAAACAGATACACCATTAAGTAATAATGTGTCTGTGATATTGGCTCTGAGGGTAATGTCCAACACTCCTCCTCTCTCCATCCCTGGTGCAGGCCTTGCTGATGTGCACTCCATCCCTCCCCTGGGTTAAGATGATGGGTTGGTGGAGATGGTGGCCTGGGGCATCGGAGTGGTAGCAGGGAGAGAGGGAGGAAATGAACAGGCAGTTTAATTCGTTAAACATGTTATGTGCATTTCAACTTTATTGCTCTCTGTAAATCAAATGTGCTATAAAGTGAGCTCAGTTCAATGCCATATCATTTTTGTAATAGAAATACTATGACCAAGGATACCTCAGTCCTGCTCAAAGGAATGGTATGAAGACATCATACATCTGTAGTGTTTCGTAAGAGATTTGAAAGCCATTCAATGAAATGCGACTCTACAGTCAAGCATGTGTTTTCTTCCTATCTAGGAAAACACAATTCAAAGCTTCATACAGTTTCAGCACAAAATACCTTTATTTCACAACATTGATGAAACATGTACAGTGGGACTGTTCCTATACTAAAGAATGCTAAGGACGTATCCAGACAGTTAACCTTACCTCATGTTTGTCTGTTCCCTCAGCTCCCTCCATGGTTCCCATCATGCACCAGGTTAGCTCCACCATGAAGAGCTTCACGTTGTCATGGCCACAGCCAGAGCAGCCCAATGGAATCATCCTGGACTATGAACTGAGGTACCACGAGAAGGTAAGACAGTATTTTCAAGTTCAATGTTTGTAATAAGAACTAGATTACACGAGCAGATCATTATTGTCTACCAGGGGCATCTCCCTTACTTTCAATGGAAAGACACCCAGAATGTTGTCTCTGATGGGTGAATATTCTGGGCTGGTATTGGTCTACCAAGCTTGTTGGGAATATTAGCCTTTATTCCTTTATTTATCCTTTTCCCCATCAGACTCAATATTCATGTGCCATTACACTTGACACGTTTGGTGTAATTTGATTCTACCCTCCTGTTTGAGTCATTCCCCCGGTTGCCTTGGAAAGCGTGTGCCTGAGATTGCCTTAGCAACCTTGATAATTGTCCATTAATTGCGTTTAACTGGAGTCTGCTTTAGATGAGCACAGAGCACTGGGTTGCTAGGATACTGCAGTTCTTGGACCTAATTTGTGTGAAAGGTGTTCTCTTAGGCTGGATCCTTCCGCTGGCCCTGTCTAACCCGTGGCTCCTCCACACAGCCTATTCTCCCCTGAGTAGAGGCAGCACACACGGCCTCTCAGCTCTATATCATTAGGTACTAAACATGCAGCTTCCCCTATGCTTAGAGAGGGCTGCCCTGTATTCTCTCTCTGGTCTTATATCAACTCCATCGCCCTAGCCTCGCTCTGGCTCTCTCCGTGTCCTCAATAGCTCCCTACTCCCTCTTGGTCTTTCTCTCACTCTGTTTTACAGTGTGCTTCTCCATTGTTGTGTCCATTCCCTTTTAATTTTCCCTCTGTACCTGCTGCACCTCTTACAGTCTTCTGTCAATATCCTTCTCTGGCTCTCTTCTTTTCCTCTCTGAAATAGTACGGTCATACCTATGGAGTTCATGGATAGGGTGTTTTTTATTGAAAAGACTGTGTTTATAGTCCTGTCCACCCATAAAGCCTGAAGTTACTGTAATATTGTCTATCATCCAGCATAACTGTCAAATGTGCTCTTTCAGAGAGTTTGGTCAAAACCCTCTATGTCCTCTGATGACTTCGTTGTTGTCTTGGGATTCTGTGAGAGGCTGTTATTAATAAGCACTTTGTGTCCAGTTCTGACAGCACGAGAAGAGGGAGGCTAGCAACACTCTAGCTGGCCTATTTAAACCGGCTAAGTTGCTTCAAAGTAACTAGCAATTTTAGCATTGTTACTTTTAATGGACAGGACCACAATTGTTTTCATCTGTCTGCCTTTGTCTGTGGGGCGGAAGGTAGTCTAGTGGATAGAATGTTGGATTAGTAACTGAAAGGTTGCAAGATCGAATCCCGAGCTGACAAGGTAAAAATCTGTTGTTCTGCCCCTGAACAAGGCAGTTAACCCACTGTTCCTAGGCCATCATTGAAAATAAGAATTTCTTGTTGACTGACTTGCCTAGTTGAAAAAATAAATGTGTGTGTCTCTCCCCATCCGCTAAGCTATCTAGAGCTTTGGCAGTTTCTGTATTTCTCTTATGTCCTGAGACAGTAGTAATATTTCAGTATAGAGACACACCTTTTTCATCATAGCAGAAGTCTGAGTGAAAATCACGGGTTAAGGATGAGGTGGTTTCATTTCAAGACTCCCACAGTGTTTCCAAAGACACAACACAGTGCTGAACACAATCATTTCCTCAGGGTTAAAATAGTAATATCGTCAAGATATGAATAGGGATATTTGCCTGGACCGCAGTCATATTGCAAAGTAGAGATGAAGAGAGAACCTGAAACTCCTGCTGGTTTCACTGAAACCCTCAGAAAGATGGCTCCACACACGTCACGCTGGGATTCAGGGGTTCCTGGCTTGGAAGGAGAATAACGAATTCTGCTATTACCCCAGGACCAGGTTAGACTCCCCCACAGAGAAGAATGGAGAGAATCCTGGATCAAATTGCATGGATACTGGTCTGAATGCTTTGTTGTACTTCCATTCTCTTTGATCTACTTGCCTAATATGGTAGCTTTATTCACCTCTGTCTGGGCAAAAGGAAAATGGGTCACAACTAAAAGTGAAGCCTTTTAAGTTTCGATCCCATGAAGTCATTGAAGACGCCCACTCTACCTCGCATGATGCTGAGTGGAGTATTAGACATCTTTGATATTCACTAAAAAACAACAGCCCTAGAATAGGGATCATACCTGGTGAAATAGATCATTGTGTATGGAGGGCCAGCGTAAACATGTTGAGTCCTGTCCTGCCATTCCCTTCCTAATTTCACCACCCCCCGTCCAGTGTTTCTGTGTTTTAAATGCCAGTCGCCCAGCTGCACTCGCCAGAGAATGTCTGGAGCCTTGGGGGTGGTTTAGATTGGGGATCGGGCCTGGATTGCAACGATTGACCAGTGAAAGCAGAGATAAGGTCATCTCTATTCTACCAAAGGTTTTTTTTCTCTCTTCTCTTCCTCTTATTCCTTTTCTTGCTCTTTTTAGACTGTGCAGACAATGAAGAAGCGGTTGGTTTCCCGATGGGACAGCACACTGATAATGTCAGCACTCCCTGTCACAATATCCCATTATGTAGGAGAAGAGTCCTACCCCAAGTAATGCTCCAGTACAAACTCCATTCCACATTCTCTGCCTGTGTGAGGAGAATTCCCTTTCTAGCCTGTGGATAGTGGATGCCATTTTGGCCTTCTTGCTGAGCATCAAAGCTGGTGTGATGATAAGCGGTGAGAATATTGACGTGAAGGCAAGGTGCATTCTGCTATTGAAAGCGAAATGGCAAGGCAACAAGGCATATTCATCCGTCGGATTTGACTGAAGTGCCACAGAACACTGCAGGGCTGAACACTGCAAGGCTGAACACTGCAAGGCTGTTGAGAGTTCAGTTCACAGTCCACCTCCACAGCTCTGGGAGTCTCTCCACCCCTCCCAAATCTTTAAAGGGGCCAGTCCAGGCGAGGATAAGGCCACGGGTAGGGTGGGTTGGAGCTTCAGAGGGATGGGATTGGGAGGGTGGTGCAATCAGGCATTTCTGGGGAAGAGAGATAAGTGGCCTTGGGCATTTAAAGAAAGCCAGGCATTATTCAAAGTCCCCTGTATCTAATTATGCGCTGGACCTTGTCATTTAGGCAGTGCATTGCTATACTCTTAGAAAAATGAGTTCCAAAAGAGTTCTTCGGCTATCTGCATAGGATAACCTTTTGGTTTCAGGTAGAACCTTTTTGGGTTCAAAACCAAAAGGGTTCTACCTGGAACCAAAAATGGTTCTTCAAAAGGTTTTCCTATGGGGACAGCCGAAGAACCCTTTTAGGTTCTAGATAGCACCTTTTTTTCTAAGAGTGTACAGATGTAGGATCTTAATTTAAGACAGTTTGCTACAGCAGGAAAATAATCCTGCAGCAACATGGAATGTAAATTGTTATGTGGATTATAATTAATGGATTTTTTTTTGAAGAAGTTGATAGATTTTCCGTTAGGGTAAATCAAGTCTGACATTTTAAAGTGGAAATGTCAAACTTTAAAAGCCTTTTAAAACATTAAATACACTAAGTTTGCACTTCCTGGAGTGCAGATAAATTCTCAGCAACAATAGAGTAATGAAATTATGATCCTACATCTGTAAGGAGCAGCTATCTTTCAGGGTTTCAGTTGCATCTCATTTCGGCTCAGTGTTTATCTTCTGATAGAGAAAGGTCAGAGCCTCCATTAGCTGAGGAGAGCTCTCCCTTCCTGGCTGTGTCTCTGTGGGTCGGCTGTGTTTGTGTTTCTGCTGTGTATGCACACACTTTTCCTGTTATCAAGTACCACTATGGAATAGATACTGAAAGTAGCAGGCAAAATGTGTCAAGTTTTTATGTACACCAGCAGACCTAGCCTGAAATACAAATACCAAGTCACATTCTCACTAAACACTTACTAAACACATGCTAAACACTGAACATGTTTTTTTTTTAATGAGCTGTTTTATGATTTGGTTATACTCTTGTGAATTCTATGGTGTTTACTAGATTGCTTGTAGTTTTTCAAGTTGTCTCTCTGTAATTGTGCAATGACTTGGTGCTGCCTATCTTGGCCAGGTTCGAGAGAATAATGTACATACCACAGGAGGCTGCTGAGGAGAGGACATCATACCACAGGAGGCTGCTGAGGAGAGGACAGCTCCTTGTAATGGCTGCAATGGAGTAAATGAAATGTTATTAACCACATGGAAAGCATGTGTTTGATACCATTCCATTTATTCCATTCGAGCCCTTCCTCCCCAATTAAGGCGCCACCAGCCGCCAGTGGTATATACACTCACTCTTTGTGTACAGTACACAAAGAGATGTATGCTCTCCAAATCTCCCACAAGCTCTTTTTCCTATATCCCTTCATTCTGGTCGTAGGCTAACCTGAACACGTCTCAGTGTTCTTCCACCTCCTGCGCCTGTTTGCTCTCATCCCTCCACCGAGGGAAGAGTCTGTGGAGATAGACAGACAGAGAGAGATGAAAGCAAACAGAGAAAGAAAAAGCAAATGCCATGCGCTCTCTGAGCACACACAATGCCAGTGAAAAGGTGGGCTGAGATGAGCCGGTGATCTGAAAGGAGATAAGTGTGTGTTAACTCCAGGTGATGGTTGATAATGATTTGCTCTATGCATGGATTCTAAAACCAGGATCAGTTACCAATATTCTGCAGCATGATAGAGGAAATATCTAATGTGGGGATGTTGTTTGGAACTCTTTTTTCTCTCTCAACACCTCCCACGTATTGATCCTTGTCCCTATTTCTGGTTTTATGTGGCCCAATTAAAATATTTTTAAAATTACATACTTTGTGTATGTGAAAAGCCTAATTCCCATTGGCGTAATCCAAGCCCCTCTATGGCTATATAAAGAGTGCAACAGTGGAGGCCGATGTGGAAATCCACCATCCATTATAAACTTATACACAAACCTAAAGAGGAAAAGGGACCAAGGAAACGATGTTATCTAAGTCCACAGGTTATTATGTACTGTCTGAAATGGGATAATGGGTTGACTTGAGGTGTGTTACTTCACTCCACCGCCTGAAGGCTTCAGGGCCTGTGTGATGAGCAAATGTAATATTATCTATCTCGTTCTCCTCTTTTTCCATATCTCCCTGTCTGTTACAGGACCACACTGAGTTGAATTCGACCATGGTGCGCAGCCAGACCAACACTGCCCGTGTGGAGGGCCTGAGGCCAGGCATCATGTACATGGTACAGGTCCGTGCCAGGACGGTGGCAGGCTTCGGCAAATACAGCAGCAAGCAGTTCTTCCAAACCCTGACAGATGGTAGGTGCGTGTGTGTGTGTGTGTGTGTGTGTGTGTGTGTGTGTGTGTGTGTGTGTGTGTGTGTGTGTGTGTGTGTGTGTGTGTGTGTGTGTGTGTGTGTGTGTGTGTGTGTGTGTGTGTGTGTGTGTGTGTGTGCGCGTGCGTGCATGGGTGACACAATCATGCCATGTGGGTCTTTGTGTCTGTGGACTTGGTGTGGGAGGTTGAATATAGTATAGTAGTAAATTCAAACATTTCCCTGCTAACTGGGTATTACTGCAATACAGATGTGTCGACGCAGAGCAGATGGTGAATATATATCAAAAAACACATATTCCCTTGATATTATGATTTCTTTTTAACATTCAGTACATATTCCAAAACTATCCTTTGTCCGGATTAAAGTGTTTCCTACTGAAAAAGAGCGCCACCTATTGGTGGTGGACTCCGATAGAGGTGGCGCTTTAGATATAGTTGAAACTGTCCGCCATCTTAGGTTGCATAACAATAATAATAACAACAACAACAATGGCCGGCGGCCATCTTAAGGCCTATGGTTGTAATGGCTATAAGATAGTTGCATATGGCAGGTAGCCTAGTGGTTGGACTAGTGACTGGAAGGTTGCAAGTTCAAATCCCTGAGCTGACAAGGACAGATTTTGAATCTGTTGTTCTGCCCCTGAACTATTCCTAGGCTGTCATTAAAAATAATAATTTGTTCTTAACTAACTTGCCTAGTTAAATAAAGGTTAATTTATTTTTATTTTTTAAATACAAGCTAACAGTACAACCAGACATAAAGTGCCCTATCCTAGTAGAGTGCACTTACAGTACATAGGTCAGTGACGCCCTAACACTAGTGTGTGTTGGGAGAGTCTAGGGCTGCAAGAGAAATGGTCCATGGGTTGTGGCCCAGGTGTTGATGTGCAGGGCAGAGGTTTATGCTCCTCACTCTGCCAATGCTTGCTGAAGACTGAGATTTTTCCTGGTCCCATTGGACAGACTTTTTATTGAACCTTTATTTAATTAGGCAAGTCAGTTTAAGAACAAATTGTTATTTACAATGACGGCCTAGGAACAGTGGGTTAACTTCCTTGTTCAGGGGCAGAATGGCAGATTTTGAATTTGTCAGCTCGGGGATTCGATATATTAACCTTTCGGTTACTGGCACAACACTCTAACCACTAGGCTACCTGCTGCCCCAGATGACCTGATGAGATGCAGGTGGGCAGGGTCAAAGGTCACTGGGTGTGGCATATAAGTGGAGAGCTCCAGGGGTGCAAACAGAGTAGCCCGTAAACAATGGGGACCCATCCCCTGCTCTCTGAGTTGAGAGTAGGTAGGCTACTTGTTTCAAGAGATAGAGAAGGCTGTGTGTTACTGTTCAGGGTTTTCTACCCCTACCATCTGACTACTTCCATTTGTTTTAGGAAATGGCACACTTGAGGTGTTAGCCATAGTGAGTGGCACAGCTGCATAATGTAGTGTAGGAAAACAGCCAACAGAGAGCCCCTGCCTGCTCACAGTGTGGAGTAGCTTATTACCGGGGATGTTTAGCAGCAGTGCCTGCGGAAGACTTGGTGTTGCAGCAGCATCCGTTTCCCCCCAAATAGTTGAGTCATCAATCTTCGAAAAGTTTTCCGGTCATGGTCAGAGACAATAACCCAATAAAAAGTTAACAAAAATAAGACTTTCATGCAAATTCTGCACCCACAAAATATTATACAACTATAATCCATATCAGGATTCTTTTTTAACAAGGTGGTACTGCTGAGTACGACCATGGGAGTGATCTCTTCGGGGGGCGGTGCTCTTTTGAACTCAGAGGTTTGTGTGTTTTTTAACACATGTAATCCCCATTTCCTGCAATCTAGAGCGTGAATGATAACAAATAAAGTTAAAACATGTTTTTCTTTTAATTATATATTATTTTTTACATAGTGGCACAGCCGTCCACAAGGTGACGCAGCAGCACTCTTACATTTTTGGGGAGAACCCTGCATATGATATCAGCAGAATATGAAAAGTGATGCTGTTCTTTCAAAACACAATATGCATTGACATATGAATGACTATAGATCAACACTGGAGAATGTATGTTTCAGATGGAATTGACAGAACAGCTTCACTTTTAAATCCGATCCATAGATATGAATGTTTCTGTTCACTTCTCAAGTCTCCCTCTGATACGTAATACAACATTTGTGATGAGATTAGCAAGCGTTCTTCTGATTCCTATTGAGTGTGTTAGGGGATTAGCTGTGTCAGGAAGCAACGCGTCAACTCTGAGAGACTGTCTGCACAGATACTAACCCACACGTCCTTGTATTCCCCACAGTCACACAGAGCTAGTAAAGGCTTCTCTCCTTTCCTCTCTTCTCGTCTCTTCTCCCCTCCCTTATCTGTTATGTCACCCTCAACTCTCTCTCTCTCGCTTTCTCTGTCTGTCTGTGTGTGGTGTGCAGATGAGTATAAATCAGAGCTAAGGGAGCAGCTGCCTCTGATTGCAGGCTCAGCGGCTGCAGGAGTGGTCTTCCTGGTGTCCTTGGTGGCCATCTCCATCGTCTGCAGCAGGTAACAAGCATTTACAGATGTAGGATCTTGATTTGACCAGTATTGATGTAGCAAAATCATCCTGCAACAACAGGATTTGAATGTTTATATATTAGTCCACAATGCTGCTTGATCAGTGGTTAGGCTATTAACTGTGCAAAAGTAGGCTACATGAAAAGTGCAACACTGTTAATATAACCATGTGTTAGTGCAGGTCTTCAGTGAATTCATGTAAAACAAAAAGCTATTCTGCATTTCCTGCCACACAGGAAAATTCTCAGTAACAAAATTGATCAAATGAAGATGCTACTACTATAGTCACTGTGCATACCTGGTGTTTACAAGGGATATGTTCAACCATTACTGTATGCCTCTCAGGAATTAAATGTTTAAAGATATAATCCGTAGTTGATACATCCAATTTTGGATATATATATATATCTATATATATATATTAATAATATTGACTCTTGAAGAACATAACCTATAAATACCTCATGGGCTTAATTAAACTGCCGTGTCCCGTCAGAACCCAAAATAGAAGCTTGTTTTACTCCAATCTTTGTAAACCATGTAAATGTAAACAAACACTGCATAGCCTCAAAACACGGTTAAAACTATCATTTTGATATCGGTCTTTGCATCCATAGGTCTGTGTATGAATATAAGAGTAGTTACAGTTCTCCAGGCCCCACCCATCAGCTTTTTACCAAATCAGAGGCGGATGACAACTTTGTTGTTGTTTCAATGAAGGATTTTAGCTTTAATACGGTGCAGTTATATTGTCAAATATAGTTACATTACTGTCTTTTGCTGATTCTTTGCTGCAGGAAGAGAGCGTACATGAAGGAGACTATATACAGCGACAAACTGCAGCACTGCAGTACAGGCAGAGGTGAGCATACAGCTCTCATTCCATCCATCCATCCCACACACACACACAACACTCACCCCACTGAACCTCTCACTCCCACCACACACTCTCCTACTAGTGACTCCATCAGACCAACTGGGCAGAGACGTCAGTTCAACATGTATTTTTTTTCATTTACATTTGGTTGAGTTAGTGTGAGTTCTTCTACATACCGTGGGTTCTGAACCAGACCAGTAGTCAGGGAACAGGGGTTAAAGCATGCACATGTTCCAGCGTTTTACAGCTGAAATGATCGATATTGGATAACACTCTGCCAATCAGTGCCTACACGGCCTACACAGCCCTGACCTTTCACAGATCAGTCTGTTGCCATGTATTCTGTATCCGGACTAATTAAAGGTGAATTTCCCCAGAGTCTTACTGCCCTGTTCAACTACTCCTCTTCTCTCTCTGTTGGAGCAGTACGGTGTACATTCGATCCTGTGTAGCCAACAGCCCTGTGCTTACAGTCAAATGACAGGTTATAATTAAACCATCTATTTTATATCAGGACATCCTTTTTCCTAATCAGGTATTCCTGAATCACAAAATGATTGGTTTCATTCGGCTTCCTTGTTTGTCGAAGGGAGCAAGAGTAAAAACAAGATGTCATGGCGATTTTGTCCTCCCTCTGACATCTCCTCTCCGTCTCCTTCTTGCTCTGTATTGGGATTAACAGCATTAAACTGTCATGCTGTTTCATAGACCTTCTAAGCACTCAGATCAGTTGTGGAAAGTGTTTAGAAATGCATCTATTATTTCTCTCCTCCATCCATAAAAAGATGGTGCCACAGAATAAAATAAAAGATACAATAGTATGACCATCTGTAGAGCATCTACAGATACAATACTATACAGATAAAGTGTGACCTATTTAACTGTTTGCTATTTAAATAGAATCTGCACATGTGGTGTGAAAATATTTGGACCGTGTGCAGGTAGGGCTTCCTATAAACAGGGGTGAAAATAGATTTCATTTCATACTAGCACAGGACACTCAAGTGCACGCACAAAAACATGTTATACAATGTTTTTGTATAAAATTACACTGTAGCCTACTCTGCTGACACTGACAAACAGATCAATAAAAACGATGTTGTCTGATCCATATAATTGGCCAACGAAAAGGGGAGACACAAATACAATATGACGTCCATCTAACCTAGAGGAGGAAATGATTGTCCAGAAACAAAACAAAGTGGCAATGACCCAATGACAGTGAATATGCACACAAACTGGGGATATGGCCGATGTTCTCCGCTGGTGCCATTAAGATAGTCTACTGTTCACTCAATTAAGTTAAGAATTTTGATAACTAAAAGACAGATTGGAGTCTTTTCATTGTCATCTCTTTACAGCAATAGACATTAGCTTTCCAAATAGTTTTTCCCTGATTGTATTTTTAAATATAGCGATATGCCTGGCTGTGTGTCTCTGCTTTTCACTGAAGTCACAACATATCTTTGGTGTTTGCAACTGGCGCTGCCCAAATTGCGGGCCCTTCCGAATGTAGGCTATGCGATTTAAAACAATACACAGCTTTTTATATGAAGGTAATGATCATCTGTGACCAAATCATGCTTTCTGGTGTAGTAGCCTATTTTAAATTATTTTTGATGTAGGCTATTTCTGTATAGACAGGAGTACGCTAATTAAGCTATATCATTTGGCAATTTAATTAAATTTACTTTTGGGAAAGCTTAGATTCCCCTAGCCTTATGGACATGCCGGCTATGCATTTTAATGATTGTCAAACAATCATTTACCCGTGCACATCTCGGCCACTCAACTCTTCCATTTCAGCATCCAAACCCTAACAGTGCACTGTGCATCTCTTCCCTTTGATGAGTGGAAAAAGACATCTGCACTCAACACTTCCATGTATTGTAATGACATTATGTGATTGTGTTTCTTAAACTTGTAGCCAGAATTGATGCATCCACTCTTCCCGTTTCCAGACTTGGCCACTCATCTCTTCCCTTTCCGACGGCGTCTCGGCCACTCATCTCTTCCCTTTCCGACGGCGTCTCGGCCACTCATCTCTTCCCTTTCCGACGGCGTCTCGGCCACTCATCTCTTCCCTTTCCGACGGCGTCTCGGCCACTCATCTCTTCCCTTTCCGACGGCGTCTCGGCCACTCATCTCTTCCCTTTCCGACGGCGTCTCGGCCACTCATCTCTTCCCTTTCCGACGGCGTCTCGGCCACTCATCTCCAAGTGTTCTCCTCAAACCACAAAGCAATTTGGACCGTATAACACCAGGTTTCCAGTAAATTTGCACATTTTGCAGCATGAACTGACATGTTGTCCACCCAATCAAAGAATCAAAGAATGAATCTAGTACTGAAAGCATAAGCTACAGCTGGTGAGTAGTTGACTCAAAGAGAAAGAAAGACGATAGTTGATCAGTTTTTAACAAATTCATTTTATGTAGGCTGTGTGTACCGGTTATGATATGAAGATTTGGCTTGGAAAGTTTTTTTCCCTGGTCACAGACCGCTTATGTGTTTATTCAAGAATGTGCAAGGCAGTATTGAACGTGTCAATGTCTGTCACCTTGATTACTCAAATTTCTCTCGACCTGTGCACCTCTCGACCTGTGCACCTGCAAACTTTCATTCATAGTCTAGGTTGTAGCAACCTCATCATGGGTATAGGGAACATTTTTATATCATCTAGTAGCCTAAACTTATCAATGTTATATTGAGCTGGGTGAAAGGAATATGAATGACGATCATCCAATATGCTGCAATAGAAATAAAGCCATGGTCATAAATAATCGTCCTTACTCGTCTTAAACGGCACCGACCACCACTGGTGAGCTGGTTCTCTTTGTCCCCTTTTTCTCAGCGCCTTAGTAAATCCTCTAATTTGATTGTGTGTGGATTCACTTAATTGTCTATTAAACCTGAGTCGCCTATTGGTTCAAAGCAATTTTGTCAGCATGAGCCCCATTCAATTGAGAACCAAGCCCTTGATCTCTCAAATACAGTAGGCCACATAATAGATGGTTCCAAGTTAACTTTTCTGATTGTCCTTAACTTTGAAAGTACCATTATTATTTTATTTTGTATTGTAGAATACATGTGGAAAGAGGTAGAAATCTAACAGATCCATATTTAACCAAGTACCTTAAATGGAAAAATGCTGCACAAATGAAACAAGTAGGATCTTAATTTGATCACTCTTTTGTTGATGAGAATGGTCCTGAACAGCAGGAAATGAAAATTGTAAAGGAGTGCATAACTGGCTGCAGGGAAGTCAGGCACAGGAGAGCAGAAATGGGTAGCAAACGGAGCACTTTATTGAGGCGAACAAAACACGGTACTCAGAAAACTAAACACACACGGGTTACAATAACCCCGCGCAAGCCAGCCTGGAGTACACATACATTTACACATAACAATTCCACACACAGACATGAGGGGGAAACAGAGGGTTATATGCAAGATGAGTAATGAGGGAATGCAAACCAGGTGTACGGGAAAACAAGACAAAACAAATGGAAAATGAAAGGTGGATTGGCGATGGCTAGAAGACCGGTGATGTCGCCCGCCGAACGCGGCCCGAACAAGGAGAGGGACCGACCTCGGCGGAAGCCGTGACAAAACTTGCAGTGTATTTAATGTTTAAAAAGACTTCTAAAGTTAGTCATTTACAATTAAACCGTAAAGTAAAATGTATCAACCCCTACAATATTTTTCCGTTATTTATAATCCACATAATAATTCACATTTCCTGTTGCTGCCGGATTATTTTCCTGCTGTAGCAAACTGGCACAAATTAAGATCCTTCATCTGCATCTCCATTTCTTCACCGCACGGACCCTTTTACGCACAGGTGTTTCTGCACAGACCTATTTAAGTGTAAACAAACAACACGCTCTGACAAGATAAAGCGTGCCTGTCTGTATAATCTGTATAATCTATAATCTATAATCTGTATAATGAATATAAACTGAATGGGTTGAGATTAGGGCTGTGGCGGTCATGAAATGTTGTCAGCCGGTGATTGTCAAGCAAATAGCTGCCGGTCTCACGGTAATTGACAGTAAATTAACATAAACACATTTAGCATCTCCTGGCTTCCACTAATAGCCTACAAGCCACTGATGCAGACCTTTGGAACTATATTTTTAAAAGTATAATAAATCCATTAGCAGACAAGATTTTCTTATTATTTTTTTATACATTCTAAGGCTTCATGATGCTTCATGATGCGGCACTAATGGTGATTTGAAAAGAGTTGCATGAAAGGCATGAGCTCTTTTGCACAGGCTGTACACACTTCATCAGTCTCTCATTCACAATTTGACAGGCACTTGATAATGCATTTAATTTCCTGGCTGCATCCCCTTTGTGTGGCCTTAATGCCCACTAAAAAATGTGAAACCAAAATCATGTTTACAATACCATTGCTGAATTCCTCTTGATTCAACTAACTTCCCACAATGATTTTAATCAGAACAGTATAGCCATTCATTCCACTGTTGTAGTTCTCAGGTTGGGATAATTTGCTTAAATATTTTGTATTTTGTATTTTGTATTGCATTTTAAAGCAAACACCAAGCTATGAGGTTGAACGAATTGTCCGTAGAGCTCCGAGACAGGATTGTGTCTCGGCACAGATCTGGGGAAGAGTACCAAAGCATTTCTGCAGCATTGAAGGTCCAGAAAAACACCTCCATCATTCTTTAAAAAAATGTTTTAACCCATTTTTCCCCAATTCTGTGGTATCCAATTGGTAGTTATAGTCTTGTCTCATTGCTGCAATTCCCGTACGGACTCGGGAGAGGCGAAGGTCAAGAGCCATAAGTTCTGCGAAACACAACCCAACCAGGCCGCACTGCTTCTTGACACAATGCCCACTTAACCCGGAAGCCAGCCGCACCAATGTGTCGGAGGTAACACTGTGCACCTAGTGACAGCGGCCCGTCACAGGTGCGCGATGGAAGAAGGACATCCCTGCCGGCCAAACCCTCCCCTAACCCGGACGACGCTGGGCCAATTGTGCACCGCCCCACGGGTCTCCCAGTGGAGACCAGCTGCGACGGAGCCTGGACTCAAACCCAGAATCTCAAGTGGCACAGCTAGCACTGCGATGCAATGCCTTAGACCCCTGCGCCACTCCATCATTATTAAATGGAAGAAGTTTGGAACCACCAAGACACTTCCTAGAACTGGCTGCCTGGCCAAACTGAGCAATCGGGGGAGAAGAGCATTAATCAGGGAGGTGACCAAGAACCCGATGGTCACTCTGACAGAGCTCCAGAGTTCCTCTGTGGAAATGGGAGAACCTTCCAGAAGGACAACCATCTCTGCAGCACTCAACCAGTCAGGCTTTTTTTGTAAAGTGGCCAGACGGAAGCCACTCAGTAAAAGGCACATGACAGCTCGCTTGGAGTTTGCCAAAAGGCAGCTAAAGGACTCTCAGACTATGAAAAACAAGATTCTCTGGTCTGATGAATGCCAAGCGTCACATCTGAAGGAAACCTGGCACCATCCCTACGATGGAGCATGGTGGTGGCATCATCATGCTGTGGGAATGTTTTTCAGTGGCAGGGACTGGGAGACTAGTCAGGGTCGAGGGATAGATGAACAGAGCAAAGTACAGAGAGATCCTTGATGAAAACCTGCTCCAGGTTGCTCAGGACCTCAGACTAGGGTGAAGGTTCACCTTCCAACAGGACAACAACCCTAATCACACAACCAAGACAACGCAGGAGTGGATTTGGGGCAAGTCTCTGAATGTCCTTGAGTGGCCCAGCCAGAGCCCAGACTTGAACCCGATATAATATCTCTGGAGAGACCTGAAAATAGCTGTGCAGAAACAGCCCCCAACCAACCTGACAGAGCTTGAGAGGATCGGCAGAGAAGATTGGGAGAAACTCCCCAAATATAATGTGCCAAGCTTGTAGTGTCATACCCAAGAAGTCTCAAGGCTGTAATCGCTACCAAAGGTTCTTCAACAAAGTACAGAGTAACGGCTCTGAACACTTATGTAAATGTAATATTTCAGTTGTTTTTTTATAAATTTGGTAACATTTTTAAAAACGTTTTTTTACTTTGTCATTATGGGGTAATGTGTGTAGATTGATGAGGAAAAATAAAAACGTTTAACATGTGCGCTGGAAATCGGGAAACAAGTTCAGGGAGTGAGTACATTTAATAAAAGAAACATAATACAAAACAAGAAACACGAACAACACACTTACAAGAAACTGAAACAGAAACAATAACGCCTGGGGAAGGAACCAAAGGGAGTGACATATATAGTGAAGATAATCATGGAAGTGATGGAGTCCAGGTGAGTCTGATGACTCGCAGGTGCGCGTAACGATGGTGAGAGGTATGCACTATAACGAGCATCGTGGCACAACGTGGCACAATGTAATCCATTTTAGAATAAGGCTGTAACAAAATGTGGAAAAAGTCAAGGGGTCCGAATACTTTCCGAATGCACTGTAGTCAAACCTCCAATCAAAAAAATGTGAGAACACAAATGTACAATATCTGAAGCTTTAACAGTACTTGTGTGTGCGAGTGCAAGTGTTCAACTTCAATAATATTGATTAGAGTGAGTAGGCCTACTTAAACATAACATTGGGAGCAATGTTTAGACAAAAATGCAACATGCAATCCTTTCAAAGATAAGAGTTACAGTTCATATGTGACACACCACCTGGATTTGGTCTTATGTTGCTACATTTGAAATTGTGTTTTTGATATTGGATAAAAGTAGAGACTCAGAGCTACAAAATGGTATACCAAACACTGCATTTGAGGAACAATGGGAAAGTAATTCTGCTTTGAATGTTGATCAACTTGTAAACTCACTTTTAAGAAAATGGCCTTTGACTGCTTTGTTATCTAGTGAAGAGCTCTTCTTTGTCTACACCCATTCAGCATCGTTCACACCCTCTTAAGCTTTAGCCCCACCCATCTTGTTTTGATCTCTGAGCGCACACTTGACACTCTGGCCGATGATTTGTTTGTTTACATGAAAACAGCCTAACCAGCTCTGCTGGCAACAATTTAATTACGCTTTTTTGCAGACATTTACTGACACCGGCCATATTCAACGGATGTTGTACACACATCACTTAATGCTAGATAATGAGCCAGCCAGCCAGCTAATGTTAGCTGGAGTAAGGAGGTAAGGCAATAAATAGGCCATAAGTAGTTACAATTTAGAAAATTAACACTGGAGTGATAGATGTGCAAGTAGAAATACTGGTGTGCAAAAAAAGTAAATAAAAACAATACAGGAATGAGGTCGGTAGTTGGATGGGCTATTTACATATGGACTATGTACAGATGCAGGGATAGGTAAGCTGCTCAGATAGCTGATGCTTAAAGTTAGTGAGGGAGATATAAGTCTCCAACTTCAGCCATTTTTGCAATTCGTTCCAGTCATTGTCAGCAGAGAACTAGAAGGAAAGGTGGCCAAAGTAGGTGTTGGCTTTGGGAGTGACCAGTGAGATATACCTGCTGGAGCGCGTGCTACGGGTGGGTGTTGTTATGGTGACCAGTGAGCTGAGATAAGGAGGAGCTTTACTGGTGGGACCTGGGACCTGGAACATGCTGTCGATCCATAGCATCCCAAACATGCTAAATGGGTGATGTCTGGTGAGTATGCAGGCAATAGAAGAACTGAGATATTTTCAACTTCCAGGAATTGTGTACAGATCCTTGTGACATGGGCCTGTGCATTTTCATGCTAAAACAAGAAGGGATGGCGGCGGATGAATGGCACAACAATGGGCCTCAGGATCTCATCACGGTATCTCTGTGCATTCAAATTGCCATAGATAAAATGGAATTCTGTTCGTTGTCAATGGCTTATGCCTGCCGATACCTTAACATCACTGCCACCATGGGATGCACTCTTCACAACCTTTCACATCAGCAAACTGCTCGCTCACACTACACTGTCTGCCATCTGCCCGGTACAGTTGAAACCAGGATTCATCCATGAAGAGCACACTTCAGCATGTCAGTGGCCATTGAAGGTAAGCATTTGCGCACTGAAGTCGGTTACTACGCCGACCCCGATGAGGATGACGAGCATGCAGATGAGCTTCCTTGAAACGGTTTCTGACAGTTTGTAGACAAATTCTCCAGTTGTGCAAACCCGCCGTTTCCTCAGATGTCCGCGGGGCTGTTCTCAAACGATTGTGTGACAAACGTGTTGTGTGATAAAACTGCACATTTTAGAGTGATGATGGATTATCTTGGCAAAGGAGAAATGCATATAAACAAAATCGTGCACAAAACCTGACAGAAATATGTTTTTTTTTTGCACATATGGAACATTTGTGGGATCTTTTATTTCAGCTCGTGAATAATAGGACCAACACTTTACATGTTGTGGTTATATTTTTGTTCAATGTCGATGGACCCTTTTTGCACTCTCTTGACTCCTCACATACGCTGCTGCTACTGTTTATCTATCCTGTTGCCTAGTCACTTTACCCCTACCAATATGTACATATCTACCTCAATTACTGTACTTTATACCCCTGCACATCGACTCAGTACTGGTACCCTGTGTATATAGGCAAGTTATTGTTACTCATTGTGTATTTATTCCTCGTCTTATTCTTTTTCTGTAATTATTCCATTTTTTCTCTCTGCATTGCTGGGAAGGGCCAATAAGTAAACATTTCTCTGATAGTCTACACCTGTTGTTTAGGAAGCATGTGACAAATAGGATGTGATTTAGCTTTATGTTACAGTGACTTTTGTGTTCATGATGAAAATGCTGTTAAAAACATTCTGATACAGATTTTGTGTTTCTTTCCCTTAGAATCTTAACATGATATACCCATAACTCAATGCACTGCTTTTCTAATGGATTTTCTTCTCTATTTAGATCCAAATTTGAGCAAAATCTAAAATTGCAATTAATCGAGATTAGCTAATGCCATTAACTAAATTAATTATTTTAATCGTTTGACAGCCCTAATTTAGAATAAGGTTTTACAGCTTCGTCAGTCAATTAAAAAAAAAAAAAGCTTGTGTGATTATTTGATATATTTTACATGTGATAAGGTCACATAGAGGGCCGGAGATAATTACAGACACCTGTGATAAGTACCCGAAAGGGCCATACAATCCTCTAAAGTGACCAACATTCTGGTAGTTTACTGGCAAACTTAGAACGTCTCTAGCACTATACCCTCCCTTTGCAACACTACTGATGATACATTTGTTTGTTTCCCCGTGCTCATCCAAACCTCTACTCCTTCTGTCCTCTGTTCCAGAACACTCTCTGAGACCGGACATGTCCAGCTGTCCCTCCCCCATGGCATGCCCCACCCACTTCTCTGGCTCGCCAGCGATGAAGATCTACATCGATCCCTTCACCTACGAGGACCCCAACGAAGCCGTCCGAGAATTTGCCAAAGAGATAGACGTATCCTGTGTGAAGATTGAGGAGGTCATTGGTGCAGGTGACTGGGAAGAAGGGAAACCTAACATTCAGTAACATGGGGGAGAATCTCTCTGCCTCTGCTGCAGTGAAAGCTGTGAATCTATAATTCTCTTTTCCACTTCCCCTCTACCTGTATCTGGGTGTTGGATGAAGGAACTGTCGGAGACATTTGGTCTTACCTCAGATATTCTGTTTCTGAAAACCACTCTTTCCATCTGATTTGTTTTGCTTTTAGAGAGAAAGGACCCTTTCCACTTAACAGACTTGCTCTCTTTACAGAGGGCAATGTTAACCACTATCTCAGTGAAAACTGCTAATATGTAACTAGACTCCTTTCCATTAATCTATATTTCATGCTGATTTTATCTGCCAGGATTTTTTTTTACTTGACTTGATATATTTGTGCATTCAGCAAAAGAACGATCGTCACACTGACTGGTGTCTGACATGTTGGAACTTGTCTTATGACCCTGAAACTGGGCTCTATGTTAATGGGTACCACAGGGAGCCAGAGTGTAACACTCTCTTCATCTCTGTGCTTGTCGCATATACAGTGTTTATCTTTATGGGGACTTTTGATTGTACATGTGCTATATTTAAGCTATAAGGCCCAAGGGGTTGTGGCATATGGCCGATATTCCATGGCTAAGGGTTGTTCTTGGTCACAACACAATGCGAAGTGCCTGGACACAGCCATTAGCTGTGGTATATTGGCCATATATCACAAACCCTGAGCTGCCTTACTGCTATTATAAACTGTTTGTAATTTAGAACAGGAAAAATTACTGTTTTGTCATACCCGTGGTATAAGCACTGAATGCTGATTGGCTGACAGCCATAGTATATCAGACCGTATACCATGGGTATGACAAAACAAAACACTCTGTGTTGGGTCGTACATAAGAACAGCCCTTAGCCGTGGTATATTGGCCATGTACCACATTTCCTCTGGCTTTATTGCTTAAGAATAAGAAGTGAAAATACATGATATCAGCTTGCATACTAATAGTTTGCTTTGTAATAATGTAATTTATCATGTCTTTTCCTCCAGGCGAGTTTGGAGAGGTGTATAAGGGTCGCCTGAAACCGTCTGGGAAGAGGGAGCTGTACGTGGCCATTAAGACCCTGAAGGCGGGCTACGTGGAGAAGCAGAGAAGAGACTTCTTGTCTGAGGCCAGCATCATGGGCCAGTTTGACCACCCCAACATCATCAGACTGGAGGGCGTGGTCACCAAGAGCCGGCCAGTCATGATTATCACAGAGTTTATGGAGAATGGGGCCCTGGACTCCTTCCTGAGGGTGAGTGCTGCTTTGTTGTTCTCGTTGTGTCCTAAATGTCACCCTATTCCCTTTATAGTGCACCACTTTTGGGCCTGGTCAAAGGCATATAGTGCACTTTATAGGGAATAGGGGCCCATTTGGGACACATCCTCCTTTTTACCTCCTCTGGTCAGCACACCAGCCCCGGCTCCAGCTTTAACCTCTGTTGCATCGGATTATACACTGGGTTGAGCTATAGGGCCACTGTGTGGTTTCATATATCAATCATATTGATTAATCAGCTAAAGCTTTTATTGCTAATTTGACAGCTTCACACTAACAGTGAAGTATGATTATTGAGATTAGTTATTAAAAGGATGAAGAAAATGGAGATCTAAAACTCCCTGGAGGATAAATGTATTTAATATAGCAGGGAATTGAGATCTGATAAACAACCCTGGCATGAATGAGCAAAAATGTCTTATATTTATCAATAACCTTCAATATTTCATAATATAATTCATGAGATTAACATAAATGAAATTGTTCCACCCAGAGCCCTTTGAGGCAGCATAGCTAATACACAGTTCCCTGATTCAAAGTGCCAGCCTGGCACAGTTTACTGTTTCTTCTTCCTCCTTGGAAACAGAGGAACATGGAACACAATCAATATGTGGCCCAGTTTTCTAATTCCTCCAACCTGTTTCCTCCTCCCTTTGATCCTGGACTCATTTGAAACGGGGCTTTGAACACCCCTTTGATGTCCTCTCCCTCACCAGGCCCTCTTCTGAGCCACCGCACTTGACTCCCGTGGACATCGATTTCTGGGTTGTTTTTCTCCTGGCATGCCCCTGTTGCTGGCGCAGAAAGACAACAGTTGAATGAGTGCCCTGCTTGGCGTGTTGGAGGGGCCCACTGAAGCCACAGAGTAGGGTCAGACCTGCCGTGCCTCACGGGAGGGAGTTATCCACCTTGGTGGGGGCCTCTAATAAACAGCCAAGCTGAGGATAAGGAGCAGAGACAGAGAGTGATCAAAGAAATGAATCCAATGTGGGGCTTAATGGACACACACACATACTCCTTAAATGGGCCCCAAGTCAAGTGGAACACTTATTACATCAATGAATGACAATTTGGTAACATTTGGAAAAGGGCATATATGGTGCTCTTCCTCAATACTCAATAACTTGAAATATTTGCACAAGCTGCCCAGCCAATAATTTTTTCCAGAAACAAATGTGTGAGGATTTTTTTTAACCTAAAATGTGTACCTTTGCATTTCCAACACAATGAGGACATTTTAGAGAGATAATGGGAGCATCATTATCCCAAGTATCTGGCACTTTATTATGTCATTAACTCCAATGTGACACGACATCCTATTTAATCCCTGCCCTGCAGCAAAATGACGGGCAGTTCACGGTGATCCAGCTGGTGGGGATGATGCGTGGCATCGCGGCGGGCATGAAGTACCTGGCAGAGATGAACTACGTCCACAGAGACCTGGCCGCCCGCAACATCCTGGTCAACAGCAACCTGGTGTGTAAGGTGTCTGACTTTGGCCTGTCCCGTTACCTACAGGACGACACATCAGACCCCATCTATACCAGCTCCCTGGTGAGTACCCTCTCTGGCTGGCCTTTAACCTCCCCGTTTCTATGGAACACATTAAAAAAAAATAATCTTATGGTCCAGTACAAAGTGAGACATCTCTTTGTCAAGAGAGAGTTGGGTGATTCAATAGTTGACATGGCCATGGTTATGTCTTTGTGTCTGTGGTGATCATACTGCCAACTGTAAAGTTCGGTGGTGTAGGAATAATAGTCTGGAGCTGTTTTTAATGGTTCGGGCTAGGCCCAGTGAAGGGAAATCTTAACGCTGCAGCAAACAATGACATTCAAGACTATTCCATGCTTCCAACTTTGTGGCAACAGTTTGGGGAAGGCCCTTTCCTGTTTCAGCATGACAATTCCACCGTGCACAAAGCGAGGTCCATACAGAAATGGATTGTCGAGATCGGTTTGGAAGAACTTGACTGGCCTTCACAGAGCCCTAACCTCAACCCCATCGAACAACTTTGGAGTTAATTGGAACTCCAACTGCGAGCCAGACCTAATAGCCCAACCTCACTAATGCTCTTGTGGCTGAATGGAAGCAAGTCCCCACAGCAATGTTCCAACATCTAGTGGAAAGCCTTCCCAGAAGTGTGGAGGTTGTAATAGCAGCAAAGCGGGGACCGACTCCATATTAATGCCCATGGTTTTGGAATGAGATGTTCAATGAGGAGGTGTCCACATACTTTGTCATGTAGTGTATCAAAATATATACAGTGCATCTATGATTATTCAGCTAAATGCACTTTGATGAATTGTGATGATTTTGTCTCACAATGTTTAGTACTTAAAGACATGCTCTGGAACTTTTGCAACTTCTAAGTATTTTTTAAACCTCCAGCTTTGGGCTGGATGTGTCAGTGTAGTTCACACATGAATATTATATGAGCAGAATTCCTGACTTACCTCAATTAGCCACTAAATCCCTAGTTTGAAAGCAATGTTTTTTCTGGAAGTTGTGCTATGCCATTGTCCCCCATTTGGGCCAGCGTCCGAGCAATTTGAGTTCTATCTAATGAGCTTCAGCCCATTGCCATTTGAGTGACCGCTTGCAAGATGCACACACAGCAGAGCGAGAGCAATGATGTGGTGCATATATCTACATATACAGTATGTGATGTAGTACACCATTTTCAGGGTCCACTTTTGGCTCGTGAGTGCTACTTTCAGAACTACTGGCTAAAAAGTATACAAAAGTACCGGAGAATCTCTTTAAATTCAAGAGAGAAACCTAGTCCTATTTATTTGTATCTGTCTGTCTGTGTGCAGAGGCAGAACTTTATAATCAAATTCTCCCTGCCTCCACAACAGCTCTAATCAGAACATCTCAACCTTCTAAAAGCACACAGTACATTTTTCTATTTCCCTTTAACAAAGTTCATAGAATTATCTCACAATGTAGAACTCCGACACTGGCATTATGAATGAAATAACAACCCATGTCTGAGATGGGTGCATGCCTGCCTATGCAAAGACACCCTCTCTCACACATTTATAGATGATAACAAGTTATTGATTGCGATAGACAACCCTGCTAGTGTCATCTAAGATCTCTGCTAGGCTACACTGTCTTGCCTATAAAGATGTATTGTAGATCTAATCAGAGAGTAGTTTAATTTAATTTGTGTTTCATGAGACACTATTGAGTTGTACTCTATATTATAGATTCCCTGTTTTGAATTTCCTTACCGAGAAAACGTTAGTGTCTGTCGGTGTGTATAGTTAATGTGTATGGGACTGTGTGGGTGATTATGGCAGAGAGGGCGTGTGTGTTGATCCTGTCATGGTTGGCCCAGAGGGCTGACCCTGTGGTTCTGGGTGGATGACTGAGGGAGGCTGAGGGGAGGCTGGAGGGTGATGTCTGTGCTCTGTTTGCCGATTGCTAATTAAAACTCTTTCAGCCACTCCTGGTTTGCCCCATCCCCTGCTCCAATGTCTCTGCTCAACTCTATTTGTCGCAGGCTGACTAGCGTGAGATGAGGGCCACTCCACATTAAGATGCTGATGACATGGTTGTCTGATTGACCCATACACCATAGAATCTCCATCTGTCTAATGCTTTCCCAATGACAAGAAATGGAGGGAGATAGTGAGATGAAGTACAACAATCCCTGTCCATTTGAATCTGCTTTCTCTTCTATGAGCTTTGTTTCGCTGGGAAAACTGTACCTAACTGTACCTAACCTAACTGCACCTAACATCATTCGTTACTGTCAAAGAAAGTAAAGGAATGAAAGTAAAGGAAGGAAAGTAAAGGAAAGGAAAGAAAAGGAAAGGAAAGTAAAGGAAGGAAAGTAAAGGAAAGAAAAGGAAAGGAAAAGTAAAGGAAAGTAAAGGAAAGTAAAGGAAAGAAAAGGAAAGTAAAGGAAAGAAAGTAAAGGAAGGAAAGTAAAGTGAAGGAAAGGAAAGGAAGGAAAGGAAAGGAAGGAAGGAAAGTAAAGGAAAGAAAAGGAAAGTAAAGCATAGAAAGTAAAGGATAGAAAGTAAAGGAAGGAAAGTAAAGGAAAGAAAAGGAAAGTAAAGGATAGAAAGTAAAGGAAGGAAAGTAAAGGAAAGTAAAGGAAGGAAAGTAAAGGAAAGTAAAGGAATGAGAGTAAAGGAATGAGAGTAAAGTAAAGGAAAGAAAGTAAAGGAAAGAAAGTAAAGGAAAGAAAGTAAAGGAAAGAAAGTAAAGGAAGGAAAGTAAAGGAAAGAAAAGTAAAGGAAGGAAAGTAAAGGAAAGTAAAGGAAGGAAAGTAAAGGAAAGAAAAGGAAAGGAAAAGTAAAGGAAAGTAAAGGAATGTAAAGGAAAGTAAAGGAAAGAAAGGAAAAAGGAAGGAAAGTAAAGGAAAGAAAAGGAAAGTAAAGCATAGAAAGTAAAGGATAGAAAGTAAAGGAAGGAAAGTAAAGGAAAGAAAGTAAAGGAAGGAAAGTAAAGGAAAGAAAAGGAAAGTAAAGGATGGAAAATAAAGGAAAGTAAAGGAAAGAAAGTAAAGGAAGGAAAGTAAAGTAAAGGAAAGGAAAGGAAAGGAAAGGAAAGGAAGTAAAGGAAATGGAAAGTAAAAAGAAAGAAAGGAAGGAAAGTAAAGGAAAGAAAAGGGTAAAGGAAAGTAAAGGAAGGATAAAGAAAGTAAAAAGTAAAGGAAGGAAAGTAAAGGAAGGAAAGGAAAGGAAAGAAAGGAAAGGAAAGAAAGGAAAGGACAGAAAGTAAAGGAAAGTAAAGGAAAGTAAAGGAAAGAAAAAGTAAAGGAAGGAAAGGAAGAAAATAAAGGAAAGGAAAGGAAAGAAAGGAAAGTAAAGGAAAGTAAAGGAAAGAAAGTAAAGGAAGGAAAATAAAGGAAGGAAAGGAAAGGAAAGAAGGGAAAGTAAAGGAAAGTAAAGGAAAGAAAGTAAAGGAAGGAAAATAAAGGAAAGTAAAGGAAAGAAAGTAAAGGAAGGAAAATAAAGGAAAGTAAAGGAAAGAAAGTAAAGGAAGGAAAGTCTAGAAATGTGAAGGAGGAGAAATAACAATGTTGTCATGTGTTTACATGTGGTGTTTTGTTTGTTGTTGTTTGGTTAGGGTGATATGTTGTGTGTGTTGTAAATGAATTATGAATAAAAAATAACTTAAACATAAGAATGAATAACCTTTAGACGTACGAGAGTCTCAGGGATGGACTCCGGTCGTCGATTAACCCCAACAGTACACATTTATGTTGTAGCCCAGACAAAAACACCTGATTCAACTCACTGAGGGATTTCTGATTAGTTGGCAAGTTTAATCAGGTGTGCTTGTCAAGGGCTACAATAAAATTGTGTGATGATGATGGAGGGACTGGAGGACTTGAGAGTTGGGAAACAATGCACTACATCTGAAAGTATCGGTGCCTCTCAGGCCGTTCAAAATGTTGATTAAGGATCTCTTTGCTGAGGAATGTGATTGTTTTTCTTGGTGTGTTGGTAATGTTGTATATTTGCATTCTATTGCATTATGTAACTTGTGTGTAGGGCTCCCTTGTGAAAGAGCCCTTGATCACATTGATCTCAATGGGACTCCCTGTTAAAATAAAATAAATGTCAGCAGGAGCTCCAGTGCATGAGTATCTCATCATATCCCAGCTCAGCATGATAAATGCACATGGCCAACAGGCAAGCTGTTTCCATTACAAGAGCTGAGCTGCTTTGCTGCTGTTTGAAATGGGAAACAGGCTGGGGTCGCCCTTTTCACCTAACGAGCTCTGCCCTGTGCACCTCAGACTGCCCTGCTGAACAACACGATTGATTTCTTTCTGTTGGTTTTCCCTAATTATTCAAGCTCTCTAGTTGGTTTTCTCTGAAAGTTTAAAAAAAAATGTAATGAGATGCAGCTTAAGCTGACGGATATTGATGGGGATTTTATTATTATTTTCTGCCCTGTTTTGATCTTGTCTCATCACTGCAACTCCCCAACACACTAGGGAGGTGAAGGTCGAGTCATGCGTCCTCTGAAACATGACCCGCCAAACCATGCTTCTTAACACCCACACGCTTAACCCGAAGCCAGCCGCATCAATGTGTCGGAGGAAACACCGTTCAACTGACAACAAGGTCAGTCTGCAGGTGCCTGGCCCGCCATAAGGTGTCGCTAGAGTGCGATAAGCCAACTAAAGCACCCCCCGGCAAAAGCCTCCCCAAACCCGCACGACGCTGGGCCAATTATGCTCTGCTCTATGGGACTCCAGATGGTGACGCCTCTAGCACCGCGATGCAGTACCTTAGATCGCTGTGCCACTCGGTAGGCCCGGGGATTTTTTAAATTATGTTACTTAGATTGACGTACGGGTGTGTCAATAAACTCTTAAGGATTTCTTAACCTGTTTTTAAAAAACAGCCATTGCAGAGGCAAACCATTTATTCCAACCACAGTCTTTCGATGTCTGTCTGCAAGCCATTGGGAGTAAGGTTACTCAATGAAAAGTATGTTTGATTTTGCTGATGAATCTCAGTACAGATTCAATCTAATTGCTTAATGGTTGTATCGCATATAATACAGATATTATAACAAACTTAATATGATGGCTTGCTTTGGGAAGATTCACCCTTGAAGGGCACATTTGGAGTGTGAGTATCTTCATTGACTTTTAGTCCTTCGTAAAGATCACACATCATGGGGAGCGAGAAAGTTGAGACAGAAGTCCAAAGATGATAAGTTAAATTAACTCTATCAAAGCTAAGCTCCTTGTCCCTCGTAAAGTATGTGACTTCAACGTCTGACATGAGACGGCAGGTAGCCTAGTGGTTGGGCAAGTAACCAAAAGATTACTGGTTTGAATCCCAGAGCCGACTAGGTGAAAACTCTGTCGTTGTGCCCTTGAGCAAGGCACTTAACCGTAAATAAGTCATAGAGCATGAGTTAAGCAGGAAGCATGGGAGTACTTTATGTTAGGGAGGTACATGTAATGCTTGCACTATAGCTACTTGTGTCTCTCCACAAACTATTCTTCCAGAGAATATCAATATCATTTGTACTGTTCTCTAAATGCCCATTGATACTGGGTTTCTTCCTGCCATATAGATAAATGTACTCATGGTTTGGACAGAGTGAAACCACTTGGCTTTAAAATTGGATGAAAGTCACTGGAGACAGAGGGGAAACGCCTGCTTTGCAGAAATGGCCCAATGATAAGGCCATATTGATTTGGGTTTAACTGTGCTATAAAACAAGAACGTGTGATGGGAAATGCGATACCCCTGGATTTTTTTTTTTACAGAATAAGTGCCATTCTCTTCACCCAATGGGATCATAAACCAAATTGCCGGCTGGCATGAAATGCATTTTTCATCACCCCTCTGCCATATTAATAGTCTAATTTATCCTTGAAGATTGGAAAAACTAAGTCATTTGGTTAGGCTTCACATTACTATTTTATGGTTTTCTGTGGCAGATATATGAGCTTATGTTATATGTGTGTAAATGGGGGGGCGTGGGGGGGCAGAGGGGAGGTAGAGAGGTTTGCCTGTTTTTGTGCTAGGGATACAGAGATACAGGATAGGTTGTTTCTGTATTGTTGTATGTAGGTAGCATACCCCTCAAAAAGAAGAGTCAAATACATCATCAATAATTATTGTCATTCATTTAAGTAACAGTCATGGAGTAGCCAGCACATTACACCTTTCTCCACTCCCTATACTATACATTCTTAGAAAAATAGTTATTTGGCTGTCCCCATAGGAGAACCCTTTGAATAACCCTTTTTGGTTGCAGGTTGAACCCTTTTAGTTCCATGTAGAACCCTTAATACAGAGGATTCTACATGGAACCCAAAAGGGTTCTCCTATGAGGACAGCCGAAGAAACCTTTTGGAACTTCTTTTTCTAAGAGTGTATTTCACTCAGTGTCTGGAGCTCTGTTCTGTAGACCCTGTTTTAATACTGTCAGCCCACTTTTAAGTTTTCATAGTTTCATTGTTTCCCTGAGGGAATTCTCTCTTTTCACTGATTTTATTGGGAGAGAGAATGTCGACTATTCGTTATGTACATGTAGTGTGCGCCAAGCCTTTTGTTTGCCTCTGCATTTCAACAATTCGCTTTATTCAAAACCTCCGACATGGTTAATTATAGGGGATCTGCAATGCAGCCTCAATCTAGCCAACCATTACAAGTTCAGCAGGAAATACTGGGATTGTAGTATTTTTTTATGCTGTAGCATTCCTTTCTTCTGTTGTGGAAGAGACATCTGAGCTCGCCACCGGGGGGCCAAAGAACATGCATTGGAAAGTGGCTCAAAGCTGCTGTAAATGAAATGCACAAGAACTAAGAGCAGATAGTCTGATTCAAAGCATGCTTCTGGACAATGATTACTCTCATGTTGGCTGTTGCCACATTGAATACATTCCACATCAAATATCTTCCTTGTAAAATGGATCCTTAGTATTCTGTTATTCTTGAGTCATCAACTGACATGTAAGCATCAGATCCATTTAGCTGTTGTTGGCATGTGAATATTACTTATGGAGGTTTCCCTGCTCAACATTCAGTGGGGATATTTCCTCAGTCCTGCATTCACAGCACAGGCTTTTCAACTCAATACACTCTGCCCAGAACAATTAGAACAGAACCTTGTGCTTCATGACTTTCTGTCCAGAACTCCAGACAGAGTTTACAGAGGTCTTTCATACAACCAGTTCCAGATGTCTCCAATCGCTGAGATCCAGCACTTCACTGACAGCGCACACTCATCAAAAGTATCCCTGTAGATCGTGTAGCTAGATCGGGAGGGCTGTGTAAGCCCTCAGTTCCTTTGAAATCAGGCTTATCCAAAAGTATACACATTCAGTCCAATTGGTACTGTACACTCCTCCAGGAATTGCATAGAGAAATCCCTCCAGGGTGTGCTGTGTGCATAATGGGGATTATGAAGTGAACATTTTTCATCAATGTTTATCAAAAGAACTGCATGGTATGCCAGTGTTGTTGGGACACTCAGTCGTTACAGATGTACCACTCATCTTTTTTTTCTAAGTACATCAACAGATCCCTGCAGTCAGCATTTAATTTTAAACATATGTTTTCCAATAGAATATTTAAAATGATATATAAAGGGTTTTGTTTTAAGTCAGCTGCATATGTTTTTAATATGGAAATTGTAGGTTTTGCTTAAATACACTGTGATTGGTGGGGTGATTTCAGTAAAGCTCTGTTCTTGATCATGAAGTGTATTTGCAAGGAAGCTGTAACGGCATTCTTCGTTTGTGGAAAGAGAGTCGGACCGAAATGCAGCATAGTGGTTACTCATGTCTTTAATGAAGAGATTACGATACATGAAATAACTTATACATATACAAAAACAACAAACGGAACGAAAACCTATTACAGCCTATCTGGTGAAACTACACAGAGACAGGAACAATCACCCACGAAATACAAAGCAAAACCATGCTACCTAAATACGGTTCCCAATCAGAGACAACGAGAATCACCTGACTCTGATTGAGAACCGCCTCAGGCAGCCAAGCCTATACAACACCCCTACTCAGCCGCGATCCCAGTAATACAAACCCCAATACGAAAATACAATAACATAAATCCATGTCACACCCTGGCCTGACCAAATATATAACGAAAACACAAAATACAATGACCAAGGCGTGACAGAAGCTCACAGATATGAATCTAATTTGTCTTTGGCTATGACAACTTGGCCTTGGCTATAAAAAGCAGCAAGCTGTCAAATATTATGTCAAACCAGCCAGTGTAAAGAGACACAAAATGTAAGTCTAAAAAAATATCTTCTCTTCTCTCTCAGGGAGGGAAGATCCCGGTGAGGTGGACAGCCCCTGAGGCTATTGCCTACAGGAAGTTCACATCAGCCAGTGACGTGTGGAGCTATGGCATTGTCATGTGGGAGGTAATGTCATTTGGTGAGCGGCCATACTGGGACATGAGCAACCAGGACGTGAGTATTATACAATTTCGTGTCCTTTCAGTATCAACAGATGTGTGACTGTATTAAAAACTGAAAATACTATGATCAGAGATGGGCAGTATTTCTGTGTATTTTGAATATGTATTTTAATTACCTTTGAGTATTTTGTCATTTGTATGACACTGGGCTGAATAAAACTCCAATGTATTTTGTAACAAGATACTTTTCAAAATACTTTTCTATACCATTTTCTTTATAGCGGTTCACCATTTTGTGGCCCCCTTTCCTGCATTGGTATCAGAAGTGTTATGGCATTATGGTGTGATAAGAACGTCTGGTTAATGAACTAAATATACATGTACAGTGCATTCGCAAAGTATTCAGACCCCTTCCCCTTTTCCAAATATTTTACCTTACAGCCTTTTTCTAAAATGGATTTTAAAAAATGTATCCTCATCAGCTTTTTGATACTCCACACCTGTCAGGTGGATGGATTATCTTGGCAAATGAGAAATGCTCACTAAGAGTGATATATAAAAAAATTGTGCTCAATATTTGAGAGAAATAAGCTTTTTGTGCGTATGTGTAACGATCGTCTTTGGGAGAAAGAGAGGAGGACCAAAGCGCAGCGTGGTAAGTGTTCATGATGATGTTAAATTAAAACTCAGAACACTAAACAATAAATGACAACGTGAATTTACAAAACCGAAACAGTACCGTGTGGCCCAAACACTCACACGGAAACAAACACCCACAAACCAAAAGTGAAACCCAGGCTGCCTAAGTATGATTCTCAATCAGGGACAACAATTGACAACTGCCTCTGATTGAGAACCATACTAGGCCGAACTCAAAAACCCACATAGAAAAACAAACATAGACTGCCCACCCCAACTCAAGCCCTGACCATACTAAAACACAGACAAAAATAAAGGAACTAAGGTCAGAACGTGACAGTATGGAACATTTGGGATTTTTTATTTCAGCTCATGTAACAAAGGACCAACACTTTACATGTTGTGTTTATATTTTTGTTCAGTAAATGTAGTTCCTTAGGCATTAATCATGCAAACACATGTATTTTTTATGGCATCATTTTTTATGTATTTTTTATGGTAACATGGCATCAGTGAGACTCAATCTTAATCTTTTATTCTACAGCCACCAAAAGTTTTGCGATTATGTTGCGGGATTTAAAGGTAATTTGTGGTTTAGTACGGTACCCTGTGTCACCACTTAATTGCTCCAGGACCAGCTCAAGGGGGAGTTAGAGCACTGATTATGCTTTGGGTTCTACTGTGTCTCTAACTGACAATGAATGGGCGACATAAACCTGAATAGAAACTGATAATTGTGCACGACTTCAGTATTACTTACTGAAACTAAGGTTACACTAAGGTTTTTATTTTGTTAGGATTATTTTGGTACTACTGTAGTACTGTAGGCCACTCTCAACCAGTCACGTTTTTAACCAGACGGTCAGTAAATGAGAACTTATTCTCAACAACTGCGACCAACTGCGACCTGGCCAAGATAAAGCAAAGCACGGCGACACAAACAACACAGAGTTACACATGAGATAAACAACCGTACAGGCAATAACACAATATAAAAATCTACGTACAGTGTGTGCAAATGTGGTAAGATTAGGGAGGTAATATATAGGCCATAGTGGCAAAATAATTACAATTTAGCAATTGAACACTGTAGGGATAGAGGTGCAGAAGATGAATGTGCAAGTAGAAATACTGGGGTGCAAAGGAGCAAAACAATAAATAACAATATGGGGATGAGGTATTTGGGTGGGCTATTTACATATGGGCTGTGTACAGGTGCTCTGACAGCTGATGCTTAAAGTTAGTGAGGGAGATATAAGACACCAGCTTCAGTGATTTTTGCAATTCATTCCAGTCATTGGCAGCAGAGAACTGGGAGGAAAGGCAGCCAAAGGTAGGAGTTGGCTTTGGGGATGACCAGTGAAATATACCTGATGACCAGTGAGCTGAGATAAGGCGGGGCTTTACCTAGCAAGGACTTATAGATGACCTGGAGCTAGTGGGTTTGACAATGAATATGAAGCGAGGGCCAGCCAACGAGCGCATACAGGTCGCATTGGTGGGTAGTATATTGGGCTTTGGTGACAAAACGGATGGCACTGTGATAGACTACATCCAATTTGCTGAGTAGAGTGTTGGAGGCTATTTTGTAAATGACTTCACCGAAGTCATGGATCGGTAGGATAGTCCGTTTAGAGGGTATGTTTGGCAGCATGAGTGAAGGATGCTTTGTTGCGAAATAGGAAGCCGATTCTAGATTTAATTTTGGATTGGAGATGTTTAATGTGTCTGGAAGGAGAGTTTGCAGTCTAACCAGACACCTAGTTATTTGTAGTTGTCCACATATTCTAAGTCAGAATCGTCCAGACTAGTGATGCTAGACGGGCGGGCGGGTGCGGGCTCCGATCGGTTGAAGAGCATGCATTTAATTTTATTAGCATTTAAGAGCAGTTGGAGGCCACGGAAGGAGTGTTGTATGACATTGAAGCTCATCTGGAGGTTTGTTAAGACAGTGTTAACAAACCAGTTATACAGCGCCTGAGTGGCGCAACAGTCTTAAACACTGCATAGAGGTGCAAGCTGTGTTGCTACAGATGCTGATTCAATACCTGTGCTGCCCTCAACTGGGAGACCCATGAGGTCATTGTAGGTTTTTGGTTTCTCTCCCTCTAAAAACAGAAAAAATCATTCTAAATAACAAGCTGGCTTTATTTACAAATTAGTAACAATGTCTCACCCCACGTTCAAGAATGGCCTTTTTCTCACTCATTTTACAATATTTGAAAATAAAATAATCTCCAAAATATATATATTTTTTTAACAAAACAATTATTATAATTATTAATTTAGATTGATATTAAAGCCAGTTGGATATTATCACAGATATATTATTAACCCTGTTATTAACAGGACAATATATATTGGTTATAATTTTTATTTTTATTTATTTCACCTTTATTTAACCAGGTAGGCTAGTTGAGAACAAGTTCTCATTTGCAACTGCGACCTGGCCAAGATAAAGCATAGCAGTGTGAACAGACAACACAGAGTTACACATGGAGTAAACAATTAACTAGTCAATAACACAGTAGAAAAAAATGGGCAATCTATATACAATGTGTGCAAAAGGCATGAGGAGGTAGGCGAATAATACAATTTTGCAGATTAACACTGGAGTGATAAATGATCAGATGGGCATGTACAGGTAGAGATATTGGTGATATTGGTGTGCAAAAGAGCAGAAAAGTAAATAAATAAAAACAGTATAAAAACAGTATGGGAATGAGGCAGGTGAATAAGGGTGAGCTATTTACCTATAGACTATGTACAGCTGCAGCGATCGGTTAGCTGCTCGGATAGCTGATGTTTGAAGTTGGTGAGGGAGATAAAGTCTCCAACTTCAGCGATTTTGCAATTCGTTCCAGTCACAGGCAGCAGAGTACTGGAACGAAAGGCGGCCAAATGAGGTGTTGGCTTTAGGGATGATCAGTGAGATACACCTGCTGGAGCGCGTGCTACGGATGGGTGTTGCCATCGTGACCAGTGAACTGAGATAAGGCGGAGCTTTACCTAGCATGGACTTGTAAATGACCTGGAGCCAGTGGGTCTGGCGACGAATATGTAGTGAGGGCCAGCCGACTAGAGCATACAAGTCGCAGTGGTGGGTGGTATAAGGTGCTTTAGTGACAAAACGGATGGCACTGTGATAGACTGCATCCAGTTTGCTGAGTAGAGTGTTGGAAGCCATTTTGTAGATGACATCGCCGAAGTCGAGGATCGGTAGGATAGTCAGTTTTACTAGGGTAAGCTTGGCAGCGTGAGTGAAGACTCTGGATTTGATTTTTGATTGGAGATGTTTGATGTGAGTCTGGAAGGAGAGTTTGCAGTCTAGCCAGACACCTAGGTACTTATAGATGTCCACATATTCAAGGTTGGAACCATCCAGGGTGGTGATGCTAGTCGGGCATGCAGGTGCAGGCAGCGATCGGTTGAAAAGCATGCATTTGGTTTTACTCGCGTTTAAGAGCAGTTGGAGGCCACGGAAGGAGTGCTGTATGGCATTGAAGCTCGTTTGGAGGTTTGATAGCACAGTGTCCAATGACGGGCCGAAAGTATATAGAATGGTGTCGTCTGCGTAGAGGTGGATCAGGGAATCGCCCGCAGCAAGAGCAACATCATTGATATATACAGAGAAAAGAGTCGGCCCGAGAATTGAACCCTGTGGCACCCCCATAGAGACTGCCAGAGGACCGGACAGCATGCCCTCTGATTTGACACACTGAACTCTGTCTGCAAAGTAATTGGTGAACCAGGCAAGGCAGTCATCCGAAAAACCGAGGCTGTTGAGTCTGCCGATAAGAATTTGGTGATTGACAGAGTCGAAAGCCTTGGCGAGGTCGATGAAGACGGCTGCACAGTACTGTCTTTTATCGATGGCGGTTATGATATCATTTAGTACCTTGAGTGTGGCTGAGGTGCACCCGTGACCGGCTCGGAAACCAGATTGCACAGCGGAGAAGGTACGGTGGGATTCGAGATGGTCAGTGACCTGTTTGTTGACTTGGCTTTCGAAGACCTTAGATAGGCAGGGCAGGATGGATATAGGTCTATAGCAGTTTGGGTCCAGGGTGTCTCCTCCTTTGAAGAGGGGGATGACTGCGGCAGCTTTCAATCCTTGGGGATCTCAGACGATATGAAAGAGAGGTTGAACAGGCTGGTGATAGGGGTTGCGACAATGGCGGCAGATAGTTTCAGAAATAGCGGGTCCAGATTGTCAAGCCCAGCTGATTTGTACGGGTCCAGGTTTTGCAGCTCTTTCAGAACATCTGCTATCTGGATTTGGGTAAAGGAGAACCTGGAGAGGCTTGGGATAATGTTCATGGCTCCCGAGTGGCGCACAATGGGATTGCCTTGCAGTTCTCCAGCTGTATCCACTGAAAGCGTGCGAGGTTCAAGGCACGAGGGCATGGGCCACAGAGCCGCGCATAGAAGACCAACCTAGCCCATGGGGAAGGGAGGAGGAGGAAGGGGGGTGTTGGACCCCCACCCCGCCACACTGGAAATGGAACTGACTAGGGAAACGCCACACTGGCAATGGCACTGACAAGGGAAACGTTTCCGCTGTTCTTAGTGCCAGTCTGCACGTTCAAACTAAAAGAATGTAACTAATAATGGCATCTTCATGCTTACGTTAATAACATAATGATAAAATACTCTTTCAAAATGCCGATGTTTGTTTAGTTATGGATCCATAACGATTTACGATGGGAATAAATATCACTGAATTACAGAAATATCCTCCAATCCTCTATATGTAATTATCGGTGGAGAGTCACATCATATTTTTTTCATATACTGTAGGTCTACTGTAGGCGACATGAGTCTCACTAGTGTTGAGTAATGTGCTGTTAAAAGTGGGGTAGGTCTTGTTTATTTAAATAGCGTATTGAAGTTAGAAGCAATAGGATTTAAAGCAATAGCCTACAACTATTTTAGCACTGTTTTGCGATGCTCTGAGACAAGCATGGGGACTGGTCTTGATAAATCAATGAGATTTGTATATTCACTGAATCTCCATGTGTATGTCCATGGAATAAATCCAATGCACCACCAGGATGGACCTATCATGCTATGTTTTTTTTACGCATACGAAGCCGTTAATTTAGTCTATTTAACCAGACCCCATTTCAAAAGAAACAAGCACTCATAAATCCTCTTGGGGCTAGGGGGCAGAATTTTCACTTTTGGATAAATAGAGTGCCCAATTTTAACTTCCTGCTACTCATGCCAAGAATATAAGATATGCATATTATTTATAGATTTGGATAGAACACAGTCTGAATTTTCTAAACTGTTTGAATCATGTCTGTGAGTATAACAGAACGTATGTAGCAGGCAAAACTCAGAGGACTAACTGTTCAGAATTTTATTTTTATTGCCTCTCTCTGTTCCCTGACCTGTCATTGCCAAGGGTTATTTCTAAGGAACCTGTTTACAGTTCCTATCGCTTCCACTGGATGTCGCCAGTCTTTGGAATTTGGTTGAGGTTATTCCTTTGTGCAATGAAGAAGTAGGCCAACTAGGAACTGGGTACACTTTTGTGAGTTGCGCAAGACGTGAAAAGTGGCACTGGTTTGTTTTCATTCCTGTATTGAACACAGATTGCCCCGTCTACAATTTGATCGATTATTAACGTTTAAAAATACCTAAAGTTGTATTACAAAAGTAGTTTGAAATATTTTGGCAAAGTTTATAGGCAACTTTTGAAATATTTTGTAGTGACATTGCATTTTTTTGTAAGCTGTTTTTTCTGGATCAAACGCACTTTATAAATGGACATTTTGGATATATATGGACGGAATTAATCGAACTAAAGGACCAATTGTGATGTTTATGGGACATATTGGAGTGCCAACAAAAGAAGCTCGTCAAAGGTAATGCATGTTTTATATTTTATTTCAGCGTTTTGTGTAGCGCCTGCAGGGTTGAAATATGCTAACCTCTTTGTTTACTGCTGGTGCAGATGGTGCAGGCTATCAGATAACAGCTTCTTATGCTTTCACCGAAAATCATTTTTAATATCTGACATGTTGGCTGGATTCACAACGAGTGTAGCTTTAATTGAGTATCTTACATGTGTGATTTAACGAAAGTTTGAATTTTATAGTATTTTATTTGAATCTGGCGCTCTGCATTTTCCCTGGCTATTGGCCAGTTGAGACATTTGCGTCCCGCCTATCCCTAACTAGTCAAGCAGAATTCACTCTCTGCATCCTGCATCTGCATCCAAAATAAAATAAAACATATGTTCTGCGAAACGTCGCCTCTTTCTCTCATAGTGCATCAAAATTGTTTGAATACAAAAATTAGTACAGCCTCTACTTATTATACATAACATATTTTACATAGTTAAAACCACATACCTGCCTGCATCCAAAATAAAATAAAACATTTGTGGAGCACAAATGTTCCGTGAATCGTCGCCTCTTTCTACAACAGATGCACAATACAAGGGACTGGGATCATTCGAGGAGCTAGCCATCGTTCACACATACAGTAGCCAACCTGCTAAAACCTTAGCTAGCTATTAACCACATGTTGAATTCAGAATGTTGATATCATCCTAAAAAGTCAAATTACAAGTGCATCTTAACAATACCATCCACTTATGAGTAACCTCTAAATATACAACATTATTCATGAACAAAACACTGTGTGTGCTTAAAAGAATCAAACTTTTCTGAATATGACAGAAAAAGCGTGCCTACCTCTCATAGTGCATCAAAATGATTTGAGCACGAGCACGCAGGGCAAAACGTAAGTACACACTCCCCTACTCCCAGGATGCAGGCATGCATAATAACAAATCAACATGACATATTAATATATGAACCTGGTGAAATTCACATAGTACTTTAACAACTGTTAAACTGAGAATGTTCAAAGCCAAGCAACTATCCTGCACCATCCTCAACAAGTTGTGGGAAGGTTGTATGCAAAATAACCATGGGATAACCACGCTCTCAACAATTTCTAAGAAACAAATGGTTCTCAGAACATTATGTACTAGCTGGGACTGGTCTCCTCAAATCTCCATAGCAAATATTACACTGCAGAATTGTTGTGGATCTAGCTGTCTGCCAAGCTCTCTAGTTCTGTGCAGTTGTCATTCAGACCCTGTGTTGCGGCACTGCTGTGTCCATTAGCACAGCGCTCTGTAAGTCCTTGAAGTAACCCACCTGGAGATGCTGGACAATTCTAGGTAAAGAAGATTATTGTTGACAGCACGGCTCCCGGTTTACAATAGTCCTGCCCCAGCCACTAACGAGATCTCCTATAGTGAATCCCTAGACAGTAACTCTCTTGCCTGCCACTCTCCTGCAATCAAGGTTGAATAGTTAGGGGGCGGGGGAAAATTTCTTAACAAAGACCCAGCTCTGGGTATATAGCTGCAGTTCATTAAATTCTCTCTCTCTCCTTTTTTTCTGTTTTACAAGCAATCAGTCCCCAGTGTCTGCACGGAAGCTGGCTGCTGCCGGTCGCTATGGCAAAGCTTTCTGTTCTTTTATGGTGTGGTGATTGACGGATGTCTGGTGGACCACTCTCTCTCTCTGATAAAAGGGGAATCAGGGAATGGGCATATATCAAAATCCCTTCAGACGTCCCGTTTTTTAAAAACAATTATCAACTGCGGTTTCCATTGTTCTGCCTGCAGTTCAGCTGCTACACAGAGACCAGGGAAAATCTGCTGAGGATCGTATTGATAGAGAAAATTGATTAATCAGATGCGATGTTACTGTAACTTTTGATTGACAAATTTGGAGTTGGAGTGAAAATCCCAGGGTTACTAAGAGTGCACATTTCTGCGTAGTTAAGCAAAGCTTTACACATTGTTTTTGGTGTATTTTTCCTCTCTGTGTAGCCAGTGTTTACACAACCACAAAGCTTGGTCTTATACAGGGCCAAGCAGTGCCAAGCTGGTGAGAGGCTTAAGTTGGATATGATGGTATCATTGGCCAATGATACCATCATATCAACTGTGCCAATGAAATCCTATTAAAGTTGTATTCCACTGCTCTGTTCCAGTGTTCTGAAACCTCCAATCTGGAAGCAGTTGAGTTGCAGGTGTCTGGAAACATACAGCGCATCAAAAGCCTTTGTCAATTGGTTATGAACTCTTCCATGATCCAGAGAACGTTATACCAAGCTTTTCAAAACCAATATGACCATTTTCCATTTTCCACCAACACCTTTGTCCATCCATTTAGGCTATGCTGTTAGTGTGACCTCATCTATGTCCCTGTCACACCCTGACCTTAGTATTCTTTGTTTTCTTTGTTATTTTGGTTAGGTCAGGGTGTGACATGGGTGATGTATGTGTTTTTGTCTTGTCAATGGGTTTTGTATGTTTATGGAGGTGTTTCCTATCTAGGTGTTTTGTAAGTTTATGGTTGCCTAGATTGGTTCTCAATTAGAGGCAGCTGTCTATCGTTGTCTCTGATTGGGAACCATATTTAGGCAGCCATATTCTTTGGGTGTTTTGTGGGTGATTGTTCCTGTTCCTGTTTCCGTGTCAGTGTTTGTCGCCACACAGTACTGTTTCGGGTTTTGTTTCTTTTGTTATTTTTGTATTCAGTGTTCAGTGCTTTCTTTGATTAAAGTTATGGACACTTAACACACTGCATCTTGGTCCGATCCTTACTCCTCTTCAGACGAAGAGGAGATCTGCTATTACAGAAACACCCACCAACAATGGACCAAGCAGCAGGAGGAGCAGCGCAATCAGGACTATTGGACTTGAGAGTAGAAACTGGATGGAGATGGACCCTGGACGCAGCCGGGGGAATATCGCCACCCCAAGGCAGAGCTGGAGGCATCCAAAGCGGAGAGGCGGTGGTATGAAGAGGCAGCACGTCTGGAAGCCCGAGAGGCAGCCCCAAAAGTTTATTGGGGAGGACACACGGGGAGTGTGGCGAAGCCAGGTAGGAGACCTGCGCCAACTCCCCGTGCTTACTGTGGAGAGAGAGGGCGTTGTACTGGTCAGGCACCGTGTTATGCGGTAGAACGCACGTTTTCTCCAGTACGCGTGCTTAGCCCGATGCGCTACATCCCAGCTCCCCGCATCTGCCGGGCTAGAGTGAGGATCCAGCCAGGGCAGATGGTACCAGCCCTGCTCCCCAGACAGCCAGTGGGTCTCATCGGGCCAGGATGTCCTGCGCCGGCATTGCGCACTGTGTCTCCCGTATGTCTGCACAGCACAGTGCGTCCTGTGCCTGCGCCCCGCACGTGCCGGGCTCAAGTCACCATCCAGCCAGGACGGGTTGTGCAGGCCATTAGCTCGAGACCTCCAGTGCGTCTTCACGGTCCGGTCTATCCAGTACCACCAGTGCCAACACCACGCACCAGCCCTGAGGTGCGTGTCTCCAGCCCGGTATCACCAGTGTCAGCACCATGCACCAGGCCACCAGTGCGCCTCCAGGGTCCAGTACTCCCTGTTCCTGCTCCTCGCACTCGCCAAGAGGTGCGTGTCCCCAGCCCGGTACCATCAGTGCCGGCACCACGCACCAGGCCTACAGTGCGCCTCGCCAGTCCAGAACGTCCGGCAACAGTGCCCAGTCCAGAACGTCCGGCAACAGTGCCCAGTCCAGAGTGTCCGGCAACAGTGCCCAGTCCAGAGCGTCCGGCAACAGTGCCCAGTCCAGAGCGTCCAGCAACAGTGTCCAGTCCAGAGCATCCGGCAACAGTGCCCAGTCCAGAGCGTCAGGCAACAGTGCCCAGTCCAGAGCGTCCGGCAACAGTGCCCAGTCCAGAGCGTCCGGCAACAGTGCCCAGTCCAGAGCGTCCGGTAACAGTGCCCAGTCCAGAGCGTCAGGCAATAGTCCGCAGACCGGAACCTCCTACGATGGGCCGCAGACTGGAACCTCCTACGACGGGCCGCAGACCGGAACCTCCTACAACGGGCTGCAGACCGGAACCTCCTACGACGGGTCGCAGTCCGGGAACCTACCACGACGGGTCGCAGTCCGGAAACCTACCACGACGGGTCGCAGTCCGGAACCTACCACGATGGGTCACAGTCCGGAACCTACCAGTCCGGATCCGCCAGAGTCTCCCTCCAGTCCGGATCCGCCAGAGTCTCCCTCCAGTCCGGATCCGCCAGAGTCTCCCTCCAATCCAGAGGCGCCACTCACTCCAGACTCGACCATCAGTCCAGTGGCGTCCTCTAGTCCGTGGTCGGCGGTGAGGGTTCCCGCTCCATTAAGTAAGTGTGACGAGTCAGAAATGGAGCGGGGACCACGTCCCGAGCCAGAACCGCCACCTCGGATTTATGCCCACCCAGACCCTCCCATATAGTGTTAGGGCATCGCGCCGACAGAAACAAACATCTTTCTGGTAAGAAGAGTGGCGGGGGCGTATGCCTCATGACTAACGAGACATGGTGTGATGAAAGAAACATACAGGAACTCAAATCCTTCTGTTCACCTGATTTAGAATTCCTCACAATCAAATGTAGACCGCATTATCTACCAAGAGAATTCTCTTCGATTATAATCACAGCCGTATATATCCCCCCCAAGCAGACACATCGATGGCTCTGAACGAACTTTATTTAACTCTTTGCAAACTGGAAACCATTTATCCGGAGGCTGCATTCATTGTAGCTGGGGATTTTAACAAAGCTAATCTGAAAACAAGACTCCCTAAATTTGATCAGCATATCGATTGCGCAACCAGGGGTGGTAAAACCTTGGATCATTGTTACTCTAACTTCCGCGACGCCTATATAAGGCCCTGCCCGCCCCCTTTCGGAAAAGCTGACCACGACTCCATTTTGTTGATCCCTGCCTACAGACAGAAACTTAAACAAGAGGCTCCCACGCTGAGGTCTGTCCAACGCTGGTCCGACCAAGCTGACTCCACACTCCAAGACTGCTTCCATCACGTGGACTGGGACATGTTTCGTATTGCGGCAGATAAAAATATTGACGAATACGCTGATTCGGTGTGCGAGTTCATTAGAACGTGCGTTGAAGATGTCGTTCCCATAGCAACGATAAAAACATTCCCTAACCAGAAACCGTGGATTGATGGCAGCATTCGAGTGAAACTGAAAGCGTGAACCACTGCTTTTAATCAGGGCAAGGTGTCTGGTAACATGACCGAATATAAACAATGCAGCTATTCCCTCCGCAAGGCTATTAAACAAGCTAAGCGTCAGTACAGAGACAAAGTAGAATCTCAATTCAACGACTCAGACACAAGAGGCATGTAGCAGGGTCTACAGTCAATCACGGACTACAAGAAGAAACCCAGCCCAGTCACGGACCAGGATGTCTTGCTCCCAGGCAGACTAAATAACTTTTTTGCCCGCTTTGAGGACAATGCAGTGCCGCTGACACGGCCTGCAACGAAAACATGTGGTCTCTCTTTCACTGCAGCCGAGGTGAGTAAGACATTTAAACGTGTTAACCCTCGCAAGGCTGCAGGCCCAGACGGCATCCCCAGCCGCGCCCTCAGAGCATGCGCAGACCAGCTGGCCGGTGTGTTTACGGACATATTCAATCAATCCCTATACCAGTCTGCTGTTCCCACATGCTTCAAGAGGGCCACAATTGTTCCTGTTCCCAAGAAAGCTAAGTTAACTGAGCTAAATGACTAACACCCCATAGCACTCACTTCCGTCATCATGAAGTGCTTTGAGAGACTAGTCAAGGACCATATCACCTCCAGCCTACCTGATACCCTAGACCCATTCCAATTTGCTTACCGCCCCAATAGGTCCACAGATGACACAATCACAACCACACTGCACACTGCCCTAACCCATCGGGACAAGAGGAATACCTATGTGAGAATGCTGTTCATCGACTACAGCTCAGCATTTAACACCAGAGTACCCTCCAAGCTCGTCATCAAGCTCGAGACCCTGGGTCTCGACCCCGCCCTGTGCAACTGGGTCCTGGACTTCCTAACGGGCCGCCCCCAGGTGGTGAGGGTAGGCAACAACATCTCCTCCCCGCTGATCCTCAACACGGGGGCCCCACAAGGGTGCGTTCTGAGCCCTCTCCTGTACTCCCTGTTCACCCACGACTGCGTGGCCACGCACGCCTCCAACTCAATCAACAAGTTTGCGGACGACACAACAGTGGTAGGCTTGATTACCAACAACGACGAGACGGCCTACAGAGAGGAGGTGAGGGCCCTCGGAGTGTGGTGTCAGGAAAATAACCTCACACTCAACGTCAACAAAACTAAGGAGATGATTGTGGACTTCAGGAAACAGCAGAGGGAACACCCCCTATCCACATCGATGGAACAGTAGTGGAGAGGGTAGCAAGTTTTAAGTTCCTCGGCATACATTTACATTTAAGTCATTTAGCAGACGCTCTTATCCAGAGCGACTTACAAATTGGTGCATTCACCTTATGACATCCAGTGGAACAGCCACTTTACAATAGTGCATCTAAATCTTTTAAGGGGGGATTACTTTATCCTATCCTAGGTATTCCTTAAAGAGGTGGGGTTTCATACACATCACAGACAAACCGAATTGGCCCACTCACACTGACAGCGTCGTGAAGAAGGCGCAGAAGCGCCTCTTCAACCTCAGGAGGCTGAAGAAATTCGGCTTGTCACCAAAAGCACTCACAAACTTCTACAGATGCACAATCGAGAGCATCCTGGCGGGCTGTATCACCGCCTGGTACGGCAACTGCTCCGCCCTCAACCGTAAGGCTCTCCAGTGGGTAGTGAGGTCTGCACAACGCATCACCGGGGGCAAACTACCTGCCCTCCAGGACACCTACACCACCCGATGTTACAGGAAGGCCATAAAGATCATCAAGGACATCAACCACCCGAGCCACTGCCTGTTCACCCCGCTATCATCCAGAAAGCGAGGTCAGTACAGGTGCATCAAAGCTGGGACCGAGAGACTGAAAAACAGCGTCTATCTCAAGGCCATCAGACTGTTAAATAGCCACCACTAACATTGAGTGGCTGCTGCCAACACACTGTCATTGACACTGACCCAACTCCACCCACTTTAATAATGGGAATTGATGGGAAATGATGTAAATATATCACTAGCCACTTTAAACAATGCTACCTTATATAATGTTACTTACCCTACATTATTCATCTCATATGCATACGTATATACTGTACTCTATCATCGACTGCATCCTTATGTAATACATGTATCACTAGCCACTTTAACTATGCCACTTTGTTTACTTTGTCTACATACTCATCTCATATGTATATACTGTACTCGATACCATCTACTGTATGCTGCCCTGTACCATCACTCATTCATATATCCTTATGTACATATTCTTTATCCCCTTACACTGTGTATAAGACAGTAGTTTTGGAATTGTTAGTTAGATTACTTGTTGGTTATCACTGCATTGTCGGAACAAGAAGCACAAGCATTTCGCTACACTCGCATTAACATCTGCTAACCATGTGTATGTGACAAATAAAATTTGATTTGATTTGATTTGAGGTGTGCGGCCGGGAGTCCGCACCTTTGATCCCGTCACACCCTGACCTTAGTATTCTTTATTTTCTTTGTTATTTTGGTTAGGTCAGGGTGTGACATGGGTGATGTATGTGTTTTTGGCTTGTCTAGGGGTTTTGTATGGGGGTGTATCCTTATGGGGGTGTATCCTATCTAGGTGTTTTGTAAGTCTATGGTTGCCTAGACTGGTTCTCAATTAGAGGCAGCTGTCTATCGTTGTCTCTGATTGGGAACCATATTTAGGCAGCCATATTCTTTGTGGGTGATTGTTCCTGTTCCTGTATTAGTGTTTCTCGCCACACGGTACTGTTTCAGTTTCGTTTCTTCTTGTTTCTTTTGTTATTTTTGTATTCAGTGTTCAGTGCTTTCTTTGATTAAAGTTATGGACACTTACCACGCTGCATCTTGGTCCGATCCTTACTCCTCTTCAGACGAAGAGGAGATCTGCCGTTACAGTCCCTCTCTGTTTTCTTCCTTTCCTGTTTTGTAATGTGCTATCTCTTTCTCCTCTCCTCCTCATGCAGGTGATCAATGCCATAGAGCAAGACTACCGTCTGCCCCCTCCCATGGACTGCCCCACAGCACTACACCAGCTGATGCTGGACTGCTGGCAGAAAGACAGAAACGCCCGGCCCAAATTCACTGACATCGTCAACACACTGGACAAGATGATCCGCAACCCTATCAGCCTCAAAGCTGTGGCCACCATCACTGCAGTGTACGTCTGCAAGAAATGCCTTGACTCGTAACAGTACTCATAGTGCACATTCCGAGCACATAGACTACTGTATATTACTGATCAACTTTTACAAGGTTTCTCCTTTTTATGTACCCCGTCTCCTTTTCACCCCTCTTTCACATCACTTCACTGTTTCATCCCTCTCTTCTCTCCTCTTTTTCTCAACAGGCCTTCTCAGCCCCTGCTAGACCGCTCCATTCCAGACTTCACCACCTTCACCTCTGTGGAGGACTGGCTAGGTGCCATCAAGATGGGGCAGTACAGAGACAATTTCCTGGGCTCTGGCTTCACCTCCCTACCCCTGGTGGCTCAGATCAGCTCAGAGTATGTTCTGAGGCCCAATGTCATCATATCTCACCCACCTAATTTTCCATCTTATCAGGAGTCTCAGGAGATACAGTACCAAACAGCAAAGCTCTCCTATCACTATTCACTGTAGCAATACAACATTTGGTCAGCCCTTGAATAAGCAGATGGTTCCCAAAATTACTCTGGAAGAATGTTACACTAGCAGTCGTGGAATACACACACACATACACATTTGTCACAGATTACAGAAGGTCTCAGAAGTATTATCCCCCTATAATTAGATTTGCACTCTTGTAGATGTAGCGTAATGGGGCAGGCTGGAATACATTTTCAATCAGGTTCACTGAGACAGCCAACCAGCAAGGCAGGCCATTGCAGTCACACATCTACCATCAAAAAGCTGTCTCAGATGTCAGAATAATGGGAATCATGCTTCTGGCTCAGACAGGAATAATCCCTCAGTAAACGTCCATAGGAGATCAGGCCTGTCATACTTCAAATCCACCAGGCATTCAGAGCTGTGGATAGATCTACATCGGCAAGGTCTCTCCGTCTTACTAATCACTTTGATTTGATAGAGTGGCACAACTAAAGTTTTTTTTAGAAGGACAATGGATTGCCTTTCCTTTGGTTGTTCAGATTGATCAAATAGATGTCCCTTTGACGGCTACTGTACAAGTCGGCAACAATCCCCAGCAGCCCTCAACTAATTATGTCCATTCTGCGCTTACCATTGTAAATAGAAAAACTATATTACCATATGAATGGGAACAGTGTGCAGATCTTGTGCTTATCTCTAGCAGGGAGTATATCTGGCACATTGTATACTGCGCTGGAAACAGGCTCTATATGTTTCGCTCTGCTCTGCCTCAAGCAGAAAAGATTATACTATTGTCTTTGTGCATGGTGTGGTAATGTTTGTGCATGTATTTGTTCATCCACAATATCCATAGCCCAATAATTCCATCCAATAGAGAACTCACAGACATGAGGTACTGTACTGTGAACACCTCCACCCCTCAACCTTGTTGTTGACACTGTTCTCGATTAACCTATACCTCTGTACATGGACTCGGTACCGGTACCCACCGTATATAGCCTCATTATTGTTATTTTATTGTGTTACTTGTTTTACTTTAGTTTATTTAGTAAATATTTTCTTAACTATATTTCCTTAAAATTGCATTGTTTGTTAAGGGCTTGTAAGTAAGCATTTCACGGTAAGGTCAACACCTGTTGTATTCGCCACATGTGACAAATAACATTTGATTTGTTCCTCTTGTTTGTCAGAGACCTGTTGAGGATAGGAGTGACCCTGGCCGGCCATCAGAAGAAGATCCTGAGCAGTGTCCAGTCTATGAGGGACCAGATGGCCCAGTCCCCCACCTCCATGGCCTGACCACAGGGTGCGCCACCACCACCCAGAGACAACACACCAGGGAGCCCATAGGAAAACTCCTGATGACCCTAAAGAACACACCAGGGTGGAGACACTAACCTGATTTAAAGAACGACCATGTGGCACATACATAACAGCATGCCCGCTCCCAACACACACTCTCCACACCTAGGTAAAGAGAGTTAACCGAAGATACAAAGGGGTAGAAGATAAGATTCTGCCTCAGGACAACTTCAATGGTTCAGTTAAGGTAGTCTATAAAGTTGGCTTCTTTTATACTGAAGAAGAGAGCAAGCGAAAGAGCAAGGGTGTCTGTTTGCTTGCTATGACAGATGGTCATAAAATGCTAAAAGAAAATATATTTTAAAAAACGGTGCTACTTTATGAGGATCAATGGGTTGACTTGGCCAAAGGACAACATCAAACAGTGTCGCCCAGATTGGAAAAACAAACAAAAGGGTACAGAAATAGTCAAAGGTTTGGAGACACCTACTCATTCAACGGTTTTTTCTTTATTTTTTACTATTGTCTACATGTCACGCCCTGACCTTGGAGATCCTTATTATTCTCTATGTTTGGGTAGGTCAGGGTGTGACTCGGGGGGGAAAGTCTATGTTTTCTATTTCTTTGTTTTTGACCGAGCGTGGTTCCCAATCAGAGGCAGCTGTCTATCGTTGTCTCTGATTAGGGATCCTATATAAGTTGTCATTTTCCTTTTGGGTTTTGTGGGATCTTGTTTTCTGTTTAGTTTCTTAGCTTTACAGAACTGTGCGCTTTCGTTTTTTGTCTTTGTTATTTTGTTTTGGTGTCATCCATAAAAAGACAATGTACGCCCACCATGCTGCGCCTTGGTCCACTCTTCATTCTACAAACGAGAGCCGTTACAGAAGATCCCAACAAAAATGGACCAAGCAGCATGGCCAGGAGGAGTGGACATGGGAGGAAATCCTGGATGGAGAAGGGCCCTGGACGCAGGCCGGGGAGTATCGCCGTCCAACGGAACCGATGGAGGCAGCGAGAGAGGAACGGCAATGATACGAGGAGTTAAGTCATCAACAGAAGCCTGAGAGGCAGCTCCCAATTTTTGGGGGAGGGGTCACACAGGGAGATTGAGTCAGGGTTTAGACCTGAGCCAACTCCACGTGCTTACCGTGGTGAGCGTGTGACCGGTCAGGCACCGTGTTATGCGGTGATGCGCACTGTGTCTCCAGTTCGCATTCACAGCCTGGTGCGCTTTGTTCCAGCTCCCTGCAGTTTCCGTGCTAGAGTTGTGCTAGAGTGGGCATTCAGCCAGGATGGATTGTGCCGGCTCAGCGCTCCTGGTCTCCGGTGCATCTCTTCGGCCCAGGATATCCTGCGCCAGCTCTACACGCGGTATCCCCAGTTCGCCAGCACAAATAATATAATAATAATAATATATGCCATTTAGCAGACGCTTTTATCCAAAGCGACTTACAGTCATGTGTGCATACATTCTACGTATGGGTGGTCCCGGGAATCGAACCCACTACCCTGGCGTTACAAGCGCCATGCTCTACCTACTGAGCTACAGAAGGACCAGTGCGGCTTGTGCCAGCTATCCACACTCACCGAGCTGGGTATCCAACCAGGACGCGTTGTGGCAGCTCCACGTACCAGGCTTCCAGTATGTCTCCTAAGTCTGGTGAGACCTGTTTCGGCTCCACGTACGAAGCCTCCAGTGATGATCCATGGCCCGAAGCCTCCAGTGATGATCCATGGCCGAAGCCTCCAGTGATGATCCATGGCACGAAGCCTCCAGTGATGATCCATGGCCCGGAGCCTGCAGTGATGATCCATGGCACGGAGCCAGAAGTGATGAGCCAGGGAAAGGAGCCTCCAGCGACGGTCCTCAGTCCAGAGCCTCCAGCGACTGTTCCCAGTCCGGAGCCTCCAGCGACTGTTCCCAGTCCGGAGCCTCCAGCGACTGTTCCCAGTCCGGAGCCTGCAGCGACTGTTCCCAGTCTGGTGCCTGCAGCGACGGTTCCCAGTCTGGTGCCTGCAGTGACGGTTCCCAGTCCGGAGCCTCCAGCGACGGTCCTCAGTCCGGAGCCTGCATCGACGATCTACGGTCCGGAGGTCCCGGCAACGATCCCTGCACCAGAGGCCCCACCAAAGTGGGGGAAGCCTCAAAGCGGAGCGGAGTCTGCGTCCTGCACTGGAGCCCCCACCGAGAGTAGATGCCCACCCGGACCCTCCCCTATAGGGTCAGGTTTGCGGCCGGAATCCGCACCTTTGGGGGTGGGAGGACCTTAGAGATCCTATCTTTTTTTTTGGCCGAGTGTGGTTCCCAATCAGAGGCAGCTGTCTATTGTTGTCAATGATTGGGGATCATATATACAGCGGGGCAAAAAAGTATTTAGTCAGCCACCAATTGTCAATTGTGCAAGTTCTCCCACTTAAAAAGATGAGAGGGGCCTGTAATTTTCATCAACTATGACAGACAAAATGAGAAAAAAAATCTGAAAATCACATTGTATGATTTTTAATGAAGTTATTTGCAAATTATGGTGGAAAATACATATTTGGTCAATAACAAAAGTTTATCTCAATACTTTGTTATATACCCTTTGTTGGCAATGACAGAGCTCAAACGTTTTCTGTAAGTCTTCACAAGATTTTCAAACACTGTTGCTGGTATTTTGGCCCATTCCTCCATGCAGATTTCCTCTAGAGCAGTGATGTTTTAGGGCTGTTGCTGGGCAACACGGACTTTCAACTCCCTCCAAAGATTTTCTATGGGGTTGAGATCTGGAGACTGGCTAGGACACTCCAGGACCTTGAAATGCTTCTTACAAAGCCACTCCTTCGTTGCCCGGGCAGTGTGTTTGGGATCATTGTCATGCTGAAAGACCCAGCCACGTTTCATCTTCAATGACCTTGCTGATGGAAGGAGGTTTTCACTCAAAATCTCAGGATACCTGGCCCCATTCATTCTTTCCTTTACATGGATCAGTCGTCCTGGTCCCTTTGCAGAAAAACAGCCCCAAAGCATGATGTTTCTCGCCCACATGATTCACAGTAGGTATGGTGTTCTTTGGATGCAACTCAGCATTCTTTGTCCTCCAAACATGACGAGTTGAGTTTTTACCAAAAAGTTCTATTTTGGTTTTATCTGATCATACGACATTCTCCCAATCTTCTTCTGGATCATCCAAATGCTCTCTAGCAAACTTCAGATGAGCCTGGACATGTACTGGCTTAAGCAGGGGGACACGTCTGGCACTGCAGGATTTGAGTCCCTGGCGGCGTAGTGTGCTACAGATGTTAGGCTTTTTTACTTTGGTCCCAGCTCTCTGCAGGTCATTCACTAGGTCCCCCTGTGTGGTTCTGGGATTTTTGCTCACCGTTCTTGTGATAATTTTGACCCCACGGGGTGAGATCTTGCTTGGAGCCCCAGATCGAGGGAGATTATCAGTGGTCTTGTATGTCTTCCATTTCCTAATAATTGCTCCCACAGTTGATTTCTTCAAACCAAGCTGCTTACCTATTGCAGATTCAGTCTTCCCAGCATGGTGCAGGTCTACAATTTTGTTTCTGGTGTCCTTTGACAGCTCTTTCGTCTTGGCCATAGTGGAGTTTGGAGTGTGACTGTTTGAGGTTGTGGACAGATGTCTTTTATACTGATAAGAAGTTCAAACAGGTGCCATTAATACAGGTAACGAGTGGAGGACAGAGGAGCCTCTTAAAGAAGAAGTTACAGGTCTGTGAGAGCCAGAAATCTTGCTTGTTTGTAGGTGACCAAATACTTATTTTCCACCATAATTTGCAAATAAATTCATAAAAAAATCCTACAATGTGATTTTCTGGATTTTTTTTTCTCATTTTGTCTGTCATAGTTGAAGTGTACCTATGATGAAAATTACAGCCATCTCATCTTTTTAAGTGGGAGAACTTGCACAATTGGTGGCTGACTAAATACTTTTTTGCCCCACTGTAAGTTGTCATTTTCCTTTTGGGTTTTGTGGGATCTTGTTTTCTGTTTAGTTTCTTAGCTTTACAGAACTGTGCTCTTTTGTTTTTTTGTCTTTGTTATTTTGTTTTGGTGTCATCAATAAAAAGACAATGTACGTATGTATGACAATGCCTACCATTCTGCGCCTTGGTCCACTCTTCATTCTACAAACAAGAGCCGTTACACTACATTGTTGAATAATAGTGAAGACATCAAAACTATGAAATAACACATATGGAATCATGTAGTAACCAAAAAAGTGTTAAAAAAATCCAAATATATTTAAGATTTGAGACCCTTTGCCTTGATGACAGCTTTGCACACGATTGTCATTCTTTCAACCAGCTTCACGAGGTAGTCACCTGGAATGCACCTTGTTAAAAGTTCATTTGTGGAATTTATTTCCTTCTTAATGCGTCTAACCCAATCAGTTGTGTTGTGACAAGGTACAGTGTCTTGCGAAAGTATTCGGCCCCCTTGAACTTTGCGACCTTTTGCCACATTTCAGGCTTCAAACATAAATATATAAAACTGTATTTTTTGTGAAGAATCAACAAGTGGGACACAATCATGAAGTGGAACGACATTTATTGGATATTTCAAACTTTTTTAACAAATCAAAAACTGAAAAATTGGGCGTGCAAAATGATTCAGCCCCTTTACTTTCAGTGCAGCAAACTCTCTCCAGAAGTTCAGTGAGGATCTCTGAATGACACAATGTTGACCTAAATGACTAATGATGATAAATACAATCCAACTGTGTATAATCAAGTCTCCGTATGAATGCACCTGCACTGTGATAGTCTCAGAGGTCCGTTAAAAGCGCAGAGAGCATCATGAAGAACAAGGAACACACCAGGCAGGTCCGAGATACTGTTGTGAAGAAGTTTAAAGCCGGATTTGGATACAAAAAGATTTCCCAAGCTTTAAACATCCCAAGGAGCACTGTGCAAGCGATAATATTGAAATGGAAGGAGTATCAGACCACTGCAAATCTACCAAGACCTGGCCGTCCCTCTAAACTTTCAGCTCATACAAGGAGAAGACTGATCAGAGATGCAGCCAAGAGGCCCATGATCACTCTGGATGAACTGCAGAGATCTACAGCTGAGGTGGGAGACTCAATCAGTCGTATATTGCACAAATCTGGCCTTTATGGAAGAGTGGCAAGGAGAAAGCCATTTCTTAAAGATATCCATAAAAAGTGTTGTTTAAAGTTTGCCACAAGCCACCTGGGAGACACACCAAACATGTGGAAGAAGGTGCTCTGGTCAGATGAAACCAAAATTGAACTTTTTTGGCAACAATGCAAAATGTTATGTTTGGCGTAAAAGCAACACAGCTTATCACCCTGAACACACCATCCCCACTGTCAAACATGGTGGTGGCAGCATCATGGTTTGGGCCTGCTTTTCTTCAGCAGGGACAGGGAAGATGGTTAAAATGGATGGGAAGATGGATGGATATACAGGACCATTCTGGAAGAAAACCTGATGGAGTCTACAAAAGACCTGAGACTGGGACGGAGATTTGACTTCCAACAAGACAATGATCCAAAACATAAAGCAAAATCTACAATGGAATGGTTCAAAAATACACATATCCAGGTGTTAGAATGGCCAAGTCAAAGTCCAGACCTAAATCCAATCGAGAATCTGTGGAAAGAACTGAAAACTGCTGTTCACAAATGCTCTCCATCCAACCTCACTGAGCTCGAGCTGTTTTGCAAGGAGGAATGGGAAAAAATGTCAGTCTCTCGATGTGCAAAACTGATAGAGACATACCCCAAGCGACTTACTGCTGTAATCACAGCAAAAGGTGGCGCTACAAAGTATTAACTTAAGGGGGCTGAATAATTTTGCACGCCCAATTTTTCAGTTTTTGATTTGTTAAAAAAGTTTGAAATATCCAATAAATGTTGTTCCACTTCATGATTGTGTCCCACTTGTTGTTGATTCTTCACAAAAAAATACAGTTTTATATCTTTATGTTTGAAGCCTGAAATGTGGCAAAAGGTCGCAAAGTTCAAGGGGGCCGAATACTTTCGCAAGGCACTGTATACAGAAGATAGCCCTATTTGGTAAAAGACCAAGGACATATTATGGCAAGAACAGCTCAAATAAGCAAAGAGAAACAACAGTCCATCATTACTTTAAGACATGAAGGTCAGTCAATCCGGAAAATGTCAAGAATTTTGAAAGTTTCATCAAGTGCTATGATGAAACTGGCTCTCATGAGGACCGCCACAGGAAAGGAAGACCCAGAGTTACCTCTGCTGCAGAGGATAAGTTAACTAGAGTTAACTACACGTCAGTTTGCAGCCCAAATAAATGCTTCACTGAGTTCAAGTAACAGACACATCTTAACATCAACTGCTCAGAGGAGACTGCATGAATCAGGCCTTCATTGTCAAATTGCTGCAAAGAAACCACTATTAAAGAACACCAATAATAAGAGGAGACTTTCTTGGGCCAAATAACACGAGCAATGGACATTAGACCGGTGGAAATCTGTCCTTTGGTCTGATGAGTCCCATTTAGAGATTTTTGGTTCCAACCACAGTGTCTTTGTGAGACACAGAGTAGGTGAACGACTGATCTCCGCATGTGTGGTTCCAACTGTGAAACATGGAGGAGGAGGTGTGGTGGTGTGGGGGTGCATTGCTGGTGACACTGTCAGTGATTTATTTAGAATTCAAGGTACACTTAACCAACATGCCTACCACAGCATTCTGCAGTGATACGTCATCCCATCTGGTTTGTGCTTAGTGGGACTTTCATTTGTTTTTCAACAGGACAATGACCCAACACACCTCCAGGCTGTGTAAGGGCAATTTGACCAAGAAGGAGAGTGATGGATTGCTGCATCAGATGACCTGTTTGCCATAATCACCTGACCTCAACCCAATTGAGACATTTTGGGATGAGTTGGACTGCAGAGTGAAGGAAAAGCAGCCAACAAGTGTTCAGCATATGTGGGAACTCCTTCAAGGCTGTTGGAAAGGCATACCAGGTGAAGCTGGTTGAGAGAATGCCAGGAGTGTGCAAAGCTGTCATCAAGGCAAATATAATTTCATTTGTTTAACACTTTTTTGGTTACTACATGATTCCATATGTGTTATTTCATAGTTTTGATGACTTCACTGTTATTCTACAATGTAGAAAATATATATTTAAAATAATTATTGAATGAGTTGGTGTATCCAAACATTTGACTGGTACTGTATATATTAAAATAAAATAAAATAGATTAATGACTTATTTAAATTAATCTTCATATTGAAGATGATTTGTAAATACTATATGGATATTATTTTTCTGCTTGCATTTTTGGCAACATCACAACTTGTGTAGTTTCACCTGAATAGTTTAGGATTCTTATAGTCATTTTCTATGAAGGCACTTGAAAGTTCTTCTCAATAGGAGGCAGATCACTGGGGTAAAGACTGAGGTGACTGATTCTGTATAAAGGATACACTGTTTAAATATACATACAAGATATCTCTTTGTAATGTTTTAGACTTTCAGAGATCACATTGAACCCATACACCTGCAAGAGTCAGATTGCATCTAGTGTTGTGTATTGAAGACCCAGGGTAAATAAATAAGTGTTTCAGGTACAGTGAAGGTTAAATTACATTATACAATTGTATTGACTGTCTCAAGTGCTTCGTGTTTCCACCACCCTACTGCCCTAGAACTTTATTTACCATTTTCGGCTGCTTTTCAAGCCTTTCCCAGCTTGAGGTTCTGTGTTGACCATGCTGTGTTGATTCTGGGCCACTTATTTAGGAGACTTTGAGCGGTTCTGGACTGGTTCCGACCAACATTTTTGTGTACAGAGTACTCTGTGAACAGAGAAACATCAATTGCTGTGTACTCCGTGAACTCTCTGTTTGTCCTGCTTCACATGCTGCACTCTGCTCTCATCTGAGATGTGAAATCTGACACCTCATTTGCATAGGGAGCGGCACCTAACATTTTCTGGCCAATCCAGACAAAGGATTGATTTCTTCTGTCTGTGAATCTCGCAACTCCTCTAACAGTACAGCATATGAAACGGAAGACCCATCTCGCTGTGATGTTCTCAGATGGATTTAGAGCTTTCCACATGACAAAATACACAACATTTGTTGTAGAATTCAAACAAGAACACTTTCTCTTGGTCACAAAGGGACGAAATCACTTTGTGCTTTTAGAGGCTATCTACAGTTACTACATCCATTTTTTGACTTTTTGGACTGAAATGTATTATATATACCCATTGATTGTTAAAGAATATAAATTCTGAATGCCTCATGAGCTTAGTTCAACTGCCGTACACCATTAAAACCAAAAACATAAGCTTGTTTAACTGCTAGAGTTTGCGCACAAAAAAAAGTAAATGCAGACAAACATTATAGCCAAAAAAAATAGTTAAAACTATAATTTTGATATCATGGATGGTCAGTACTTGCATCCATAGCTCTGTCTAATATGAATTTAAGAGTGGTTGCATTTCTCCAGCCCCAACCCTCAGCTTTTTACCGAAACAGGGGCAGGGAGTACACTTTGTTATTGTTTCAACTGCTGATTGCCACTTTATATCTTAAGTTGTAATGAGTGAGCAGGCATTTGAATGGCGTGTGTCCATCGCTCAGAGCATGCTGGGCAGAAAAATACGTGTTGTCAGTTATATGAAATGGTGCCAATTTTTATTTGACAGTTATAAGAAAGGTGAAATATTATAGTAAGTCATTTATAATTTGATTATTACTATTTTTTATATAATTTCAAGCCATATTCTCCCACCTTTGTTGAATATGAAAAACAATAATATATGATTTGTCACATTTTTATATTTGTATCATGTTTGTACTGTGTACCTGAGCTTGTGCCCTCAAAAGTGAATACATCTCAGCAATTTATAATCATTTTATCAGAAAAGTGAAATGTTAATAATTCTGCCAGTATAAGCATTACTAGGTATTGTTTATGGCCTTCTCATGATAAATAGTTACTTTTGGATATGTCTATTTAGGCGGAAATGTACATTTTGACATTACATTTAACAGGTTTTAAAGAATGTATAAAAAGCATGTTGTAAGTCAATGATCGGTTTGCGATCAGCTCATAATGGTGTGTGGTCATGACGGGGGGCTGTTAAAACAGAGCAGGTTAATAGCTTGAAGTGGGTGGCTGTGTTCTCACGGGGACCCAGAAGCTTTAACTGAAGCATCAAATTAATTACCCAGCTCAAATATGACGGATTACAGGGTAACAAGTTTGAGCCTTCCAACATAATACCATTTAAAATGTATCTACTGTTCATGTGTGTGCATATTTGCTCAGCAGGCCTTAGACAGCATGTGAAGCTATGCACAGAGTAAGTGCCATCTCCATTACAAATCATTGTCTCTCTCATTACTATCACAGTAGGAGCCATCTGCAGCAGTGTCATGGTAACCCCTCACAGTTACAGTTATTGGTGGCAACAAAAAGTTATTATTGACCAGAGCAGACTGTGTTGTATGGCAGGGGCCCATCAGGTTAAGTGTTACAAAAACACTATCACATAACACAGAGAGTACCGTATCACTCACACTCAAACAGACAACCATCAGACTTTGTTTGAAGAAAAGTGTCATTATGGATTTTGAAGTCTTTCTAAATTAGACTGTTCATTATGTGAGGACACATAACATGTTGCTGGCCCTATTAAAGTTTTCCTTTTTATAATGTAAATGTGGTAGCTGTCGGAGATGCGTGTTCAACTGCACTCCACTGACTCGGGTAATAGACTGGTGGAATTGGAAAAATAGTTATTTTACTCTCTTACCAAGTGAAGATGAAAGCCGGGAGAAGTTGGATAACTCGCACACCATGTGAAAACATTGAGAGGTCTCTAATCTGTGTTCTGTGTTCTGCATTCAAAGTGCCTTTCTGTAATTCATTCTCGTTAAAAGTCAAGGTGCAACAGCAAATGCAGACACTCCCAGACTCATTGAGGCAAACTTGGAGATTCTTATAAGTGGACTCATTAATCATTTAACTGGACGTACACTTTATTATGATAGAGCTGAAGTTCTAGACTGTTTAGTTGTCACATTGACTTCACCTCCCCTTGTTATTGTGCCACTTTGTGATCCACCAGCAGATACGAAACTTGCCATCCCAAATCCTAACTCTGGCTTTCACTCCCTTGCTGTCCTATACTACTACCCCTTAAACTAACTTGTCTCCCAGGATATTGCAGTCTTTGATGCTTTCTACGGTCTTGTGAGAACGTTTTTCTCCAATTTTTTTTTTCTCCCTGTTTTCAAAATTGCATGTAGTGTGTATCTACATTTTGAGGAATGTTGGGTTTCCAGCTTGCCAAAGAAAGTAGATAGTTTGGATCAATATCAGCTTTTCCCTACATTTTCAGAGTACACCATGGTGAAACGTCCCCTTTTCACATTCAAGGACATCTCGCCAATGGCTGTTTTCACCAGCGATGTCTCTGGACTGAGACTGGACAGCCACAGCATCGTAGCATGACAACAGACATACGTATTCATCCCACTGTAAATAAGATTTGACACAACCAGGAAGGATATTTTTCATTTGTGTATGTGTCATTGTACAGTTACAAATGTGTTTATTGTGATGAGTATGTCAGCGTTTGTAGTTGTAACTTTCTGAGAATAAATATTGTATTAAAATGCACTCAATAAAAACATCAATCAAACTGGTCCATGGATTATTTAAAAGATTGTCTACAGTCTGCTTGAGATAAAACATTGTGGAGAACAAATAAACAGAGCGAATTCAGTTGAAAATTCAAGCCTGTGTAACATGCACTTACAAAACATTAAGTTCAGAAGTTAGAATACAACTTCTGCCTTTTCTGTTTCAATAAACCCCTCAGTGAAGTATAGCTGATGCTGACACCCTCAGCATAAAGTGTGTGGGTGAGATAGACGTCCTGAAATGACTTTACACTTCAATATCCAACATATGGTAATAAACAATGGCCAAGTGCAATAAGAAGACCACATTATTTGAAGTTTCATATCACACATTTGTGGAATGAGGGGGATGGAATGAGAGTGCAAGGACCCACAGAGGTAATCTTGTATCATATAATGTTGCCTGTTTTACTGTATGACAAACAGAGGCAGGATTTCTAGTTTGGAATATTCTCTGTCTCATATGGGAGTGTTTTTATGTGTTCAACAACAGCACATTGACACAGGATGCAAACAACATTTTACCAACTGTCAAAGCTTATCTATAGTTCCAATCATATTTGATTTATTTATTTCACCTTTATTTAACCAGGTAGGCAAGTTGAGAACAAGTTCTCATTTACAATTGCGACCTGGCCAAGATAAAGCAAAGCAGTTTGACACATACAACGACACAGAGTTACACATGGAGTAAAACAAATATACAGTCAATAAGTAGAAAAAGTAGAAAGATAAGTCTATATACAATGTGATCAAGTGAGGTGAGAAGGGAGGTAAAGGCAAAAAAGGCCATGGTGGCAAAGTAAATACAATATAGCAAGTAAAACACTGGAATGGTAGTTTTGCAATGGAAGAATGTGCAAAGTAGAAATAATAAAATTAAAATAATGGGGTGCAAAGGAGCAAAATAAATAAATAAATTAAATACAGTTGGGAAAGAGGTAGTTGTTTGGCCTAAATTATAGGTGGGCTATGTACAGGTGCAGTAATATGTGAGCTGCTCTGACAGTTAGTGCTTAAAGCTAGTGGGGGAGATAAGTGTTTCCAGTTTCAGAGATTTTTGTAGTTCGTTCCAGTCATTGGCAGCAGAGAACTGGAAGGAGAGGCGGCCAAAGAAAGAATTGGTTTTGGGGGTGACTAGAGAGATATACCTGCTGGAGCGTGTGCTACAGGTGGGAGATGCTATGGTGACCAGCGAGCTGAGATAAGGGGGGACCTAGCAGGGTCTTGTAGATGACATGGAGCCAGTGGGTTTGGCGACGAGTATGAAGCGAGGGCCAGCCAACGAGAGCGTACAGGTCGCAATGGTGGGTAGTATATGGGGCTTTGGTGACAAAACGGATTGCACTGTGATAGACTGCATCCCATTTGTTGAGTAGGGTATTGGAGGCTATTTTGTAAATGACATCGCCAAAGTCGAGGATTGGTAGGATGGTCAGTTTTACAAGGGTATGTTTGGCAGCATGAGTGAAGGATGCTTTGTTGCGAAATAGGAAGCCAATTCTAGATTTAACTTTGGATTGGAGATGTTTGATATGGGTCTGGAAGGAGAGTTTACAGTCTAACCAGACACCTAAGTATTTGTAGTTGTCCACGTATTCTAAGTCAGAGCCGTCCAGAGTAGTGATGTTGGACAGGCGGGTAGGTGCAGGTAGCGATCGTTTGAAGAGCATGCATTTAGTTTTACTTGTATTTAAGAGCAATTGGAGGCCACGGAAGGAGAGTTGTATGGCATTGAAGCTTGCCTGGAGGGTTGTTAACACAGTGTCCAAAGAAGGGCCGGAAGTCTACAGAATGGTGTCATCTGCGTAGAGGTGGATCAGAGACTCACCAGCAGCAAGAGCGACCTCATTGATGTATACAGAGAAGAGAGTCGGTCCAAGAGTTGAACCCTGTGGCACCCCCATAGAGACTGCCAGAGGTCCGGACAGCAGACCCTCCGATTTGACACACTGAACTCTATCAGAGAAGTAGTTGGTGAACCAGGCGAGGCAATCATTTGAGAAACCAAGGCTGTCGAGTCTGCCGATGAGGATGTGGTGATTGACAGAGTCGAAAGCCTTGGCCAGATCAATGAATACGGCTGCACAGTAATGTTTCTTATCGATGGCGGTTAAGATATCGTTTAGAACCTTGAGCATGGCTGAGGTGCACCCATGACCAGCTCTGAAACCAGATTGCATAGCAGAGAAGGTATGGTGAGATTCGAAATGGTCGGTAATCTGTTTGTTGACTTGGCTTTCGAAGACCTTAGAAAGGCATGGTAGGATAGATATAGGTCTGTAGCAGTTTGGGTCAAGAGTGTCCCCCCCTTCGAAGAGGGGGATGACCGCAGCTGCTTTCCAATCTTTGGGAATCTCAGACGATACGGAAGAGAGGTTGAACAGGCTAGTAATAGGGGTGGCAACAATTTTGGCAGATAATTTTAGAAAGAAAGGGTCCAGATTGTCTAGCCCGGCTGATTTGTAGGGGTCCAGATTTGTCAGCTCTTTCAGAACATCAGCTCAATGGATTTGGGAGAAGGAGAAATGGGGAAGGCTTGGGCGAGTTGCTGTTGGGGGTGCAGTGCTGTTGACCGGGGTAGGAGTAGCCAGGTAGAAAGCATGGCCAGCCATAGAAAAATGCTTATTGACATTCTCAATTATGGTGGATTTATCAGTAGTGACAGTGTTTCCTATCTTCAGTGCAGTGGGCAGCTGGGAGGAGGTGTTCTTATTCTCCATGGACTTTACAGTGTCCCAGAACTTTTTTGAGTTAGTGTTGCAGGAAGCAAATTTCTGCTTGAAAAAGCAAGCCTTGGCTTTTCTAACTGCCTGTGTATAATGGTTTCTAGCTTCCCTGAACAGCTGCATATCACGGGGGCTGTTCGATGCTAATGCAGAACGCCATAGGATGTTTTTGTGTTGGTTAAGGGCAGTCAGGTCTGGGGAGAACCAAGGGCTATATCTGTTCCTGGTTCTACATTTCTTGAATGGGGCATGTTTATTTAGGATGGTTAGGAAGGCATTTAAAAAAAATATCCAGGCATCCTCTACTGACGGGATGAGATCAATATCCTTCCAGGATACCCCGGCCAGGTCGATTAGAAAGGCCTGCTCGCTGAAGTGTTTCAGGGAGCGTTTTACAGTGATGAGTGGAGGTCGTTTGACCGCTGACCCATTACGGATGCAGGCAATGAGGCAGTGATCGCTGAGATCTTGGTTGAAGACAGCAGAGGTGTATTTAGAGGGGAAGTTGGTTAGGATGATATCTATGAGGGTGCCCGTGTTTAAGGCTTTGGGGAGGTATCTGGTAGGTTCATTGATAATTTGTGTGAGATTGAGGGCATCAAGTTTAGATTGTAGGATGGCTGGGGTGTTAAGCATGTTCCAGTTTAGGTCGCCTAGCAGCACGAGCTCTGAAGATAGATGGGGGGCAATCAGTTCACATATGGTGTCCAGAGCACAGCTGGGGGCAGAGGGTGGTCTATAGCAGGCGGCAACGGTGAGAGACTTGTTTTTAGAGAGGTGGATTGGTGACAAAACGGATGGCACTGTGATAGACTGCATCCAATTTATTGAGTAGGGTATTGGAGGCTATTTTGTAAATTACATCGCCGAAGTCGAGGATTGGTAGGATGGTCAGTTTTACAAGGGTGTGTTTGGCAGCATGAGTGAAGGATGCTTTGTTGCGAAATAGGAAGCCAATTCTAGATTTAACTTTGGATTGGAGATGCTTAATGTGAGTCTGGAAGGAGAGTTTATAGTCTAAACAGACACCTAGGTATTTGTAGTTGTCCACATATTCTAAGTCAGAAGCGTCCAGAGTAGTGATTTTGGAGGGGCGGGCAGGTGCAGGCAGCGATCGGTTGAAAAGCATGCATTTAGTTGTACTTGTATTTAAAAGCAATTGGAGGCCACGGAAGGAGATTTGTATGGCATTGAAGCTTGCCTAGAGGGTTGATTCTGAACTTATAATTCTGAACTTAAACCTTTTGGAACATACTAAACAAAAGACATCAGGCTGGCATGATCTCACCTCTGTGCACCCACCTTAATTAACATGTTACTGCAGTGGGCTAAATCAGGGTCACACAGACTGATTCTTGGTAGTCTTAAACAAATGTACTTTGAAAAAAACGTATACAGCTCAGTTACATGGTTATGGGCTTAAAAAAATAAGACGTAAGATATAGAGTTGAAATGTTTTCAATTTTGAGTTTGCATCATAATATTACACTTTACACATCACAAAAGACTGAAATACAACAAAACGAATTACTAAGCAATATGGAATTGTTTTAACCTCTGGGATATGTGGGACGCTAGCGCCCCACCTGGCCAAAAGCCAGTGAAAATGCAGAGCGCCAAATATATAAAAATCAAACTTTCATAAAATCACTAATGTAAGATACCAAATTAAAGCTACACTTGTTGTGAATCCAGCCAACATGTCAGATTTCATGTCAGGCTTTTTGGCGAAAGCAAACAATGCTATTATCTAAGGATAGCACCTCCGTAAACATAGAGAGAAAAGCTTATTTCAACCCTGCAGGCGCGACACAAAACACAGAAATAAAAATATAATTCATGCCTTACCTTTGACGAGCTTCTTTTGTTGGCACTCCAATATGTCCCATAAACATCACAAATGGTTCTTTTGTTTGATTAATTCCGTCGATATATATCCAAAATGTCAATTCATTTTTTTCCAGAAAATCACCGGGTCCAACTTGTGCAGCATGACTACAAAATATCTCAAAAGTTATCTGTAAACTTTGCCAAAACATTTCAAACTACTTTTGTAATACAACTTTAGGTATTTTGTAACGTAAATAATCGATCAAATTGAAGACGGGATGATCTGTGTTCAATACAGGAGTAAAACAAACTGTTGCTAGCTTTCTGGTCACGCGCCTCTATCAAACAGTACACTACAATTGACCCTCATTCTGAACAGGGCTACTTCTTCATTACACAAAGGAAAAACCTCAACCAATTTCTAAAGACTGGTGACATCCAGTGGAAGCAAAAGGAGCTGCAAGAAGGTCCCTTAAAAATCTGGATTCCCAATGAAAACCCATTGAAAAGAGAGTGACCTCAAAAAATCTGAATGGTTTGTCCTCGGGGCTTCGCCTGCTAAATAAGTTATGTTTTACTCACATACATGATTCAAACAATTTTAGAAACTTCAGAGTGTTTTCTATCCAAATCTACCAATAATATGCATATATTATCTTCTGGGGATGAGTTGCAGGCAGTTGAATTTGGGCATGCATTTCATCCGGATGTGAAAATACTGCCCCCATGTCACCAAGAAGTTTTAAGAAGGTCATACCAAGGATTTTTTGATAAAAAAATATTTAACGAAAAATTATTTTTGGCCCATACAAACACATTGAATAACAGATTCAATACATGGAACAACAGATAGTCAAAAGGACATTTGTTTTGACATCTGTCCTATATCTGAGCCATATAAGAAAGACCAGGAAACATACAGTACCAGTCAAAAGATTGCATACACCCACTCATTCAAGGGTTATTTTGTATTTTTACTATTTTCTACTTTGTAGAATAATATTGAAGACATCAAACTAGGAAATAACACATGTGGAATCATGTAGTAACCAAAACAAATCAAAATATATTTTATATTTGAGATTCTTCAAAGTAGCCACCCATTGCCTTGATGACAGCTTTGCACACTCTTGGCATTCTCTCAACCAGCTTCACCTGGAATGCTTTTTCAACAGTCTTGAAGGAGTTCCCACACATGCTGAACACGTTCACTGCTTTTCCTTCACTCTGCGGTCCAACTCATCCCAAACCATCCCAATTGGGTTGAGGTCAGGTGATTGTGGAGGCAAGGTTGGTCAAATAGGTCTTACACAGCCTAGAGGTGTATTTTGGGTCATTGTCCTGTTGAAAAACAAATGATAGTCCCACTAAGCGCAAACCAGATGGGATGGTGTATCACTTTTGAATTCTGCGGTAGCCATGCTGGTTAAGTGTGCCTTGAATGCTAAATAAATCACAGACAGTGTCACCAGCAATGCACCCCCACATAATCACACCTCCTCCTCCCTGCTTCACGGTGGGACCCACACATGCAAAGATCATCTGTTCCCCTACTCTGCATCTCACAAAGACATGGCGGTTGGAACCAAAAATCTCAAATTTGAACTCATCAGACCAGGACAGATTTTCACCGTTCTAATGTCCATTGCTTGGGTTTCTTTGCTTCAATTCGACCTGATTCACACAGTCTCCGAACAGTTGATGTTGAGATGTGTCTGTTACTTGAATTCAGTGAAGCATTTACTTGGGCTGCAATCTGAGGTGCAATTAACTCTAATTAACTTATCCTCTGCAGCAGAGGCAACTCTGGGTCTACCTTTCCTGTGGCAGTCTTCATGAGAGCTAGTTTCATCATAGCGCTTGAGGGTTTTTGTGACTGCACTTGAAGAAACATTCAAAGTTTTTGTCATTTTCCGAATTGACTGACCTTCATGTCTTAATAAAGTAATGATGGACTGTCATTTCTCTTTGCTTATTTGAGCTGTTCTTGTCGTAATATGGACTTGGTCTTTTACCAAATAGGGCTATCTTTTGTATACCACCCCTACCTTGTCACAACACAACTGATTGGCTTAAATGCATTAAGAAGGAAATACATTTCACAAATTAACTTTTTACAAGGCACACCAGTTAATTGAAATGCATTTCAGGTGTCTACCCCATGAAGCTGGTTGAGAGAATGCCAAGAGTGTGCAAAGCTGTCATCAAGGCAAATGGTGTCTACTTTGAAGAGTCTAAAATCTAAATTATATTTTGATTTGTTTAGCACTTTTTCAGTTACGACATGAATCCATATGTGCTATTTTATAGTTTTGATGTCTTCACTACTATTCTACAATGTAGAAAATAGTCAAAATAAAGAAAAACCCTTGAATAAGTAGGTGTGTCCAAACTTTTGACTGGTAGTGTATATATTTTTGTAGCCCCTTATTTTTTTGCCAATAAACAGTCTTAACCCTGTCTACGCCAGGGGAGGCGGGTTCTACTAAGCTATAGTTGTTTTAAGAATGTCATACCTAAGATCATTTTGCTATTTTATTTTGAATCCTGCCGTAGCAAACTGGCTCAAATTAAGATCCTACACCTCTAATCCCATTAAAATATCAACTTGATCTCCTTTATTTCTAGTGACACGTCTGTATAAAGGAGAGCATGCTGGGATATCTGCCCTACTCACCAACATCAACATGCCACCCTGCATCCCACTGCTGGCTTGTCTCTGAAGCTAACCAGAGTTGTTCATGGTAAATTCCTGGATGGGAGACCAGATGCTGCTGGAAGCAGTGTTGGAGGGCAAATTGGGGACATTCTTCCCTCTGGTCTTAAGATCAAATGCCCAGGGCAGTGATGGGAAAATCACCCTGTGTAGGCTGCCGTCTTTTGGGTGGGATATTAAAACAGGTGTCCTGACTCAATGTGGTCATTAAATATACTGGCAAAATTCCCAACCTGGCTGGCGTATGTCACTCCTCATCTCTCCATCTGGTGCAAATTGGTTGCTGTGCATCACCTAAGTGGGTGGGTGCTACATATTGGTGGTGAATGATGTGAGCTTTCCCCTTACTATGAAGAGTGCTATATAAGTCCAATCAATTATTATTATTAATCAAGATGGTTATATTTCACATGGAATCTCCAGCGTCAGGACCACCGAGAGAGGTTACACTTCACCGTAATTGCATTTCTACAACTACGCCCATTGTCAATTAGTTTCTGTGGAGCAAAGCAATTTCATTTGAATTGATATGCAAACTTGAATAACTTCAGATGAAAATTAAGGCTTATTATTTTACGGTGAAGGACCCATTATACATGAACTACGTCACCACTTGTAAAACAACATTCAAGGTGGCAAATGGTTGTTTCTCTAACCTGTCCTTAGAACCCCCAGGAGGAATTCTAGTAGTACACACGGTTTATTGACAAATCCATCACTATGACTTTTTAATTGCAACTGTCATTTCATTTTACAATCAATACTTCTAAAGTAATTGCCAGTAACAGGAACCAGAGAGTGAGTTCAAGTAATGAGGGAGATGGACCGATGGACACATCCTTGAGAACTAGCTACATCCAAAAGGATTTTTCAGTTGTCCATTACTTAACTATTTACTCAACAGACTTGTTCACATTCAGCTCACTTAGAGCAGAGTTTGTTGAGTAAACAAACTTTTACACATTAGCTCAAATTATTGTCCTTCTTAAGTCCACTAAACTCACAGAATAATGTTGTGGTGTGGAGAGACAGCGAGACAAAATCAAGACATATTTTGTGGGTGAGTCTACGTTAATGCGCCATTAGCTTCTGTTTACCCATGAAGTTGTCCATCTGACACATTGCGTTTGAATTACCCATCCATTAAATGTACTTGTTCTGGGCGTTGTTTTCTTCTTCTTTTTTACACTGGATCTCACTTGGATCCGGAGCAGAAACATTAACAAATTCTATAAATGAAGCAGCAGAACCGTGGAACATGAAATCTAGTAAACGCAACCCTGGTCTTCCTATGTGCTGTCATTCCTAGAATGTTAACTAATAAGATCTTCCTGGAAAGAGGAGCAGTATTGGAATGCCGTATCTGCAGCTAGAATGAACCAATCAGCTTTATCTCTGAGGACTCCTGAAACTGAATCAAAGTAAATATGAAATGTTCTTCGATACATACAAAATTTTCCAACATGCAATTAGAAATCTCCATACATTTCACATTGGGTCCGACAACTGCAGCACAGTAATTCATGTTTTAGTGGTGCTCTGGAATTGAGGGTGACAGAGGGGGTACAGGTGTGTGGAGTAACTGAGAGTTTCCACTGGGCACACTGCATCATTTCAACGTGTATAATTGGGTAATATTTGCTCGAGACAATCAGTGAGATTACAACCTATATTCACCCACTCAAAAAAGACAGCCCAAAGTTAGTTGAATTCACAATGTGTTATTACTATGCTTTCAACACTCTACAGTAAAAACACAACCAAATTCTAATGGAAAAATGATGTCTGACTTTGGTTTAGTTGTCACCCAAATGTCTATCAATGAACTTTCAACAATTTAAAAGCAGAGAAAAGTTGAAATGGTCATGCAATGTCAGATATTATTTATGCAACATATTAGTGTTATCACTGTGCTTATTATTTATTATATTATTGTGAAGATCTCCACAGACCTGCGAGGGCCTATGCATACATGCTATCTTGGACATGCACGTTTTGTATGATTACATAAGAAGAAATGTATAGTTACAGTAACTTCAATGTGGCCGTGGATGTGTTACTCATTTAATTGTTTTATTTATTTCACATTTATTTAATGTTAATCTTGAATGCTACAGTAGTTTGTAAGATAGCCTTAACTTTAGGCTATTTACTGTATTACATATTGAATTGTGTTTGGTTGATAATGCATGAAAATATCAACATTTAAAGGAGATGTATCTACTGCTTGTATATTTCCGTCTGAGCCACTGGCTTAATCCCATTTGTTAACTTTTATTTTTTGGTTGAGTTGGAGACTTGAATCCAACATAGATTTTTTTATCTTCTTGACAAGTTAATAGGCTATTTATTGTATTTCAAAGTTATATTGAGTTTTGTTTGGTTGTCAACGCAACCAAATTTGAACATTTGTAGGAGATTTATCTTCTGCTTGATAGTTCCATCTGTGACACTGACTCTAGGTTTTTAGATTTAAAAAAAATGTAATGTTTATTTAACTAGGCAGGTCAGTTAAGAACAAATTCTTACTTACAATGACAGCCTACCTTGGAACAGTGGGTTAACTGCCTTGTTCAGGGGCAGAACAACAGACTTTTACCTTGTCAGCTCGACCCAGCAACCTTCTGCAACCTTCTGGTCCAATGCTCTAACCACTAGACTTCAGTACCTGCCACCCCTTCTTAATTCCAGTTGGTCTACAACTGTAGAGTTAATCATGTATGTGTTGGATTCACTTCTCCATCTCAACCAAAAATGTAAGTTTATTTAGAATAGGACTAAATCAAATCAAACCTTAAGTGCATAAAGTTTGACTTGATTTAATTACATTCTTTAACTTTGATTTTCGGTTGCGATGGAGATGTGAATCCAACACATCTATTATTTTGTAGACAATCTACATTGCAATTAAAGCCAGACTAAGTCACTGGCACAGATGGAACTATCCAAGCAGAAGATCTCCTTCAAATGTTGATATTTGGTTGCGTTGACAACCAAACAGAATTCAAATATATATCACTAAATATCATTACATTTGAAATCAACCAGAGCCAGGCCAATTGTTTTGTCTATTTTTTATTTGGTTCTGGGTTGAATTTAAGCTAAAGCTGTTGATGACTTTGTAAATGCTATATAGGCCTAAATAGCAACATTGATTATGAGTGATAAAGTATCACATTTCATTTGCTCTGTTTAACCCAACTTTCAGAATGGCTTCTATACAGCAACAGGGATTCTATATCATGTTAAGTGGAGATCTCTCAACAATTATTCTCACAGTTGCACATTGGTAATAGCTAAGCAGGGCTGTCTAAATCCCTTAATGGGAGACCAAAGGGTAGCTGTAGATAGATCCACTCGCCATTAGGATCTAGTGGATATAAAGTTGAGATCTGATGTTGTTTTAATGTTACAAATTCAACATATTTTATACAAGGCTTTTCGATGTTGAAATTTGGCTGCCATGATGACATAATCCTGTGGTTGAAATTTGACTTTCACTTTTTCCAAATCCAATGTATTTTCCCATGTAGATTCCGAGTCACAATACATTGTCAAATGAAGTTGAAACGACGTTGATTAAACCAGTTTGTGCCCTGTGGGTTGTCGTGAGCAGATGAGTATACTATACAAAGAACATGTAAAGCCCTTTCAGAATGGGCCAATAGTATGAACACATGCACCAACAGTCTTTATATGATATGTATGACATTGGGCCTGTTGCTGAAGTCTCCTGCTTAAAAGGGTTAATGTGACTTCCTTAAAAAGAATCATGCTTTGTGAAGCATAACTATAGGTCACATACACAGCAGGAGTAGGTACCTTTAGAAAGGAGCTAAGAAAATAGATGAGTATATGTAGGAAATTCATTTTCTGAGACAAAGATACATAAAAAGACAAAAGGACCACTTTAATATGTCATAAAATTAGGTGCAATGTCGTGCACAGAGAGAGAGAGAGGAGGAGAGGGGAAGATTATCCCCAGAGATGAAATCCCCAGAGAGGGAGTTGGGAATTCAGGAAACTGCGCCACATAGCTCCTCGATCCTTTCCAGTGATGCTTTGCATTATTCAGTAGCCGTGGCCCGACAGTGATTTAATAGTGCTATACGTTTTGCACTCCATACCGAAATTCCTGGAGATGGTAGAGACGCTCCTTCCCAGTGTCACAGAAGACTAAAAGCCCTGGAAGGAAGACCCAGTGGTGCAGATGTAGACTTTTGTGGAGAAATGATCATGTATATTTTATCTCCTCTAGTCCACAGCTTTATGGAGGTAGGCTGTGGCCCCCTTTTTACACAGAAATAGGCCTCCTGTGCATAGAAGACTGGGCTTAGAGGACATTGGTTTAACTCTGTGTTAAGAATTGCTCTTCACTACCATTACATATTTATTACGTTTAAGTAATATGTTTAATTAATTTCTCCCAATATGTTTTACTGTGGCTAATTGGTCCCTACAGCATTTGAGCAGAATGCTCATTGAAGTAAGTAATTCTGGAGTTTCTTTTCAATAATTTTTGAATGTTTTCTAAGTGGTTTATGAAGTAAATTATCATTATCATTGCCATCATCATCATCAATGTTGACCATTCTTCCATACACCTCCCCAACACTACTTGTCCACCTTAGAGTCAAATTTCACTTCACATTCCTCATTTCACATTCCTCACTTCGCATTCCTCACTTCGCATTCCTCATGACACATGTGGCACCGGACATTTGACATAGAGCCTTGAGTGCCCAAGCAGGCTCACTGCACAGTAAGTGTATGTATTCAGCTGTATTTCATACAAAAATGCCCACCCCACTCAGATATTTCTCACTCACAAGTAATCAAATAAATAAAAAAATAAAATAAAATAAAATAAAAATACGTTTAAAAAAAAAATATATATATAATAGTTATGTTGAAATTGAGTTTGGGTTGAGAAATTATACAGTGTCTGTCAACCTCAAGAGAAACGACAGTTGAATGTGCTGTCATTGTATATCTGACTGGAGTTTAAAGCTCCTCTCTCCCATAGAATGCTATCATAATTGTCAACAATAACAATCCCCCACCTAGAGAATGGTTGAATATCAGGACAGAGGAAGGACAGAGAAGTAGAGGGAAAGAGAGAGCCATTTTACAAGAGCTGCCATGGCCCCTGTACCGTCATAACTCAGGGTTCTGCAGCAGACAGACAGACAGCCTGACTGAGCACTGGGCTGAACGACACGGTGAAGTCACTGGGGGCTGCAGGAAGCTAAGGGCTAGCTAGCCACTGTAATTGGCTTAGTGTACCTCTGCTGCCCTCGGGTAAAATCCCCTCATTGGGCAATTGAATAGAAATTGAAATGGAAATAATCATTGGCACAGTTGAATTGTATATGTTATCACCATTTTAGCATAAGTCCTGATTTTGCTTTGTTGTTTAGTGTTTTGCTTAGTTTTGGTTTTCCTTATGTCACTTTTATATTGCATGTAGAAGATCTATGCTATTCTAGTGCAGTGTGCTATTGCTCAGAACATGAAGGGTGCATTATTTTTTGCTTTACTGTGTGAGTAAGTTCATTGTAAATCCACTGGATTGTGTCTCATGATATTGTGAAATATGGCTGGCTGGCTGTTAGTTGTCGCCAGACGCACTCAAGTGTGCTCCATAGCATCAAATTGCTTTGTTTATATGGCTGCTTGTTTTATTCTGTGTGATGTTCTCCTCCTGACATTGCTCTGGGGCAAATGCAGTACCATGTACATACAGTATGTTGAGCTCAAGCAATATAGAAAACCCCCACACAACGAAACTAAAACCTTTACCATTTCAACAGATTTTTACATTGAACTAGAGTAAAAAATAAATCGAGAATTTTCACTGTCTCGTACGTTTGAGAATAAACACTGTGAGTGAAAACTAACCCCAACCCTCTCCCACCATGCCATTTTGTCCAGAGGATGGAGCATGCTGCTTGGTGTGTATCAGAGTCGAGGTCAAACTGTGGGGGGTGAGGATATTCACAGGAAACGACAGTATTCTCTTGGAGAATAAGGAAACTCTTTTGACAACAAAAATACAAAATAACACATTATGACGTTCTTGCCCATCTTTTAGGAAAATGGCAACGCCCAGACAAAGAGCTTTTACACATTTTGAGCTTAGCAAGGAACAAAGACTTTAATCATCACCCATTTGTCCTCCTATCTGACTTTAGCAGTTGCTTGTCTCCTCTCTCTTTTCTGAAAGCTATTGTTTATTTCCCTCAAAGCCTCGGCGTCTATGTTGATAGGATTGCTGTGTATAGAGACAGCAGACTTTCAAGGAAGCTGTTGTCAGTCTTTCTTTGATAATGTCCCCTCTCTCTGTGTGTGACATTGGAGGTGGACATACCTCAAATTCCTAATGATGTTGGTCATCTCTTTCATATTTCCTTTTTTTTTTTGCTGTAGAAAAGTTGAGGATTTTGTTTTATTCCGCGCATGTGACAAATACAATTTGATTTGATTTAGTCAGTCTACTTTCAAGTCAATCTCCATCATGTAGTTGAACAGACAGCAATGATACGGTAAAAAGCTATTCTTTTGTCGGGCAACTTCCTTCAATTCCGCAACACAATTGAAATCTATTCACTGTATTATACTGTATTGTACCTCATGTTTACCTCATGTTTAATAGTTTAAAAAAAAAGTAATTTACCAGTGTATCTGAGTGGAAGTACAGTAACTCTCAGTATGATATGCGTGAGTCACACTGTTCCTCCCTGGTCTCCTGAATGTTTTCATCTACACTGTGATGTGACAGACTCCAAGACACTCCAAGTACAGGCACAGGTCTGAGCATAGCTCTTGTAGTCCTGTTTATCATTAGCTCCTGCTAGGTAACTGAGTATGTCACTCCTAAATAAAATAAGTTGCTTGTGTCTCACGCTCTAAGCCTTTAAGCATGCCAAGGTAGCACCATGACTGCCTAAATGATTTAGAACTCTGTTGGAGCAGACTATATTGACACTTGACTTGAGAAAGACCAGTCAAACTCACAGCAACCAATCAGATAGAATGTGAGTTCATTAACCTCCTGAGATCAGAAGTCATTCTGTGTGAAGACAGAGAGGTTACAACACAGGCTTGAATAGTTACATCAATACTAGATTAAGCAATCTGGCCAGAGGGATAAGTGAACTGAGCTCATTACCCATGCCTGTTAGTAGGGAGACAAGCAAAAGAGAAGGAAGGAGGCACAAATGGACTTCAACAGGCTCTCTGTATCTTTCTCTCTGCTCCTCTGATTGTCTTTAACTCTGCAGTGTTCGTGTCAGCTTCTGTTTACCTATCCCTCCATTTTGAGCACTGCCAACCATTAGGCGCACCTGCTCAGTATGCAAATTGCATTTTACCCTGGTGGCAAGGTGAGTTTTCAAGCAGGAATTCAAAGGCTCAGGTCTGCATGGAGAATAAATAAATAGCTGAGATTCTCATTTTCCTGCTCATCAAAAGGTTCATATACAGGACATTAGACACCCATGCGGTAACTTGGGGGGTAATTTGGGTAATAACCCAATTTTAAATTTCAACATGCTTATTGTAATATTAAACCAAAAAAGAGAGGTGGTGGTAAAACTAAAATTGGTAAAACGAAATATGTTTTGTATTTGTATGTTTTATTATTGAATTTTAAAACATACAATTGACCTGCAGTGAAGCCGCTCAACACTTAAATTACATTCAGTCATCTAGCAGACACTCCCATCCAGAGCGACTGAATTGAAATCTATTCACCGCCTGCAGAATTTGATTCTTTAACATACTGTATTGTACCTGATGTATAAAAACTTTTTTTTAAAGTAATTTACCAGTGTATCTGAGTGGAAGTACAGTAACTCTCAGTATGATATGCGTGAGTCACACTGTTCCTCCCTGGTCTCCTGAATGTTTTCATCTACACTGTGATGTGACAGACTCCAAGACACTCGTTGTCTGACGCTTCCTTCCTCTAATATGCCTTTCTCAATTTGCTCCCTACTTTATCCACCTCCCTAGGAGTCCTCACGATCCTCCGTTTACTGTAGCTGACTCCATCAGCCATGATGTCCATGTATCTCTATGGTCTATTTAGACATGAAATTGAATGTTTTCTGAAGCAAGACAAGGAGTGTGTCTGTCATCATAAATGGTGCTAGTGCTATCACAGAGCACTTCCTCAACTGTGCAATTTAGTGTAAATAATATTCTGTGAAGTACAGGCACAGGTCTGAGCATAGCTCTAGTAGTCCTGTTTATCATTAGCTCCTGCTAGGTAACTGAGTATGTCACTCCTAAATAAAATAAGTTGCTTGTGTCTCACGCTCTAAAACTAAAATTGGTCAAACTAAATATGTTTTGTATTTTTTATTATTGAATTTTAAAACACACAGCACAGGTACTCACACGCACCAATGGACATTGTAACAAAATCGACAGGACAATGGTAAAACAAGGACACACTTATACAATTACTAATCACTGGGAATAGGGGGCAGTTGTGCGTAATGAAAGTTCCGGAGGGATCTGTGACAGAGTCACAGGAGCAACCAGGGTCAAGCGTCTCTCCCAAGGGCACAAGGACAGATCCAGCACCCAGACGAATCAGGGACCCAAACCAGCGTCCACTCACCCACGGGCCCAATCTCACAATCGTCAGGCCACCAACAATCCAAGATCCCCCCCACAGTCACCCTCGAGAGCTGCCCCTCAACCATTCAACCATCCAAGACCCACCCACAGTCCCCCCCGAAAAACCTCTGCCTCCACTTTTATAGAAAGGTTAAGTGCTTGATATTTATTAATCTCAGCCAACCCAGTTCATATTCATTACAGTATATAGATAGGCTCACTTTATCTTAACTGGTTTAGCATCCTAGATAAAGCTAAATATCCAAAAGGGTCTACCTTCCTTGCGTATTATCCCTGACTGTATGCTCATTCAGATCAACATTTTTGTTCATTTGTATTACACCCTTTGAGTTATTTTTTCCATGAGAGAAAATTATTTCACCGCCCCATTCATTTTTCCATTCAACTTCATCTAAAGATGTAGGGTGAGTTTCCTGTAAACAGTATGCTATATTCCTTTTCTTTTAGCTGCGTAAAGACTGATTGTCTTTTCTTACAATATGCTAACCCGTTACAATTATAACGAGCTAGACTTATTTCACTCCTTACCATAACTAGATACTATTATCAGTCTAAATTTAACATGAACTATTGCATGTAAAATTACTGCTATAAGAGGTATCATAATGGTAAAGAACAGATTTCAAATGTTTGATGTTTAGAATTCAAGAAACAGGTTCTAGCAATAATGCACAAAGCAACTGGTGATTTCATGTTGTTTTTATTCACTCTTAGTTTTTTTATTCCATTGTCACAGATGTTAGAACATTGTGTCAGGATATTATGTGTGTAGTAAATCTGAGTAGGTTGATGTGTGTGATTGTGTGATGTGATTTAGTCAAAGTGTGTAGGATGTCTGATTAAGAGTAAGACTATAATGTGTGACGTCTAAATAGATAATAACCAAGACAATTTGCATGGTTGAGTATGTGTAACATGACGTTAAGTGTAGCCTTAATATTCAAAATGATCATTGTAATCATATAGTCTCAACATCATAGTTGCATTAAACATATTCATAGAAAAACACATCCCAGCATTTCCATAGCAATTGACGTTTCACGTGATTATGAAAGAGACACTGCATTTCTATAGAGACGGCATCACTACAGTACAAATGTATCCCGTACAATATGCTATTCCCTAACGTTCCTGTTCTGATATCTGTACCAATTACTTGTTGTAAACATAAATAGACAAGTAGACAAAGACATACAAAAGACAGACAAACAAAATAAATATTTAATTATAAAAAGTTTTTGACAATAGAGAGCAAAATAGAGAGAAAGAGGAAAGCGATCAAGTGTGTGTGTGTGTGTGTGTGTGTGTGTGTGTGTGTGTGTGTGTGTGTGTGTGTGTGTGTGTGTGTGTGTGTGTGTGTGTGTGTGTGTGTGTGTGTGTGTGTGTGTGTGTGTGTGTGTGTGTGTGTGTGTCCGTGTGTCCGTGTGTCCGTGTGTATAATTGAGTGTGTGTATGTGCATATCAACTTCAGACTGTTCAGATATTTTACAGTCCCCATCATTGTTTTCTGTAACCTGTTGTCCCCGTAAAAGAAAAAAGTAACTTTGCGAACAGAGTAATAGTAGACTAGTTTATACACATCATGCTTGTTTATAATTTTACTCTATTTCCACTTCAAGTGAGACCTTGAAATGTATAATCCATGTGAAATCGTGATTTTCTACATCTGAAATCATGTGTTTTTTCTGTAATGGATAACGAATAAAACCGCAACATGTGTTCAAACAAGACTTAAATGTACAGTACATGTTGATATTGCTCAGTACCAGAGACTAGACAGAGACTGGATTCCTGTCCATGTCACCATGGAAACCAGCCACTGAGAAGAAAATCTTTTATCTTCTTTATTATCTTTCAACAGATATTATGGTTCAGGGCACTGGGCGATGAAGCTTGTTGCACTCTGACAAAATTAACCCCAAGAGGCAGAAACAAAAGAAAAGGTTTTGTGATATGTTTTTTTGTTACTCTACAGGGCTGAGAGGTCTTTCATCAGACACTGTGTGTTAATATTTCCACTAAAGGATTGTTTCGACCTTAGGCAGTTAACTGCAGTTTCAGTGATGGGTATTTCAGTTGAAATTTCCTCTCTCTCTCTCTCTCTCTCTCTCTCTCTCTCTCTCTCTCTCTCTCTCTCTCTCTCTCTCTCTCTCTCTCTCTCTCTCTCTCTCTCTCTCTCTCTCTCTCTCTCTCTCTCTCTCTCTCTCTCTCTCTCTCTCTCTCTCTCTCTCTCTCTCTCTCTCTCTCTCTCTCTCTCTCTCTCTCTCTCTCTCTCTCTCTCTCTCTCTCTCTCTCTCTCTCTCTCTCTCTCTCTCTCTCTCTCTCTCTCTCTCTCTCTCTTGGCCTCTCTCACTGCCAATGTGAAAATCAAATTGTGCTGTCGCTCATTATTAATATCCTGAAACTGTTGGGAGCTCTTAGAGATGGTGCATGAGAGGGAGGAACTATACCGAGACAAAAGATCTATGGGGCGATTTCTATTTAATTACCCAACATGGGACTGCATTCTTGAGTATGCAGTTGGTTATTAAAGAGTGCGAAGGGCTGATGTAAATAAGAGGAACACTCCTCTTAAGTATGTGCTTTCCATGATCAGCGAACCCTGTCTTCTATTGAGCTGACTTCTACTGAGCTTCCTCACCCTTTACAGTTTATTTTTGTTGTTGAGTTTTGTATGCTCCCTAGTAGACCGCTATGTGAGTCATTCCCATGATGCAGCAGAGCTCACTGTTTAGCAAAGCTCATTGCGAGCCATGAAAATGGAAAAATTACGTAATGTCAATCCCTGGAGTGAAGTTTTTACCGTAACAAGCTAATTATGCTTCTGTCACAGGCTTACTTTAGTGTGTGGTTGCCTGAGGCTAAGGCCAGCTGAAGACCTGCTATCCTAGGACCACACACTGTCGCAGACAGTGTTCATAGCATGATGATGCTGTACATCAAAGGAAGTGATTTAACTCTGTACATTTGGATGTTACATTTGGATGTTATGATATGGGTGCACTCAGGCAAAGAGGCCCTCATCACTCAAGCTGACTTGAGGAGCACAATTTAAATCTTGGTTGTCACTGGCAACCGCAAACCTGCAGGGTTTATGCACTGATGAGTCTTTGGCTGAGTACCTAGAGTTGCCTAATGCAGACATGCCTTCTCAAGCAGTCAGTTACGCCATGCTGATGTTTACTGTTGGGGGATGATCAGTTGTCAGGTTGTCATTCTGTATTCTGTGGCATACTGGTAATGTTTTGCCCCATGATCCCAGGGCTTTTTAATATTTAACTGAGAGCATGTGTAGAGCTTTAAATTATTTTAAGGATGGCACTCACCACTATGTTTCCATTGACAATCACCATACTAACTGGGTTGGCTCTACTTACTCACACATTCCTCCTATGCTGGACCAGCCACTTCTGGAATGAAATCCCAATAAACTCAGGTATCTCCGTTTTACTTGAAGCTGACATTTATTCATTTGGAATAAAAATGAGGTGGGTCCCGGCTGGGGTGAGATACCTCTTCTATCATGGTCATAATGAAGACCCAGGGGGCTACTGCCCCCCTACAAAGATCACCCTCCACATGCTCATTATCTACATTTTCAAGATAATTATCTCTGACTTCCTTTGCAAGACAATATTAGTGGCTAAGTCTTTTGCTCCCAAAATATAATAGCCACATTCGCTGTTGTATTTCTTACCAATATGTATTATTGTAGAATGCTGCTTTGAGCATGCATACGGTGAATAAATATACTTTTATTAAGGAATCCTACATGTCACATTGTTGGTGGGCCATCAAACTCTTCCATTTCAACTCAATTGTCATATTGAAAAAGAGAAGAATGACTCATGACAGCAGCAAGACACTGTACATTGAATGCTGCACATGGTGGACAGAATGTGAGAGAAGATGAGAGAAATTGAAAAATACCCTTTCAATATAATGGCCTAGACACAGCTATAGAGCAGACATGATAGAATAAATACCACATTCGACCATCAAAGAGTCAGAGGAATGCTGTGACCACCCTAGGAATGTAGAGCACTTGGTCTTAGTTGGCTGTTGAAGTCACTGCTGTGAGATGAGGTGCTATTGAATAAACACACAGATGTCCAGTGACCTTCGAGGCATTTTTGGAGCATCCTTTTAAACTGCATTAAATAAAGTATCGCTCTAGAGGAATGTATATGTGGTCAGGAAGGAGAGAGAGGTTAGCTCTGTAATGATCCTGATGGCAGTAATGAAGCTATTTTAATTTATTCCTTCTGTCTCTCCTTTTCTACTCTCTGGCAAATTCCTGCTCCCTCTCACATTTTGTCTCCCTCTACTCTCTCTGCTCTCCCTAACACTATGATTTGGGCCTTTACATTCCTTTATTCATCTATTTCTCAAATCAACACTGCCCAATCATACAATAAGTTCAAATAGAATTCACAGACAACAAAAATATTCTGGATAGGAATCTATGATAATATTGACATGGCACTCCTGTATTTCTTTCATGAGGATAGGTGAAATAGTCTAAACGACAACATAACAACACTCAGATACATCCACAACTCAGTACAGTTAAACTTTTAGATGGCAGGGTTTGAATGAGACTTACTTTGTGTTAAAACGTGTTCTGCGAGCTGAGCTATCTGCAGTGCTGGCTGGTTCATTCAAAAAGTAGCAGCAGCACTTTGATGGATGACCACAGTTCTAGTTTAATGAGCGGAAGGTTGAGACTGCAACATGACTCACTTTATACTGCCAGAAAAGCAGGAGAAGAGGTGCAAACTCAAAGATGGTGCTTTTGCCTAAAAAGGTGTTCACGCCACTTTTGGTGACTTTCACTACAGGAGTACCTGATTAGTACAAACAATGAATAGACCATGAGTACTTTGCAGGCTATGCACATTTTTTTTTGCAGATGCAAGGATAAAAGAAAGAATTAAAATGCAATTGGAAGCTCTGTAAATCACTGGATGAACAACAGACACTTTTGTCATGTAGTGTGTGTGGACACCTGCTTGTTGAACATCTCACTCCAAAATCATGGCCATTAATATGGAATTTGCTGCTATAACAGCCTCCACTCCTCTGGGAAGGCTTTCCACTAGATGTTGGAAAATTCCTGTGGGTTCTTGCTTTTATTCAGCCACAAGAGCATTAGTGAGGTTCGGCACTGATCTGATGTTGGGTGATTAGGCATGGCTCGCAGTCGGTGTTCCAATTCATCCCAAAGGTGTTCGATGGGGTTGAGATCAGGGCTCTGTGCAGGCCAGTCAAGTTCTTCCACACCAATCTTGATTAACCATTTCTGTATGGACCTCGCTTTGTGCAAAGGGGCATTGTCATGCTGAAACAGGAAAGGGCCTTCCCCAAACTGTTGCCACAAAGTTGAAAGCACAGAATCGTCTAGAATGCCATTGTATGTTGTAGCATTAAGATGTCCCTTCACTGGAACTAAGGGGCCTAGCCCGAACCAAGAAAAATAGCTCCAGACCATTTTTCCTCCATTATTCCTAGTTCGCACTATGCATCGGGGCAGGTAGAGATCTCTTGGCATCCACCAAACCAAGATTAGTCCATCGGACTAATACAGTTGTGGCCAAAGGTTTTGAAAATGACACAAATATTAATTTTCACAAAGTCTGCTGCCTCAGTGTCTTTAAATATTTTTGTCTGATGTTACTATGGAATGCTGAAGTATAATTACAAACATTTCATAAGTGTCAAAGGCTTTTCTTGACAATTACATGAAGTTGATGCAAAGAGTCAATATTTGCATTGTTGACCCTTCTTTTTCAAGACCTCTGCAATCCGCCCTGGCATACTGTCAATTAACTTCTGGGCCACATCCTGACTGATGTCAGCCCATTCATGCATAATCAATGCTTGGAGTTTGTCAGAATTTGTGGGGTTTTGTTTGTCCACCCACCTCTTGAGGATTGACCACAAGTTCTCAATGGGATTAAGATCTGGGGAGTTTCCTGGCCATGGACCCAAAATATCAATGTTTTGTTCCCCGAGCCACATAGTTATTACGTATGCCTTATTGGCAAGGTGCTCCGTCATGCTGGAAAAGGCATTGTTCATCACCAAACTGTTCCTGGATGGTTGGGAGAAGTTGTTCTCAGAGGATGTGTTGGTACCATTCTTTATTCATGGCTGTGTTCTTAGGCAAAACTGTGAGTGAGCCCACTCCCTTGGCTGAGAGGCAACCCCTCACATGAATGGTCTCAGGGTGCTTTACTGTTGGCATGACACAGGACTGATGGTAGCACTCACCTTGTCTTCTCCAGACAAGCGTTTTTCTGGATGCCCCAAACAATCGGAAAGGGGATTCATCAGAGAAAATGACTTTTCACACAGTCCTCAGCAGTCCAATCCCTTACCTTTTGCAGAATATCAATCTGTCCCTGATGTTTTTCCTGCAGAGAAGTGACTTCTTTGCTGCCCTTCTTGACACCGGGCCATCCTCCAAAAAGCTCACTGGGCATGCAGATGCACTCACACCTGCCTGCTGCCATTCTTGAGCAAGCTCTGTACTGTTGGTGACCCAATCCCGCAGCTGAATCAACTTTAGGAGACAGTCCTGGCGCTTGCTGGACTTTCTTGGGCGCCCTGAAGCCTTCTTCACAACAATTGAACCACTCTCCTTGAAGTTCTTGATGATCAGATAAATGGTTGATTCAGGTGCAATCTTACTGGCAGCGATATCCTTGTCTGTGAAGCCCTTTTTGTGCAAAGCAATGATGACGGCACGTTTTTCCTTGCAGGTAACCATATTTGACAGAGGAAGAACAATGATTGCAAGCACCAACCTCCTTTTGAAGCTTCCAGTCTGTTATTTTAACTCAATCAGCATGACAGAGTGATCTCCAGCCTTGTCCTCATCAACACTCACACCTGTGTTAACGAGAGAATCACTGACATAATGTCAGCTGGTCCTTTTGTGGCAGGGAAATGCAGTGGAAATGTTTTTTGGGGATTCAGTTCATTTGCATGGCAAAAAGGGACTTTGCAATTAATTGCAATTCATCTGATTACTCTTCATAACATTCTGGAGTATATGCAAATTGCCAGCATACAAACTGAGGCAGCAGACTTTGTGAACATTTATATTAATATGTGTTATTCTCAAAACTTTTGGCTACGACTGCAGATGGTGAAGCGTGATTCATCACCACAGAGAACGAGTTTACACTGTTCCAGAGTTGACGAGCTTTACACCACTCCAGCCAACGCTTGGCATTGTGCATGTTGATCTTTGGCTTCTGTGTAGCTGCTCGGACATGGAAACCCATTTCATGAAACTCCCAATGGACAGTTATTGTGCTGACGTGGCTTCCAGAGGCAGTTTGGAACTCTGTACTGAGTGTTGAAACCGAGGGCACATCCCGTTCTCGGCGGTCCCATTCTGTGAGTTTGTGTGGCCTACCACTTCACGACTGAGCCGTTGTTGCTCCTAGATGTTTCCACTTCACCATAACAGCACTTACTGTTGCCGGGTCAGTTCTAGCAGGGCAGAAATTTAGAAAAGTGGCATCTGCATGGCTGTGTGCTCGATTTTATACACCTGTCAGCAATAGGTGTGGGTGAAATATCCGAATCCACTAATTTGAAGGGGTGTCCACATACTTTTGTATATATAGTGTACATTGTATCTCTAAACTGTCAAAATTAAAGCAAAATGTTTATCATTACCAAAGTGTGTATGCTTCAATGTATTTAAGAAACAACTATTTTAATTGGGATTTTGAGAAAACAATAAAAATGTAATACTGTCACTGACAGATGAGCTGCATTAAACCGTCTCATTTCTCTCTTGGATAATATGTACTCTGAGCCAATAACATTAGCCAAGTATTTGCATGAATTCATTTATCTTAAGCACATTTGAAAAGAGTGCTGGGGGGGTTATGTCAAGGGCCCATTGGAGGTTTCCAAAAGCTGTCATTCAAATTGACTGATATTGAGATATTCCCTCGTTTTATGCCTTTGATGAATCGCTTGTTTATTTCCTCCCTGATTATAAGGTGCCTCTTAAGGTTCGTACCCTTTCTTTCAATTTTCGCTTTAAATGACATACCCAAATCTAACTGCTTTTAGCACAGGACCTGAAGCAAGGATATGCATATTATTAATACCATTTGAAAGGAAACACGTTGAAGTTTGTGGAAATGTGAAATAAATGTAGAAGAATATAACACATTAGATCTGGTAAAAGATTGTATGTTCCAATATGTTCCATCATCTTTGAAATGCAAGAGAGTTGTGGTCAAACTGTAGAACCCAGTTCCTACAACTAGACACTACATTGGATCTGTGGGACCCTCAGGATGACAAATTAGAGCAAGATTACTGAATGTAAGCACATTATTTACCTTCAGTGGTGAATGTATTAAACCAGTTGCCGTGATACAAGTGTTTTGTTGTTGTGACCTATCCTCAAGCAATAGCATGTTTTTTTGTAATATCTACTGTAATTTGGACACTGCAGTTAGATTAACAAGAATTTAAGCTTTCTGCCCATATAAGGCACGTCTATGTCCTGGAATTGACTGTTGTTTACAAGGTCATCCTAGTCACATTATCGTATATTGAGTAACAACCGTCCCGGTTTAGGGATACTGATCCGGTGGAGGTTTTATTAACAAATCAGTAGTCATCATTGGTCATCAAGTGCAGTCTCCGTCATGCAACCTTCATCAACAAAGATCCTTATTATGCATAGATACCCGCATGACATTGTGTGACCTGCCTTGGTCGATGATGTTGCTATTTTTTTTTATTGTTTTGTTGATTTTCTTGGTATAGTGCTTCCATGAATGTCAAATGGATTCATCATACAATTAGTTATCGTTTCACGGTATACTTAATCATCATGCGCAATACTGTATGTCAGAGATATGCACATACTGTTACTGTGAACTGGTTCTTACTGTGTTAGCATCAAACAGACTAGGCCATAGATAGTCAGCCTTAATGAATTATAGAAAATATATATGAGATAGAGGGAGCACCATTTTAAGTTGGTCCTTTAACATCTACCCAGGCCTATTTATTTGGTTACAAACTTTGTTGAGCCTATTTGTCCACTGAATCAATAAAAAGCTTAAACTTGACACACCATTTGTAGAAAGTAGAGTGCTTTAGGCTGTTAATTCCATTCCAACTACATTGGCCAAAATGTATTACCCACGACATTTGACTCAGTCTGATATTCAAAAGTATTTATTTAACCTTTATTTAACAAGGCAAGTCAGTTAAGAACAAATTCTTATTTACAATGACGGCCTAGCCAGCCAAACCCTAATCTGGACAACGCTGGCCAATTGTGCGCCACCCTATTGGACTCCCAATCAAGGCCGGGGTTGTGATACAGCCTGGAATCGAACCAGGGTCTGTAGTGACACCTCTAGCAGTGAGATGTAGTGCCTTAGACTGCTGTGTCACTCAGGAGCCCAAATAAGTAGAGTGATAACTAGAACAACAACAATATCAACAACAGAAAGAACAGGGTACCAAACTGTGATATGGCAGTTGGTTTTTATCTGTGGGGTCATGGTACTGAACATCAGCAAATGATTACAGAAGGCGTTGTGTTGGGGCCATGTTTTGGAACTCGTTATGAGGGCTAATGTGACAATCTAATGTAGGCTACAGTGTGTGCTGTTTTCCATGACCATGGAAGGGATCCATTGCTCTGAGATCACACTATCACCATTACACATTACACTGTAACCGACACATACTGCTATATTTCTGTCAATACTGTCAACTGGCTTTGTACTAAATAGAATATACAGTGGGGCCATAATAATAAATTCCACCATAATTTGCAAATAAATTCATTAAAAATTCTACAATGTGATTTCTGGATTTTTTTTCTTCTCATTTTGTCTGTCATAGTTGAAGTGCACCTATGATGAAAATTACAGGCCTCTCTCATCTTTTTAAGTAGGAGAACTTGCACAATTGGTGGCTGACTAAATACTTTTTTTGCCCCACTGTATTTGATCTCCTATGAGATAATATCCAGTGCTTTTGAAATACTTTTACATTGTGTGATGATTCAAGACAATATAAAAATATGTAGTAAAGCTTCAACAAGAGATAATTCCTTTGCAGGTTTTATACAAGCATTTCGCTACACTGGCAATTACATCTGCTAACCATGTGTACGTGACCAATAAAAATGGATTTTATTTATAGATGAAAAGGTTTAATTCATTAGTCAATCTCTCCATAGCGCAACATTCAAATGTGCTTTGTAATAGACTTGAGTGGGAAAAGTTTTCCCCACCCGTTTCCATTTTGGAGTCGTTCAGGGCTAAAACTTGATCAGTAACTCTACACATTCAACACAGCTTTCGCTTTATAGGATCTCTAAGCCTGAACACGATATCATTAGGAGGAATCATCGGAGCCAACTCTCATAAAACGTTCATTCCCAGCGTGTTCCTTAAATGAAAATGTTCTCATTGATCATTTAGAGGACACTAATGCCTTTTTGGCTCTTAGAGGATGGAAACCTGAATTATTTAATATTTCATTATTATCTGTTCAAGTTATTGATGTGATTGGATTTTAATGATTATCCTCCTTTCTGCACACCTGTCAATATTTCCTGTGGAGCTTGTTTTACTTTGTGTGAAGTGAGTGAAGAGATCAACCTTTCTCAACATCACCATTAAAGTGTACATGTTCCGAATCCAAACAGAGATCACCTAATTCACACAATGGTGTCACTGGGACATTTGCTCAGAAAGATTAGTTACTGGCGTGTTCATGCTGTCGGAGTTATTGGAAGTTCGGAGTTCTGACTGGGAAAAGTGGGGAAGCTGAGAAAATGTTGTTACAGAGTTGCGGCGTTGTGACGTTTCACCACAGGATGACAACAAATCAGCTTTAAACATTGACACATTTATCAAAGGGGATAATGTAGCTCTTCTGACCATATTGTCAATGTTAAGCAAGCTAGCTAACTCTATTATAACCAACGCTAGCTAGCTTCTCTAGCTAGCTAAAATCTTATTGGTATAAGAATTGTTCCGACTTCAAAAGCACTTGAACACAATCATGCTGTACTTAAAGTGGAACTGACGGGGTTTTTAACTACATTGCAGATATGAAACAAACAGACAGTCATAATATCAGTCAACAATATAAAATTCCCAGTTCAAACTGGGAACCACATTCATAAGAGGTTTTAAAATGAGGTACTATTTTACTCAAAATACCATGACGTACATTTTTGGTAGAGCAGATGAATGCAGTTCAATGCATTATTCATATTATTCACCAATATATTTCTTGGTAGTCAAAAAAGATTGGTATCAGGTTGTAAATCACAGCTGGCCTGGTACATTGTTTGCTGCCTCCACCCATTTGAGGTGCAGTGTTTCAGTTTCAATGACTCAATATTTTTTAACAAAAAACGAACGACTGAAACTAAAGGCTGGGAATGTCAATACAATAAAACTAGCAAGGGCAATGATCACAAGTCAGTCATAACGTGTCTAATAGGCTAGTGCACATGTCTCAAACACAAGGCCAGAGGGACTGAATAGGAAACACAAGCCAGTATAAATGAGTCAACAGCTGAGTCATCTACTTTATGAAATTACGTTCACATTGGTGAATTAAACATCAATTGCACTGCTTTCGTGTGTCCCGTTTACAACACGCAGCGGAGGGAAGGTGTGCATGTATATGCCACAGTCCTAGCTAGACTACTAAGATGTTGCAGTCTGGCTTCAATTTTTAAGCTTGACAATGAATAACCAAAAAACAAAACCTGCCACAAAACACCACGCGAAGGAGAAACATGTAGGCCTGATACAAGAACATTTGAGCAGTAGCTTCGGCTGGCTACTCAACTACAATACATTTTGAGGGCACCATACAGCAATGCTGCATTCAAAGAAATGAAAAACATGTTTTCAGTTTAAAGTGATTAAATACTTTTTGATTAGGGGCGCAGCATATTACGCACATCTGCATGCATAGCAGCAAAGGCTAGACAAATACTTGTATCTTTTGTTTTAATATATTAAAATGCTATACACAGTATCCTATGTATATAAGTGGACATTCTGAAGAAAAATTATGTAAAATAAAACAATGGCCATTTTGGGTAGCATTGGATTTTTTTTTTTTGTCAAAATAATATGTCTGGGCCGCAAATCTTTAGTTTTTTCAATATTGCCGTGATTGAGTACGACACCCCTGGGCTAGCATATCTATTTATGTAGCAAGCTAAAAACCCGGAGCCTAATGTTAGCTAGCTAGCAAGTTGCTGAGGGGATGTCATCTAATTGGAGGAGTGACCGACTCTTCCTCCTTTTATCATTTTCGTTAGCCACAGCTACTGTAGAGATGCAGGTGTCATTTGGTTAGTGAATCACTTTGATAGCTAGCTAGCAATGCGGGATTTTAATGGCTGTTATTCACATCTATTAGTTGTCAATCAAATGTATTTGTTATCTATCAAATGGGTGGGCAGGCAAGTTCCAAGTTGTCAAAACGTGGATTGGGACAAGCTTGCACTGGTAGGCAAGCTTCAGAAGGACGAACAGGTTACTATTCCCCATCGTTTATCAGTGCAATTGTGACAGCCAACTAGCTAAAAAAAAGTTTGAGGGTTTATCTAATGTTCCGTCGCTATATTTTAGCTCATCTCGTTCTGGCTAACATTAGTTGTTTAAATGTGGGTTATTGATGTGCATAGACAACTGAGGGAGAGATGTCATACATGTTCATGGTTGTTTGATCAATAGGACTGTGAAGTTCCCATTTGTAAGAGGACTTTACATATTTGCAGAAATCCATTCAAGTGTATTTTTTGGCCAATTCGTTCTAATGATCTAAAGTCACACTTTTGCTACTGCCTGTAATCACAGTTCAGTTCAAAGTGTATGATGGCAGGCCTGTGTGCAGAATGGCTTATTTGAATATAGGCCTACTGTAGCTATGATTGGCTATGGTGCACTGGTCTGTGTGGACACGGTCCTGGACAAGATATCTAATTTCCCACTCTATGTTGCTATAGAATGTTCACAAATGCCTCCCCAAACATTCTATGAATTTATGAACACATGAAAAGGACCATATCTAAGTGCTTGCTTGTCAGAATAAAAAGGGGGAGTCATAGTGGTCCTTCTGTAGCTCAGTTGGTAGAGCATGGCGCTTGTAACGCCAGGGTAGTGGGTTCGATTCCCGGGACCACCCATACGTAGAATGTATGCACACATGACTGTAAGTTGCTTTTGATAAAAGCGTCTGCTAAATGGCATATATTATTATTATTATTATTCTTCCTGGGGTGTATATGAACAGATTTGAATAAGATTTCATGTTGCTAAAACTGTCACACCATGATCTGTTTAACCTGTCTTGTGATTGTCTCCACCCCCTCCAGGTGTCGCTTATTATCCCTGGTGTATACATCCCTATGTTTCCTGTCTCTCTGTGCCAGTTCGTCTTGTATGTTTTTCAAGTCAACCAGCGGTTTTCCTGTACTCCTGCTTCTATTCTCTTTTTCTAGTCCTCCTGGTTTTTGACCCTTGCCTGTTTTCTGGACTCCGTACCCACCTGCCTGACCATTCCGCCTGCCCTGACCTTGAGCCTGCCTGCCACTCTGTAACTCCTGGACTCTGAACTGGTTTTGACCTTTGACCTGTCCATATATACCATTCTCTTCCCTACCCCTTTTGGAGTGTTTAATAAATATCAAGACTCAAACCATCTGCCTCCCGTGTCTGCATCTGGGTCTCGCCCTGTGGCCTTATATAAACTCTGTCAGTTCCACTTTAAGACTTCCTTATTGGGAAGTTTTCCACTTCCGATGGGTACTTGAATGCCCCATAAGTATTGGATTCCGCCTCTGTGTGGTGGAAAGCAGATTTATTAAAGTCAAGCCTTGGAGAATATCATCCAAGATGAATTACAATCTGTCAACTAATGAATCTGCAGAACCTTAAACTTCCCCCTGTAGTGAGAAATGAAATATACTGCATGAGATAAAATGCCAGTTTGATTCAGAATATAGTCCCAACATGAATCTAAGTCTCTATTGGATGCAGTACTAAATTATGAATACTGTGGACAGTGTTTTAAATGATTTGAAATGCTAACTAATATGGGCCTAGGGGGCCCAAGTTACAGTATGAGAGAATTTGAATGGATAATATTCTGCAAATACTGCACTTTTAAGGAAGTACATGAAATGCTAGTACAGTTTACACACTATGCAGTATAGGTCAGAGATCCATAACAGTTTGATGATGTAACCGGCTAACTGTCAGAGTTTGTCTCTGTGGAATCTGTGTTGATTTATTGCGCTACAGCAGACGACACCTACTTTATCCCTGCTTTACAGATCTAAAGGCATAAGTTACTCATGTTTGTCTCCAGAAAATATCAACATTGACAGACAAAAAAGGCTCCCTGTAATGAATATGGATGTGTTTCATAAATGACTTGGGGAATCTTGCAAAACAGACTCATTAGCTCCCACAGAAGTTCATTTTTCTCCAGATGCAGTGGATCAGTGGCGAGCTCCATCATGTGTCCCTAGCCATTACTCTGGCATGTCTGCTGTGTTCTCCATGCCAACTAGGATATAGGAATCATAGCCTGACATTGTCTGTGTTTAGGCTCATCACTCACATGGCTTCAGTGGCCACTTTGACACGAATGAGCAGACATGAGCAGATGCCAACCAGAAAGGAGGTTAAAGAGCTTGCGCTTGCGTGCGTGCGTGAGTCTGTGTGTGCGTGCGTGCATAGTGTGTTTCAGGTATCAAATAACCATTGTACATATTATAGCTATACCCCGTGCAGGTAGAACTGTGTAGTGGAAATGGTTGTGTCTTCTGTGTCTCCGCAAATGCGCAATTACATTTAGCGTGTTGTTTCTTGTTATTGTGTTAGAATGTTCTGTGACCTTTGCTCTCAGGGAAGCGACTGATAGAAGAACACAAAGAAGGGAACACATTGATACTTTTCCCCAAAACGTCTAGAAACTGTGTGTGCAAAAGGTCATGATCAGACTATTGCACCCTGAGAGCAGAGACATCCAGTTTGTGCACGAGTATAAAGAGTGCTGAAGGGAGAGCACCCCTTCAGAGCTTCTGACAGACTTGTACTTTTAGTATTACGTTTCTTCTAACTTCTCTGGCTCTGATAATAAAGATATGTTCATTTAACTTTGACTTGGAGTCCTTAGTGGTCATTTCCACGACAACTGTTTTAAACTAAACAAGAGTAAAGAGTTATCTGGTTTTAATTGTGTCATGCAAGGTGGGCGGTCTGAACCTGTGTTTTAATAGAGAGTCGCACAGTGAGGATAGGCTCCACTCCAGTGTTAGTGATTTGTCTCTGCTGTGTTCACTGCATGTTTGTGTGCCCGTTTGTACTTCCCTGTAGCATTACATGGTCCATGACATCTCCCTGCTGGGATGCGGAGGGGAATGGATTCCTTATGGCCATGGTGATGATGAGGCAGAGCTCTCTGGGGTTAGCAACTGAAGCTACTGTCAGAGAAACAGGAAAGAGAGAGGAAGTGATGAGTTTGAGAAAGATAAAGAAAAGATGCACTGCACAGTATGTTGGTATGATGGATCACACCTCGTGGCTCCCCAAAGTAGACTTTTGTTACTATATATACATAAATGGCTTGATATAGTCTGCCGATTTGGGCAAATGGATAAAGAGGAATATCCGTCCTAAATGGTCCCTCTTTATATACAGCTTTCAAATCCAGGCCAAAATCAGTCACTCTCCATCTGATGAGCTATTCAGTCACACCCTACGGTCTAAGTGCATTGTACCACTGTGATAATGCTCACTTACTCCCCAGTTAGGCTGTTAATTAAGGTAGACCGCTGATCCAGGAGCCATTTTACTATATCTCTTACCAGACAGATACCGTTGTTTGATTTTTTTATTACTGTGCAAGAAATCACTTTCATCCCGCCAACAAAACATGCAGTATGAAACGTTATTTCAATATGTTATTGTTCAAATGTCTTTGCCTAGTGGGTGGGTGGCAAGTAATGAATTGGTATGAAACAGTTTTCCAACTATTCAATCTTAATCACTTGAGTTTTCGATGAATCGTTCATAGTAGTCCTGTTCAAATCAAACCAAATCTAATTTTATTTGTCACATACACATGGTTAGCAGGTGTTAATGTAAGCGTAGCGAAATGCTTGTGCTTCTAGTTCCAAAAATGCAGTAATAACCAATGAGTAATCTAACTAACAATTCCAAAACTACTACATTATACACATAAGTGGAGAGGGATAAAGAATATGTACATAAAGATATATGAATGAGTGATGGTACAGAGCAGCATAGGCAAGATGCAGCAGATGGTATCGAGTACAGTATATACATATGAGATGAGTATGTAAACAAAGTGGCATAGTTTAAAGTGGCTAGTGATACATGTATCACATAAAGATGCAGTAGATGATATAGAGTACAGTATATACGTATACATATGAGATAAATAATGTAGAGTATGTAAACATGATATTAAGTAGCATTGTTTAAAGTGGCTAGTGATATATTTTACATCAATTCCCATCATTAAAGTGGCTGGAGTTGAGTCAGTGTGTTGGCAGCAGCCACTCAATGTTAGTGGTGGCTGTTTAACAGTCTGATTGTAACGGCTTTCTTCTATCTCCTCCTCTGACGAAGAGGTAGAACAAGGATCGGACCAAAATGCAGCGTGATGATGATTCATGATATTTTAATGAAGGAAAAACTATACATACAGAAACTACAAAAATAACTAAATGAAATAACGAAAACCAAAACAGCCCTATCTGGTGCAAACACAAAGACAGGAACAATCACCCACAAAACACTCACAGAATATGGCTGCCTAAATATGGTTCCCAATCAGAGAAAACGATAATCACCTGACTCTGATTGAGAACCGCCTCAGGCAGCCATAGACTACGTAGACACCCCACAAAACCCCTAAGACAAAAACACACCACAATAACCCATGTCACACCCTGGCCTGACCAAATAAAGAAAGGAAACACAAAATAATAAGACCAAGGCGTGACACTGATGGCCTTGAGATAGAAGCTGTTTTTCAGTCTCTCGGTCCCAGCTTTGATGCACCTGTACTGACCTCGCCTTCTGGGTGATAGCGGGGTGAACAGGCAGTGGCTCGGGTGGTTGTTGTCCTTGATGATCTTTATGGCTTTCCTGTGACATTGGGTGGTGTAGGTGTCCTGGAGGGCAGGTAGTTTGCCCCCGGTGATGCGTTGTGCAGACCTCACTACCCTCTGGAGAGCCTTGCGGTTGTGGGCGGAGCAGTTGCCGTACCAGGCGGTGATACAGCCCGACAGGATGCTCTCGATTGTGCATCTGTAGACGTTTGTGAGTGCTTTTGATGACAAGCCGAATTTCTTCAGCCTCCTGAGGTTGAAGAGGCGCTGCTGCGCCTTCTTCACGATGCTGTCTGTGTGGGTGGACCAATTCAGTTTGTCTGTGATGTGTATGCCGAGGAACTTAAAACTTACTACCCTCTCCACTACTGTTCCATCGATGTGGATAGGGGGGTGTTCCCTCTGCTGTTTTGTTGAAGTTGAGTGTGAGGTTATTTTCCTGACGCCACACTCCAAGGGCCCTCACCTCCTCCCTGTAGGCCGCCTCGTCGTTGTTGGTAATCAAGTCTACCACTGTTGTGTCGTCCGCAAACTTGATGATTGAGTTGGAGGCGTGCGTGGCCACGCAGTCGTGAGTGAACAGGGAGTACAGGACAGGGCTCAGAACGCACCCTTGTGGGGCCCCAGTGTTGAGGACCAAAGGGGTGGAGATGTTGTTACCTACCCTCACCACCTTGGGGCGGCCCGTCAGGAAGTCCAGTACCCAGTTGCACAGGGCGGGGTCGAGACCCAGGGTCTCGAGCTTGATGACGAGTTTGGAGGGTACTATGGTGTTAAATGCTGAGCTGTAGTCGATGAACAGCATTCTCACATAGGTATTCCTCTTGTCCAAATGGGTTAGGGCAGTGTGCAGTGTGGTTGAGATTGCATCGTTTGAGGACCTATTTGGGCGGTAAGCAAATTGGAGTGGGTCTAGGGTGTCAGGTAGGGTGGAGGTGATATGGTCCTTGACTAGTCTCTCAAACCACTTCATGATGACGGAAGTGAGTCCTGCGGGGCGGTAGTCGTTTAGCTCAGTTACCTTAGCTTTCTTGGGAACAGGAAAAATGGTGGCCCTCTTGAAGCATGTGGGAACAGCAGACTGGGATAGGGATACAATTTCAGGGTTTATAATAAGTGGGGTTAGTACTTGAGTAGGATAGCTGAGTGATTTGTGCTAGGTGCATCTTTTTGCTCATCGTCTGTCTGAGAGCTAGAGCTATTGATCCTGTCACCTCAACGTTCACTCACCTTACTGTGTCTTTCTGCTGAAGACCAAAGGGATACGTGAAGAAAGGTGAGGTACACAGACTGTGTTGTTGACAGCCAGTGAGTGTTGGGTTGTGTTCAGGAGAACTCTAGTGGGACAGCAGAAAACACCATCTGTCATAAAGAAGTGAGGAGGCACGTGATTAGGGGCTATGAACTCTCTTCTGTCTCCCCAGGTGTAATGAATTCTCATGGAGCTCAGTTGGTAGAGCATGGTGCTTGCAGCGCCAGGGTTGTGAGTTAGATTCCCATGGGGGACCAGTATGGAGAGAAAAAACATACGAAAATGTACGCACTAACTCCTTGGATAAGAGCGTCTGCTAAATTATTAAAATGAGAAACAGGAATTTGGATGTAATATGTTGTTTCTCACTTACCTGTATGTGACAATGGGGACAAGGTTACAACTACCAACTGACTTTCTCTAGGCTAAACTGGGGGTTATAGGCTAGGTTCATTATTTTATGTCATATGATGCATTTTGCATCACCATGATGATATGGCCAGTGACACCTTGCCTCTTAAAAGTCCAATATCTTGAAAACTTGACTGCTGACATGCAAAACAAATTGGGACTAATGAAAAAAAATACCAAAATTTTGTTTTTGAGCTGAGTTTTACTTTAACGCTCGTTTCACTGCATAGCAGTTGTGTAACCTTTTTATTGTATCAGTTGACTTTGAAGGGCACTGTTGCGCACCCCCTCCCTTCCCTACCTCATTGGATCATTAAACTTATTTCATGAGCTCTGAGATTTATTTGCACTCGTTCCTTTACGTAGTGGGTAAAGAGCTCTCCAGCTTTTTGGACGTGAAGGGCGGCCTATAAAAGCAGTCCATTATTGTTATTGTAACTGAGACGGGGCCGTGCCATCGGCTGCAAAGAGTAGACACAAGTCATTAAATCTAAATGAAGCAATATTTTCATTGAGTGCATGAAGAGCTCTCGCTGTGGTAGATGGATGTTCATGCTCTCTGTTGCCCTTTTCTGTCGAGGGTGAATTGAATCAACTTCATACTTAAGAGAAAAGGGCCAAGTAAATTAGTATTCCACTGAAGAAGGAAGATACAGTAGGAATGGGTAACCTTTACTATTGGCCCACAGCAGATGTTGTCTTTGGCCGTTATCTGGCTAATATCCACCGTTACACATCATCCCCTATTTCCTCTAGTCAAGTGTAAAACAATGAGGCCTTGTATTAGCCTTCTCAGAAAGAGAGAGAGAGAGAGAGAGAGAGAGAGAGAGAGAGAGAGAGAGAGAGAGATTTTGTTTATTTTAGATGGTCTGAGATGATCCCCTGTCCCATCCTTGTTTTAGACAGTCTAAAATCCCATGCTGTCGGGTCAGCATTGCTCTCAGCACAGTATCATCGATCCAACTATTGATTGGTGTGTTATTGATTGGAGGGAGGTGTTCAACCAGCTGCTTTGTTGTGTGTATTGCTCTGATTTAAATTTCACTCCATTCATCGGGGTCACACAACACTGTGTTAACCTCATTAAACAGCTTCCTCATCATCAGTGTCACTGGATTCCAATAGACTGTGGTTTCAATGACAACATTACAAGCACAGACCTAGAATGAGTAGAACTGGCATCCCCATTTAAGTAAATAATTGTCACTCCCTGACCTTAGAGATCCTTATTATTCTCTATGTTTGGTTAGGTCAGGGTGTGACTCGGGTGGGAAAGTCTATGTTTTCTATTTCTTTGTTTTTGGCCGAGTGTGGTTCCCAATCAGAGGCAGCTGTCTATCGTTGTCTTTGATTGGGGATCATATATAAGTTGTCATTATCCTTTTGGGCTTTCATTTTTTTTGTCTTTGTTATTTTGTTTGGTGTCGTCAATAAAAATACGATGTACGCCTACCACGCTGAGCATTTGTCTCCATCTACAAATGAGAGCCGTTACAATAATGTCACAATAGGTGGTTACAACTCATTGTACCAGCTGGGTACTTTTGTTTTAGACTGGTTGAGTTGGTACTCCCTCTACACTTTGCAGAAGTGTGTGATTTGTGACAGATGTAGTAAACAGCACTGAGTAAGACCTCATAGTTGAATGGTGGTGCATGTCATAAACCTAATGATTGTTCAGAAGCTGTCTTCATTTGTTGTGGTGCACAGAAATGGTCTTTATTTACATCTCTTTTCTTTAATGTGACATCATATATATATTTCATAGGATGGCACCGTGGCACGTTTGCCTTCATTTCAGGACATATTAATGATCTATTTTTATGGCATGGCATGGCATGGCACGTCATTTAGTTTGGCAAAGTAAACTTGATAATAATGCACAGGATATCATGTGGATCATGGGCAAAGACATCAGTCACCAAACACTGCTTTGTTACTGGTGGATTAAGAATTGTGCCATTACTGTTGTGAATCTAAACATCTTATAAATTTGACAAACACCTTTAGTAAAAATGCATCAGTTTTCAAAAGTCCCAATCTCAGGCCATACATGTTATATATACTGTATATATTTATATATATAAAAACGTGCCTTATTAGTGATGTCTGCGATAAATGAGATCACATTGTTTTCCAAGGAGCACTTGCTGTATGTGCAAACAGTCCTCAGTCTGCTTATTCCTATTTGGTCAGGTACAGTAAGTTACATGGTATCATACCTACCTCTACACATCTTTAGGAAATGGACATGTCATGCTGTATGGCATTGAAACCTCAGGACTATAAACACATACGTTATGTCTTAACATGAATATTTCATTGATGAAAAAAAAGGTTGTCTGGATGGAAAGTCACCTTTTTCAAAAGGAAACATTGCAGTCTTCTTAAAATATTGGCCCTACAAAGATGATGCTTTTTACTGAAACATGTATCAGGTGCAGGCTTGACTTGCCTCAACTAAATAATTTGACTTCATGTAAGGACAGAGAATTTCCCCCAGACAAACCCTGACACTTCTGCGTACTGTATCTGAACTCATCGGTCTCTCTTCAAGAACAAGAGCACAGAGGCCAGTCCCAACAGATCTGAGGCCAGTCCCAACAGATCTGAGGCCAGTCTTTATCAATAGCCCCCGAGGGTGTTAATTTAGCCTTGAATAAAAGTTATTAAAATGTCATTTATGGTCTACAGCCATTGTAGGCCTTCACTTTTGATATTCACTCTTTTCCTCAGTATATACAGTAAAGCATGAAAACCACTTAAAACATAATTATGGAAAGGAGATGCTGCTTTTTGTTCTTATATGTGGCTTCAATTTAATATTCCATGTTAGTCTCTCTGTCACTGATTTGTCTGCCTTGGTGCTGGACATGTCATTATAGATTTTATCATTGTAAATTATGAGTACAAAGCAACACTGTTGCTGTAATTCTTATCTACTGCGGGCTATTAGCAATGTCATCAGTTTTTGAGAGCTTGAGGCATTCCAAAGAGTGGATAGAGACTACTCACGGGGAATAAATGTTCGATCAAAATCTGATTTTGGTTGATATTTGAAAGCAAAGAAAACATGAAAGCAAAGAGTTGGGCGCTGTCCAAGGTGCTGATTACTTTGGACTTATGGTGGTGCTGAATAGACAGCTAAGCTCTGTGTATTGTGGGTCACACCTTTCCCTTACCCAAAAGTTAAACAATACTTGTATTTTCATAAGCTAACTTTTAAAGTGTCTGAAAACTTCACCCTTAAAGAAACACAATACCATGGAACAGTGCCTGGAATGAGACAAATACCTGAAACCCTTCTCTGGCAGAGGTCTGTCTTCACCCCAGACAGACAGACAGTATTCTGGCTCCCCTGTTCTGCTGACTCCTGGGGGCTGTGGAGGCTCTAGTAGCACAGTGATATGGGAGTCTTTATCTCTCTCTTCTGTCCTTCTCCTGTGGTCTCAGCAGGGCAATCCATCTACCTGGGCCTGTAGCTACCTATACATCTGTGTCACGGGGCTCAGGCTGCTGCTGGAGAGGAGCAACACAGAACAACCTGCACCAGAAGTCCATAAAGTCAGAAAATATGGCAGAACAGAGAAACACTTCGTCAGTCCACTAGTGCTGAGTGATTAGTGCTTTTTGAGGTCAGTTCAGTTTCAGAATGATTATTAAAAAATAATAATGTTTTTCAATTTCAGTTTGATTATTTCTGAAATGCATTTAGAAACAATGACATAACATTTATTTTAGAGCGTTTTAATATAAATCCAGCCAAACGTAAGTTTTTGTGAGAATACCTATTTTCCTGGTCTGACAAACAGCACCGGAGCGCTGACACTTTCCACCGTAGATGCAAAAGGCTGATATCTCTAGATTAAACTGGAGGATTTTGATGGGGATTCGTGTGTTATGTTAATTTGGTTGAAGCACAGGTGTCAATAGACTCTTTTAAGTTAGCATTGAATCATAAATTCTAATAGATTAAGACAGGCTGCTTTCCATTCCACATGATTCATTGAAATTACATTTGTTTACTGGTACTGTATCTTACTCCATAGATGGTCCCCACCTTGGGGGCTTGTTGTTGACCGTGCAGAGTGGGGGTTCTTCAGGACATGCTGGTCTGGTATCCTACAGCAGCTCGATTTGTATTTGTTGCAAATAGAGCAGCTCAATCAATATCTGCTTTGAAGGAGTATTAACCTCTGATACCACTCTCTATTTCAAATAGTAATACTGTACATTCTTCTGTCCCATTTAACCATCCATCCACAGACTGTTCCCAACCCGTACTGAACGATTCCGTCTTCATTTATCTCTTTGTCCCACTCTGTGTTTCTCTCTTTATGTCTCAGTACACTCCCTCCTTCTGTTCTGTCCCAGCTCTCTATCTAAATAAACCTAACCTTGACAAGTCTAAAGCGGTCACAGGTGGTGGGGGTTGTGGGATAGCTGAACGGTGATTCAGTATTCATTAGCGATATAAACCCAATAGGTGCATCTTCAACCAATCAGAACAAAATAAGCTGTCCACGAGAGGCTGGTATCCGAGTGTTCAAAGTTCCACCCCAAGGTCAATTTAATGTCTCCCAGCTCATATTCCCCCGTGAGCTCTCTCTGCGCAGGGAGATATGAGAGTTTCAAGGCAGAGAACAGGAAGGGAAGAACTGTAACTCAAAGATAGCCTGGGGGCACAGCTATGTTACTTCCAGTAGATTCATACTCCACAGAATCAGTCAGTCTACAGCACATAACTGCTAAATGTATATATTATTTTTCACTTGTTCTACCAATTCCATATTCCCCACTCTTCCTCTGAGTGGTTTGTATTTTCTGCCTATCCTTTGCTTTCCCCTGCGCTGTAGACTCCATATGCACAGAAAATGTTTAATAATGGCGCTCACCAATATCTCCCTTTTAATGTATTTTCTTTGAAAAGAGACACATGGGTGTTGTTTTTGTTCAAAGAAGTGATAGAGAGCTGGAATTTCCTAGGTAACGCCTTTTACTGATAGATCAGTGGGGTGAGCCCTTACAACAGAAAACATGTTACATTTGCAGTTTCATATGTGAAAAACAATGTAAAAATCTAATTTGCAGTGTGAATGTGAAATTCCACATGTGAAAGGAAGCTTTTCACAGGTGAAAGTGTTTCACATATCAAACTGCAAATGTGATTTCTACATGTGATTGTTTTTCATTTGCAATTCCAAAGTGAAAATGTGATTTGCAGTTTCACATGTAAAAACGCCCCATTTACTCCAATGTCTGCAAACAAAATACATGTAAACACTGCATAAACTAAAAACATGATTAAAACAATACTTTTATATTATGGATTGTAACGTGTACACAGGGAGTCGGGAAGCAAGTACAGGGAGGACAAATAGAACATACAGTTGAAGTCGGAAGTTTACATACACTTAGGTTGGAGTCATTAAAACTCATTGTTCAACCACTCCATAAATTTCTTGTTAACAAACTATAGTTTTGGCAAGTCGGTTAGAACATCTACTTTGTGCATGACACAAGTAATTTTTCTAACAATTGTTTAGACAGATTATTTCACTTATAAGTCACTGTATCACAATTCCAGTGGGTCAGAAGTTCACAAAAACTAAATTGACTGCCTTTAAACAGCTTGGAAAATTCCAGAAAATTAGAAGCTTCTGATAGACTAATTGACATCATTTGAGTCAATTGTAGGTGTATCTGTGGATGTATTACAAGGCCTACCTTCAAACTCTGTGCCTCTTTGCTTGACATCATGGGAAAATCAAATGAAATCAGCCAAGACCTCAGAAAAAAAATTGTAGACCTCCACAAGTCTGGTTCATCCTTGGGAGCAATTTCCAAATGTCTGAAGATACCACGCTCATCTGTACAAACAATAGTACGCAAGTATAAACACCATGGGACCACGCAGCCGTCATACCGCTCAGGAAGGAGACGCATCCTGTCTCCTAGAGATTAACTTACTTTGGTGTGAAAAGTGCAAATCAATCCCAGAACAGCAAAGGACCTTGTGAAGATGCTGGAGGAAACAGATACAAAAGTATCTATATCCACAGTAAAATGAGTCCTATATCGACATAACCTGAAAGGCCACTCAGCAAGGAAGAAGCCACTGCTCCAAACCGCCATAAAAAAGCCAGACTACGGTTTGCAACTGCACATGGGGACAAAGATCGTACTTTTTCGACTCTGGTCTGATGAAACAATAATAGAACTGTTTGGCCATAATGACCATCGTTATGTTTGGAGGAAAAAGGGGGAAGCTTGCAAGCCGAAGAACACCATCCCAACCGTGAAGTACGGGGGTGGCAGCATCATGTTGTGGGGGTGCTTTGCTGCAGGAGGGACTGGTGCACTTCACAAAATAGGATGACATCATGAGGATGGGAAATTATGTGTATATATTGAAGCAACATCTCAAGACATCAGTTAGGAAGTTAAAGCTTGGTCGCAAATGAGTCTTCCAAATGGACAATGACCCCAAGCATACTTCTGAAGTTGTGGCAAAATGGCTTAAGGACACGGGAACCTGTAGAGCCAGCTGAGTGGCGGGAACCTGTAGAGCCAGCTGAGGCGCGGGAACCTGTAGAGCCAGCTGAGGCGCGGGAACCTGTAGAGCCAGCTGAGGCGCGGGAACCCTCTAGAGCCAGCTGAGGCGCGGGAACCATCTAGAGCCAGCTGAGGCATGGAAGCCTGACAAGCCAACTGAAGCTTGAGAACCTGTTGAGCCAGCTGAGGCATGGAAGCCTGACGAGCCAACCGAAGCTTGTCAACCTATCAAGCCAGCTGAGGCATCCCCGGTTGCTTCGGCAGGCACCCTTGGACTCGCCGTCACCAGTAAAAAATCCCTGTTGCTTCCCTTTGGTGAGGTGTTATTCTGTAACGTGTACGCTGGGAGTCGGGAAGCAAGTACTGGGAGTGCAAATGTTATAATAAATAGAACAAAACAATTGACACGAAAGAGCAGACATGAAACATATCAACAGAAACAATAACACCCGAGGAAAGAACCAAAGGGAGTGACAGATATAGGGGAAGTAATCGTAGAAGTGATGGAGTCCAGGTGTGTCTCATGAGTTGGAGGTGCCTGTAACGATGGTGACAGGTGTGCAGAGTGCCAGAGAGGAGGAGCGGGAGTAGACGTGAAATGGATGGTCAGTCCTTACATAGATAACGTAATATATGGATTTGAGATTGGTTGCATTTCACCAGCCCCATCCCTCAGCTTTTTAAACTGTGGTGAGGAAAACACTTTGTTCAAATTTCAATTACCTATTGCTGCTTTAAAGACACTTAAAAGAGTAATAGTGTTATTAGATGTTGGAGTTCTCTACTGAGTGAGTTACTTTGGTGCCATTAATATGAAGAAAAACCTCTGAAGTCAAGAACAGAATTCTTAGTATTGCAAACAAAAATATAAATGCAAAATTATTGTGATAGCAAAACAAAAAGGAAAGTATTTTTAAATGCACAAGAAAATGAATTGTAAATGGATGCAAAAATATATATATATTTCTGATTACGCAACTAAATAAAACACCTTCTTACTTGCAATTGTCCCTATCTTTGGTTTTGTTACCCTGGCCTTTGCTTTTTCTACCTTTTTCCCAGTTGCAAGTTTTAGCACATTCAATCCAGTATCATACTGTAGCACCCTGCATCCCACTGCTGGTTTGCCTCTGAAGTTAAACATGGTCCGTCCCTGGATGAGAGACCAGATGTAGCTGGAAGTGGGAAAAAATACATGTGTGGGGAACAATGTCACGTGGGGGGAACAATGTCACGTGGGGGGAACAATGTCACGTGGGGGGAACAAACTTGATGAGGGACAAACATGACAAAATGTTTCCAGTACCAGTCAAAAGTTTGGACACAACTACTCATTCAAGGGTTTTTCTTTATTTCTACATTGTAGAAAAATAGTGAAGACATCAAACCTATGAAATAACATATATGGAATCTCGGTCTTTTACCAAATAGGGCTATCGTCTGTATATCACCCTTCCCTTGTCACAACACAACTGATTGGCTCAAATGCATTAAGAAGGAAAGAAATTCCACAAATTCAATGACCTATGAAAATATTGTACAATCTAGTTGTGCAAAGCTCTTTAGAGACCTACCCAATAAGACTCCGAGCTGTAATCGCTGCCAAAGGTGATATTGATCCAGGGGTGTGAATACTTATGTAAATGAGATATTTCTGTATTTCATTTTCAATATATTTGCAACATTTACAAAAAAACGTTTTTTCACTTTGTCATTATGGGGTTTTGTTTGTCGATGTGTCAGCAAAATAATACATTTAACCACTTTTTTGAATTCAGACTTTAACACAACAAAATGTGGAATTGGTCAAAGGGGTGTGAATACTTTATGAAGGCCCTGTAATTATGAACAGTGATGTTTTTTTATTTGCTAATTAGAAGCCAATCTGCACAATCAGTGAGGTTAGGGGTAATTGTTTCCTACTGTATTTACCATATGAATCAAATGTGTTAGTTGTGGAATCAACCAAACCTGCTTGAAATGACACCTTACCTTCCGTCCAATTAGAAATTCAGAAACAATTTACCTTTGTCACTGATCCAACAACAAAATCATGTGCTGCACACACAGTAAAGGAAACAAACTCTTTATGGAAGGTTTATGCTTTCTGAAAATGGCTTTAGTAGGTTACCCATGATCCATCACATTTTTTAAGAGACATTCTTAGAGTACAGCAATATATACACAAAAGACAGAACATGCTAGTATGGAAGAGTGCCATATCAGCACAAGCAACCTCCTCCATAGCACTCAATAATCCACTCGTAATCCACTCGTTCATATAAGGTACCATAAATCATGTTTGATGATCAAAAGACATGCAATAATCTGTTGAAAACCTGTATTAGGTTTTTTTAAGCATGGCAGGTCTATAGGAATGCAGTAGATTGATGGCCATGTGGTTGATGACATCTGATCTCCAATGTCTTATATTAAGACTGTTAAATCAGACATGAATATTCAGTGAGAGTTATAAATCAGAGCAGGACCGCTATAGAGACTGTGAGTGGTTGTTTCTCAGAGTGCTTATACCACACTGCCTTGTTTTATCAACCAAAGAGGATAAAACTGACTGACCTTGAACTCTCTCTCTCTCTCTCTCTCTCTCTCTCTCTCTCTCTCTCTCTCTCTCTCTCTCTCTCTCTCTCTCTCTCTCTCTCTCTCTCTCTCTCTCTCTCTCTCTCTCTCTCTCTCTCTCTCTCTCTCTCTCTCTCTCTCTCTCTCTCTCTCTCTCTCTCTCTCTCTCTCTCTCTCTCTCTCTCTCTCTCTCTCTCTCTCTCTCTCTCTCTCTCTCTCTCTCTCTCTCTCACACACACACACACACATATATATATATATATATATATATATATATATATATTTGCTTGTTACTACTCCCACTCTGCAGATTGGTTATATTGTCATGAATCTTGCACTGGAGGCATCTAGCGGAAATTGCTCAATTCTGCCTCCTGGGCAAGATTCATGACAATAATCGTCAACCTGCAACTCTATTTAAAAAAAATAACAAAGTGGGCTCTCGTTTTTCTTTACCAAATTCTTAATCTCTGTAATCAAGTTACCAAAGCAAATAAAAATACAATAGCACATTTCATTCCTTGAACATGTTTTTGCATTTCGTTCTCCAGGATCCGGCATTCTCAAGAGGCCTGTACAGAGCTGTGAGAGGGGAACATGTAGTCACTTTTACCTCCTTCACCATCCACCTCTTCTCTTTGCCATTCAGTTGTCCATAGGGTTCATTAGTTGGTATTGTAACTTGTATCAAAGCCTCAGCACCCATGCACCTTGCTGTGGGAAAACCTCAGCCTATTCCCAATAATTGGTTAGTAGTAACAAACACTAAGGGTTTGCCCACAATCAACCTAGCTAAATATGAACACTTTTGAACCTTTATTGCCCTTTCTTGCTGCAGTGCAAATGCAGACATTTTCTGCTTACGTTTTGAAAGAGACGGAGGGACACAAATACAGTGTAGCAACTAGGATGGAAAGGCATGCCTTGACAGAAATATATGTCTATTCAGATGCTAGGGCTTTCACTTCCTGCCTCTGACATTGAGTGCTAATCCTGGTCATAGAGAACACCATTGATTTCGAGACCACTTTCCAGACCAATGAGAGAGATTAGCTTGTCCTGCTTGAGGCCTGGTATTTGTTTTACTAATTGATGTGGAAGAGGCCTAACAACAACAAAAAATCTCTCCTCAATTTTATGCTTTATATTTATTGAAATAAGATGAGAAGATTGAGCAAGCACAATCAAGGGAAATTGTCATTAAAGTCTGAAGTTTGATTGGTTCATTCTGGAAATATTTGTTTTGACTTTGTTTAAACTAATTGAATAAAGAACAAAAGGTCATACTAATTCAACTTTTCCTCGTTAAGATTCCCTATAAGAAATACAGTATGCACTTATTGTGCTAAAAATAAGTGGAAGTTGCAGAACAGAAATGATATATATGACATGATCCCTATTCTGTAATAATGTATTTCATTTGTTTATAAATAATGATTGACAATCTATAGTTAATATGTAAATTGCCTTCATACAGTAGAGATTTGCTCATATATTTTGCCCTTTTCCCATCACTGTTGCATGATAACAGTATCTCCTATTTTCTAATTAGATACACTTATTTTCTAAGCTTCCGAGATTTATAATCTCTAAGGATATTTTAATTCAACTGAAATTGAATGTCTGTTTGAAATAAAGAAAATGATACTCCAAAACAAAAGGTATGATACCACCTCTGGAAAAACAATTAATATATCTGCAGTTCCTTGTGGGAGATGGGGTATGGAAAATAATAAAATTTGATATGAGATGTGTCATTCTCTGCGCCAAATCAATTTAGACTACCTTACTGAATTAACGTCAAACATTAGCTACAATGAAACGTTCCGTCTGAATTCATACTTCCATGAGAGCAACCTTTCCATTATCCACAATCCATCTCTATAACCTACAATCCATATCTATTTTGCTGCATGACCAGTGTTTGTCCTAGGAAGACAAATGTTGATGAGAAATTATAAGACATTTCCCATGAGGTAGGTCATGCATGCTCTGCCGTTCTCTAGTCTCTCCACAAAATAGCATGTCATTTTTCAACCTTTATGGCTAGGCCTACTTCTCTCTCCTTTCCTATCCTCCCTCCCTCAACCCTATTTACTCGTTCACCCCTTCCTCCTCTCCACACCACCGCTCCCTCCTTACAAGGCACTAGCAGTGCCACTAAATAAAGGTTTTAAGATATATATTTATACATGTGAACAGTGTGTTAAAACCTTCCTTACTTCCATGTGGAGTTCAAACATCATGTTGGAGTTAATGAATAAGGTTATAGGCATGTTTTGAATGACACTGCTAGAGTTCCATAGCCTCATGATGAATAGGGCTGATTCTGCCCAGCTATAATTGCACCCACGTTACTGCACTCATAATCGATTTTTTATCACCTTAAAGTGAGTACATGTTAGCACATGCTAACCCCATCAGCTGGGCACCCACACATAACAGAGCAGGAGAGGAGAAGTAATATGACTTGTGAAAGTGGGTGTAAAAGTCAGAGAGGGAGAGGTGTGGACTGAGCTGTGTGATATAGTGTGCCACTCTCCACTTGTATGGACTCTACAATGAACCTCTTTACTGTACAATGAACTCCTTTACTGTACTACATACATTACCGCTAAGCCCCTAATGACTTTATGCAAACTCAGCAAAAAAAGAAACGTCCTCTCACTGTCAACTGCGTTTCTTTCAGCAAACTTAACACATGTAAATCTTTGTATGAACATAAAAAGATTCAACAACTGAGGCATAAACTGAACAAGTTCCACAGACATGTGACTAACAGAAATGGAATAATGTGTCCCTGAACAATGGTGGGGGGTCAAAATCAAAAGTAACAGTTATCATCTGGTGTGGCCACCAGCTGCATTAAGTATTGCAGTGCATCTCCTCCTCATGGACTGCACCAGATTTGCCAGTTCTTGCTGTGAGATGTTACCCCACTCTTCCACCAAGGCACCTGCAAGTTCCAGGACATTTCTGGGGGGAATGGCCCTAGCCCTGACCCTCCGATCCATCAGGTCCCAGATGTGCTCAAAGGGATTGAGATCCGGGGTCTTCGCTGGCCATGGCAGAACGCTGACATCCCTGTCTTGCAGGAAATCATGCACAGAACGAGTAGTATGGCTGGTGGTATTGTCATGCTGGGGGGTCATGTCAGGATGAGCCTGCAGGAAAGGTACCACATGAGGGAGGAGGATGTCTTCCCTGTAACACACAGCATTGAGATTGCCTGCAATGACGACAAGCTCAGTCCAATGATGCTGTGACACACCGCCCCAGACCATGACGGACCCTCCTCCTCCAAATCGATCCCGCTCCAGAGTACAGGCCATGACGATAAATGCGAATCCGACCATCCTGTACCTGTCCCCAGGTGTGATGTTCGGATGTACCGATCCTGTAGAAGTGTTGAGGACGATCAGCTGTCCGTCCTGTCTCCCTGTAGCGCTGTCTTAGAGGCATCTCACAGCACGGACATTGCAATTTATTGCCCTGGCCACATCTGTAGTCCTCATTCCTCCTTGCAGCATGCCTAAGACATGTTAACGTAGGTGAGCATGGACCCTGGGCATCTTTCTTATGGTGTTGTCACGATCGTTGTTGTAATCATACTCAGACCAAAGCGCAGCGTGAAATCGGTTCGACATCTTTTTATTCAAGTGAACCCAACAAAAAAACAATAAAGAATACACGACCAGTGAAGTTCATGCAGTGCTCACAGGCAACTACACAGGAACAAGATCCAACAAAACACAGTGGAGAAATGGCTGCCTAAATATGCTCCCCAATCAGAGACAACGATAAACAGATGCCTCTCATTGTGAACCATACCAGGCCAACATGGAAATACACAACCTAGAAGGAACACCCACCTAGTCACACTCCGACCTAACCAAAATAGAGAATAAAAAGGCTCTCTATGGTCAGGGTGTGACAGGTGTTTTTCAGAGTCAGTAGAAAGGCCTTTTTAGCATCCTAAGTTTTCATAACCGTGACCTTAATTGCCTACCTTCTGTAAGCTGTTAGCGTCTTAACGACCGTTCGCCGTGCATGTTCATTAATTGTTTATGGTTCATTGAACAAGCATGGGAAACAGTGTGTAAACCCTTTACAATGAAGATCTGTGAAGTCATTAGGATTTTTACAAATTATCTTTGAATGACAGGGGCCTGAAAAGGGACGTTTCTTCTTTTGCTGAGTTTATATAGATTCAAGTTTGTGCCGACAGACACAGTCAGCATCTCATGACATTCAGCCTGACTTTGTTATTTAGTGACTTTTTAGTGTTAATCTTAATTTATGGCTGAGATTGCTATTGGGATCGATATAACAACAGCCAGTGAAATTGCAGGGTGCCAAATTCAAACAACAGAAATCTCATAATTAAAATTCCTCAAACATACAAGTATTTCACACCATTTTAAAGATACACTTCTTGTTAATCCCACCACAGTGTCCGATTTCAAATAGGCTTTACGGCGAAAGCACCACAAACGATTATGTTAGGTGAGTGCCTATTCACAGAAAAACACAGCCATTTTTCCAGACAAAGCGAGGAGTAACAAAAAGCAAAAATAGAGATAACTTAATCACTAACCTTTGATGATCTTCATCAGATGACACTCATAGGACTTCATGTTACACAACACATGTATGTTTTGTTCGATAAAGTTCATATACAATATGAACAGTATACAATGGCGCGTTATGTTCAGTAGTTCCAAAAACATCCAGTGATTTTGCAGAGCCACATCAATTTACAGAAATACTCATCATAAATGTTGATGAAAATACAAGTGTTATACATGGAACTTTAGATAAACTTCTCCTTAACCTGTTGCGTCGAGCAATCCCGTATCCGGGAGAGTAATTATAGCCTCAAGCTCATTACCATAACGCAACGTTAACTATTCATGAAAATCGCAAATGAAATTAAATAAATATATTGACTCACAAGCTTAGCCTTTTGTTAACAACACTGTCATCTCAGATTTTCAAAATATGCTTTTCAACCATAGCTACACAAGCATTTGTGTAAGAGTATTGATAGCTAGCATAGCATTAAGCCTAACATTCAGCAGGCAACATTTTCACAAAAACAAGAAAAGCATTCAAATAAAATAATTTACCTTTGAAGAACTTTGGATGTTTTCAATGAGGAGACTCTCAGTTAGATAGCAAATGTTCAGTTTTTCCAAAAAGATGATTTGTATAGGAGAAATCGCTCCGTTTTGTTCATCACATTTGGCTAAGAAAAAAAACAGAAAATTCAGTCATTACTACGCCAAACTTTTTTCCAAATTAACTCTATAATATCGACAGAAACATGGCAAACGTTGTTTAGAATCAATCCTCAAGGTGTTTTTCACATATCTATTCGATGATAAGTCATTCGTGGCAGTTTGGTTTCTCCTCTGAAGCAAATGGTAAAATACACGCAGCTGGAGATTACGCAATAATTGCAACGGAGGACACCAACCGGAGCACCTGGTAAATGTAGTCTCTTATGGTCAATCTTCCAATAATATGCCTACAAATACGTCACAATGCTGCAGACACCTTGGGGAAACGACAGAAAGTGTAGGCTCATTCCTTGCGCATTCACAGCCATATAAGGAGACAAACAAAGCGCATTCAAAATCTGTGGCATTTCCTGTTTGAAATTTCATCTTGGTTTCGCCTGTAGCATCAGTTCTGTGGCACACACAGATAATATCTTTGCAGATTTGGAAACGTCAGAGTGTTTTCTTTCCAAAGCTGTCAATTAAATGCATAGTCGTGCATCTTTTCGTGACAAAATATCTTGTTTAAAACGGGAACGTTTTTTTATCCATAAATTAAAAGAGCGCCCCCTTTATCCAAGAAGTTAATGCAACCGCTGTGTCAGATTTCAAAAAAGCTTTACCGAAAAAACAAACCAGAGCTCAGAGACCAAAACAAGCCAAACAGATATCCACCATGTTGTGTAGTCAACAGAAGTCAGAAATATCATTATAAATATTCACTTAACTTTGATGATATTCATCAGAATGCACTCCCAGGAATCCCAGTTCCACAATAAATGTTTGATTTGTTCGATAAATTTCATCAATTAATGTTAGCGCGTTTGGTACTCAAATCCAAACTCATGACGCAAGTCCAGCGGAAAGTACGGACAAAAAGTCCAAAAAGTTTTATTACAGGTCGTAGAAACATGTCAAACGAAGTGTAGAATCAATCTTAAGGATGTTTTTAACATAAATCTTCAATAATGTTCCAACCGGAGAATTCCTTTGACTGTAGAAATGCAATGGAACAGAGCTCGCTCTCACGTGAACGAGTGTGGTCAGCTCATGGCACTCTGCCAGAGCCCTGACTCATTCCCCTCTCATTCGCTCCCACTTCACAGTAGAAGCATCCAACAAGGTTCTAAAGACTGTTGACATCTAGTGGGAGCTGTAGGAAGTGCAATATGACCAATATCCCACGGTGTATTCGATAGGCCAAGAGTTGAAAAATTACAAACCTCAGATTTCCCACTTCCTGGTTGGATTTATTCTCAGATTTTTGCCTGCCATATGAGTTATGTTATACTCACAGACATCATTCAAACAGTTTTAGAAACGTCAGAGTGATTTCTATCCAAATATACTAATACTATGCATATCTTAGCTTCTAGGACTGAGTAGCAGGCAGTTTACTCTGGGCACCTCTGGGCACCTTATTCATCCAAGCTACTCAATACTGCCCCCAGCCATAAGAAGTTAAAAAATGTCATGCAGAAAGTTCATACTATTATCACCTATGACCGCCAAGCACTTTTGGAAATCAGATCGACAGTTATTTGCCTCGATTTCAACTTCAACTTTGATTTTTTTCTGAACTCCTTGTTTACATCGGACCCTATTGCATTGTTCAGACTACCAAAGAAGTGTCACAAGCATAGATGCTGGAGAAGGGCTGGCATCTTGGTTAGATGCAGAGGAAATCATCCATTACTCCCCTCTATTTTATTGGCAAATGGTCAGTCACTTGAGAGTAAGATGGACAAGCCCCTTTTGAGAGTATCCTATCAACGTGACTTGAAAAGCTGTAATATTCTATGAGCTACAGAGACTTGGCTGACTAATGCTATGGATATACTGCTCGGCAGATTATCCCTGCTTCGTCCCGATTGGACAATGGACTCGGGAAAAACAAAACTGAGAGGGGTGTGCCTTTTTCTAAGCAGCAACTGGTGTGCGGTTTCCAGGGTAAAGGAAGTCCAAAGATTTTGCTCATCCGACATAGACAACCTCATGGTAAATTGCACACCCTTTTATCTACCCAGAGAGTTTTCATCTTAAATTACACCGCTGTCTACATCCCACAACAAGCCAACACCATTTTGGCACTCAACGAACTATACGGGCCGTAAACATACAAGAAACCGTGCACCCAAAAGCAGCATTCCTTGTAGCTGGAGACTTTATCACGGGGAGAATCAAATGTTCTATTTTACCCAATTCCTATTAGCACGTCTCCTGCACCACAAGAGGTGCTAAAACCAGGACTCATCTGATGGCATTGTGGAGTTTAAAACATCAGTCATGGCTTCATCAATAAGTGCATTGAGGATGTCATCCCCACAGTGAATGTACGTAGGTACCCAAACCAAAAGCCTGCGATACTCGTCGGATGTGGCAGGGCTTGGAGACTATTACGGATTACAAAGGGAAACACAGCCGTTGCCCAGTCATGCAGCCCTCCCAGACTAACAAAAGTCCTTCTGTGCTCGCTTCGAGGTAAGCCATGCAGGAGAGGTACTAAGCCATGCAGGAGAGCCTCTGCTGTTCCGGACGACTGTGTGATCTCGCTCTCTGTGGCCAACGTGAGTAAGACTTTTAAACAAGTTAACACCTGAATACCAGGGCTCATTTTCAGAGCTTGCGCAGACCAGCTGGCAAGTGACTTCACTGACATTTTCAAACTTTCTTTGTCCCAGTTGGTAATTTCAACATGTTTCAAGCTGACCATAATTGTTCCTGTTCCTAAGAACTATAACTTAGCCTAAATGACTATCATCCTGTAGCAATCACATCTGTAATCATTAAGTGCTTTGAAAGGCACGTCGGGGCACACATCAACACCATAATCCCAGCCACACTGGACCCACTCCAATATGCACACCACCCCAATAGATCCACCTGGACAAGAGGAATACCTAGGTGAGAATTATGTTCATTAACTACAGCTCAGCGTTCAACACCGTAGTCTTATCCAAGCTCATCACCAAGCTTGGGATCCTGGGAATGAACACCTCTCTCTGCAACTGGATCCTGGACATCCTGATGGGTTTCTCCCAGGTTGAGGTTAGACAACAACACCTCAGCCACACTGACCCTCAAGGGGCCACTCGGGTGTGTGTACTTAGTCCCCTCATGTACTCCCTGTTCACCCACAACTGTGAGGACATGCGCGACAGCACCTTTTCTCCCTTGACTGGCTGCATCAGCGCTTGGTATGGTAACTGCATCACCCTTCGACCGCAAGGCGCTACAGAGGGTGGTGTGGACGGCCCAGTACATCACTGAGCCATAACCGACTGCAGCTGCTCGATGTCTGGATTTGGCTGTACAAAGTGTATCAGGGGACAAGTCTCTTCAGAATGTAACTTTGATCTAGAGGGGGCGTTTCCCCCAGGGCTTCAGAGGCTGCGGTACAGCTCAGAGAATGTTTCTTTTGGGCTCTGACACTACCTCCCTCTGTCTATGTAATAATAAAGCATGGATAGAGTGTTCTTTCAGTGAACTGAATGTCTCATTATACATCAAACTACCACATCTCCAAGAACAAGTTTATTTTATGTGAATATTATTCCCATACGCGTAGAGGTTCACTCTTGGGGTAGAGGCAGCCTTTCCTGTGTGACTATGGTTACAGTGTCTATTTGTTGCTATCATGAATAATGTATTGTCCTCCCTCTAAGCATTTGAATATCGCTATAGTCTGCTACAATCAAAGAAAGCCACCTGCAACACATGTCATACAGTAGTCCTGGTTTGAAGAATCCAATTTGGAGCAGCACTTTGAATAAAAATCCAACATTTGAATATTATAACATTTAAAAACCTTGGAGAACTAATGTCGCAGAACGGCAACATGAAAAGTAATGGTTTCACATTATCCTCAACATAAAGTCTTTGGAGCGAAATCATAGGCTAATGCTATTGCTGTATTCCATTATGATTATTTTTATTTCAAAACTTTTGTTTTCAATGAGACTTTTTATGGTAAAATAAAAATCTGATAGAAAATGTACAAAACACTTGAATACAACTGTATGGAAGATAGTTCATCCTCAGATATGATACATGCTATCTTTATAATATAAAGTTAATATAATATATATTATGATGATCCCATAATAATACATCTCACACCTAATTCCATGTTGCACCACTGTTTGATTAATGACATAATAATCCCACTATGCAGCCATTGTTTCATTTAATATAAATGTCTATCTATTGGTCACACATCTCCAACATTATTTATGATGATATGCATGGCAGTGTATTGTACACCTGTTATTAATTAAAGGAGAAACTGTGATCTCAACACACAATCATTTATTATACTGAGAGAGATATTTGTAAGCATGATATCTAGTATGTCTTGCCATTACTCACTAAATTCAACCAACATCACGCAAGCTGCAATTCATGTAGACAAAATCACATATTGTCCCTACCCCTTTCTCTCTCTTTCTCTCCTCCTATCTGACTGTCTGAGAGTGAGTAATCCTGGGCTGCTCAGGAAAGCTCCTTGTCAGTAATATGCCAGTTAAAGAGAGTGAGGAAGACAAATTAGTGTTCTTTTAAGGAAAGAGAGAGAGAGTGAGAGAGAGAGAGAGAGAGAGAGAGAGAGAGAGAGAGAGAGAGAGAGAGATGGAGAAGGAGAAGAAGAGGAGGAGCTGGTAAAGAGAGCAGTGAGAGGAGATAAGTAAAACACCTTGTGGAGTTGGCCGCTGGTTGACTTGCAGGCAGACAGGGCTCTGGGGGGCTGGCTAATTGTCTCCAGAGAGGCAGGGAAGTAAAATGGATTTATTCTAATGAGATCCTTTGGAGTGTCTTCTTTTAAGAACGTTTCAGGACTTATCAGTTTGAGGTCCGCTTGCTTGTCTGAATCCCTTCGAGGAAGCCCACTGGACACGTACACAATTTCAACATGGATAATTGGGTAATATTTGGGTGAGATGTTTATCAATGAGATCGCAACCTCCACTCAATAAAACAGACAAAAGCTAGTTGAATTTCGATTGTGTTATCACTCTGCTTTCAATCATTTAAAAGTACAACCAAGTTCAAATGAGAATACAATGCCAGATATTGTGGATTTATAAAACAGATTGTGTTATCATTGTGCTTCATCTAATAGCAGAACCAAATTACCTGGATTACAGTTGAGATTACATTAAAAGTACATGGTGTAAGTAATGCCCTTCGAGAATCTGCACAGATTATTACAGCAATTGTGAAGATCTCCACAGACCTGTGATGACCTATTTATGCCATGACTAGCCGGCTACCACCTGGTTACTCAACCCTGCACCTTAGAGACTGTTGCCCTATATACATAGACATGGAATCACTGGCCACTTTAATAATGGAACACTAGTCACTTTAATCATGTTTAAATACTGCTTTAATCATCTCATATGTACAGTGCCTTGCATTACAGGTTGCATTACAATTGCATGTAATGGACATACACAAAATAACCCAAACTGGTAAAGTGAAATGAAAAAAAAAACGGAAAAGGGGTGTGTGCATATGTATTCACCACCTTTGCTTATGAAGCCCGTAAATAAGATCTGGTGCAACCAATTACCATCAGAAGTCATATAATTAGTTAAATACAGTCCACCTGTGTGCAAGTCCTACATGTTCTGTCACATGATCTCAGTATATATACTATACACCTGTTCTGAAAGGCCCCAGAGTCTGCAACACCACTAAGCAAGGGGCACCACCAAGCAAGCAGCACCACGAAGTCCAAGGAACTCTACAAACAGGTCAGGGACAAAGTTGTGGAGAAGTACAAATCAGGGTTTGGGTTATTTAAAAAAAAAATCTGAAAGTTTGAACATTCCACAGAGCAGCATTCAATCCATTATTAAAAAATGGAAAGAATATGGCACCACAACAAACCTGCCAAGAGAAGGCACCCACCAAAACTCACGGACCAGGCATGGAGGGCATTAATCAGAGAGGCAACAAAGAGACCAAAGATAACCAAGAAGGAGCTGCAAAGCTCCACAGCGGAGATTGGAGTATCTGTCCATAGGACCACTTTAAGCCATACACTACACAGAGCTGGCCTTTCCAGAAGAGTGTCCAGAAAAAAAACATTGTTTAAAGAAAAAAATAAGCAAACATGTTTGGTGTTCGCCCAAAAGGCATATGGGAGACTATCCAAACATATGGAAGAAGATACTCTGGTCAGACGAGACTAAAATGGAGCTTTTTGACCATCAAGGAAAACGTTATGTCTGGCACAACCCCAACAATTCTCATCACCCTGAGAATACCATCCCCACAGTGAAACATGGTGGTGGCAGCATCATGCTGTGGTGATGTTTTTCCTCAGCAGGGACTGGGAAACTGGTCAGAATTGAAGGAATGATGGCGTTAAATACAGGGGAAATTCTTGAGGGAAACCCGTTTCTGTCTTCCAGAGATTTGAGACTGGGACAGTGGTTCACCTTCCAGCAGGACAATGACCCTAAGCATACTGCTAAAGCAACACTCAAGTGGTTTAAAGGGAAACATTCAAATGTATTGGAATGGCCTAGTCAAAGCCCAGACCTCAATCCAATTGAGAATCCGTGGTATGACTTAAAGATTGCTGTACACCAGCGGAACCAACTTGAAGGAGCTGGAGCAGTTTTGCCTTGAAGAATGGGCAAAAGTCCCAGTGGCTAGATGTGCCAAGCTTATATAGCCATATCCCAAGAGACTTGCAGCTGTAATTGCTGCAAAATGTGGCTCTACAAAGTATAGACTTTGTCGGCGAATACATATGCACGCTCAAGTTTTCTGTTGTTTTGTTTAATTTCTTGTTTGTTTCACAAGAAAAAATATTTTGTGTCTTGAAAATGATAGGCATGTCATGGAAATCAAATGATACAAACCCCCCAAAATCTATTTTAATTCCAGGTTGCAAGGCAACAAAATAGGAAAAATGCCAAAGGGGTGAATACTTTCGCAAGCTGCTGAATTTTATCATACAGTATTTTAGTCAAAGCCACTCCGACATATTTCTTATTTCTATCATTTTATTTTTTAGATTTGTGTATTGTTGTGAATTGTTAGATACTTCTGCACAAGCATTTCGCTACACCCTAAATAACATCTGCTAAATATGTATATATATATATATGTATATATGTATATGTGACCAAAGCAATTTGATTTGAACGTGCTCTTTTTATATGATTACATAAGAATACATTTATTGTCACAGCAACCTCAAAATGTGGCCATGGATGTGTTACTAATTTTAAGGTTGAATTTGACATTCGTTTATAAAAAAGCTTATATTAAATTCATTGTGTTTGGTTGACAACGCAACCAAATATCAACATTTAATGGATCTGTATTTACTGCTTGGATAGTTCTATCTGAGCCTCTAGCTTAATCCCACTCTAACTGGTTGAGTTGGAGATGTGAATCCAACATATCATTTGTTATTGACAAGTTAATAGGATATTTATTGTATTTCAGAAGAGATATTGAATCGTGTTTGGTTGTTAAGATTTAATACCATCTGTGCCATTGACTTAGTCTGGCTTGAAGTCTAGGCACCACAGGCTGAAATTACATTTTTGCATCTACCTATCAATTTTGAGATTTGTTGGTCCATTAATACCAATATTAGTATTTTCAAAAAGTGCAAAACGTTTAAAAAACTTGATGAAAATGTGTAATTTGTTTTGATCACGCGGACTGGGAAATGTTCCAGGCAGCCTCAGAGAATAATATTGATTCATATGTTGATTCAGTGAGTGGGTTTATAAGGAACTGCACTGGAGATTGTGTACCCACAGTGACTATTAAAACCTACCCTAACCAGAAACTGTGGATAGATGGTGGCATTCGCGCAAGTGTGAACCACCGCATTTAACCATGGAAAGACGACTGGGAATATGGCCGAATAAAAACAGTGTAGTTATTCCCTCTGCAAAGCAATCAAACAAGCGAAATGTCGGTATAAGGACAAAATGGAGTCGCAATTCAACGGCTCAGACACAAGATGTGTGTGGCAGGGTCCACAGGCAATCATGGACTACAAAAAGAAAACCAGCCAGGTCACGGACCCCGACCTCCTGCTTCCAGACAAATTAAACACCTTTGCCCGCTTTGAGGATAATACAGTGCCACCGACGCGGTCCGCTACCAATGACTGCGGGCTCTCCCTCTCCTTCTCCGTGACCAACGTAAGACATTTAAACGTGTTAACCCTCGCAAGGATACCGGCCCAGACCGCATCCCTAGCCGCATCCTCAGAGCATGCACAGACCAGCTGGCTGATGTGTTTACGGACATATTCAATCTCTCCCAACCCAATCTGCTGTCCCCACTTGCGTCAAGATGGTCACTATTGTTCCTGTACCCAAGAAGGCAAAGATAACTGAACTAAATGAACTGAACTAAATGACTATCACCCCGTAGCACTCACTTCTGTCATCATGAAGTGCTTTGAGAGACTAGTTAAGGATAATATCACCTCCACCTTACCTTCCACCCTAGACCCACTTCAATTTGCATATCGCCCCAATAAGTCCACAGACGATGCAATCACCATCATGCTGCCCTATCCCATCTGGACAAGAGGAATACCTATGTAAGAATGCTGCTCATTGACTACAGCTCAGTATTCAACACCATAGTACCCTCCAAGCTCATCATTAAGCTTTAGGTCCTGGGTCTCAACCCTGCCCTGTGCAATTGGGTCCTGGACTTCCTGACGGGCCGCCCCCTGGTGGTGAAGGTAGGGAACACCTCCACTTCGCTGATTCTCAACACTGGGGCCCCACAGGGTGCGTGCTCAGCCCCCTCCTGTACTCCCTGTTCACCCATGACTGCATGGCCATGCACGCCTCCAGCTCAATCATCAAGTTTGCAGACGACACAGCAGTAGTGGGCTTGATTTCAAGCAACGACTAGACAACCTACATGGAGGAGGTGAGGGCACTCAGTGTGGTGTCAGGAAAACAACCTCTCACTCAACGTTAACAAAACAAAAGAGATGATCGTGAACTTCAGGAAACAGCAGAGGGAGCACCCCCCCCTATCCACATCAACTGGACAGCAGTGAAGGTAGAAAGTTTTAATTTCCTCACAATACACATCACAGACAAACTGATCCACCCACACAGACAGTGTTGTGAATATGGTGAAACAGCGCCTCTTCAACCTCAAGAGGCTGAAGAAATTTGTCTTGTCACCTAAAACTCTCACAAACTTTTACAGATACACAATCGAGAGCATCCTGTTGGGCTTTATCACCGCCTGGCACGGCAACTACACCGCCCACCATCCGCAAGGCTCTCCAGGGGTGGTGCGGTCTGCACAACGCATCACCAGGGGCAAACTACCTGCCCTCCAGTACCCGATGTCAAAGGAAGGCCAAAAAGATCATCAAGGACATCAACCACCCGAGCCACTTCCTGTTCACTCCGTTACATTCCAGAAGGTGAGGTGAGTACAGGTGCGTCAAAGCTGGGACCAAGAGACTTAAAAACAGCTTCTATCTCAAGGCCATCAGACTGTTAAACAGCCATCACTAACACAGAGAGGCTGCTGCCTACATAGAAACTTGAAATCATTGTCCACTTTAATAAATGGATCACTAGACACTTTAATAATGCCACTTTAACAATGCTTACATATCTTGCATTACTCATCTCATATGTATATACTGTATTTTATATCTATTGCGTCTTGCCTATGCCGCTCATCCATATACTTAAATGTATATATTGTTATTCCATCCCTTTACTTAGATGTGTGTGTATTAGGTAGCTGTTGTGGAATTGTTAGATTACTGTTAGATTTTACTCCACTGTCAGAACTAGAAGCACAATCATTTTGCTTCACTTGCAATAACATCTGCTAACCATGTGTATGTGATCAATAAAATGTTATTTGATTTAAATACATTCTCCAGGCTTGTCCAGAGGAAATTGCTGATATGCTGTCAATTTCTTACTCTAGATAACATTTTATTTAGAAAATTGCTAAAATAAAAATCATATTTTTGGAATTACATTTTTTATTTTATTTAACCTTTATTTAACTAGGTAAGCCAGTTAATACAAATTGCTATTTACAATGATGGCACACACCGGCCAAACCCAAACCAGGAAGATACTGTTTCGAATCCAAGCTGTATCTCAACAGGCCGTGATTGGTAGTCCCATAGGGCAGTGCACAATTGGCCCAGTGTCGTCCGGGTTTGGCCGATGTAGCACGTCAGAATTTATTCTTAAATGACTTGCCTAGTTAAATTTTTTAAACTTTTTGAAAAGGTTAGACTAAAGGGTTAGGGTTAGCTATCCAATCACCATCCTTTCGTTTTTTGCCTTAAGTAACCTTCTGTCTGATGTAACCATACCAAATGTAACTGTTAGAGGAATTCTAAATTCCTATATGTTTTGTAGCCAAAACCAAATTCGCACTCTCTCTATTTCATTAATGAGTAGTAAATTCATTAATTATGCATGAAATAGATCGAGACCAGTCTTAAAAGTCAGGTAACAGCGTTTATTACAAGAGAGTACTGTCTACATACACATTTTACCACAAGTTATAAACTGAAAATGACGTCAGCGTTTCCTAAATGTTCTATCTCTTCATGACACCGGTAGAGACCCTATAGTTTGAGCCTTCCCTCCTCTCCTAAAGCCAAGGTCAGTCACTGTAAATCAACATTCTAGACAGTCTGGAGATAGTTCATTCATTTGTACAAAGGAATAGACCTTCATTGTTACTAAACTCCTGACTATATTATATACAATTGGGAATGGGAGCAAGAGAGAAACTTCATATGTGTACAGTACATATTAACATTTGGACTAGTCAGTTCTGATTGGAATGTATACATAATTAGTCATTTCAACTACATTTTCCTCCAACAGTAACATATCATACTAATTTAAATGTCCCAGATTTACGTTTACAATGATACGTCTAGTCTACGAGACCAGGCTGGTTGCATTTACCTCTCCCTCTCAATCAAACATCAACAGTTCTATTCTTTAAATTCGACGTTTGGTTCAGACAGAGACAAATTTAACATATAAATTATTAATTTGTAAAAAATAAAAAAATAAAAAGTCGGACTAAGTTAATTGCACAGATGAAACTATCCAACTAGAAGATACATCTCCTTCAAATGTTGATATTTGGTTGTGTTAACAACCAACCACAATTCAATAGCATTCCATTTGAAATCAACCATCTTGAAACCCTAGGCCTATACTGTATGTACTGTCTATTTTAGTTTAGTCCTGGTTTTTATTGAAACAACATCTCTCAACAATCATTCTGACAGTAAGTAGGGCTGGGCTTGGTTAAAACTCTGGATGGGAGACCAAAGGGTAGCTGTAGATACAGTTAAAGTCGGAGGTATACATACACTTCAGTTGGAGTCATTAAGATTTGTTTTTCAACCACTCCACAAAATTCTTGTTAACAAACTTGAATTTTGTCAAGTCGGTTAGGACATATATCTTGTGCATGACACAAGTAATTTTTCCAACAATTATTTACAGACAGATTTCACTTATAATTCACTGTATCACAATTACAATGGGTTTACATAATGTGCCTATAAACAGTTTGGAAAATTCCAGAAAATGATGTCATGGCTTTAGAAGCTTCTGATAGGCTATTTAACATAATTTGAGTCAATTGGAGGTGTACCTGTGGATGTATTTCAAGGCCTACCTTCAAATTCATTGCCTCTTTGCTTGATATCATGGGAAAATCTAAATAAATCAGCCAAGACCCCAGAAAAAAAATTGTAGACCTCCACAAGCCTGGTTCATCCTTGGGAGCAATGGTTAAACACCTGAAGGTACCACGTTCATCTGTACAAACAATAGTATGCAAGTATAAACACCATGGGACCACGCAGCCGTCAAGAAGGAGACGCGTTCTGCCTCCTAGAGATGAACGTACTTTGGTGCAAAAAGTGCAAATCAATTCCAGAAACAGGAACAAAAGTATCTATATCCACAGTAAATCGAGTCCTATATCGACATAACCTGAAAGGCCACTCAGCAAGGAAGAAGCCACTGCTCCAAAACCGCCGTAAAAAAAAGCCAGACTACGGTTTGCAACTGCACATGGGGACAAAGATCGTACTTTTTGGAGAAATGTCCTCTGGTCTGATGAAACAAAATAGAACTGTTTGGCCATAATGACCATCGTTATGTTTGGAGGAAAAAGGGGTAGACTTTTGCAAGCCGAAGAACACCATCTCAACCGTGAAGCACGGGGGTGGCAGCATCATGTTGAGGGGGACTTTGCTGCAGGAGGGACTGGTGCACTTCAAAAATAGGATGCATCATGAGGATGGAAAATTATTGGGATATATTGAAGCAACATCTCAAGACATCAGTCAGGAAGTTAAGGCTTGGTCGCAAATGGGTCTCCAAATGGACAATGACCCCAAGCATACTTCCAAAGTTGTGGAAGGACAACAAAGTTAAGGTATTGGAGTGGCCATCACAAAGCCCTGAGCACAATCCTATAGAACAGTTGTGGGCAGAACTTAAAAAGCGTGTGCGAGCAAGGAGGCCTACAAACCTGACTCAGTTACACCAGCTCTATCAGGAGGAATGAGCCAAAATTCACCCAATTTATTGTGGGAAGCTTGTGGAAGGTAACCCGAAACGTTTGACCCACGTTAAACAATTTAAAGGCAATGCTACCAAATACTAATTGAGTGTATGTAAACTTCTGACCCACTGGGAATGTGATGAAAGAAATAAAAGCTTAAATAAATAATCCTCTCTACTATTATTCTGACATTTCACATTCTTAAAATAAGGTGGTGATCCTAACTGACCTAAGACAGGGAATGTTTACTAGGATTAAATGTCAGGAAATGTGAAAAACAGAGTTTAAATGTATTTGGCTAAGGTGTATGTAAACTTCCGACTTCCAACTGTAGATCCATTTCCAGTAGGAGGTTCTGCCAAGCGTATTGTTTTTTCCCCCTCATTGTGGATATATAACATTTAAGATATTATGTTGTTTGTACAAATTCAACGCATTTTATACTAGGTTTGTCTGTGTTGAAATTTAGTTACCATGATGTAATCCTGTGGTTGAAATTTAACTCTCAAAACAACAGTTGATTACTTTCAAAATCTGATGTATTTTCCACTTGTTGATTCAAACAGTTTATGCCCAGTGGGAGCCCTCTAAAATCCCCAAAACTCACACAAACAAAAGTGTAAGTAAAAAGATGTAATCAGATTCTTCTCAGGATTTGTTTTAAGCTTCAGCATCTTTGAGAATATCAGCAGGTGAATCATCAAACATCATGAATAAACAGCACTTGTATCACAAAGCCTTTTGTTTATGAACTAGATGATTCGAAGGTAGTAGTCTCAGATCCCATCAATCATCTGACAGATGTACAGCCCTCTTTGTGTCTATTGTAAGTCACCCCTTTTCATTTAACCCATTTAGATTGAATAGGGAAAGGGAATATTATAGGGACTCTGATTGATCGTTTTTGTAGGCTACAATACAGTTGATCTAATTGCTCTCCATGAATCTAATCCAGTGGTTCATTTAACATAGCAGTTCCCTCATTCATTCTTTCACAGTAGATCAAAATGCTTTTGAGGGGCAAATTCTAAAGCAAAACTGAATTGAAAATAAGTTTGTATTCAAACATTCCCATTACATACAGTAATAGCAGTATTTTTTCCTTTGCTGATCTCAATGTCAAATATAAGGTATGGAAATGTATTGCTTGTTTTAAAACCACTTTGCAAAAATAGGCAAACTTATTTTCACAGCCCAGTAATGGATTGAGAAATATATTGGATGCTTACATTATGTCTCCTGTCACTGTGGTATTGCACTGAGACTGTGTCCAATACACTACTTGATGTTTAATCAAATTATGCTTTAATTTGTCCTTGGCCAATCTACAAATTGATCCTCTGCCACCTGAAAATTAAGTTTTTCTTTGCTTGATTAAATATCAATCTGACTAAACAAATTATTTCAGGAGCCCGCCACAGTTCCTCTATGGCTTTCGAAAGCTTATTTCACATCGTGCCTCAGTTTTCCTTCCATTAATGAAATTTGCAGCCAGGGACCTATGTTAGATTACAATACATATATTGAGTTTATATTCTTCAGATGAACTGTAAGTCTCTTTTTTAAAATAAAACTCATATTGTTGACTACAAAGGGAAGCACAGCCGAGAGCTGCCCAGTGACACGAGCCTACCAGACGAGCTAAAATACTTATATGCTAGCTTCAAGGCAAAAACATTGAAACATGCATGAGAGCACCAGCTGTTCCGGACGATTTGAGTAAGAGCTTTAAACAGGTCAACATTCACAATGTCGCAGGGCCAGATGGATTACCAGGATGTGTACTGTGAGCATGCGCTGACCAACTGGCAAGTGTCTTCATTGACATTTTCAACCTATCCATGTCCGAGTCTGTAATACCAACATGTTTTAAGCAGACCACCATAGTCCCTGTTCCCAAGAACATTAAGGTAACCCGCCTAAATGAATTTCGACCCGTACCACTCACATCTGTTGCCATGAAGTGCTTTGAAAAGCTTGTCATGGATCACATCAACACCATTATCCCAGAAACCTGAGACCCACTCCAATTTGCATACCGCCCTAACAGATCCACAGATGATGCAATCTCTATTGCACTCCACACTGCCCTTTCCCACATGGACAAAAGGAACACCTATGTGAGAATGCTATTCTTTGACTGCAGCTCAGTGTTCAACACCATAGTGCCCTCAAAACGTATCACTAAGCTAGGGACCCTGGGACTAATCACCTCACTCTGCAACTGGATCCTGGACTTCTTGACGGGCCGCCCCCAGGTGGTAAGAGTAGGGAACAACACATTTGCCACTCTTATCCTCAACACAAGGGCCATTCAGGGGTGTGTACTCAGTTCCCTCCTGTAGTCCCTGTTCACTCATGACTGCACAGCCAGGCATGACTCCAACACCATCATTAAGTTTGCCGATGACACAGTGGTAGGCCTGATCACTGACAATAACGAGACAGCATGATACTAAAAGGTTCTACAGCTGCACCATTGAGAGCATCCTGACTGGTTGCATCACTGTCTGGTATGGCAACTGCACAGCCTCCGACTGCAAGGCACTACAGAGGATAGTGCGTACGGCCCAATACATCACTGGGGCCAAGAATCCTACCATCCAGGACCTCTATACCAGGCGGTGTCAGAGGAATGCCCTACAAATTGTCAAAGAGTTCAGCCACCCTAGTCATAGACTGTTCTCTCTGCTACCTCACTGCAAGAAGTACCGGAGCGCCAAGTGTAGGTCCAAGAGGCTTCTAAACAGCTCTACCTCCAAGCCATAAGACTCTTGAACATCTTGTCAAATTGCTACCCAGACAATTTGCATTGCCCACCCCCCTCTTTTATGCCACTGCTACTCTCTAACCAGTACCGGTACCCCCTGTATATAGTCTCGCTATAGTTATTTTACTGCTGCTCTTTAACTACTTGTTACTTTTATTTCTTATTCTAATTCATATTTTTTTAACTGCATTGTTGGTTAGGGGCTTGCAAGTAAGCATTTCACTGTAAGGTTGTATTCGGTGCATTTAACTAATAAAATGTGATTTAATTTCATGTCAGTGTGTTGTGTTGTTACCAAGCTCACTGTTTAAGGCTCCATGAATCAATAGTTACGGGGGGCACAGAAAAACTCATTTGATTACATACCTACGTAGTGGAACTGATGGCTTTTAGTACAGTATGAAATGGGGCACTCAGCAACATCATTAAGAATAGAGGGAGACATACAGAAATATTTGGGTGAGAATACAGACAGAGTGCAACGGTAGACTAGAAGGACAAGACAAGAAAAATATTTGAATTCAAAATGGATCTCCCTCAATGAAAATCACCTCATTAAATGCATTCTCAGGAAGACATTGACTTATTACCTCCACACGCTCATTGCTCAATGGTATTTAGGGCTTGATTCAATCTGTATCGCTGAAGTTAAACGTTATAGCGCGATTTAAATGGAATGGTAATTTCCGATTGACCCGACATTTGCCGCATTTATAATGAATGCAATCTCCGCCAACGCAGGAACATTGCCATTACATTTCTATTGCAGTGTAGCACAGCTCTTCAGCGCTTCGCATTGAATTGAGCCCTTAATTTAGCCACATGTTCATAAGCTAATTCAGATGTCAGCTAAAGATGCCTCTATTCCCAAATTAGAACAGATCAGATGAGCAGAGCTCAGCATCATTTTACATACCTTGGGGTTTTTGGGTAACAAATGTTTTTAAGGTACACAGAGCCCTCGGAAAGTACAGAGTTGTGGGAGACGTGTTGTGAATTTCAAGCATGGCTCACTCCCTCTCTTCTTAATTGGCATAGATGTGTTATTGCCAGGCACCTCTCCCTCTGCCAGTTCACCCTGCGTTCTGCTCTGCTCTGGGTGAGGCGTCCGCAGCACATTGCCTGTCTTGCTGCTGAGATATTCAGGCTGAAGCTGGACGTCCCCAGGGTGACCACTGACAGCTGCCTGCTTCCAGCAGCCTACATCCTCCCTCTGTTTTGCAGCAGAACTTCTGCTCTGAAAGTTTCCTCTCTCCCCAAGTTGAACATCTGACGGATATTATGTCAGTAGATTGGATGATGAGATTCCTAAGAATGATGATGGTGTGTGATAAGTATGAATTGAAGAGGTTAGCTAAGGTAATAAAATACATCATTGTTGTCATAGGTATTGTTATTGTTATCATGATGGTCATCGCCATCATTATCTTCCTCCAAATTCATAAAAGTGACTTCAACCTGTTAGTTGTTGTTCCAGCACTTCAGCTATTTTTGTAAATCTCCCAGTCCGAATCAGCTCGTGTTCATGCTTTATTAATCTCTGTCAGTAGGTAAGGGTTATTATCTCTCTCTAAAGATACAAAACAGAGCCCCGTTTTATTTACTCCCATTCACGACACTCTTGCCTCACTTCTCAATTTAATCAAGGAATGCTGCTATCTAATTTACATTCTGCTCATGACCAAAAAAGATTCCCATACACATTGTTTTGGAATGCTTAGAGTTGTTTTGGTTGTGTGTGTTGTTTTGTGCACTGATGCAGGCTGTCTGTGTCTCCGCTGAGGCCCTCTGAGTTCTGCATTTTCCACATGGTTTGAGTGCGTCTCAGCCATGACTGTCTGCTACACACCTGAGTGCTAATTGAAATGAGGAGAGCGGCTCACTAATTGAACTGCTCTAGCGCTAATGCGATGACGAATAATCAGCACCTGCCGCAGCAAGTCTACTGTGCCAGATGTGGCTGCCAGCCGATGAGGGGGAGAGAGGGACAGACTACACACTTAAATAGTGACACAATATAACAATCACAAACACTCTGAACAAATGTGAAACATGGACAATACAAGGGCATAGAGGAAGGACAAGTGAACAGGGTACATAGAGAATTTTCAGAAAACAACTGAATAGCATTGTCAATTCAACCAGTGTCTGCTGTATTAAATACTGTATGTGCAATGAATCGTCAATTTGAAAAATAAAGGAGGCTATATTGTACAGAACAGAAAGTATTCTAACAACATGGGAGGGCTCTTTCTAACATTGCAAAATATTTCAATTCATATCAAATCTGAATACAAACAATTATTATACAGCTTTCAGCATAATGTTAATGAGGTATATAGATCAGTAATTACCAGTGAAGTGTTCTTAGTCTGTCTCCTACGGCATCATGTGTGACCTTGTGTTAACCGGGGCCCCTGGCAGCCTGTCAGGGTGAGAAACAGCAATCAGCGCTCCCTGATTTAGCTAAATGTGATTTGTGTGGACCTGTAGCTACAGACTAATCAGGCCCACATGCTGTTTCCCATTAGACTGACTGAATGCGCTCTCTGACTGCCCAGGAAGAGCCCCCCTCTCCCACTCTACATAACTCTGTACTCGGTCAGTAGCTAATCTGAATGAGAATTGGCAATGCCATATATAGTTTATTTTTCTAATGTAGTAGAAGATCAAGAATGAAATACATTTTAACATTGTTTATTTTTTTCTTATTAAACACAATAATGGATGCTATTTGATGCTTGAGCCTATTATGCAATTTTGTAAATGGCATATTCAGTCCCATTTGCTAGAAAAGTTGTACAATATATTCAAGAGAATGATGCATCTCTCTCTCTCGCTCTCTCTCTGAGGTACTGTATATTTGCAGCTGACTCCCAAAAGCCATTAGGATAGTTTAATGAGACACAGTACATAGAATGCTTTAGAAGCTGCAGATGAAATTGGATTTAAATGTCAACTTTGTAATGAGAAAATTGGTTGAAGTTATCCACAAGGCATTCAGCTTAAATAAAAAAGTTATAGTTAAATTCTACAACCCGTTTGTGTCAGAATTGAGTTTCAACTCTTCGAAGAGAGAATGTAAAATAAGATAGAAGTAACAAGGAGACAGGAGAGGAGGGGTGGTGGTTTTTGCTGAAAGATGTGTGGAATACAAATGGTGTTAAGTCAGGCAGGCTGTATTTTGAATACCAGTGGTGCATGCATGAATTCATCATCTCATTTCTGGTAAATATGTATTTTCTCCTCACTCACATGACAACCTGCTGTCATCCGAAGTCCTTCATCAACAAGTATCATGCACATGGGAGGAGATGGACTAAGGAAGAGAGGTGATGGTAGCATTTGGTATGACCCCCACTGACTAGGAAGGACACACATGGGGGAGTAAGAGGGTAGAGAGAAGAGGAATTGGCGACTGGCTTCCACCGGTACTTGTAGAGTAGCTTCATTAGGAAGTCCATCATGAGTCCCAACAGAAGTGTGTGTCCGAGCTAATTACTCCAAGCATGGGCAAGGAATTAGACAAATGTTGTGACTTTGGCACAACTGACAGCATGCAGCGTGCGATAACAAAACAAAACCTACCCGAGAACAGGTTTCCAAGTAAGCTTCCAATTTATAACTCCATAGGAACTATGAATGAGAGTTTTCATTCAATGATTTCTCAGTTCAAATATGTACGACCTTATATATATCTACTTGATCAACACAGCAGAATAATCTCCTTAGGACAAGATATAGATCAAAGGAGGATGCGTGATGCTTGTAGAGTGTCAGAGGTTTCAAATAGAAATGAATAGCTAAACTGCAGCAGCAGGGAACCCCTTATTGTTCACCAAATAACCTGTTATTTCAAGGAGGCATAAATAATGAATGTGTATATTATGATAGCTAGATGTGATATTATACCTTGGTCACATCGTCTGAAAAGGAGATCTAAATATAGCCAGGAAGCTGGCTGGGAGACCAGTGTTACCAGTGGATGACGGGACAGTGACATTAGCAAGGGACAGAGTTTAAAGGGGAACTGCACCTTCTGATTTGGCCTTGTTTCTTGGTTTGCTCCTCAAGAAATGCTGGCAGCCAATAACAGAAGTCAAACGCACATTGGCTTTTGGGTGTGGGTTGATGTGGGTGTGTCTTTGCCTCCGCCAAGACACACCCATCTGTCAGAACCTTGCCCCCAATCAATCACAGCAAACACACATCCTGAAGGTTGAGTTAAATAACTATAGGCAGATGCCGGAAGAAGTTTTGAATAGGTCAGTAACCTACAGAGTAATATGAGAAGAATTCAAGTGCTGAATTGATGTATAGTGCATTCAGAAAGAATTCCAGACCCATTCCATTTTTTCCACATGTTACGTTACAACCTTATTCTGAAATGGATGAAATAAAACATTTTCCTCACAAATCTACGCACAATACTGCATAATAACAAAGCAAAAAAAGGTTTTTAGAAATTGTAGCAAATGTATGAAAATAAAAACAGAAATACGTTATTTACATGAGTATTAAGACTCTTCGCTATGAGACTCGAAATTAAGCTCAGGTGCATCCTATTTCTATTGAACATCCTTGAGATGTTTCTACAACTTGATTGGAGTCCACCTGTGGTATATTCAATTGATTGGACATGATTTGGAAAGGCACACAACAGTCTACATAAGGTCCCACAGTTGACAGTGCATATCCAAGCAAAAACCTAGCTATGAGGTCGAAGGAATTGTCCGTATCTGGTGAAGGGTACCAAAACATTTCTGAAGCATTGAAGGTCCCCAAGAACACAGCGGCATCCATCATTCTTAAATGGAAGAAGTTTGGAACCACCAATACTCTTTCTAGAGCTGAGCAATTGAGGGAAAAGGGCCTTGGTAAGGGAGGTGACCAAGAACCTGATGGTCACTCTGACAGAGCTCCAGAGTTCCTCTGTGGAGATGGAAAAACATTCCAGAAGGACAACCATCTCTGCAGCACTCCACCAATCAGCCCTTTATGGTAGAGTGGCCATGCGGAAGCCACTCCTCAGTAAAAGGCACATGACAGCCCGCTTGGAGTTTGTCAAAAGGCACCTAAAGACTCTCAGACCATGAGAAACAAAATTCTCTGGTCTGATGAAACCAAGATTGAACTCTTTGGCCTGAATGCCAAGCGGCACGTGACACGTGCCAAGCTTGTAGTGTCATACCCAACAAGACTCAAGGCTGTAATCTCTGCCAAAGTATTTAAACAAAGTACTGAGTAAAGGGTCAGAGTACTTACAGTATGCAAATGTATTATTTCATTTTATTATTTGTATTTTTTTTGTACAAACCTGTTTTTGCTTGGTCATTATGGGTTATTGTGTATTAGAAAAATGCTGTAATGTAACAAATTTTTAAAAAAGTCAAGGGGTCAATATTTTCCCAACGAACTGTTTACTGTACTTCCATAACGTTTTAAACTGGTACCAGGGAATCTTCAGATGAGTATTATAAGGCCTGTGGGCGTCCTAGAGCAAAACAACACACGCACATGTTCGTGAGAGTCTCATCTTTACACAGAGGGGTCATATTAGTGTCTTGCCCAAATGGTTCGGACGCTACAGACAGAAGTTGGCATATAGGGTGTACCGAGAGTCTCCTCTTTCCATAGAGGGGTTTGTAGGGCAAACCGTTTGGATGCTACAGACGATTTTGTGAGAATAATGATTTTTGGGATGTTTCATGGTCTGACAAACATCACTCTAGCTCTGGATGCAGTAGATTGAAATGCATCCAATGCAGATATCTGTAGCTTAAATTTACTGATTTATATGGGGATTTCTTTTATTATGCTAATTCAATTTCCCCAGGGGTGCTGACATCGACCTGTTAAAGGGTCAGATGCCCAATTAAAGGGGACTTATACTCAGAAATCTAAATGTGTTGGTTTTCTTCCAGGCCTTCCAGATTTAATCACTGACATGGACTCAGAACATCCAATTTCGTTGTTTCTTTATGAACAATTGTAATTTTGAGTTAAAAAAAAAGAAATGTAAAACTAGGAAAAATTAAACTGAGTAAACATAAAACAGAATTTTGCAAAAAAAAATGTCTGATTTTATAACCATTATCTTACCAGGTATATTGACAGAAAACATAGTGTACTACTTTCTCCTGTACACTAAGGACCCGGGGAAGAGTTTCAGGGGAGAGGAGAAAAGAAGAATGTGCCTATTTGAAAGTTAGAAAATAATGAGTAGCTTGCGATATGTTCAAATGTTAGCTCTGATGCTACAAAAGGTTGGGGACCCTTGTTCTACATAGAAGATCATCGGAAATCCCAGGACATATTGTCTCTAATACTGTAATAAGCTCACATATTTGCTGTCACAAACTCCACACAGTTGTCACTGACCAGTTGGATATTCATTTCTGTAATTACAGCATTCTTATAAATGCATTTCTTTATCAGGTTTTTGCTCGGCGGACCATATTTTCTTTATTGACATGAGTCAATAAAACTCATGTATGCAACTGTTTATGTAAGGTTTTATAAGATTGGGTGAAATCAGTTTGGGAAAAAAATACTTCAATTGGAAGCATTTGGGGAAAAACCTACTTGGGAAATATTCGATGAATGGACAAAGGTGAATAAAGATCATCATCATTACTAAGCATTTTGATATCAGTATGACAGCTGCCCATCCAAAATCCCTATGATATGCAACGGTAGGAGTTAGAACAAAAGGCAAAACTGGAGCAACAGAAATGTGAGTTTGAGTACAGACTATAAAAAGAAGAAGATGCAGCCAAACAATAAGAACAATAAGAAACATTCCATTAAAAGAGGTGGGTCTGGTAGCATGCCAACGAGATAGATCTGTAAGTACTCCAGATCCAGTCATGCAATCCTCCACCCTCAAAAGTGTTTGACATGTCCTTGTACTGTCTTTCAACAACAAAAAAGAGCTGGACTTCTAGACCGCTGTGTCACTTGGGAATAAGGCACTGCATCTCAGTGCTAGAGGTGTCACTACATACCCTGGTTTGATTCCAGGCTGTATCACAACCGGCCATGATTGGTAGTACCATAGGGCGGCGCACAATTGGACCTGTGTCATCTGGATTAAGGTTTGGCCAGTGTAGGCCGTCATTGTTAATAATTTGTTCTTAACTGACTTAGTTCGCCTAGTTAAATAAAGGTTAAAAAAATGTATTTTTCTTTCTCGAACTCAAGTTCAAAATATCACTTCTTCCAAGAATAACCACTATTCCTTTGCACTCCACAGGTGAGCATGTGGCAGATGGCTTACACTAACAAACTAATGAAAATACTATTGTGTTCTTTGAAATATTTTACTTTCTTCATATTCTGTTATCCAAGACCTTCATAAATGCAATCAAAGGATAATTTTTCTGGTAGCATATGAAATATACTTATTAGACAGTTAGAATGTTGCAGTCTAAATGGCTGCTCTTTGTCGTAGTAAGGGGGGTAGCAAGGCCCAGCAGTTTAAGTGTTAAATCTCTGTTTGGGACTGGGTCATCTTTTGAACAAGATTTTGGATAAAATGTGTATGAACCCCTTTGTTTCAGACGGGATTGTGTCTCTGCAGAGTGGTGATGCTGTTCAACAGCCTATGAAGATACTGCGGGACACTGGGGCAGCACAGTCCCTCATTTTGGAAGGTGTTTTGCCATTATCTGACACTTCAACAGCTGGTTAGTGTTAGTTCAAGGCATAGAGATGGACTGCATGGAAGTTCCTTTGTATAATATGGAACTCAAGTCTTATCTTGTTTCTGGTCCCGTGGTCGTTGGAGTGAGGCCTAGCATACCTGTGAAGGGGGGTCTCATTCATTTGCAAGTTTGCATTTATTGTCATGAATCATGCCCTGGAGGCATCGCTGCAGGGTACACTATAAAAAAAATATTGTGCTAGTTGTACTTAAAATAGGCAATTATTTGCATCAGCTTTTGAGTATTCCAACATGATGTATTCTTATGTACAATACACTTAACTTTTGATGTTTCACAAACACTATGAGTCCTGCTTCTAAAAAAATGGCTTGGATCCAACTGAATTGATCAATTCCAAAACTGTTATTCTTCGTTACATCTACTTCATATTTTTGATTACATACTTTAAGTGATCATGTCTTAGCTAACATTCAAAAATGTTAAATGATATCTTAACCCACTTTCACAGGCAATGTTGAGCACTATGCTCAATCCACTAGCAGTAGCCTAAGTGGAGATAGAGAGCTACAAGCATTGTATGATGCTGCATTTGCCTGCTTCCCCCCCACTCAATCACAACAAACAAACTTCCTGCAGGTTGAGTTCAATAACTACAGGCAGATGTACGGTGAGATACCGGAGGAAGCTTTAAATAGGTCAGTAGCCTACAGAGTAACATGAGAAGAAAGCAATTGATGAATTTATGTAGATATTCTAAACTAAGTGTTTTGATAACTTTCAAATGTAGTAACAGGTCCATGATAGAATAAACAATCCTTTACATAATATCATAGAAGCAGTGTTCTACTAATATAACAATGTGAACCTTTTCCTTCATTGTCATTCCCAGCCGATACAGATACTGTGCCTAACAGCATTTTGTCTGGTGGTAATGGGGCAACCATGGCAAACAAAGCAGCTGTCATACCTTCCTGTGAAGTGTCCTGGATACAATAGGAGTTCCCTGATCCTACTGCAGAATACACAGGCTTCCTCCCTCCCCATCTTGACTGATAGCATTCAATTCAATAATAAAAGACAATACAAGTAAAAGTTGTCCCGTAAAATGTTTATGTTGAGTGCCAGGCCTCTCCCCTGTCTGTCAGTCTGGACTTTATCACATCATCTTGCAAGTCTCCACGTGCTGGCTCCACGTGCTGGCTCGGAAAGTATTCAGACTTTTTGCATATTTTGTTACGTTACAGCCTTATTCTAAAATGGATTAAGTAGTGTCTCTCTCAACCTTTACACAATACCCCACAATGACAAAGCAAAAACAGGTTTAGACATTTTGGAAAATGTGACTCACCACCTGGATTCAGTCTAGTGGCCAAATTTGAAATTGAGTTTTATTTTTTTTTACATTAGATAAAAGTAGAGACTCAGAACTACAAAATGATATGTCATACACTGCATTTGAGTAAGAATGGGAAAGTAATTCCACTTTGAAAGTTGATCGACTTGTAAACTGACTTGTAAAAATTGCCTTTGAATGTTTTGATATCTGGTGAAGAGCTCTTTTGTCGACACCATTCAACATCGTTCCACACCCTCTTAAGCTTTAGCCCCACACAGCCTAACCAGCTCTGCTGGCAACAATTTCATTACATTTTTTGCAGACGTTTACTGACACTACCATATTCAATGGTGTGTTATACACACACACACATCACATAATGTTAGCGAACGAGCCAGCCAGCTAACGTTAGCTAGTTAAACAACAGTGAACAGTGCCAGGAGATAAACAACCAGGTTCAATGTCTGACATTAGGCTCTAACAAGAAAATGGCTCTGGGATACAAATAATATCAGCTAGGGAGCCAGCCAGCTAACGTTAGCTAGCTAACAGTACACTTTCCGCTTGAAATTAAACCACTGTCAAAATTAGAAATGTGTAATATCTGAAAATGTAGCTAGCCAACGCTAGACTATCATGCCTGATGGACGCGTCTCCCTATCAGGAATGCCGTACCACGATTGCCCTTAGTTTGAAGATGTAATCTGGAAACTGGTGTTTTCTCCATCTATTTAGCAATCATATTCTAATTCCACTGATTTCAAAACTTGATCCTTCAGAAAGTGGAGTGCAACACTTATGCAGCTCCACTATGCAATACATTTTTTTAAGCCGCGTTCGAGAGGATTACCAACACAAGCTCAAATAGACACAAGCCTCTATATGGCAGACCAATCCAAACTCATCTCTTGGTATGTCCACCCCACTCAATATCTCAGCCAATCATGGCTAATGGGAAGGTTAGACTTTCTCTGGATTAACCAACAAGGCTCGTATTTCAATCATTGTATTCGTATTTAGATGGCATACGTTTCTTAAAGGCACCTGAAAGTTCACATGTTCGAAAAGGCATTTCTGGCAAAAACCATTTTGTTAAAAAAAAAGTTTTTTTTAAATCACATTCAAAACAGCTCTCCTGTGAAGTTGTGACAAACGCCTATTTTCCTGAATCGGGTCACAGATGCATATGAAAATTTTAATTTATATAAGTATTCAGACCCTTTACTAAAAATAAAAAGGTCAAATCTTCTAATTTAAACTGTGGGGGAACCTCTATAAGCTATTAGAAGATACCTTAATGGATCCTCCAAGAACCTTTTGGGGTACATTTTTAGCTATCCCCCTATTATTATGATTAATACAAATAACAATATTTTGGTTGTCAGTGTTTATTATGATTTTAGTGGCAAAAAAAGAATAAACAAATCAAAATATGAGGTAAACTCCCAGAAGAGCCCCATGTCCAATGGGCATATCCTTTGGCATGTTGATGTTCTCTCTATCAATAGCCAGAATGATTTTGCAGTGCATGGTGATTGAACAAGTTTCCTCTTATATTCAGAGGTGTAGGGAGGGTGAAGGTCTGAATCCTAACAAAACATGCACTCGACTGTATTCATACCTTGGTTCTTGTGGTAAATGTGAATGAAAAACACTGTTTTGATAATGGTTTTCATACACATACCTTGTCCATAATGTAGAGGCCTATGGGATTTTAATTGAGAAGGTAAGGAAGGGGCATCCCAAGTGGTGCAGTGGTTTAAGGCACTGCATCGCTGTGCCACTCAGTCACAGCCGGCCGCAACTGGGAGACCCATGAAGCGGCACACAATTAGCACAGCGTTGTCCGGGTTAGGGGAGGGTTTGGCCGGCAGGGATGTCCCTGTATGTATCCTTGTCTGCTTACCTGCAGACAGACACAAAATTGAGCAGTTCAGCCATCTGCACCCAATACAGCTAGCCTTCAACATATAGTACATATTCTTACCTCTTTGTTGATTGATATCCATTGAATTGTATTCATTTTCTGTTTTAGAATGATTTGCAAAAATATAAAAAGCTAGACTGTATCATTACAAAACAATATCAATTTAGATCACAAGGACATCACTGCCGGCCAAACCCTCCCCTAACCCGGACAATGCTGGGCTAATTGTGTGCCGCGTCATGGGTCTCCCAGACCTTACCTTAACTGAAAAAGGTAAAGATCTCCTCAATTTAAGTGCCTGCACCTGCTGTCCTTGCAAGTTCAAATCCAAATGTTTCAGTTGGGCAGTTGGGTTCCTGCAAGAACCCCCACCAACTAAGGAGGTTCTTCGATGAACTCCACCTCCTATGGGGTTCCTGGAAGAACCTTTTGGGGAAAAGTCTGAGCCAAGAACCCTAAGGTTCTTCGAAAAACCCTTGTTGAACCCCTAATTTTCTGTGTGTACTTTGTTGAAGCATCTTTGTCATCGAATACAGCCACAAGTCTTCTTGGGTATGACACTACAAGCTTGGCACACTTGTATTTGGAGAGTTTCTTCCATTCTTCTCTGCAGATCCTCCGAGGCAAGATGGGAGCGCTGCTGCACAGCTATTTTCAGGTCTTTCCAGATATGTTCGATAAGTTTCAAGTCTAGGCACTGGCTGAACCACACAAGAACATTCAGAGACTTGTCCCGAAGTCCATCCTGTGTCGTTTTGGCTGTGTGCTTAGGGTCGTTGTCCTGTTGGAAGGTGACCCTTTTCCCTAGTCTGAGGTCCTGAGCAGGTTTTCATCAAGGATCTCTGTACCGGTCATCTTACCCTCGATCCTGACTTGTCTCCCAGTCCCTGAAAAAAAAATCCCCACAGCATGATAGAGCCACCGCCGTGCTTCACCATAAGGATGGTGCCAGGTTTCCTCCAGACATGATGCTTGACATTCAGGCCAAAGAGTTCAATCTTGGTTTCACCAGACCAGTTAATCTTGTTTCTCATGGTCAGAGTCCTTTAGGTACCTTTTGACAAACTCCAAGAGGGCTGTCATGTGCCTTTTATTGGAGAGTGGCTTATGTCTGACCACTATACCATAAATGCCTGATTGGTTGAGTGCTGCAGAGATTGTTGTCCTTCTGGAAGTTTCTCCCATCTCCACAGAGGAATGCTGGTGCTCAGTAAGAGTGACCATCTGGTTCTTGGTCACCTCCCTGACCAAGGCCCTTCTCCCCTGATTGTTCAGTTTGGCTGGATGGCCAGCTCTAGGAAGAGTCTTGGAGGTTCCAAACTTCTTCCATTTAAGAATGATGAAGGCCACTGTTTTTGAGGAGCTTCAAATCAGTCACATGAGCCAAATACATCAGGTGAAGACCTTACAGTGAAATGCTTACTTACGAGCCCCTAACCAACAATGCAGTTAAAAAAAGTGGTTCAGAATAAGAAATAAAAGTAACAAGTAAATAAAGAGCAGCAGTAAAATAACAATAGCGAGACTATATACAGGGGGGTACAGATACAGGGGGCACCAGTTAGTTGAGGTAATATGTACATGTGGGTAGAGTTATTAAAATGACTATCCATCGATAACAGAGAGTAGCAGCAGTGAGGGAGGGAGGGGGGTAATGCAAATAGTCTGGGTAGCCATTTGTTTAGGTGTTCAGGGGTCTTATGGCTTGGGGGTAGAAGCTGTTTAGAAGCCTCTTGGACCTAGACTTGGCGCTCCGGTACCGCTTGCCGTGCAGTAGCAGAAAGAACAGTCCATGACTAGGGTGGCTGGAGTCTTTGACAATTTTTAGGGCCTTCCTCTGACACTGCCTGGTAATAGAGGTCCTGGATGGCAGGGAACTTGGCCCCAGTGATGGTAGTGCGAACAGCCCAGTACCTCTGGAGTGCCTTGTGGTTGGAGCCCGAACAGTTGCCATACCAGGCAACAATGCAACCAGTCAGGATGCTCTAGATGGTGCAGCTGTAAAAATGAGGATCTGAGGACCCATGACAAATCTTTTCAGTCTACTGAGGGGGAATAGGCATTGTCATGCCCTCTTCACAACTGTCTTGGTGTGTTTGGACCATGATAGTGTGTTGGTGATGTGGACACAAAGGAGCTCTCAACCGGCTCCACTATAGTCCTGTCAAGGAGAACGGGGCATGCAAGGCCATCCTTTTCCTTTAGTCCACGATCAGCTCCTTTGTCTTGATCACATTGAGGGAGAGCACCATGAGCACTTTCAACTCAGTACATCATTCACAGGTACTGGATTAGCCTCTCTAGAGAATAAGGCAACAAATGGAACTCATTAAAACTGCATAAAATAGGCCAAAGTTTGCAGATGGATGATTTAAAAAGAGGAACACTAACATTGATTTTCAAATCGTTGATGAAATCTGGTTGCTCAACCAGTCTTCATTCACCATTCCCTGCTCAACACCAAAAATATGTATAATTACCCTCACATTTCTCAATAGTGTACTCTCTGGGTGTATGCATAAGTGTGCATGCATCTTTTGAAACAGTAAGCCCCTCTTCTCTAAGAATTACCAATAAACCACTTACTGCACCCCTGGGGAGGTTGTTTTCATTAGCCCAAGATGCCAGCTTTACACATACCACCCTTTCTTGCAGTTTGAGAAGATCCTGCTTCACACGCAGTACACCATCAGACGACCTCTCAATCTCATCAGTATCAAACAATCTTTCAGTACGATCATTACTATCAACACTAGTTTCAGTAGAAATATCAGATGTTCCATTATTTCTAGACTCTGCCTGAGCTAAAACATGCGCATGGAATTTGCTCCACTGCCATAGCTAAATTGCAGTAGTCCAAACAACGAAACCAAGTCCCATTTACAATTATAGGTGACAAAATGATTGTGTCTTACCTAGTCAGCGATCGTCTTCTTCTCCACGTGGCTTGATTAGCTTGAAATTTGTTGTGTTCTGTGTTAATTATTATAGGCTACTCATACTAATAAGGCAATCAAGTCAATCGGGTGCAGCTGTCAGACGACGTCATGAACACGTCGACAAGACACCTTTTTCACTAGTGGCAACACTTCATGCAATGTAAATATGATGTTTTGTGATTTACATTTGGTTATTGTCTTATCCATATATATTATGAATATCATATTTATAAAAGACCATATCCAAAGGTAAAAGTTTATTTATAGGACTAATGATAACTACTTCTCAACTTCTGAAGATCAATCATGAATTAATGATAGTATACCTAGCTACAAGTTGAAATGATGGTGTCCTTTGGGCAAGTCAGATGTCAATGTACTACATTGAATGTAGCCCACATCAACTCAACCTCACTTCAAATGTACTTTCACATTGCTTGTGTTAAACCAGTTAGAGGAGTTACTTTCAACTATTCAATGTTAAGGTAGAGGAGCTACGCGAATGAGTATGCAAGCTGATCAGTATCCATACGTGTTGACGTAATATCTCAGCAGAAATTAACACTGTTTGTTTCTGAAGCTAAACGGGGTGTTTAGAGATAAGCATCTGGGTGACAGGTTCTCACTGAAGTACATTGACTCTTACTGGTATATGAGGGGTACTGTTCAGACAAGTATCCATTTTTTTTAGGTTGATGGTGTGATGTTTTTTTAAACAGACCATTTTACTATCAACATTGAAACAAGGTCAAATAAACAACTATGAAATTCAACATAATTTCAATCACCCAATATATTGAATATAGGATGAAAAACAGACATTGATTTAACAGAGAGAATATGCAAAAATATCAACATCTAAAATATGCTGAAAATGTTACGTTGACCTGATGTTGCATGTTCAACATATTTACAACACAACATGAATTGTGTTGCATTTTCCACATAGATTCTACGCAAGATTTTTTACCATTCTAAATGGATTTTTCAAAGCAATTTTAACATATAAATAATGTTGATGATTATGTTGAAATTAGATTGATGTTAACCTGTTAGTCAGGTTAAGTCATTTTATGTAAGTTTTACCCTCATTGTAATGTTTGCAACGCTGGTGAAATTATATGAAAACAGTGGTGGTTGATTACTTTTTCAACTACAAATGTGTTAGAAACATAGATTCAATGTCACATTATATTGAAATGACATTGAAACGACGTTGATCCAACCAGTTTGTGCCCAGTGGGTTATGACTCAATCTCTAAAGGCTGGGGATTTCTTGACCTTTGTGGAAAACATGAATGCTCAACTGCTGTACTATAGGGGTGAATCTATGTGCCCTTTAAAGACTCCTATCATTTCCTCTGAGACCATCTCTGTATCTCTGAGTAACCTTGTCCTTGGCTCTCTAGCAAAGGTCATATAGTTAGAACGGATGCAGAAAAACAGGATGAGAAATTGTGAAAAATTTATGTTTTTTTTCAATTATCCACTATCCTGAGCAACTGCTATTCCTTTCAGCTGCTTGTCTAGCAAGAGCAGGGTAATTATGGAGATGGTAAGCATTCTAATTAATGTAAGCAGCTTTAGAATTCAAAGACCGTCATCAGAGCAGAGCATCAGTCTTATCAGTGATACAAACACATAAACATATGTACACACACACCTTTCTTTTTTGTATATATCTGCTCTAGTGTCTGTATTGCAGCATGTACAAAAGGGCTAACTTTTGATGATACAATTATAAATTAACCTGAACATTATCTTATTAGGTGTGGTGAAAAATGCACAATGGGTGCTATGAAAAAGCACTCCAAAGCATTACTCTGAACAACCTCCACAAAGTCCCCTGAAACCCATTGAAGTACTTGCATACTGCCTATGCCAGAATAATGTACATTATGCCTCTGGGATGGCAGAGTAAGACGGGGAGAAAAGAAAGGTATGAGTCCTGGCGGATAGCCCAGCTGCATGAAAACCACATAGTAAATAATCATTCAAAAAATACACAAACAAAATAAAAGTACTGATGTTGGAGGATCAAAGTAAAGCTATAACGGAGAGAGAGCCAGAACAAGGGTGTCAAAATAGCGAGCAACGCACTTGTGTGTGAATTATCCATTATGCAGTACAATAGGTGGGAAAGCTCTCCGTAATCTTCCCACATGCATCAGAAGTTAGAGTACAACGCAAGCTGAAAGTGGGGACATGGAAGTTGAGCATGAACTAAGACACGATCAAAGGATAGTGCTCTGGAGTAATAAGAATATGATTTATGCACAGAGTTAAAGTGGAACTGACAACATTTTAGCAACATGAAATCTTATTCAAATCTGTTCATATACACCCCCAGAAAGAATATGTAATTTAAAAAAAAATACATCTGCCAAGAGAGCACTTACATACGGTCATTTTCACATTTTGGGAATTAGGCATTTGTGAAAATTCTATAGCAATACAGAGTGGGAAAGCAGCTGTGCATTTGGACATCTGTCTCATCCAGGACTGGAGTCTACGCAGACCGGTGCACCATAGCCAATCATAGCTACAGTAGGCCCTTATGCAAACAAGCCATTTGCCACACAGGCCTGCCATCATTCACTTTGAACTGGACTGTGTGTTTACAGGAAGTTGCAACAGTGCGACTTTAGATCATTAGAATGCATTCGCCAAAAGCCACAAAATACACCTGAATGGATTTCTGCAAATATGTCAATACCACGGGAGTCCTCTTACATTTTGGAACTATTGATCAAACTATTGATCAAACAATCATGAAAAGGTAGGAAGGTAGCCTCTCTCTCCCTCAGTTATACACATCAACAACAGCAAGATCAACAACTAATGCTAGCCAGAGCAGGATGAGCTAAAATCTAATGAAGGAACATTAGATAAACCCTCTCAAACTGTTTCAGCTAGTTGGCCGTCAAAATTGCACTGATAAACAATGGGGTATTGTAGCCTACTCAGCCTTCTGCAGCTTGCCTTCAACCAAGTACCTAAGCTAACTGGCAACATTTTTATTGCTAGCTACTTCCAGACACAAATGAGAGAACACCTCACTCTGAGCATTTTACTCGCCCTAGCAGAGCTGGTTAGCTAGGCTGTTTACATGTTATCTCGAGCGCTCGTGACTAGCCATTACTTTTTTGGCCTACTTTTACTGACATCGGTCATATTTAGCAGGTGTTGCGTTCATAAATACATGATTTATTCTGCGCTCTGGCACACTCAGACAAGAGTGCTTTGAAATCAGAGTAGATAGCCAGAGTGAATTTGCGAATGCAAGAGATATGCTAACTGGAGTTGTTCAAGTTCTTGCTAGCTAATCAAATGACACCTGCATGTATAGCCACCGAAAAACAATATGAGGGGAAAAAGAAGACCCACTTCTATCTGGAATTTTATTCCTCATCATGTCTTCTCTACTTTTGGTGGCCTTAACTTCATGTTGTTTTGCAATTCTAATATTGACAAAGTTCCAGTGAAACTTTCTGCTTTTCATCTGCAGGTTTTCTTGTCATGGTCCTTAATTTATAAACACAATTTTTCTCCACACAGATATTATATATGGAATAATCGGGATATATTGTATAAAAATACCTCTCTGTTTTTAGAATATTGGTTCAGAAATAATATCCTATTGGTGAGCCAACTGGTAAATGCAGAGGGTTAGTTTACTCAGTTATAAAGAATTCTTATCACTTTACAAGGTCCCTGTAACACCTAAAGATTTTGTAATTGTTTTAGATGTCATTCCCTCAGGTGTTGCTATGTTATTCAGGAACATGTCAAGACCTGACCCTCAGAGCCTACCTTCTATTGACCCTGTTGACTCATCAGTAGGAAAGATTTGTTTCTCTTTTGGTCCATTCAACAACAGAGCGATACGATCCTTGTTTCAGCAGGATGTTGTATACCTTATGTCATGCCTTATTGGAATGAATTTATTGATAATATCTGTTGGAAAAAAGCTTGGATGTTACCACACACATACCTACTTGTTAACAAAGTTAAGGAAGTTTCCTTTAAAATTATTCATAAATATTATCCTGCCAACCACTATATTAAGAAGTTTAAGGAAAACATCAACTCAAATTGCTCCTTTTGTAATGACCACCCAGAAACAGTTGTGCATCTTTTTTGGCATTGTATTCATTTAAGAAAACTGTGGCAAGACATCAGTAGGTTTATAATTGAACACATTTATGAAGATTTTACACTATTGTGGAGAGATGTACTGTTTGGATTCTTTACATACAATAGAAATAAGCGGAATCATTCATGTAATTAATTTCATTATTCTTTTGGCCAAATTTCATATACACAAATGTAAATTTACAAACAGAAAACCACATTTTCATACCCTACAAATATATTAAGTATTTTAAGACGGTTAAATGCTCTACTAACAAAAAAGCTGTTAGAATTGTAAGTATATGCATGTCCCTTAAGGTCCTTGTGTAATTGTAATGTGATATTGTACCCCCTAGCTCGATTGTCCATTGTTTGTAATCTATGTATGCTTGTGTTCCCTCATGTGCTTTATGTATTGATTTGATATAAAAAATAAAATAAATATAAAAAAAAACAGTTTCAAACCTCTCTGCCAATAACAGCTAGTTTAAAGTTTTCCCCAACTCCAATCAGACCTCTACTAGACAGTCCCAGCTATATTTGTAAAAAAAAAAAAAAAAAGAAAACATTAATAAAAAAGATATATAAAAAATATTAGGGGAAAAAGTCAGCCACTCCTCCAGTGACATGACATGACATCCTCCTATGACATCCTCCTAGCAGCTAGCTAACATTAGGCTCTATGTTTTTAGCTTGCTACATAAATAAATACACTAGCCTATTAGCCACATCATGACTGACTTGTGATCCTTGTCCTTGGTAGTTTGATTGTATTGACATACCCAGCCTCAGTTACAGTGCATTCAAAAAAATAATCAGACCACTTTACATTTTCCACATTTTGTTACGTTACGGCTTTATCTAAAATGGATTACATTTTTTTCTCATCAATCTACACACAATACCCCACAATGACAAAGCAAAAACAGGTTATAAGAAATGTTTGCAAATTTGGCAGCAATTACAGCCTCAATTTTCTTGGGTATGACAAGCTTGGTACACCTATATTTGGGTAGTTTCTCCCATTCTTCTCTACAGGTCCTCTTAAGCTCCGTCAGGTTGGATGGGGAGCACCGCTGTGCAGCTATTTTCAGATCTCTCCAGAGATGTTTGATTGTGTTCAAGTCCGGGCTCTTGCTGGGACACTCAAGGATATTCAGACACTTGTCTCCAAGCAACTCCTGCATTATCTTGGCTGTGTGCTAAGGGTCGTTGTCCTGTTGGAAGGTGAACCTTCGCCCTAGTCTGAGGTCTGGAGCAGGTTTTCACCAAGGATTTCTCTGTACTTTGCTCTGTGCTCTGTCATCTTTTCCTCGATCCCAACTAGTCTCCCAGTCCCTGCCGCTGAAAAACATCCCCACAGCATGATGCTGCCACCACCATTCTTCACCATAGGGATGGCGCCAGGATTCCTCCAGACGTGACGCTTGGCATTCAGGCCAAAGAGTTCAATCTTGGTTTCATCAGACCAGAGAATCTTGTTTCTCATGGTCTGAGAGTCCTTTAAGTGCCATTTGGCAAATGCCAAGTGGGCTGTCATGTGCCTTTTACTGAGGAGTGGCTTCCGTCTGTCCACTCTACCATAAAGGCCTGATTGGTGGAGTGCTGCAGAGATGGTTGTCCTTCTGGAAGGTTCTGCCATCTCCACAATGGAACTCTGGGGCTCTGTCAGAGTGACCATCGGGTTCTTGGTCACCTCCCTGATCAAGGCTTTTCTCCCCTGATTGCTCAGTTTGGCTGGGCAGCCAGCTCTAGGAAGTGTCTTGGAGGTTCCAAAATTCTTCCATTTAAGAATGATAGACGCCACTGTGTTCTTTGGGACCTTCAGTGTTCTGGTACCATTCCGCAGATCTGTACCTTGACACAATCCTGCTCGGAGCTCAACAGACAATTCCTTCGACCTCAAAGCTTGGTTTTTGCTATGACATTACTGTCAACTCTTTGACCTTTATATAGACAGGTGTGTGCCTTTCAGAATCATGTCCAATCAATGGTATTAACCACAGGTGGACTCCAATTAAATTGTAGAAATACCTCAAGGATGATCAATGGAAAGAGGATGCACCTGAGATCAATTTTTAGTCCTATAGCAAAGGGTCTGAATACTTATGTAAATAAGGTATTTAAAAAAATATATATATATATATTATACATTTGCAAAATGTCCAAAAACCAGTTTTTGCATTGACATTATGGTGTAGTGTGTGTAGGTCGATTAGAAAAAAATATAATTTTATCCATTTTATAATAAGGCTGTAATGTAACAAAATGTGGAAAAAGTGAAGGGGTCTGAATACTTTACATTTTTGTCAAAAATACTGAAACTGAAACAATGCATCCCGAATGGAGGCAGCAAACTATGTACCAGGCCAGCTGTGATTTACAACCTGATAGAAATATTTTTGGGACTCCCAAGAAATGTATTGGGGAATTATATAAATCCTGCATTGAACTGCATCCGTCTATTCGGCAAACAATGCTTTAGTTTACATCATGGAGTGTTGAGTCAAATATAATCTATTTTTAAAACCTCTTGTAAAGTTAGTTTTGTAGTATCAACTGGGAATTTGACATTTTTTACTGATATTATGATTGTCTGTTTGTTTCATTTCTGCAAAGTAGATACAATGCTGTCAGTTCCACTTTAAGTGCCTCCAAATTACAATTCTGTTCTTAGGTTACTTGGGCAAACATTGATCTGATCATGGTGATCGTCATTTTACTGTGGGGATTGTTATCTCGCTCTCTTTCTTTCTGCATATTTTCTTATATATTTACAGTTATTTAAGGCAGGACAAAGACGAATGTGTGGAGGTAAGAGGATAGATTCACAGAAATAGAAGAAATGGGTTCCCTTCTGATAGTGTATCCACTGATCCATTTGATTTTCATCACCCAGGCGAAGATTGTAGTATGGTGGGAGGGAGAGATTCAAGTCACACAGTGCCCTCTTGTGGTCTCAGTACACAAAATATCCAGCACCCAATCACTTGACCATGTAACTAACTACATTATGTCCTACTAGCTTGTCCTTAATCTTTTGCCATTTTCTGTCACCAATCCAGTCATTTCACATCAACAAGGGTGGGGAACAGGATTTGAAGGGATGAGGCCACTTTGAGGACAAAGAAGCAGTCAAGACATTCTAACTAAACTAAGATGGTGCCGGAGAAGAAGACAGACGTTTTACATGCCCCCAGTCGATTGTGTTTTTTGTTTGTTTATTTGCGTTGGTGTAACTTTAAAAAAAATCTTATTTTGTACATGTTGCCGCTACCGTCTCTTATGACCTTCTAGACATCAGGACTGCGATTACTCACCGCGGATTAGCAGAATCCTTTTTTCCTTTCACGACTCAGACGAGACTGATGCGAAGGATATACTGCTTCCTCGGGAATAGGCTCCAATCCCTGTGATGTGCGTGAAGAGGAGGCGGAGAAAGAGGGGGCGAAGAGCGGGTTGCCTTCTGGGAATTCGTAGGCGATCAAATAAACCCCCACGTCCCTCCATTCTGCTAGCAAACATGCAATCCTTGGAGAATAAAATCGACTAGATACACGGAAGATTAAACGACCAACTGGATATTAAAAACGGTAACATTTTATGTTTCACGGAGTTGTTGCTGAGACGACAATATCAACATACATCGGTCTGGTTATACGATGTACCGGCAGGATAAAATAGCGGTGTCTGGTAAGACCAGGGGGCGGCGGACTATGTATTTCTGTAAATAACAGCTGGTTCACGATATCTAAGGAAGTCACAAGTTATTGCTCACCTGAGGTAGAGTATCTCATGATAAGCTGTAGACCACACGACCTACCGAGACAGTTTTCATCTGTATTCTTCGTAGCTGTTTACATACCACCACAGTCAGAGGCTGGCACTAAGACAGCATTGAATGAGCTGTATTCCGCCATAAGCAAACGAGAAAATGCTCACCCAGAGGCGGCGCTCCTAGTAGCCGGGAACTTTTAATGCAGGGAAACTTAAATCCATTTTACCAAATTTCTATCAGCATGTTAAATGTGCAACCAGAGGAAAAATAACTCTGGGCCACCTATATTCCACACACAGAGATGCATACAAACCTCTCCCTTGCCCTCCATTTGGCAAATCTGATCATATTTCAATCCTCTTGAACCCTGCTTACAAGCAAACATTAAAGCAGGAAGCACCAGTGACTAGATCAATAAAAGTGGTCAGATGAAGCAGATGCTAAGCTACAGGGCTGTTTTGCTAGCACAGACTGGAATATGTTCCGGGATTCCTCCGATGGCATTGAGGAGTACACCACATCAGTCATTGGCTTCATCAATAAGTGCATCGATGACGTCAGCCCCACAGTGACCGTACGTACATACCCCAAACAGAAGCCATGGATTACAGGCAGCATCTGCATTAAGCCAAAGGCTAGAGCTGCCGCTTCCAAGGAGCGGGACTCTAATCCGGAAGCTTACAAGAAATCCCGCTATGCCCTCTGACGAACCATCAAACTGGCAAAGTGTCAATACAGGACTAAGGTCGAATCGTAAAATACACAGTCTCTGACACTCGTCGGATGTGGCAGGGCTTGCAAACCATTAGACTACAATGTGAAGCACAGCCGAGAGCTACCCAGTGACACGAGCTTACCAGACGAACTAAACTACTTCAATGTTTGCTTCAAGGCAAATAAGACTGAAACATGTATAAGAGCACCAGCTGTTCCCGGAAGACTGTGTGATCATGCTCTCCGCAGACGATGTGAGTAAGACCTTTAAACAGGTCAACATTCACAAGGCCGGAGGGCCAGACGGATTACCAGGATGTGTACTGCGAGCATGCGCTGACCAACTGGCAAGTGTCTTCACTGACATTTTCAACCTCTCCCTGTCCTAGTCTGTAATACCAACATGTTTTAAGCAGACCATCATAGTGCCTCTGCCAAATAACACTAAGGGAACCTGCCTGAATGACTACTGACCCGTAACACTCACATCTGCAGCCATGAAATGCTTTGAAAGACTGGTCATAGCTCACATCAACACCATCATCCCAGAAACCATGGACCCACTCCAATTTTCATACCGGCCCAATAGATCCACAGATGATGCAATCTCTATTGCACTCCACACTGCCCTTTCCCACCTGGAAAAAAGGAACCCCAATATAAGAATGCTATTCATTGACTGCAGCTCAGCATTCAACACCATAGTGCCCTCAAAGCCCATCAATAAAGTAAGGATCCTGGGACTAAACACCTCCCTGTGCAACTGGATCCTGGACTTCCTGATGGGCAGCCCCAGGTGGTATGGGTAGGTAACAACACATTCGCCACGCTGATCCTCAACACAAGGGCCCCTCAGGGGTGCGTGCTCAGTCCACTCCTGTACTCCCTGTTCACTCATGACTGCAAGGCCAGGCACGACTCCAACACCTTCATTAAGTTTGTCGATGACACAACAGCCTGATCACCGACAATGACGAGACAACCTATAGGGAGGAGGTCAGAGACCTGGCTGTGTGGTGCCAGGACAACAACCTCTCCCTCAACGTGATCAAGATAAAGGAGATGATCATGGACTACAGGCAAAAGAGGAGCGAGCACGCACCCATTCTCATCAAAGGGGCTGCAGTGGAGCAGGTTGAGAGCTTCAAGTTCCTTGGTGCCCACATCACCAACAAACTAACATGGTCCAAGCACACCAAGACAGTCATGAAGAGGGCACAACAAAACCTATTCCCCCTCTGGAGACTGAAAAGATTTGGCATGGGTCCTCAGATCCTCAAAAGGTTATACAGCTGCACCATCGAGAGCATCCTGACTGGTTGCATCACTGCCGTGTATGGCTACTGCTCGGTCTCCAACCGCAAGGTAGTGTGTACGGCCCAGTACATCACTGGGGCCAATCTTCCTGCCATCCAGGACCTCTATACCAGGCAGTGTCAGAGGAAGGCCCTAAAAATGTCAAAGAGAATGTTCTCTCTGCTACTGCACGGCAAGCAGTACTTGAGCGCCAAGTCTAGGTCCAAGTGGTTTCTAAACAACTTCTACCCCCAAGCCATAAGACTCCTGAACATCTATTCAAGTGGCTACCCAGACTATTTGCATTGCCCCCCCATTACACCACTGTTACTCTCTGTTGTGATCATGCATAGTCACTTTAATAACTCTACCTACATAGACATACTACCTCAACTAACCGGTGCCACCCACACATTGACTCTGTATCAGTACCCCCCTATATACAGTCTCACTATTGTTATTTTACTGCTGCTCTTTAATTACTTGTTACTTTTATCTCTTATTCTTATCCATATTCTTTTTAAACTGCATTGCTGGAAAGGGGCTTGTAAGTAAGCATTTCACTGTAAGGTCTGTTGTATTCGGCGCATGTGACTAATACAATTTGATTTGATTTGACCTAGAATACCAGGGAGCCAAAATACATTACCTGTATAATGTAGTGCTTACTCAGCACTTACAATATTTATCCTCGAAGTTCCCATTCCAAGTGTGAGAGTAGTAATAATCATTTTACTTTGCTACGGCGGATGTGTTTTTATATACAGTAATATAACGCCACACTGGCAGAGGCATTTTGTCCTTGCCCTGTGGTAGGCCACCAGCTGTTTTGATCTGCTTAATACACTCAGCTTTTCATTTAACACATCATGAACAGAACACCCTGCATAAACCGGTTTCTCCTTATTATTCTTTATCTCTTACTTCTCTTAATTTAAGTGTTTTTCATCACCTGCATTTTAGGTGAAAGGATGAAAAGACAAAACTGGCTGTGTTTTATGACATCTTTTTATTTTTCTCCATGGTTAACTATTGGAAATGGACTTGTGCTACATCAAAAAGTCACATGTTTAAGCAGTGATTTATAGCTAATGAATACGTATTGACACGAAAAGAGCTGTTCTTTCATGACTAAACCCTTCATTTATTCTTAAGGAGAACATTTACTCTCTAATCTCGGTCACAATATTCTATGTGGAGGTAATAGTGTCTTTCTTCTGAAAGCTTTTTCTCATAAATTGCTTATAAAATAAATGCTCCATATATGATTGCGGTCATGGATATTTGGTCTCAGTCAAATAGCCTCTATGCAGTAATGATCTCTGTTTCAGAGGACAATCACTTCTGACCGCTCAAGGACTTCTTTCGTGTCAGTTACAGAGGGGAAATAAATGATTTTGTTGTGCTCAGATGTAGCCTAACCTTACCCTCAAACCAACAGCAATGCAATGTCCTTTGGTTTAACATCCTTTTTTGCAGCAGCTGTGTATTCAGATGTAAAAAAGGTGTTCAAATGATATGGTGTTCGTGGCCCAAGCTCCAATTGAGGTGCTACTCAACACAGATTTTTTTTTAAATACAATTTCCCCTATAGCCAGAACTCAAATTGAATCTGAGAAACTATATTTGACTTGTCAACATGAATTATAGCCAGGATAAAATACTTCACCTCTTTCATTGATACAGTACCGGTCAAAAGTTTGGACACAACTACTCATTCAAGGGTTTTTCTTTATTTAAACTATTTTCTACATTGTAGAATAATAGTAAAGACATTAAAACTATGAAATAACACATATGGAATTATGTAGTAACCAAAAAAGTAGTAACCAAAAAAAATATATTTTAGATTTTAGATTCTTCAAAGCAGCCACCCTTTGCCTTGATGACAGCTTTGCACACTCTTGTCATTTACTCAACCAGATTCATGCTTTTCCAAATGCTTTTTTCCCCCGAATGCTTTTCCAACAGTCTTGAAGAAGTTCCCACATATGCTGAGCACTTGTTGACTACTTTTCTTTCACTCTGCGATCCAACTCATCCCAAACCTTCTCAATTGGGTTGAGGATGGGTGATTGTGGAGGCCAGGTCATCTGATTTAGCACCATCACTCTCCTTCTTGGTCAAATAGCCCTTACACAGCCTGGAGGTGTGTTTTCAGTCACTGCCCTGTTGAAAAACAAATGATAGTCCCAACAAATGCAAACCCAGATGGGATGGAATATCACTGCAGAATGCTGTGGTAGCCATGCTGGTTAAGTGTGCATTGAATTCTAAATAATCACAGACAGTGTCACCAGCAAAGCAGCCCCACACCATCACACCTCCTCCATGCTTCACTGTGGGAACCACACATGCGGAGATCATCCGTTCACCTAATTTGCGTCTCACAAAGACACTGTGGTTGGAATCAAAAATCTCAAATTTGGACTCATCAGACCAAAGGACAGATTTCCACCAGTCCAACATTCATTGCTCGTGTTTCTTGGCCCAAGCAAGTCTCTTCTTCTTATTGGTGTCCTTTAGTAATGGTTTCTTTGCAGCAATTCGACCATGAAGGCCTGATTCACGCAGTCTCCTCTGAACAGTTGATGTTGAGATGTGTCTGTTACTTGAACCATATGAAGCATTTATTTGAGCTGCAATCTGAGGTAAAATGAATTATAATTAACTTATCCTCTGCAGCAGAGGTAACCCTTCCTTTCTTGTGGCAGTCCTCATGAGAGCCAGTTTCATCATAGCTCTTGATGTTTTTTGTGACTATACTTGAAGAAATGTTCAATGTTCTTGAAAATACCAAATAGGGCTATATTCTGTATACCACCCATACCTTGTCACAACACAAGTGATTGGCTCCAACACCTTAAGAAGGAAAGAAATTATATAAATTAACATTTAACAAGGCATACCTGTTAATTGAAATGCATGTTAATTGAAATGACTACCTCATGAAGCTGGTTGAGAGAATGCCAAGTGTGTGCAAAGCTGTCATCAAGGCAAAGGGTGGCTACTTTGAAGAATCTCAAATATAAAATACATTTTGATTTGTTTAACACTTTATTTGATTTGTTTAAAAACTTCTTATGGCTGCCATCCCGTTAACGGGATCGATATGACAACAGCCACTGAAAGTGCAGGGCGCCAAATTCAAAACATCAGAAATCTCATAATTAAAATTCCTCAAACATACATGTATCTTGTATCATTTTAAAGGTAATCTTGTTGTTAATCCCACCAGAGTGTCCGATTTCAAATAGGATTTACGGCGAAAGCACCACAAACGATTATGTTAGGTCACCAACAACTCACAGCAAAAACATAGCCATTTTTCCAGCCAAAGAGAGAGAGAGAAAAAAGCACAAATAGAGATAAAATTAATCACTAACCTTTGATGATCTTCATCAGATGACACTCATAGGACTTCATGTTACACAATACATGTATGTTTTGTTTGATAAAGTTCATATTTATATTTAAAAAATCTGAGTTTACATTGGCGCGTTACATTCACTAGTTCCAAAAACATCCAGTGATTTTGCATAGCCACATCGATTCAACAGAAATACTCATCATAAATGTAGATGATAATACAAGTTATACACAAGGAATTATAAATATAATTTTCCTTAATGCAACCGCTGTGTAAGACTTCAAAAAAACTTTACGGAAAAATAAAACCATGCAATATTCTGAGACGGCGCTCAGAACAATAGTCAAATTGCCGCCATGTTGTAGTCAACATAAACCATAAATTACATGCTAAATATTCCCTTACCTTTGATGATCTTCATCAGAAAGTCTCCCAGGAATCCCAGGTCCACAATAAATGCTTTATTTGTTCGATAATGTCCGTTATTTATGTCCAATTAGTTACTTTTGTTAGTGCGTTTGGTACACCTATCCAAACGCTGGAGATGGTCGACCGTTTCTTCGGACAAAAACTAACTACAGAATCAATAATTAGGATGTTTTTAACATATATCTTCAATAAAGTTCCAACCGGAGAATTCCTTTGTGGCTTGAGGAGGAACGGAACGCAGGAAGATATCATGTGCTTTGCGCGTGACCTGGAACTGGCTCTCTGCCAGTAGTCTGATGCATTCTGTTCTTATTCAGCCCCACATCACAGTAGAATCCTCATTCAAATTTCTATAGACGGTTGACATCTAGTGGAGGCCCTAGGAAGTGAATCTTCATTCATATCTAACAGGGATTTCAAAGGGGAATGGTTTAACCAACCTCAGATTTCTTACTTCCTGTTTGGATTCCTTCTCAGGTTTATGCCTGCCATATGAGTTCTGTTATACTCACAGACATCATTCAAACAGTTTCAGAAACTTCAGAGTGTTTTCGATCCAATACTAATAATAATATGCATATATTCACAAATGAGACTGAGGAGCAGGCCGTTTACTCTGGGCACCTTTCATCCAAGCTACTCAATAGTGCCCCTGCAGTCATTAGAAGTTTTAATTAACACAACTCTCTGCTGTAATGAAATTGATTATGATTATGCTAAGTTGTGAAAACCATGCCCTTGAAAACCAAATGTATTGTTGTGTTTTTTGTTCTAGCCCCACATACAAACTTAGGTTTGTATGTGGGGACATCCGCCCAAGGTGTAATGAATGACACACCTGCTACATCAAAGCTGCCAAACTGTGCATCCAGATGCTAATGCTGTTGATTAGTTATACAGAAAGCCCCCACAGGGATATAGGATACCGTGCCATGTTGCAGGAAACATCAACATCATTTAAGGCAGATGTACATAAAATGAAGAAATGTTTCACTTGGAAGTGTAACTCTTCAATGCACTGAGCATGGTGAATAATTTCAATTGTTGAAGTTGAGTTTACCGGAACAAGTTCATCAGTAAAGGTTCATCATAATCCCAAAGTAACAGGGAGACAACAGCAGAATGGGCAATTGGTCACTGATAAACAGGTGTTATGCAAACAAATCAAGTAGAAGTTGCAATACTAGGACCCATCCTGCTTTCCTAGAACTTTATGCAACCTGGGGAAATTAACATTTACATAATTTAGCAGACACTCCTATCCCAAGTGATTTACAGTAGTGTGTGCATACATTTTCTCCATACTGGTCCCCCATGAGAATTAGACCCACACCTTGGCGTTGCAAGCATCATGCTCTACCAACTGAGCCACACGGGACCATCTCTTGAATTAATGTAAGCTAAAACCATGCATTCCAATGTCTTCGCCTGGACACAGAGGTAACATGAAATATGTCTACAAGATGGAAAGGCAGATCCTACAGGTGAAAGTGAAAATGGTAGTAAAGTCTATGTAGATGCAATGCATATGTGTGTGCGCGCGCATGTGTATGCCCATAGTAGTGAAGGAGCCTTTCTGCACTTATTTCGAAAAGACAGGGTTCCAAATCTCCATATTTTATACAATGCAGGCAATGCATAAGTGCTGTCAAGTCAATATTCCTTTTTTCATCTCAATTTCCCCATTTCATACTCACAGGTTCAAGTGGAAATGACAGTTGAAGAAAAGGAAGTCAGGGTATAATGGATTCTAACATCACTTTGAAGCCTGCTTTCATCATTAACTCCATGGTTCTCAATCACACATACCCATTTCAGGCTGATGGGAACTTCGCTCTTCATTCATTTATTCTTTACAACTTGGAAAGAGCTTTTGTTGCACTCGCTACCATGGCTTTTTGTGTGCACAGTCAGAACACTGACCTTATGGGGGACGGCAGGTAGCCTAGTGGTTTGAGAATTGGACTAGTAACCGTAAGGTTGCAAGATCAAATCCCCTGAGCTGACAAAGTAAAAATCTGTTGTTCTGCCCCTGAACAAGGCAGTTAACCCACTGTTCCTTGGCCATCATTGAAAATAAGAATTTGTTCTTAACTGACTTGCCTAGTAAATTTAAAAAATGGGCCACCCTTTGAGATGGTCAGAGGAGGAAAGGCAAGATTATATTCCACTGATACAGCTCTGTGTATATCCTGTATCTGATAAAAGTGACTAGGTCATCAGTTTCCAATGGATGATAGGCAGGAAGAATATCAGAGAAACATTATTTACAAGGTTAAAAAACTCACCAACTTCCAGATGTTGATGTGGTCTAAGGGGTAAGATGTAGGCAGATATGTGGGACTGAAAAAGTTCTGAAGTCTCAAGTATGAAAGATTAGCCCTCGAGGTCCGTTGATCCTGTCAGGAGGAAGCCGAGGATCCCTTTGTTCTCTCTCCTCCAAACTGCCTATAGAAGGTGGAAAAACTGAAGGATGCTTTTGATCAGTGCTACAGTCAGGTACGTCAATGCAGCAGTCAAAGGCTCTTCAATACTGTCTTTCCACCCACACATTTTACTCCTATGATAGAATCTCCTCTCTGAAGCTATACTTTTATTGGAATGATAGAATTGGGGGGGTTCAGATTGGTTCATGGAGTCACAGTTTGGAAGACGTAGAGATGGCCATCCAAGTTGGAGGAAAGTATGTAGATATGTTGACTCACCCCTTTGTGGCATGTACTCCTTTTCTGAGTCTTACATCCATTTTGATGGATAGCTGCCAATATATATATATATTTTTACTTGTAAAAAATATGGATAAACCTTAGTGAAAAGAAAGCCCATTAATCACTGGGTCACATTATTTTAATTTTGTTACCTCTTATAGGGGGCAGCATTTTCACTTTTGGATAAATAGCGTGCCCAATTTCAACTTCCTGCTACTCATGCCAGGAATATAATATATGTATGTTATTAGTACATAAAAAAAAAATGCAAATCAAATGTAACCCGGTTTGAACTTTTAGGAAGAATTCTATTAAAGTAATGAAATACCAAGAAAGTCATGTTTTTTTGTCAAGTTCGTGTGAGCGTACCAAGTAATTAGGCGTCACTCTAAAGCGGGAAGGTGGAATAAACGAGTCAGGAGTAGGTTTTTCTGATTGAACACGGTTCTCTATTGAGGGTATTTTGTCAACAAAAACATTCTAACATAATCAATGAAAAATCCTTCAAGGAAAAACACACATCTTCTTCTCCAGATGAAACAAGAACACAATAGGATAATCTTTAAACTACAACAAACATAAATCACGGGTTTGTCACCATCTTCGTGGTTCATTCAGCACAGCTTCTCTCTCTCGGTGGCCATCTTCCAGAGATAGTTTTCCCCCTCTCTGCTGGTTCCATTCTCTCTTTTATAGGGGAAGGAGAGTATCTCATTAGTACCGTCAGCTGTGCTTAATTGACTCTGGTTACCTTGTCTCCCATGCTTTGTTGGGCTACTATCCATGAGCCCAGCCTGCCCTCTAGTGGTCCTTCCACATACCTTTCCCCCAGGACCGAACCGGAGGGTCGGGCGCCAGACGCACCGTCTTGGTCGCGTCGGGACAGCGCGTCTGCATTCCCGTTCCTCGATCCGGCCCTGTGGATGACATGGAAAGAGAACGGTTGTAAAGACAAAAACCATCTGGCTATTCTGTTGTTATTGTTTCTCTTACCAGCCATCCACGTGAGGGGCGCATGGTCAGTAACTAATGCAAACCTCCGACCCAGTAGGTAGTACCGGAGATAATCGAGGGCCCACTTGATGGCTAAGGCCTCTTTCTCTACGGTCGCATACCTCTGTTCCCGATCGCTGAGTTTCCTACTAATGAAGAGAATCGGCTTCTCTGCTTCACCTTCACCCTGAGCTAGTACGGCCCCGAGCCCTGTATCCGAGGCGTCGACCTGCACAATGAACTCTTGTGAGAAGTCCGGAGCCTGTAGAACGGGATCGGAACACAGGCCATCTTTTAACAATTGAAAGGCCTCTTCCGTCTCGTCTTTCCACTCTACCTGGTTTGGCAGGTTTTTCCTGATGAGGTTTGTGAGGGGTTGGCAATGGTTGCATATCCCGGGATAAAACGGCGATAATATCCTGTTATCCCTAAGAAGGCCCGAACGTCTCGCTTGGTCCGGGGTCGAGGCCAGTCACGAATTGCCCTGGTCTTCTCTGCCTGCGGGCGTATTTTCCCATTCCCCACGGTATACCCCAGGTATTCCGCTTCGGACAGGCCCAGGCAGCATTTATTTGGATTGGCTGTCAACCCTGTGGCTTCCAAACTCACGAGCACCGCACGTAATCGCAGGAGGTGACTATCCCAGTCCTCGCTGTGGATGACCACATCGTCTATGTACGCCGCTGCATACTCTTGATGGGGCCGTAGAATGGCATCCATGAGGCGTTGGAAGGTTGCAGCAGCTCCGTGCAGTCCGAAAGGCATCCTCACATACTGGAAAAGCCCCTCTGGGGTGGCGAAGGCCGTCTTTGGGCGATCCTCCGGAGCCACCGGCACTTGCCAATATCCCTTCGTCAAATCCAGGGTAGTGATGAACTTGGCCTTTCCTAAGCGCTCCAAGAGTTCATCCACACGGGGCATGGGGTACGCATCGAATGTAGAGATGGCATTCACGCCCCTAAAGTCGTTGCAGAGTCTCATACTACCATCGGCTTTGGGGACCAGGACTATGGGACTGGACCACTCGCTCGTCGAGGGCTCGATCACGCCCATCCTCAACATCTCCCTCACCTCTTTCTTAGCGATGACTCGGCGAGCCTCAGGAATCCTGTAAGGGCGGATATGCACTTTCTTGCCGGGTTCAGTGTGGATATGGTGGAACAGGACATCTGTTTGTCCTGGGAATGGAGAGAATATTCGACCAAAGTTCATAATCAGCTTGTCTAGCTGTCTTGACTGCTCCGGTAGGAGAGTTTGGCCACGGCGCACCTGTGGTAGAGCCTCTTTTTTTCTTTGCCCTCCAGGGCCATCAAAGCCACCTCCTCCTCTCGTCCATGGTACGTCTTCAGCAGGTTTATGTGATAGAGTTGGACCTTCTTCCTCCTGTCAGGTTGCTTGATGAGGTAATTGACCGGTGAGACCCTTTTCATTACCTCGTAGGGCCCCCTCCACTGCGCCAGCAAGCGATGTTCGGCCGTGGGCACAAGCACCATCACTTTCTCTCCCACGGTGAACTCACGGGGGTCGCAGATTTATCATAGGCCCGGCCTTGGGTCCTTTGGGCCTTCTCCATATGCTCCTTGACTATGGGCCACACTGCTGACAGGCGGTCTCTCATCAGGGTAACGTGTTCTATTGTAGATCGAAAGGGGCATGGTTGGGTCTCCCAGGTCTCCTTGGCTAAGTCGAGGATTCCTCGACAGGGTCTGCCATAGAGCAATTCAAACGGAGAGAATCCAGTGGATGCCTGGGGTACTTCTCGCAGGGCAAACATTAAGTGTGGGAGAAGCATGTCCCAGTTTTTCCCGTCTCGGGACACCACTCTTCTCAACATGCTTTTAATTGTTTTGTTCAAGCGTTCACACAACCCATCTGTTTGAGGGTGGAATATGCTTGTACGTATCTGTTGAACCTGATATAACCGACACAAGTCCTTCATCAACCGGGACATGAACGGGGTTCCTTGATCGGTTAAGATAGTCTTGGGAAGGCCCACACGAGAGAACATCAGGAATAACTCCTTGGCAATTCCCTTTGACGACATGTTACGTAGGGGTATGGCCTCCGGGAACTTGGTAGCATAATCTATAACCACTAGGATGTACTCGTGTCCTCTGGCGGATTTTGGGAGGGGTCCTACGAGGTCCATAGCTATGCGTTCAAAGGGAGTCTCTATGATGGGGAGAGGAATCAAAGGGTTACGTAGGTGTGGCCGTGGGGCTGTACGTTGACATTGATCACACGTCTTACAATACCTGGCCACATCTCGGGTGACACGGGGCCAATAGAATCTCTGCATGATTCTGTCAATCGTCTTGTCTCGTGCCAGGTGTCCTCCTAGGACGTGGGAATGGGCTAACTGTAGAACTGTATCCCTGTATGGTCTAGGCACCATTAGTAATTCCTGGTTTTCCCCCCTTCGTCGTACGACCCAGTATAAGAGACCCCGCCTGATTGCATAGTAAGGAAGAGGGGGCTCACCTGATCCGTCGACGTTCCTTCCGTCGATCACCTTCACCTTCCTCATGGCCTCCCTTAGGTCTGGGTCTCTATGCTGCGAGGTGCCGAACTGTCCCTTTAATTCCTGGGGCAGGTCAACCTCAGTAGAGGGATGTGGAGGTTGTTCCACATCCCCATCAGGGGAGACCGAGGAGAATCCCTTCCAGGTTCCCTCCTCGGATGGAGCTTCAAATATATCCCTTAGTGCCTGGTTGCTCCTTCCTTCCTGCGTTGTGTATAACCCTTCACAGGTGTCTTCATCGGTGGTTTCCTGGAATATCTGTCGTAAACGTTGGTTCGCTATTTCTTCCTCTGCTGTAGAGGACGAGGACGCGGCTACGTCTCCTTGTAGTACTACTACCTCGGGCTTGGAGATTCTCTTCTTTCCTGTCCCCCTTCTTCCCGTGCATAACGTCATCTGCCAAAGCTCCTTATATAGGGGACAGTCTCTCCCGATCAATAATGGCACCTTCAGCTGGGGCACTTTCCCTGCCCTGACTGTACACCTTCCTTTTGGAGTGAGAATAGGCAGATTCACCGTGGGGTAATAGTGGGTGTCTCCATGGATACAGGATACGGCTACTTTGTCTGGTAGCAGTGTGGCGGTAGTCACCATCCGCTCCTCTACTAACGTAACCATACTTCCCGAGTCGAGAATAGCTACCACATCTTGTCCTTCAACTCGCACCGGAATCTCTGAGGCTGGGGCTATCTCTGCTAACCAACAATGTTGATCCTGCCCCCTCAAAACGGGATGTGTGGGGGTAGGCAGTGACGACTCCGTGACCATGGGCTCATCCTTGCTAGGACATTGTGGGGCATAATGGTTGGGAGACTGACACTTATAACACCGACCCGGCTGTGTGGTGGCTGACTTCTCCCACCTCCTGGAGGGGCTTGGACGTTTCGGTGGCGGGTGCGCCGGGGTGAGTCGTGGTACGGGATTGGAAGACTCCTTCCGTTCCTCCTTGTCACTTTTTAACAACTCCCCTGTAGACCGATATGTTTCCACCGCCTGGGCTATGTCGTCGGCTGACAACGGGTTGGCTTGCCCCACAACCCTTTTTAAGTCACTGGGTAATTCTCTCAATATCTTGTCCACTACGAGAGTCTCTATCACATGTCCTACTCCCTTTCCAGGTTCTAGCCACTGTTTCGTCAGTCGTATTAAGGCGAAGATCTGGGCACGGACGGGTTGATCAGCTGTATAGGTCCATTGATGGAACTTTACAGCCCTATCTCTGGCAGTCAGTTGGTACCGGGACAGGATCTCGGTTTTTAGTCGCCCATAGTCCGCCGCTTCGCGGGAATCCAGGTCAAAATAGGCTTCCTGAGCCACCCCGGTCAAAAGAGGAGCTAATGCGCTAGCCCATTCTGTGGGCGGCCACTCTTCCAAGGTGGCCGTCCTTTCGAAGGTCATGAGAAAGGCCTCAATATCATCCTCCTTGGAGAGACGAGGTAAGATGGCGTGAGCAGCCGCTCTTGGCCTAACTGTAGGTTCTTCTCGTCGACTCAGCTGTTGTTGCAGGAGTTCTATGGTTGTCTCCTGTGCCGTGATCAATTGTTGTAGTAGGGCGTTATCCATCGTTTTTGAATGGTTCCTCCGGGTCTTCTGGAAGAATATTAATTTACTCACTTATCCTTGTGTCACTCGTCCACCTAATACCCGCATCCTCCACCAATGTGAGCGTACCAAGTAATTAGGCGTCACTCTAAAGCGGGAAGGTGGAATAAACGAGTCAGGAGTAGGTTTTTCTGATTGAACACGGTTCTCTATTGAGGGTATTTTGTCAACAAAAACATTCTAACATAATCAATGAAAAATCCTTCAAGGAAAAACACACATCTTCTTCTCCAGATGAAACAAGAACACAATAGGATAATCTTTAAACTACAACAAACATAAATCACGGGTTTGTCACCATCTTCGTGGTTCATTCAGCACAGCTTCTCTCTCTCGGTGGCCATCTTCCAGAGATAGTTTTCCCCCTCTCTGCTGGTTCCATTCTCTCTTTTATAGGGGAAGGAGAGTATCTCATTAGTACCGTCAGCTGTGCTTAATTGACTCTGGTTACCTTGTCTCCCATGCTTTGTTGGGCTACTATCCATGAGCCCAGCCTGCCCTCTAGTGGTCCTTCCACATTCGTTAATGTGCTGATGTAACCGGTGCTGTACTGCACCGCTGTAACTCTGTGTTGTGTGTGGTTGATTGAGACTATAGACGTGGACTTTGGAGATCAGATAGTTTTAACCTCTTGGGGCTAGGGGGCAGAATTTACTCATGCCAAGAATATAAGATATGTATATTATTCATAGATTTGGATAAAAAAACACTCTGACATTTCAAAAACTGTTTGAATCATGTCTGTGAGTATAACAGAACTTATGTAGCAGGCAAAACCCCGAGGACTAACTGTTTTTTTTTTGGCCTCTGACTGTTCCCTGAGTTGTCTTTGCCAAGGGATATTTTCATGTCACCAGTCTTTGGAATTAGGTTCAGGTTATTAATTTGTGCAACGAAGAAGAAGCACATCCTGGAACAACGTTACACTATTGAGAGTTGCGCAAGACGTAAAAAGGAGCATGGTTTGTTTACTTCCTGTATTGAACACAGATAGCCCCGTCTACAATTTGATCGATTATTAATGTTTAAAAATACCTAAAGTTGTATTACAAAAGTAGTTAGAAATATTTTGGCAGAGTTTATAGGCAACGTTTGAAATGTTTTGTAGTGACGTTGCGTTTTTTGGCAGCTGTTTTTTTATGGATCAAACGCGTCAAAAAAATGGACATTTGGATATATATGGACGGAATTAATCGAACAAAAGGACCAATTGTGATGTTTATGGGACATATTGGAGTGCCAACAAAAGAAGCTCGTCAAAGGTAATGCATGTTTTATATTTTATTTCAGTGTTTTGTGTAGGGCCTGCAGGGTTGAAATATGCTACTCTCTTTGTTGACATTGTGCTATCATCAAATAATAGCTTCTTATGCTTTCGCCGAAAAGCTTTATAAAATCTGACATGTTGGCTGAATTCAAAACGAGTGTAGCTTTAATTGAGCATCTTACATGTGTGATAATGAAAGTTTGATTTTTATACCATTTTATTAATTTGCTGTGCTGCATTCTCCCAGTTTTTTTCCCGAGTGGGACGCAACCGTCCCCTATACCATAAGAAGTTTAACAGCATTTCAACATTTGTCACTTTTCACAACTTCCACCAAAGTCGGTTCCTCTCCATTTTCGTGCGGCGTTCGGCGTCACTGGTCTTCTAGCCATCGTCAATCCACTTTTCATTTTCCATTTGTTTTGTCTTGTTTTCCTACACACCTGGTTTTGTGTAGTAAAATTCCCCTCATTTATTGTTGTGTTCCTTCTGTTCCCCCCATGTCTTTGTGTGGTATTGTTTGTTTTAAGCGCTTGTGCACATGTTTACTGGTCAGTTTTTGTACCCATGTTGGTTATTTCTGTATGCCGTTGGTTTTGCAATTAAACTGCTTCGGCGATTACCTAGTGCTGCTCTCCTGCGTCTGACTTCCCTGCTACCAGTTACGCACCCCTTACAGAATTCCACACCATCATATGGAGTCAGCAGAAGCAGGTGCCCCTGGTATAGAGGTCGAGGAGAGCATCCAGGAACAACGCCGTGTGGGGAGAAGGAGAAGTGGCGCTGGACCATTTCGAGGACTTCACCTGCCGTTTCCGGGCAGTTGTCGACCACCCGCCCGAGGGTAGAGCGGCGGGTGAACGTCTCTACCCTCTGACGCAGGGGACTAGGAGCTTCCAGGAGTTCGCCATGGACATTCGAACCCTCGCCGCCAGCGCGGGATGGAGCGACAGGGCCCTGATCGACCACTATCGCTGCAGTTTGTGCAAGGACGTCCATCGGGAGTTGGCCTGCAGGGACACCACCCTCACCTTCGACCAGCTGGTGGACCTGTCCATTCGCTTCCATCTCCCAGCACCACCTCTCCGATGCCCATGGAGCTGGGAGGTGCTGTGCGCAGGGAGACCGGAGGAGGTTCCGTCTCGTGCACCATCTGTGGCCCAGATGTCACACTGCCGGTCGGTGCCGGGTTGGTTCCTCTGGGGATCGAGGCAGCAGGCTGGGAACTCTGGAGTCACCCGGCACCATTCTCACCCAGAGCCCTCTGTTGCACACATGTTTTTGTATGTCACTTTTCATGAATTTTCCCCGCATTCCCAGCATAAGGCGCTCGTCGATTCAGGCACGGCTGGGGATTTTATAGACAGATCGTTCGCCCATAGTTTAGGGATTCCCATTGTTCCCGTGGTTGTGCCCTTCCCCTGCACCTGCCCAGAGTTAAGCAACACCCCTTACCCGTTCCACAACGGCCGTGGTCGCACCTGTCGGTGGATTTCCTTACTGATCTTCCTCCCTCACAGGGTAACACCACTATCCTGGTCGTTGTGGACCGTTTTTCTATGTCCTGCCGTCTCCTCCCTCTGCCCGGTCTCCCTACGGCCCTACAGACTGCCAAGACCTTGTTTACACATGTCTTCCGGCACTACGGGGTGCCTTTATGCCGTTGGTTTTGCAATTAAACTGCTCCGGCGATGACCTAGTTCTGCCCTCCTGCGTCTGACTTCCCTGCCACCAGTTACGCACCCCTTACATCACTGTCCCAGTGCGTGTGCCAGAGAAGCATTTTGTTCCATTTTTTGGCTCAACGTTGCTAAGCTGTAGCTCAGGAAACAAACCCCAAATGGACGTGTAAAAATACTTAAATTAGTATATGTGCCTTGCATTACCTTTCATACTGTAATTGAACGTTATGGCAAAATGTAGATTTCTGCCAAAATGAGATATACCTAAAAGTAATAATTTTTGAGATGGCCATAAACAATAACTAATAATGCTGCATAGTTCTAGAAAGGTCTGGAACTCACTTTTCTGGTAAAGAAATAGTTATAACATGCTGAGGTGTACTCACTTTTGAGGACACAAGATCAAGTACATAGTACAAATATTATGAAAATATAAAAATGTATATATTCCTATTCAACAAAAGTGGGGGAATAGGGCTTGAAATGACTGAAATGCATTCTAAATATAGTAACAATCTAATTATAAATGTCTTATCTGAGATTTGACCTTTCTTATAACTGTAAAATAAATATGATCATATTTAGTGACAGTACAAATTTGGCCATATTTCACATAACTGACGACAGAGCATCTTTTGCAAAGCTTCCTCTGGGTCAAGCAGAGACACCATTCGAATGTCTGCAGGCTCGTTACAATTTCAGCTTTACACACAAAGCGATGTCGTATCTCTGTGACCAAGAGTAAGTGGTTGGATTACATTTTTTTTATTTAACTAGGCAAATCAGTTAAAACCTCTTAAGGATCCGCCCCTTTTTATTTTTTTTTGCCTAAAATGACATACCCAAATCTAACTGCCTGTAGCTATGGACTCTGAAGAAGGATATGCATATTCTTGATACCATTTGAAAGGAAACACTTTGTAGTTTGTGGAAATATTTTAAGTAATATAGGAGAATGTAACACATTAGATCGGGTAAAAGACAATACAAAGAAAAAAATGTGTATTTTTGTGTATTTTATTGTACCATCATCTTTGAAATGCAAGAGAAAGGCCATAATGTATTATACCAGCCCAGGCACAATTTAGATTTTGGCCACTAGATGGCAGCAGTGTATGTACAACGTTTTAGACTGATCCAATGAACCATTGCATTTCGGTTCCAAATTATGTATCTAGACTGCCCAAATGTGCCAAATTGGTTTATTAATACATTTTCAAGTTCATAACTGTGCACTCTCCTCAAACAATAGCAGGTTATTATTTCACTGTAATAGCAACTGTAAATTGGACAGAGCAGTTAGATTAACAAGAATGTAAGCTTTTTACCAATATCAAATATGTCTATTTCCAGGGAAATGTTATTGTTACTTACAACCTCATGCTAATCACATTAGCCTATGTTAGCTCAACCATCCAGCAAGGGACCCACCGATCCTGAAGAGGTTTTAAGAACAAATTCTTATTTACAATGGCGGCCTACCCCGGACAACACTGGGCCAATTGTGTGCTGGCCTATGGGACTCCCAATCACGGCCGGATGTGTTTACGTCTGGATTCGAACCAGTGACTGTAGTGACGCCTCTTGCACTAAGATGCAGTGCCTTAGACTGCTGTGCCACTCTGGAGCAATTCTACAAAATTATTTCGTTTTTTTGTTCATGCTGAGAGCTCTAAATCCGGCTATGAATATCACAGCGAGATGAGGCTGGCGCCGTTGCTACCGAAGCAGAGGAAATCAAAAATGTTCTGGATAGGCCAGAAAATGTGACACATCACTCCCTATGTAAATGTACGGTGCGAGCTCTGCTCACAAAGTGGTAACGGAAAGCAGACAGACTATAATGCCGGGCATATACTACATGATTTTGCCATGAATTAGAACCGTTTTTGTCATCCCAGGACGTAGAGGCTGTGAGTAACTTGGTCAAAAAGAACAGCACCAATTGGCCTATAGGTTGCTCCGTTATAAGCAGTCTCACTCTCTGTAGCCGATGTGAGAAAAACCTTTAAACAGGTCAACATTCACAAGGCCGCAGGGCCACACGGATTACCAGGATGTGTACTCCAAGTATGCGCTGACCAACTGGCAAGTGTCTTCACTGACATTTTCACCCTCTCCCTGACAAAGTCTGTAATACCAACATGTTTCAAACAGACCACCATATTCTCTGTGCCCATCATTAAATTTGCCAATGACACAACAGTGGTAGGCCTGATCACTGACAACGATGAGACAGCCGAAAGAGGGAAGGTCAGAGACCTGGCTGTGTGAGGCCAGGACAAAAACCTCTCCCTCAACGTTGAAAATATCTGTGAAGACACTTGCCAGTTGTTGCGTGCATGGTTTGAGAACACGTCCTGGTAATCCGTCTGGCCTCGAGGCTTTGTGAATGTTAACCTGTTTAAAGGTCTTGCTCACATCGGCTACGGAGAGCGTGATCACACAGTCGCCCACTCCCTTGGCTGAGAAGCAACCCCACACATGAATGGTCTCAGGATGCTTTACTATTTGCATGACACAGGACTGATGGTAGCGCTCACCTTGTCTTCTCCGGACAAGCTTTTCTCCGTATGCCCCAAACAATCGGAAAGGGGATACATCAGAGAAAATGACTTTACCCCAGTCCTCAGCAGTCCAATCCCTGTACCTTTTGCAGAATATCAGTCTGTCCCTGATGTTTTTCCTGGAGAGAAGTGGCTTCTTTGTCTGCCCTTCTTGACACCAGGCCATCCTCCAAAAGTCTTCGCCTCACTGTCCGTGCAGATGCACTCACACCTGCTTGCTGCCATTCCTGAGCGAGCTCTGTACTGGTGGTGCCCCGATCCCGCAGCTGAATCAACTTTAGGAGACAGTCCTGGCGCTTGCTGGACTTTCTTTGGAGCCCTGGAGCCTTCTTCACAACAATTGAACCGCTCTACTTGAAGTTCTTGATGATCCGATAAATGGTTGATTTAGGTACAATCTTACTGGCAGCAATATCCTGGCCTGTGAAGCCCTTTTGTGCAAAGCAATGATGATGGCACGTGTTTCCTTGCAGGTAACCATGGTTGACAGAGGAAGAACAATGTTTCCAAGCACCAACCTCCTTTTGAAGCTTCCAGTCTGTTATTCGAACTCAATCAGCACGACAGAGTGATCTCCAGCCTTGTCCTCATTAACACTCACACCTGTGTTAACAAGAGAATCACTGACATGTCAGCTGGTCCTTTTGTGGCAGGGCTGAAATGTTTTTTGAGGGGATTCAGGTCATTTGCATGGCAAAGAGGGACTTTGCAATTAATTGCAATTCATCTGATCACTCTTCATAACATTCTGGAGTATATGCAAGTTGTCATCATACAAATTGAGGCAGCAGACTTTGTGAAAATTAATATTTCTGTCATTCTCAAAACTTTGGGCCACGACTGTACAGTTGCAAAGAAAAAGCCATATCTTAGACAGGCCAATAAAAATAAAAGATTAAGATTGGCAAAGAACACAGACACGGGACAGAGGAACTCTGCCTAGAAGGCCAGTATCCCGGTGTCGCCTCTTCACTGTTGACGTTGTCATGACGTTGGCCATAAACCCCTGGGGGTTTATGACCCCCATAAATACCTTCCCCCCTCCCCCCCGTTTCTCTCTACTCTATAGACTTGACTCATGAAAAGCCCTTTGTTAACAGAGATTCTGGGAACATCAAAAGGTGGGAAACTAAACCATATTTCGGTAATCTAACAAGTTGAAAATATGTGTTCGTACTTAATGAATATGATGTCAGATCAGTTGGCGTCTGAGACATGATTACTGATGATAGGACGACAAAATGTATCTTGGTGTCACCGGTCTTCTAGCCATAATTGATCCTTTTTTCATTTTCCATTGGTTTTGTCTTGTCTTCCCACACACCTGTTTTCTATCCCATTCATTACCTGTTGTGTATTTAACCCTCTGTTTCCCCTCATGTCTTTGTCAGAGATTGATTTGTTGTCAGTGTAGTGTGATTGTTTGTATAGGTGCGCGTCGGGTCTTCGTACCCATGTTTTGTTTGTTTGTACATTTATTGTTATGGAGCATACTCTTGGAACTTTATTAAAAGACTCCATATTTACACTCCATTTGACTCTCCTGCGCCTGACTTCCCTGCCACCTATTACACCTATGCATGACACTTGGAAAATATACACATTCTAGTTATCAGATTCACATGGAATTGTTGTGCAATTTAAATGTTTAAATATTAAACTATTTGTGAAAAGATTAAATGTAATTTTAGCTTCTTAATGAGAGAATGGTTTGTCATAAGAACACCACTCTGCTCACTCAGAGGCCCCGCCCAAGTGAACAGACATGGGTTGTAAACTATGAAACACGCCCTTCTTTCACCACTATATAAACCCGTTAATGAAAATTCAACTTCCTGTTCCGAGGACAACGGTCCTACGTTAAAAGGGCTCTGATAATAACCTAACGAAATTAGCATTGTGTTCAATGTGAAGGTGACGATCGATACTGCTGAAAGGATGAATTTCGACTATACCAGCCAGAATATAGCACAAGCTTAAAAGTATGGCAACTTGGTATGAACTTTGAACTCTTCACTCCAGAAGTGATACCTCCTTGACGTTGAGTTAGCAGCAGGTGCTGTAAACATGAACGACGTATCCAGTCTAACACACACAACGATACTACAATGTATCCAGTTTACCACCAGAGACATTCTTCAAAGTACAAGAGATCCCTGCTGGGCAACCCGGCCTTCCATCTATGACCAACCTATTGAAGCACAGCTCAGAGTAAATATTTATTGCATTTTCCTTTTTCCAAATGGGTGGTTATTTAGAATGCATAAGATTCTTATTTACCATAGCATAGCTTCTCCGTTTGTTACTCTTCCCGCTCTTTCATTCAAAACCCAACCCCCTTTCTTTGTGTAACCGTTTTCCTTTATGACATAATTTGTAATCAATGTATGATCCATTCTGTTTAGATGTAATTCTGTGTGATTATGTAGGTATTTAGTAAATAAATAATTAAACCAAATTTTGTATTGCTGATTCAACTTGTTAGCCAGGGTTTGTGAAGATAACCAAGAATTTACAACTTTCAGATGAGACTAAATAAGGTGACGATTAAATATTGACTGCTTTGAGGTAAAAGATTACCAGGTCTTTAAGAGTTTATTCGGAAGATGACAGCTCTATAAACATTATTTTGTGGTGCCCTGACTTTCTAGTTAATTACATTTACATGATTAGCTTAATCAGGTAATATTAATTACAGAGAAATTATTTTATAGAATAGCATGTCATATCACATAGCCAAAGACACGACAACATTGAGACTTGTGTTTGTGGGTACTATTTAATAAAACTGCCAGTTGAGAACTTATGAGGCATCTGTCTCAAACAAGAAACTCTAATATACTTGTCCTCTTACTCAGTTCTGCACCGGGGCCTCCCACTCCTCCTTCTATTCTGGTTAGAAGGAGTTTGCTCTGTTCTGTGAAGGGAGTAGTACACAGCGTTGTACGAGATCTTCAGTTTCTTGGCACAAGAATAGACTGACGAGTTTCAGAAGAAAGCTATTTGTTTCTGGCCATTTTGAGCCTGTAATCAAAACCACAAATGCTGATGCTCCAGATACTCAACTAGTCTAAAGGAGGACAGGTTTATTGCTTCTTTAATCAGGACAACAGTTTTCAGCTGTGCAAACATAATTGCAAAAGGGTTATCTAATGATCAATTAGCTTTTTAAAATGAAAAACTTGTATTAGCTAACACAATGTGCCATTGGAACACAGGAGTCATGGTTGCTGATAATGAGCCTCTGTACACCTATGTAGATATTCCATAAAAAATCTGCCGTTTCCAGCTACAATAGTCATTTACAACATTTAATCAAATCAAATAGTGTTTGTCACATACACATGGTTAGCAGATGTTAATGCGAGTGTAGCTCAATGCTTGTGCTTCTAGTTTCAACAGTGCAGTTATATCTAACAAGTAATCTAACAATTCTCCAACAATTACCTAATACACACAAATCTAAAGGGGTGAATGAGAATATGTACATATAAGTATATGGATGAGCGGCATGGGCAAGGTGCAGCAGATGGTATAAAATACACTATATACAGTACATGTGATATGAGTACTGTAAGATATGTAAACATTATTAAAGTGGAATTATTTAAAGTGGCATTGTTTAAAGTGACTAGTGATCCATTTATTAAAGTGTCTAGTGATTGGGTCTCAATGTAGGCAGCAACCTCTCTGAGTTAGTGGTTGCTGTTTAGCAGTCTGATTGCCTTGAAACAGAAGCTGTTTCTCAATCTCTCGGTCCCTGCTTTGATGCACCTGTACTGACCTCACCTTCTGGATGATAGCGGTGTGAACAGGCAGTGGCTCGGGTGGCTGTTGTCCTTGATGATCTTTTTGGCCTTCCTGTTACATTGGATGCTGTAGGTGTCATGGAGGGCAGGTAGTTTGCCCCCGGTGATGCATTGTGCAGACCGCACCACGCTCTGGAGAGCCTTGCGGTTGAGGGCGGTGCAGTTGCCCTACCAGCTGTGATACAGCCCAACAGGATGCTCTCGATTGTGCATCTGTAAAAGTTTGTCCGGGTTTTGGGTGACAGGCCAAATTTCTTCAGCCTCCTGAGGTGGAAGAGGTGCTGTTGCGCCTTCTTCACAACACTGTCTGTGTAGGTGGACCATTTCAGTTTGTTTGTGATGTGTACGCCCAGGAACTTAACTTTCCACCTTCTCCACGGCTGTCCCTTTGATGTGGAAATTGGGGTCCTGTTTTCTGAAGTGCACAATCATCTCCTCTGTTTTGTTGACGTTGAGTGAGAGGTTGTTTTCCTGACACCACACTCCGAGTGCCCTCACCTCCTCCCTGTCTCATCGTTGTTGGTGATCTAGCCCACTACTGTTCTGTCGCTGCAAACTTGATGATTGACTTGGAGGCATGCATGGCCACGCAGTCGTGGGTGAACAGGGAGTACAGGAGAGGGCTGAACAAACACCCTTGTGGGGCCCCAGTGTTGAGGGTCAGTGAAGTGGAGATGTTGTTTCCTACCTTCACCACCTGGGGGCGGCCCGTCAGAAAGTCCAGGACCCAGTTGCACAGGGAGGAGTTCCAGGGCCTCCAACTTGATTATGAACTTGGAGGGTACTATGGAGTTGAATGCTGAGCTGTAGTCAATGAACTGCATTTTTACATACAGTAAGTATTATTTTTGTCCAGATGGGAGAGGGCAGTGTGCATTGTGATGGTGCGTCATCTGTGGACCTGTTGGGGCGGTATGCAAACTGAAGTGGGTCTAGGGTGGTAGTAATTTAGTTCAGTTATCTTTGCCTTCTTGGGTACTGGAACAATGGTAGCCATCTTGAAGTATATGGGGACAACAGACTGGGATAGGGAGTGATTAAATATGTCCGTAAACACACCAGCCAGCTGGTCTGCGCATGCTCTGAGGACCCGACGGGGGATGTTGTCTGGGCCAGCAGCCTTGCGAGGGTTGACAAGTTTAAATATTTTACTCACGTCAGCCACTGAGAAGGAGGGGTGGGGTGGGGGGCGCAGTCATTGTTACAGAGCCTCAAAGTGGCCAAAAAAGGTGTTTAGTTTGTCTGGAAGTGTGAAGTCAGTATCTGTGACGTGGCCGTTTTTGTTTTTGTAGTCTGTAATTTCCTGTGGACCCTGCCACATACTTCTCGTGTCTGAGCCATTGAATTGCGATTCCACCTCGTCCTTGTACCAGCATTTTGCTTGTTTGATTGCCTTGCAGAGGGAATAACTACACTGTTAATATTCAGCAATATTCCCAGGCCTCTTTCCATGGATAAATGTGGTGGATAGCACTTTCAGTTTAGCTCGAATGCCGCCATCCATCCACGGTTTCTGGTTAGGGTAGGTTTTAATAGTCCAAGTGGGTATGACATTTCCATTGCACTTATTTATAAAATCACTCACTGAGTCAGCGTATATGTCAGTGTTGTTCTTTCAATGTCTACACTGTATTTACGATCAATTTGATGTTATTTTAATGGACAAAAAAATTGTTTTTCTTCAAAAACAAGGACATTTCTAAGTGACCCCAAACTTTTGAAAGGTAGTGTACACATGTTCATGAAATACAGTAGATGGCCGTAATCACCCCCAGACACACCTGGCTAACTTGATGGGTCATGCAATCATCTGGCAAAGTGGAGTCTTTTGTTTAGACATGTAGCTAGCTAGACAGCTAAACAATAAACCATAATACAAACACATAGCTACAGTACAGTACAAAAACGGAGTGTCATAGCTAGACACCATGCATGAAATGCTCTAGTTTGAATCTGCAGGTAGCTGAAGCTAACCAACTAGGTTCAATGTTAGCTAGCTAGCTAACATTAGGCTATAACTAGCAATGCAAATGGGCTTCCTGAGATACAAATAATATTACTACACAGATCAGACACGTAACATTAGCTAGCGAGCCAGCAAATCCAACGTTCGCTAGTGAGCCAGCAAACCAACGTTCACTCGTTAGCTAACAATACGCTTTAACTTGCAATGAAAATGACAAAATTAGAAACTTATATCTGAAAATGTAGCTAGACTCTTACCTGTATACATGGATGAACACTTGTTTGGCTTGTTGTGTCATGTCACTCCGGTTCTCACTGACCCAGTGTAGAAAGTAGTCCATCACAACTTTTTCCCACTGACCTTTGTTGATAGTGCCTGCTAAATTCAGGGCAGCAATTTTGTTGAGAGCAAATCAAACTTTATTTGTCACTTGTGTCGAATACAACAGGTATCTTACAGTGAAATGCTTACTTACAAGCCCTTAACCAACAATGCAGTTAAGAAAAATACCACAAAGTAAGAAATAAAAGTAACAAGTAGCAACACTTTTGCAGTTCTCCATGGCTACGGTTATATCTTTTAAATATCTGCGGTAGCAAGAATTACGTACAGATACTGAGCAGCTCGTGATATAGATCGAAGGCATTTCCAGCCCATGCATTAGCTCAGCCAATCATGGCTACCATGAAGGTTGTCTTTTTCTGTGGCTAAACCAACTCGGCTCGTAATTTAACTATTTTATTTGTTTTTACAGATGGCTTACACATTTCTTATTAAGGCACATGAAAGTTCATGTTACAGAAGGCATTTCTACCCCCCCAAAAAAACATTTTGATTTAAACCATTTTTTAAAAAGATGTTAAGATGCCTCTCCTTTGTAGTGATGTGTGACACACAGCTAGCTTCCTGAAACGGGTCACATATGCTAAAATGTGCTAAAAATATTGTTTTTGGAAATGCTGGATTATTGCATATCTGGTTGCGAAATTTCCTTTCATGGGATACCCAGAGGTAAAGTCATTCATATCCGTCAGGTGATTGGTGTAGGCTTCGTAGGTACATGACGTCACTCTGAGCCCTTACCAAAACGTGGCGGACAGTTTGTCTAGCCTTGGATCTGAAACCAGTAGTAAGCACCAACTTCAATGACAGTTAACTTGAAAAAATAAATAAATCTAACATTCCCACACCCTAATAATATTGTCACAGAGGGCTTGCTAGCTAGCTACAGTGTTTCTGAGTCATCTCAGCCATTTTCTTGTAAAACAGCTCAGCTTGCTATCAAACTACAAATTTGGTTTATAAATACAAAATACACATTAGCTAGTGTCACGGTCATCGTTGCATGAAGAAGTGGACCAAAGCGCAGTGTGGTAAGTGTTCATGATTTACTATTAGAACTGAACAATGAATAACAAAAACAACACCACCACCGCCGCCACCGCCACCACCACCACCACCACCGCCGCCGCCGCCGCCGCCACCGCCACCGCCACCGCGAAAGGACGAAACAGTTCTGTCTGGTGCAGACACAAAAACAGAAAACTACCCACAAAATACAGGTGGGAAAAGGCTACCTAAGTATGGTTCTCAATCAGAGACAATGATAGACAGCTGCCTCTGATTGAGAACCACACCCGGCCAAACACACAGAAATAGAAAACATAGAACACAAAACATAGAATGCCCACCCCACCTCACACCCTGACCAAACCAAAATAGAGACATAAAAAGGATCTCTAAGGTCAGGACGTGACAGCTAGACTGCTTCTAGACTTGAGCTCATAGGGGCGTTAGGAGATCAGATGATTCCACCATGGGCCAGTTTGCAATAGCAGGGGGAAAAAATTATCCTGCAGCATCAGAAAATGTTAAGTATTATGTGGAATATAATTCAAGGCCCTTTTTGTAGGGATTTATACATTTTTCGTTAGAGCTAATCAAGTGGAAATGACAAACTTTAGAAAACTGAAATACACTACAAGTTTGCATTTCCTGCTTTGCAGGAAAATACTCAGCAACAAAAGAGTGAACAAATTAAGATCCTACATCTGTATGTATATGTCCTTAGAAGCTGTATGAATAAACTCAGCAAAAAAATAAATGTCCCTTTTTCAGGACCCTGTCTATCAAAGATAATTCTTAAAAAGCCAAATAACTTCACAGATCTTCATTGTAAAAGGTTTCAACACTGTTTCCCATGCTTGTTCAATGAACCATAAAAAAAATATGAATAGGCACCTGTGGAACGGTCGTTAAGACACTAACAGCTTACAGACAGAAAACAATTAAGGTCACAGTTATGAAAACTTAGGACATTAAAGAGGCCTTTCTACTGACTCTGAAAAACACCAAAAGAAAGATGCCCAGGGTCCCTGCTAATCTGCATGAACGTGCCTTAGACATGCTGCAAAGAGGCATGAGGACTGCAGATGTGGCCAGGGCAAGGTCCGTATAGTGAGACACCTAAGACAGCACTACAGGGAGACAAGACAGACAGCTGATCGTTCTCGCAGTGGCAGACCACGTGTAACAACACCTGCACAGGATCGGTACATCCAAACATCACACCTGCGGGACAGGTACAGGATGGAAGCAACAACTACCTGAGTTACACCAGGAACGCACAATCCCTCCATCAGTGCTCAGACTGTCCGCAATAGGCTGAGAGAGGCTGGACTGAGGGCTTGTAGGCCTGTTGTAAGGTAGGTCCTCACCAGACATCACCGGCAACAATGTCGCCTATGGGCACAACCCCACCGTTGCTGGACCAGACAGGACTGGCAGACAGTGCTCTTCACTGACGAGTCACGGTTTTGTCTCACCAGGGGTGATGGTCGGATTCGCATTTATCTCTACGCTGTGCGTTACAGAGAAATAACTATTGGTCAAGTGGACTGAGTCTAATGCAAATTAATGTTAGATTTAAATGATGGATATTTGATTTGGCAAAATGAAACACTGGAAGTCCTGCCGCTTGCACAGTGAGTGTATTACAACTGTGAGAATGTATTGCAGTATCCTGGAACGCCAATGTGGAGTGAACCAACAGATTTAAATCAACATGGGTTATAATTCTCAGAGTAAATAACTCAACGGACACACTTGAAAAGCTTAACCAAGTTGAATTCTTCCCAAAGGGTCGATACAGCTGTAATTCAGACTTAGACATGGCTTCCCCCGTGGTGGTATTCATACCCCACTTTGGGTGGAGTCTCCTCCTTATCGCTAAACATTGCATCATTCTTGCTAAGCAGGGAACTAAGTAATATGAGCCTTCAACGGTTTCTCCCCTTATCAGCACTGTCACATGCGATTGTGTTCCCTGCACTCAGCCCCTCCCAAGCTTCATTATGGCACCCCTCATGTCTTTTCTGTAACTAATGTTCCTATACTTCTGAATAGAACCAAATTTAACCCTGAATCCAACAATGGTAATGCTTTCACTGATTGCACATAAATAAAGATTGTTTCTACATGATAGAATGCTTGCTTTGTTATTGAATTGATCTCGTGTCCTTTCTTTCATCCTGTGAACCTCGTTCGTTGCTGCTCACAGCTATAGTTGCCTTTGGGTCTCAGCAAACCTCCATGCCTCTGCCTTAATCCCATGTTAAAAAAATGTATTCTATAATTGTTGTGAAGCCAAGAACTCTCATAATTACATACAATTTCATGTTGGACCCTCTACTTATGTTTAATTCATAAACCACTGGGCTTGTTTTAGATATATAAAATGTCCAACCATACTGGTGCCCCCAACCCCCACCAGCTGAGCGAAGCAGTACAACTCCCCTGTTGGTGTCTCAGTAAATAGTATTCGTTTTGAAGTTTCTCACAATGGAAGCTTATTTACAACAGTGAAACTAACATGATACTGGACAACATTGTCCATAAAAATTCAACATGAAATAAAGGACTAAATAAATATGGTGCTTTCCAATGAAAACATTTCCTTCACATTTGTTCATTCAACATGCTATGGTTCAAAAGTATCTTCAAACTTTACAGCGGCCCACTGAAGTGCACATACCCGTCCTCTAATCGGCCGCCACCATTCATGCATTTTTGGCATGGTAGATTTATTCCGTGGCAGGAAAACGATTCCATCCTATATGTCCATGAAGTACTCAAATCTCCTTGAGAGATAGGCCTAAAATATTTATTTTGTAGTGCAAAATGATCCGCTTTCCAAACATACATCTTTGGGTCTTTTTGCTCATTTATAAGCAGCAAAGATAAAAACATAGCGATAATTACATACATGTAGATGTACTTACCTTAGGTGCATATCATAGATAACAAGAACTGTATGGTCTCCATACCTGTGCATGTCTACTTCCATCTGTGTGCCTATAAGCCAGCGGAGGCACAACATATGCCCTCAGGCTGGCTCTCTAGTGCACACATTTAATGGAATATACAAAGACAGACAACAACAACCACATAAGTAGGTCAACATTGCTTATACTGTACACACAGCATGAGCCAAAGCCCATGGTTTTGATCATACTGACCCTGTATGAGTCCTCACTGCTTAGCGTAGCGTGTCTGTACGTTTACTCAGACACCAGTTACAGAAATTAAATTATAAATGTAAAGATGTCATTCATCATGCTATCAATTTACAGGGAGGGAAGTGTCCAGGAGATGGATGACTCTCTCCCCACAGTGGTGTGCAGGACACTGTAGTGGACTGGAGCATCTTAAAGCCATGCAGGGTGATTACCATGTCATTTACCCAGACACACTTGGTGTGAGAGTTTGTCTGCATTATGCATAAGCTGCTGCAGGGTCTGGCTGGCCTGTGGTTGTAGCACTGTGGTGTTTACACAGTACACACCACTAGGAGTGTGTTGTTCTAGGAGAGATTGATGATCTTTTCCCTGGCAAGTACTTTTATTTGAGGATGTTAATGGTTATTTGTAAAAACCAAATAGTCTACCAAGTTGTATTAGAGTATTTTCAAATACTTATTTAAAATACTATACAGAGCAAAAATATTAACGCAACATGTAAAGTGTTGGTTCATGTTTCATGAGCTGAAATAAAAGATCCCAGAAATGTTCCATATGCACAAAATGCTTATTTCTCTCAAGAGTTGTGCACAAATTTGTTTACATCCCTGTTAGTGAGCATTTCTCCTTTGCCAACGTGTGGCATATCAAGAAGCTGATTAAACAGAATGATTATTACAGGTGCACCTTGTGCTGGGGACAATAAAAGGCCACTCTATAATGTGCAGAATTTGTCACACAACACAATGCCACAGAGGTCTCAAGTTGTGAGTGAGCGTGCAATTGGCTGCTGACTACAGGAATGTCCACCAGAGCTGTTGCCAGAAAATTTAACGTTCATTCCTCTACCATAAGCCGCCTCCAACATAATTTTAGTGAATTTGATAGTACATCCAACCGGACTCACAACCGCAGGGCACGTGTAACCATGCCAGCCCAGGACCTCTACATCTGGCTTCTTTCGTCTAAGACCAGACACCTGGAAAGCTGAGGACACAGGAGTATTTCTGTCTGTAATAAAGCCCTTTTGTGGAGAAAAACTCATTCTGATTGGCTGGGATGGCTCCCCAGTGGGTGGACCTTGCTCCCAAAAGGGTGGGCCTATGCACTCCCAGGCCCAACCATGTCTGCACCCCAGCCTAGTCATGTGAAATCCATAGATTAGGGCCTAATTAATTTATCTCAAATCAAATCAAAATCAAATCAAATGTATTTATAAAGCCCTTCTTACATCAGCTGATATCTCAAAGTGCTATACAGAAACCCAGCCTGAAACCCCAAACAGCAAGCAATGCAGGTGTAGAATAGACTGATTTCCTTGTGAACTGTAACTCTGTAAAATCGTTGAAATTGTTGCATGTTGCGTCTATGTTTTTGTTCAGTATATTTTCAAATACCTGGATTAAATGCCTGGGATTGTTGTTGAGCCAGTGTATTTTAGTATTTTCAAATACTTTCCAGGTGTATTTCCAATACATTAACATGTTAAACCACTTGTCTATTCAAATTAAAAATATTTGAATATTTACTTTGACTGTGTGAAAGTAATTGCGATATTTGAAATTGTACAGTATTTGAAGCCAGGTTTGGGAGACACCTTTCCGTTGAGCCAGGAAAAGAGCAAGGTTTATCTCAGTTAGGAATTCACCAATTAAATTATACCCATGGTAGTTGCTGTGATTTTGTATCACACCTGCATTCAAACCGTCCAACACCCCTCATTACAAATTCTGCATGCAACATATGGGAAAGTAAATAGTGAGTATGAGATATGGGTTATTATTCCATGATAAGAGGAAACTACCCAAAGAAATGTTCAGTAAATTGTGTTCAGTAACCCCCCACTGTAAATCTGAGTATAATATAAAGGGAAAATGTCTCAACATTGAAAACAGTAGCATTGTTACTCATTGCTTCATTGCCTGAATAATGCATGCATTTTGGGCAGTGGCATCTCAGCTTTACCTTGCATTGTAATGCTTGGATTGACCCCTCTCTTATACAATCAATCATGCCCGCCATGGGTGCCATTGTACCACTCCTGGGTAATAAATACTTATATGGCAGGTGAGAGGCTTGGAAGTGGGTGGAGGTCAAATCTTTAGCAGAATTATCATACCACTTTGTTATAATGTTAACTCTGTACATTATTGATTAGTGCCAACTGTGTTGGTGCATCATGAACAGGAAGCAAGAGGAGGCTTACACATTATTGTCTGTCAAAGTCTCATACAGTATTTCTGCATGCAGGAACGGTAAAGTGTCAATGACATTCAGATATTCGAAATGTATACGGGCACAAACATAACCACAGTGATTCTTAACCACTGCATACCCACCTGTGCACGCACGCAAGCATGCACGCACGCACGCACACACACACACACACACACACACACACACACACACACACACACACACACACACACACACACACACACACACACACACACACACAGTTTTTAAATCCCCTTCCACACTAGACTCTTCCTCCAGGAGCTATATTAAAGCTTTTAAGTGTCAACTTCAAAGAGGCTTTTAAAAATAGCCTTTGGGGTAAAAAAAGTTCAGTTGCTTTGAGGTTGTCTCTCTGGGCAAGGTCATAGAATGTCTGAGACTGTTGTCAACACTCTGCCACACTAGTACACCCCTTCCCCTCTGTCTTTCTGGGCTGGGCTATAACTCACTCATCCTATGCATTGGGGATCACACATTTTGTAGATGCTCTGGAGATGTGAGAGATGGTTAATATCATAATATGTTACCCTCAGTATAACCTATGCACCATTTTATCCCAAACAGAAATATTGGTCACAGAAGGCCATTTCTTTTTAAAAACCTAAGGGGGTAGACTAATTAATCAAGTTGACCTGCTAATTTACTCTAATTGACCACTGCTTAATTCATCAAGTTCACTCAATATGGAGCTATCAGTATTCATTTACTTACTGAAAACAAGATTTCAGCCACCCTACAGTTACTTGGAAAAGTATGTAGACACCTGCTAATTCCAAACTCATGGGCATTAATATGGAGTTGGTCCCCCTTTGCTGCTATAACAGCCTCCACTCTTCTGGGAAGGCTTTCCACTAGATGTTGGAACATTGCTGCATGGACTTGCTTCCATTCCGCCACAAGATAATTAGTGAGATCGGCACTGATGTTGGGCAATTAGGCCTGGCTCGCAGTCGGCGTTCCAATTAATCTTAAAGGTGTTCAATGAGGTTGAGGTCAGGGCTCTGTGCAGAAAGACCAGTCAAGTTCTTTCACACCGATCTCGACAAACCATTTCTGTATGGATCTCGCATTGTGCACGCGGGAATTGTCATGCTAAAACAGGAAAGAGTCTTACCCAAACTGTTGGAAAATTCTGTAGCATTAAGATTCACCTTCACTGGAACTAAGGGGCCTAGCCCGAACCATGAAAAACAGACGCAGACCATTATTTCTCCTCCACCAAACTTAACAGTTGGCACCATGCATTGGGGCAGGTAGCTTTCTCCTGGCATCCGCCAAATCCAGATTCGTCCATCGGACTGCCAGATGAAGAAGCGTTTCAACTGCTCCAAAGTCCAATGGCGGCAAGCTTTACACCCCTCCAGCTGATGCTTGGCATTGCGCAAGATGGCCTTAGGCTTGTGTGTGGCTGCTCGGGACATAGAAACCCATTTCATGAAGCTCCCGACGAACAGTTATTGTGCTGACGTGCTGACGTTGCTTCCAGAGACCGTTTGGAACTCTGTAGTGTGTGTTGGAACTGAGGACAGACGATTTTCACGCACTACAAGCTTCAGTACTCAGCAGTCCCGTTCTGTGAGCTTGTGTGTCCTATCACTTTGCGGCTGAGCCGTTGTTGATCGGACAGCTCTAAAAATGCAAAAATTTGACAAACTGACTTGTTAAAAGGTGGCATCCTATGACCGTGCCACGTTGAAAGTCACTGAGCTCTTCTGTACGGGCTATTCTACTGCCAATGTTTGTCTATGGCGATTGCATGGCTGTGTGCTTGATTTTATACACCTGTCAGCAACGGGTGTGGCTGAAATAGCCAAATCCACTCATTTGAGGGGTGTCCACATACCTTTGACCATATAGTCTAAGACAAGAATAAGAATAGAATATTGATATGAACAACCACTGTACTGTATTTTATAATGTTGTACAGGAGACTCCTAATGGATTCAAAGATGGCATGTGCAATACTCCTATACTCCAGTGTACTGAGAGAAGAGAGAATAATAAGGGATGAGAGAGGAAAATAGAATAAAGTAAGAGAGTGTGGAGACAGATATTGGAAATGCCATTTCCTCCACTGTGCAAATCAAAGGGAATCCTCTATGACTCCTGGGAGCAGAGTCACCCGGGTAAAAACAGTTCCACTGTAGATGCAAATCTCTCTCCACCGTATATCCCTCTCCTTCTGTCTTTCTTTCTTTTTCTCCATCCCCTGTTCTCTGTTATGGTTGCAGCACACCGCACAATCAATATCAGCGGAGCTGTCCAGTGATGGGAGAAGGAATTAAATTGGATAACAATTAGCCCTGAACTAATTCCCAGGCTCTCTGTGAAGAGAAAGGAGGATATAGGATGAAGGGATGAGGAGGCGTTATATGAAGTTCTTAAGCTAACCCCTCGTTCTAGATGCAGCATTTAACAAGAAGCACTTTGTAGTAGAAGGTGAGAGTAGTGACTCCAAAACTGTTTTTACTGTATCGTCAACATCACTAAAGAGCAATCTTTAGAGCAAAGCAGATTACTTTTAAATCACATCAAAGGAGGTCTTTAAACTTTTGTCTCTTCCTCTACTGAGCAAGCCTGCAGAGCATTCTGACATCCTTATCTCTCCCGACCAGACCCTGCTACAAACACATCAATTGGCTGCTGCGACACACACCACAGTCAGTATTATCTTTTAAAAAAAAAGTTTTATCTTTTATGATTTTATTTTTCAGCTGTCTGTTCATTACAGATGCAATGCATTTTGGCATAACCAGGTTGAGTTAATGGTTTCCAACTCACTGCAATCTCTCTTTTGACTTGGTAAGGAACAGACATACTAATTGTTTGCTAAACATGAGATAAGCAATACAGCTCTTTCCCCGTAGAACTCTGCATCTGATCAGGATCGATAAAACGCTCCCACAGTCGTGTGGGTTTCAGATATAACATTTTATTAGGATCCCCAAGGCAGCGGCTACTCTTCATGGGGTACAAACAGGAAACAAAACAAAAAAATAAAAGACATAATATAATGTACATAACACTACGTAATACATTTACAAAATATATCAAAATGTCTGTCTCTCTTCACAGCCGCCTTTGTGCCATAAGGTGTTCTTTTATCTGTTTTTATTGCTATCTTTAGTTACCTGGGGTGGCAGAGTTCCATGTAGTCATCATGGCTTTATTTAATACTGTGTGTTTCCCAGCCTCTTGTCTGGACCTGGGGACTGTGAAGAGACCTCTGGCTGCAAGTCTTGTGTGGTACCGATGAGTGTCCGAACTGTGTGCCAACTGCTTGAACAGACAGTTCCGTAGCCTTACCCATCAACAACTCACACACAACTTTGAGCAGGGAGAGATTGATATGCATACCACTGACATTCGCCCTATGTGTACACCTAAGTGCAACACGTGCTGCTCTGTTCTGGACCAACTGTGATTTAGCTATGTCCTTCTTTGCTGCACATGACCACACAACTGGGCAGTAGTCCAGGTGCAACAAAACTAGGGCCTGTAGGACTTGTCTGGTTGATTCAGATGTCAAGAAAGCAGAGCAGCGCTTTATCATGAACAGACCTGTTTCCGTTTTAGCAACCATTGAATCTATATGCTTTGACCATGACAGCTTGCTATCTAGGGTTACACCCAGCAGTTTAGTCTCCTCAACTTGCTCAATCGGTACATTATTCGGCAATAGATATAGATGAGGTTTGGGTTGAGTGAAGGATTTGTCCCAAAAACGATTATTTTAGTATGATATTTATCACCAGCCTATTGCTAGTTACCCATTCTAAAACTGACTAGTGCTCTATGTTACGGGTGTCAGTTATTTATTTTACTGTCGTAGCTGATGTGTATATACATTTGAGTTGTCAGTGTACATTGAAACACAGGCTTTATTCAAGGTCAGTGGAAGGTCATTAGTAAAAACAGAAAACAATAAGGGCTGTAGCCGGCTGCCCTGCGGTACACCACAATCAACAGAATTTGCATTAGAGAGGCTTCCATTTATTTGATAAGTAACTCAATCCATGAGGCAGAGGATGTAAATCCATAACATCTATGTTTTTTCAGCAATAGGTTATTATCAATGATATCAAAAGCTGCACTGAAATCTAACAAAACAGCCCTCACAATCTTCTTATTATCATTTTATTTCAGCCAATCATCAGTCATTTGTGTCAGTGCAGAGTATTTTGAGTGCCCTTTCCTATAAGCATGCTGAAAGTATTTTGTTAATTTGTTTTCTGTAAAATAACATTGTATTTGGTCAAACAACATTTTTTCCCAAAAGTTTTTAAGCACCGGTAACAGGCTGATTGGTCAGCTATTAAGGGGTGTTTCGATATTCTTGGGCAGCAGAATGACCATTGCCTCCCTCCAGGCCTGAGGGAACACACCATCTTCTAGGCTTAAATTGAAGATTTTTATTTTTTATTTATTTTTTATTTCACCTTTATTTAACCAGGTAAACGAGTTGAGAACAAGTTCTCATTTACAACAGCAACCTGGCCAAGATAAAGCAAAGCAGTGCGACACAAACAACAACACAGAGTTACACATAGAATAAACAAACATACAGTCAATAATACAATAGAAAAGTCTATATACAGTGTGTGTAAATGAGGTAGGATAAGGGAGGTAAGGCAATAAATAGGCCATAGTCGCAAAATAATTACAATATAGCAATTAAACACTGGAGTGATAAATGTGCAAGTAGAGATACTGGGGTGCAAAGGAGCAAAATAAATAAATACAGTATGGGGATGAGGTAGTTGGATGGGCTATTTACAGATTTGGAGTTAGCTTTGGGGGTGACCAGTGAAATATACCTGCTGGAGCATGTGCTACACTGCTATGGTGACTAGTGAGCTGAGATAAGGCGGGGCCAGTGGGTTTGGCGATGAATATGAAGTGAGTCGCTCTGGATAAGAGCGTCTGCTAAATGACTTAAATGTAAATGTAAGTGAGGGCCAGCCAACAAGAGCATACAGGTCACAGTGGTGGGTAGTATATGGGGCTTTGTTGACAAAATGGATGGCACTGTGATATACTGCATCAAATTTGCTGAGTAGAGTGTTGGAGGCTATTTTGTAAATGACATCGCCGAAGTCAAGGATCGGTAGGATAGTCAGTTTTACGAGGGTATGTTTGGCAGCATGAGTGAAGGATGCTTTGTTGCAAAATAGGAAGCCGATTCTATATTTAATTTTGGATTGGAGATGCTTAATGTCAGTCTGGAAGGAGAGTTTACAGTCTTACCAGACACCTAGGTATTTGTAGTTGTCCACATATTCGAAGTCAGAACAGTCCAGAGTAGTGATGCTGGACTTTAATACCTTACAGTTGATGGCCAGTTGTATAGTTTCCTGTGAAGGAACACCACAGTCATCTAGTGGGGATAGGTGGTAATACCTCTGTAGAGGCACCCCTCTCTGGTACCATTCCAGGTGACCAGTGTCATTGTGCTGCCTGCTGTAGTCCAGAAGGAGGAGGAGTTGCAGGGGACTGAATACATTTCCTGTGGAGAATGTGTACGTCAAAGCAGAGCCATCAGTCCATCTGCTGTCATTAATCAGCCAGGCTTTGTGTTGCCTAACCCCGGGGGACACCAGCCTTCCTCTCTGCTCGGGTGTTATCCTCAAACAGACACTCTCTCCTCTGAGAGTGATCTCTCTCTGCCATTGCAGGAAGTAACACGGGCTACAATGCAGATACAGAACTCTCTCTGTGGGGAGGGAGAATGAGGATTATTTTTAGGCAAGGGGAATTCAGGAGGAATGTGCTATTCTCATATATCACTTGCAGTACCTTTTAAATGTGCTAATGCTTCAAATATTTCACCTAACCAGTACTACTACAGGTTATAACAACTTTTCCAGAATTTAAGTTTTTCTAAACTGACCATTTCAGATATAGGAATAAACAGAAAGCAAAGTGAGATGTAAAGGGTTATGGTATCGAGTTAGTAAAGTAGTAGCATACTGTACCTTTCCAAATGTTTCTGGGATTGATTTGTGAAAGCAGTTAATCTGTTATGAATATTACAAAAACTATTCTAATCACATACTGTGAAATTGTAATGGAAAAGTGTATAAGTAATTTGAGAATCCAATCAACAAGAAAATATACTGTATGGTTTAAATCCATTCAAATCTAGTACAGGTATGGCACTTTTCTATGTTTCCAAATGTGTCCTCACGTGTTAGTGAAAATCCCTGTACGGCCAAGACTGTTTACAGAATGCATTTAACCCAAACTTTGGGACTACCCTGCATTTTCTGGCCCCCATCTTCTTCAAAACATTTGACAATTCATTCCAGGCTACACGACCACACAAATCAATATTCCATCCATGGATATACAATGACATTATGTCTAATATGCATTTCCCACAACAATACCAGTGCATACGCATATCAGTAACAACAACATTAATGTTACATGTCATGCAGCAAAAACGAAACTGCCACTGGACAAAAAGGCATCTACAATGCCACAATGTTAAGACAGTATCATGACATACAACTTTAGTTCAGCATTGTACTGTAATGACCTCGAAAGATCATAAATAAAATGATGTCCACAACAGAGGATTGAGTTCTTGAATTTTACGGTTTATTAACCACAACTCACACAGGCTACTTTGGCCGTAGCCTATGCTAAATACATCCGTATTCCACCCAGACTATTTGCTTGACATCCCTCCCCACCCCCCTTTGTTTTTACTCTACTGCTACTAGCTGTTTATTATCTATGCATAGTCATTTTATCCCTACCTACATGTACAAATTACCTCGACTAACCTGTACCCCAGCACATTAACTCGGCTTCGGTACCCTCTGTATATAGCCTCATTATTGTTATTTTATTGTGTTACTTTTTAAATTTACATGTCTTAGCTCTATTTTTGTCACACCCTGACCTTTGTATTCTTTGTTTTATTTGTTATTTTGGTTAGGTCAGGGTGTGACATGGGTGATGTATATGTTTTAGTCTTGTCTAGGGGTTTTGTATGTTTATGGGGGTGTTTTCTATTCTAGGTGTTTTTGTAAGTCTATGGTTGCCTAGATTGGTTCTCAATCAGAGGCAGCTGTCTATCGTTGTCTCTGATTGGGAACCATATTTAGGCAGCCATATTCTTTGGGTATTTTGTGGGTGATTGTTCCTGTTCCAAGTGTTCCAGTGTTTAGTGTTCATGTTACAGGACTGTTTCGTCTTTGTTTCGGGACCGTCTCCTGAGCCGCCAGAGTCGCCCGTCTGTCCTGAGCCGCCAGAGTCGCCCGTCTGTCCTGAGCCGCCAGTCTGTCCTGAGCCGCCAGAGTCGCCCGTCTGCCCTGAGCCGCCAGAGTCGCCCGTCTGTCCTGAGCCACCAGAGTCGCCCGTCTGTCCTGAGCCGCCAGAGTCACCCGTCTGTCCTGAGCCGCCAGAGTCGCCCGTCTGTCCTGAGCCGCCAGTCTGTCCTGAGCCGCCAGAGTCGCCCGTCTGTCCTGAGCCGCCAGAGTCGCCCGTCTGTCCTGAGCCGCCAGAGTCGCCCGTCTGTCCTGAGCCGCCAGAGTCACCCGTCTGTCCTGAGCCACCAGAGCCGGCAGTCTGTCAGGGGCCGCCAGAGCCCCCAGTCAGCCAGGAGCCGCCAGAGCCGCCAGTCAGCCAGGAGCCGCCAGTCAGCCAGGAGCTGCCAGTCAGCCAGGAGCCACCAGATCCACCAGTCAGCCAGGAGCCTCCAGTCAGCCAGGAGCTGCCAGAGCTGCCAGTCAGCCGGGAGCTGCCAGAGCCGTCAGTCAGCCAGGAGCTGCCAGAGCCGTCAGTCAGCCAGGATCCGCCAGAGTCTCCCTCCAGTCCGGATCCGCCAGAGATTCCCTCCAGTCCGGATCCGCCAGAGTTTCCCTCCAGTCCGGATCCGCCAGAGTTTCCCTCCAGTCCGGATCTGCCAGAGTCTCCCTCCAGTCCGGATCCGCCAGAGTCTCCCTCCAATCCAGAGGCGCCACTCACTCCAGACTCAACCATCAGTCCAGTGGTGTTCTCTAGTCCGTGGTCGGCGGTGAGGGTTCCCGCTCCAGAGACATTAAGTAAGGGTGAAGTGGAGCGGGGTCCACGTCCCGAGCCAGAACCGCCACCTCGGATTTATGCCCACCCAGACCCTCCTATATAGTGTTAGGTGTGCAGCTGGAAGTCCGCACCTTTGGGGGGTACTGTCACACCCTGACCTTAGTATTCTTTTCTTTGTTATTTTGGTTAGGTCAGGGTGTGACATGGGTGATGCATGTGTTTTTGACTTGTCTTGGGGGTGTTTCTATTCGTGGTGATTTTGTAAGTCTATGGTTGCCTAGATTGGTTCTCAATTAGAGGCAGCTGTTTATCGTTGTCTCTGATTGGGAACCATATTTAGGCAGTCATATTCTTAGGGTATTTTGTGGGTGATTGTTCCTGTTCCTGTGTTCCAGTGTTTAGTGTTCACGTTACGAGACTGTTTCGTCATCGTTCCTTTTGTCTGTGTGTTGTTTTTGTTCAGTGTTTAAGTATTCCCATTAAATATGGATTATCATCACGCTTGCATCTTGGTCCTCCTCTCTTTCACCCGAAGACAATCATTACAATTTTCTTAAAACTGCACTGTTGGTTAAGGGCTTGTAAGTAAGCATTTCACAGTAAGGTTGCACCTGTTGCATTCGGCACATGTGACAAATACATTTGATTTGATTAAACAACAGGTATCCAAATCTCTGTTAGGACGTGAATGAGACAGAACAATGAAAGGAGGGCAATATAACATGTAATGCCCAGCCACCTGCACAGCCCCCCACTGGTCCATCAACTACAAGGACACCTGCACTGAAACATTCCAGGCATTTCTTTGATTGGCAGACAGCAGGGGGACTTGCATGCTCGACCCTGTGAAACCATCAGAAACTGACAAACATACAATGATAACCACACAACAACAGAATGTCAGAACACAGGCACACATAACTGCCCAAGCAAGTCGCTACAGCACTGATTTACGGTATTTGTCTGCATGCCACTAGATAGCGTCAAATCCAGTCAGGGGAACTCAGTAGTTATTTCACTAAGGTAGTTTTGAACTACTTCAAATTACAGCGCTAAACTGTGTACTATTGACTTAACTCACAACCTTTCCCAGCATAGGCCTGCTACTGTCAACACACCCCGGTTCCTTAGTTCTCTCTCTGTTCTCTGTCTCGTCCTCTCTCTCCTCAGCATGTCTGTGCTGGTTCCCCTGTATTCTTTTGAAAGTGCAAAACATTTTTGAAGGACTTGGCTGACAGAGGAGTTCTGAAGGCAGGTTTTAATCACTCTGTAATACTATATTTTGAGAGAAGCAAGTGCTCAACTCCCCCCTTCCATTCCCTCCCTTCCTCTAATACACCCTTTCTCTCTGCAGGCTGTGTATCACCAATGGATGGGAAATATGCTATTTTTCTTGTCTTACCCCTGTTTTTTCACATTCTTACCCACTACTATAAGATGAGCTGTGGACTGTCCAGTGTTAGTGTCCATTTAAACAGTGCAGCCACACAATTTCAGCTAGGCCTATTACTGTAAATGTTTTATACATATTCATAAACTGTCAATGGTTAAGGTATTTATAAACCCCTTTTTTAATGTAAAATGTTGTCAGTGGTGTAAAGTACTTAAGTAAAATGCTTTAAAGTACTACTTTAGTTGTTTTGGGGTCATCTGTACTTTACTATTTATATTTTTGGCAACTTTTACTTTTAGTTAACTACATTCTTAAAAACACCCGAAAGTATTTGTTACATTTTTAATGCTTAGCTGGAAAGGAAAATGGTCCACTTCACACACTTTTCAATTGAACATCCCTGGTCATCTCTACTGCCTCTGATCTGGTGGACTCACTAAACACAAATGCTTCATATATAAATAATGTCTGAGTGTTGGAGTGTGCCCCTGGCTATCCGTACAAAATAAAAATACATGTAAATGTGTCCCATCTGGTTTGCGTAATATAAGGAATTTAAGTGATTTGTACTTTTACTTTGAATACTGAAGTATATTTTAGCAATTACATTTACTTTTGATACTTAAGTATATTTAAAAACAAATACTTTTAGACTTTTACTCAAGTTCTCATTTACTGGTTGACATTCACTTTTACTTAAGGCATCTTAACTTTTACTCAAGTATGACAATTGGGTACTTTTCCCACAAGGCTAATCTTGCTAAAACTCTTAAAACACATGATTGGTGGCATACACAGAGTAATGTCACTGACTGATGGGTAGCCTCCCTTTGACCCTCTTGTAACAGATTTGTAAACTTCCCCACACGTGAGGTCACCTGATTTGAAAATAAGGTCACAAGAGAAAATTAGCGCTTGGTTCATAGAACCAGGGTTAAGTCAGTAACCTCCGGTAGCTGCTAGATGCGGTTGTAATAAACAGAACAGTTTGTTTTCTTCCTACAAATGTGTTTCTATCTTTGAACGGTTTAAGCAACAAAATATTGTGACCCCATCACTGAAAGATAAGACCCTCAGTAACAAGTACGTGCCACAGAAGGCTGATGAGGGGAGGACGGCTCATAATAATGGCTGGGATGGGGTAAATTAAATGGTATCAACCAAATGGAAACCATGTGTTTGATGAGTTCGATACCATTCCATTGATGCCGTTCCAGCCATTAATATGGGCCCGTCCTCCCCAATTAAGGTGCCACCAACCTTCTGTGGTACGGATGTACAGTATATCACAAAAGTGAGTACACCCCTCTGTCATGCATAGGTGTAATAGGTGGCAGGGAAGTCAGGCGCAGGAGAGTCAAATGGAGTGTAAATATGGAGTCTTTTAATAAAGTTCCACGAGTATGCTCCATAACAATAAATGTACAAACAAACAAAACATGGGTACGAAGACCCGACGCGCACCTATACAAACAATCACACTACACTGACAACAAATCAATCTCCGACAAAGACAGAGGGTTAAATACACAACAGGTAATGAATGGGATTGAAAACAGGTGTGTGGGAAGACAAGACAAAACCAATGGAAAATGAAAAAAGGATCAATTATGGCTAGAAGACCGGTGACGTCGAACGCCGAGCACCGCCCGAACAAGGAGAGGCAACGACTTCAGCAGAAGTGACAGAACCCTCCCCCTCGTGACAGTACCCCCCCTGACGCGCAGCTCCAGCTGCGCGTCGACACTGGCCTCGGGGACGACCCGGAGGGCGAGGTGCAGGGCGATCCGGATGGAGACGGTGGAATTCTGATAACATGGAAGGATCTAACACGTCCTCCACCGGAACCCAGCATCTCTCCTCCGGCCCGTACCCCTCCCAGTCCACGAGGTACTGAAGGCCCCTTGCCCGACGTCTCGAATCCAAAACGGATCGAACAGAGTATGTCGGAACCCCCTCGATGTCTAGAGGAGGCGGAGGAACATCACGCACTTCAGCCTCCTGGAGCGGGCCAGCCACCATCGGCCTGAGGATAGACACATGGAACGAGGCATTAATACGGTAATGAGTGGGTAGTTGTAACCTATAACATACCTCGTTCACTCTCCTCAGGACTTTAAACGGCCCCACAAACCGCGGACCCAGCTTCCGGCAGAGCAGGCAAAGGGGCAGGTTTCGGGTCGAGAGCCAGACCCTGTCCCCTGGTGCGAACACTGGGGCCTCACTGCGGCGACGGTCTGCGCCAATTTTCTGGCGCCTTATGGCACGCTGAAGGTGGACGTGGGCTGCCTCCCAGGTTTCCTCAGCGTGCTGAAACAAATTGTCCACCGCAGGGGCCTCGGTCTGGCTCTGATGCCAAGGAGCCAGAACCGGCTGATACCCTAATACACATTGAAAGGGAGTAAGGTTAGTGGAGGAGTGACGTAGCGAGTTCTGAGCCATCTCTGCCCAGGGCACGAACTTCGCCCACTCCCCCGGCCGATCCTGGCAATAAGACCGCAGAAACCTACCCACATCCTGGTTAACTCTCTCCACCTGCCCATTACTCTCGGGGTGAAAACCTGAGGTAAGACTAACCGAGATCCCCAGACGCTCCATGAACGCCTTCCAGACCCTTGATGTGAACTGGGGACCCCGATCAGACACTATATCCTCAGGCACCCCATAGTGCCGGAAAACGTGTGTAAACAGGGCCTCTGCAGTTTGTAAGGCCGTAGGGAGACCGGGCAAAGGGAGGAGACGACAGGACTTTGAAAACCGATCCACAACAACCAGGATCGTGGTGTAACCCTGTGAAGGTGGAAGATCAGTCAAAAAATCCACCGACAGGTGCGACCATGGCCGTTGAGGAACGGGTAGAGGTTGTAGCTTACCTCTGGGCAGGTGTCTAGGAGCCTTGCACTGGGCACACACCGAACAGGAAGAAACATAAACCCTCACATCCTTAGCTAAAGTGGGCCACCAGTACCTTCCTTCAAGACAGCGCATCATCCGACCTATCCCAGGATGACCAGAGGAGGGTGACGTGTGAGCCCAATATATCAATCGGTCGCGGACAGCAGACGGAACGTACAGACGACCAGCTGGACACTCAGGGGGAGAAAGCTCTGCACATGACGCCCGCTCAATGTCCGCGTCCAGCTCCCACACTACCGGCGCCACCAGACACGAAGCTGGGAGTATGGGAGTGGGATCCATGGACCGCTCCTCTGTGTCATACAGCCGAGACAATGCGTCTGCCTTAACGTTCTGGGAGCCTGGTCTGTAAGAAAGAGTAAACACAAAACGAGTGAAAAACATGGCCCACCTTGCCTGGCGAGGATTCAATCTCTTCGCCTGCCGGATGTACTCCAGATTGCGGTGGTCAGTCCAGATGAGAAAAGGGTGTTTAGCCCCCTCAAGCCAATGCCTCCACACCTTCAAGGCTTCTACGACAGCTAACAGCTCTTGGTTCCCCACATCATAGTTTCGCTCCGCTGGGCTGAGCTTCTTCGAAAAGAAACCACAGGGGCGAAGTTTCAGTGGCGTACCCGAACGCTGAGAGAGCACTGCTCCTATCCCAGCTTCGGATGCGTCCACCTCCACTATGAATGGCAAAGAGGGATCCGGATGAGCCAGCACAGGCACAGAGGTAAACAGAGTCTTCAGGTGCTCAAAAGCCCTGTTCGCCTCAGCCGACCACTGCAAGCGCACCGGGCCCCCCTTTAGCAGTGAGGTAATGGGAGCTGCCACCTGACCAAAACCCCGGATAAACCTCCGGTAGTAATTGGAAAACCCCAAAAAATGCTGCAACTCCTGTAATGCGGTCGCTCTCCATCTCCACTCCTGAAGTGGAAATCCGATGCCCTAGGAAGGAGATGGATTGTTGGAAAAACAAGCATTTCTCATCCTTGACATATAGATCATGCTCCAACAGGCAACCAAGCACCCTGCGCACCAGGGACACATGCTCGGCGCGTGTAGCAGAGTATATCAGAATATCATCGATATACACCACTACACCCTGCCCGTGCAGGTCCCTGAAGATCTCATCTACAAATGATTGGAAAACTGATGGAGCATTCATCAACCCATATGGCATGACCAGGTACTCATAATGACCTGAGGTAGTGCTAAATGCCGTCTTCCACTCATCACCCTTCTTAATACGCACCAGATTGTACGCACTCCTGAGATCCAACGTGCCCCGTGCATTAACTCAATAACCGTATTGATCAGAGGTAGCGGGTAGCTATATTTCACTGTGATTTTATTAAGACCTCGGTAATCAATGCCGACTTCGGCAGAAGTTGTGACACCCTCACATTTTTGTAAATATTTGAGTATATCTTTTCATGTGACAACACTGAAGAAATGACACTTTGCTACAATGTAAAGTAGTGAGTGTACAGCTTGTATAACAGTGTAAATTTGCTGTCCCCTCAAAATAACTCAAACACACAGCCATTAATGTCTAAACCGCTGGCAACAAAAGTGAGTACAACCCTAAGTGAAAATGTCCAAATTGGGCCCAAAGTGTCAATATTTTGTGTGGCCACCATCATTTTCTAGCACTGCCTTAACCCTCTTGGGCATGGAGTTCACCAGAGCTTCACAGGTTGCCACTGGAGTTCTCTTCCACTCCTCTATGACGACATTACGGAGCTGGTGCATATTAGAGACCTTGCATTCCTCCACCTTCCGTTTGAGGATGCCCCACAGATGCTCAATAGGGTTTAGGTCTGGAGACATGCTTGGCCAGTCCATCACCTTTACCCTCAGCTTCTTTAGCAAGGCAGTGGTCGTCTTGGAGGTGTGTTTAGGGTCGTTATCATGTTGGAATACTGCCCTGCGGCCCAGTCTCCGAAGGGAGGGGGGATCATGCTCTGCTTCAGTATGTCACATTACATGTTGGCATTCATGGTTCCCTCAAAGAACTGTAGCTCCCCAGTGCCGGCAGCACTCATGCAGCCCCAGACCATGACACTCCCACCACCATGCTTGACTGTAGGCAAGACACACTTGTCTTTGTACTCCTCACCTGGTTTCCGCCACACACGCTTGACACCATCTGAACCAAATAAGTGTATCTTGGTCTCATCAGACCACAGGACATGGTTCCAGTAATCCATGTCCTTAAATCTGCTTGTCTTCAGCAAACTGTTTGCGGGCTTTCTTGTGCATCATCTTTAGAAGAGGCTTCCTTCTGGGACGACAGCCATGCAGACCAATTTGATGCAGTGTACAGCGTATGGTCTGAGCACTGACAGGCTGACCCCCCCACCCCTTCAACCTCTGCAGCAATGCTGGCAGCACTCGTACGTCTATTTCCCAAAGACAACCTCTGGATATGACGCTGAGCACGTGCACTCAACTTCTTTGGTCGACCTGTTCTGAGTGGAACCTGTCCAGTTAAACCGTTTCAGGGTCTTGGCAATCTTCTTATAGCCCATCTTTATGTAGAGCAACAATTCTTTTTTTCAGATCCTCAGAGAGTTGTTTGCCATGAGGTGCCATGTTGAACTTCCAGTGACAAGTCAGTATGAGGGAGTGGGAGAACCATGACACCAAATGAACACACCTGCTCCCCATTCACATCTGAGACCTTGTAACACTAACGAGTCACATGACACCGGGGAGGGAAAATGGCTAATTGGGCCCAATTTGGACATTTTCACTTAGGGGTGTACTCACTTTTGTTGCCATCGGGTTAGACACTAATGGCTGTGTGTTGAGTTATTTTGAGGGGACAGCAAATTTACACTGTTATACAAGCTGTACACTCACTACTTTACATTGTAGCAAAGTGTCATTTCTTCAGTGTTGTCACATGAAAAGAAATACTGAAATATTTACAAAAATGTGAGGGGTGTACTCACTTTTGTAATATACTATACATACCTACTGTTTCCCTATACCCTACCCACAAGTCATTAGATTAGAACCTGTGGGAAAAATAACATAATTAATTATGATGTTCTTTTCAACACAGAATATCAATAACCATTATTGCCTGATGATCTTCTGAACTTCCCAATACCTTTCTAGTGCATTTCAGTCACTTTTTTATTTGATTTATTAGGATCCCCATTAGCCGACGCCAATGGCTACAACTTGTCTTACTAAGGTCCAACATATAACGAAAAATATATTACACTTCAAACCATACTGTCTTCAGATTGAAATACTGTCGAAAATACTGTCAGTCTGATTTGTAATAGACTGTAGTAGCCCAAATGTAAAAAGCAAACATTGATTACATAAAGTTTTTACATGGTGGGGTCTTGAAAAATGTTTGATATCAAGATGGGGTTGAGGGCCAAAATAGTTTGCGAACCCCTGCCTGTGTAACACGATCCAAGGGGCAAATCAATCAGTGACTCATGGCTCAATTTGCTTTGCCACATTATTACAAGTTCTTGTTCACTCTTGCATCAGGGTTCTCTGTGACTTTACCTTAGAACCATAATAGTATGGGCTGCCCATCCAAGAAGTGACGCTCAAAGATTCCGATTTTGTGCTGCTTTCAAGACAACTTGGAAACTCGGACCCTCCGAGTAAAAATATCCTTACGCTTCCTATTGGTTCCTAACGTTTTTGGAGTAAAGGTTCCTATTGGTTGATTCTGACACTTTCCAAGCAGGAAACTCAGAGTTCATCTTTCTTGCTGCATTCAGACAACTCGGAAATCGGAAACACAGAAATGTCCGACTTCAAAACTTGTAGAAAGATGAGCTCTGATGCCGCACTCACGTTATGTCAGAAACTCTGTGTATCCGACTTGTTAACCAAGGCAGAAGAGTTGGATCCAGAAGCTCTACTCAAATAGCTTACATTCATTTTAACTCGGAGGCCCGAGTTTCCAACATGACAAGAACGTTGCATGAGTTTCCCACTTCCAACTCTTCCGCCTAGGTTAACAAGTTGGATATTTCCGAGACACGGGGCGGGGGCCTATGCATATTTATAAACAATAGCTGGTGCACGATATCTAAGGAAGTCTCAGGGTTTTGCTCGCCTAAAGTAGAGTATGTCATGATAAGCTGTAGACCACACTATCTACCTAGAGAGTTTTCTTATGTATTTTCGTAGCTGTCTATATACCACCACAGACTGAGGCTGGCACTAAAACCACACTCAATGAGATGTATTCCGCATTAAGCAAACAGGAAAACGCTCATCCAGAGGCGGCGCTCCTAGTAGACAGGGACTTTAATGCAGGGAAACTTAAATCAGTTTTACCTCATTTCTATCAGCATGTTAAATGTGCAACCAGAGGTAAAACATTTCTAGACCACCTTTACTCCACACACAGAAACACGCACAAAGCTGTCCCTTGCCCTCCATTTGGCAAATCTGACCATAATTCTATCCTCCTGATTCCGGCTTACAAGCAAAAATTAAAGCAGGAAGCACCAGTGACTGGAATATGTTCTGGGATTCTTCTGATGGCATTGAGGAGTACACAAACATCAGTCACTGGCTTTATCAATAAGTGCATCGAGGACATTGTCCTCACAGTGACTGTACGTACATACCCTAACCAGAATCCATGGATTACAGGCAACATTTGCACTGAGCTAAAGGGTAGAGCTGCTGCTTTCAATTATAACCCGGAAGCTTATTAGAAATCCCGCTATGCCCTCCGACGAACAATCAAACAAAGCAAGGCAAACATCAATACAGGACTAAGATCGAATCGTACTACACCGGCTGCGACACTTGATGGATGTAGCAGGGCTTGCAAACTATTACAGACTACAAAGGGAAGCACAGCTAAGAGCTTCCCAGTGAAACAAGCTAAATAACTTCTATGCTCGCTTCGAGGCAAGTAACACTGAAACAAGCATGAGAGCATCAGCTGTTCCGGAAAACTGTGTGATCACGCTCTCCGCGGCCGATGTGAGTAAGACCTTTAAACAGGTCAACATTCCCAAGACCGCTGGGCCAGACGGGTTACCAGGACGTGTATTCCGAGCATGCGCTGACCAACTGACATTTTCAACTGCTCCCTGTCTGAGTCTGTAATAGCAACATGTTTTAAGCAGACCACCATAGTCCCTGTGCCCAAGAACACGAAGGTAACCTGCCTAAATGACTACCGACCCGTAGCACTCACATCTTTAGCCATGAAATGCTTTGAAAGCCTGGTCATGGTTCACACCAACACCATTATCCCAGAAACCCTAGACCTACTCCAACAGATCCACTGATGATGCAATCTCTATTGCACTCCACACTGCCCTTTCCGACCTGGACAAAAGGGACACCTATGTATGTGAGAATGCTATTCATTGATTACAGCTCAGCGTTCAACACCATAGTCCCTTCGAAGCTCATCACTAAGCTAAGGACCCCCCCCCACACACCAACGCTGCTGCTATTATCTATGCATAGCTATTTTAATAATTCCACCTACATGTACATAAATACCTCAACACCGGTGCCCACCGCACTTTGACACATTGACTCTGTACATTTACCGCCGGTATATAGCCACGCTATTGTTATTTACTGCTGCTCTTTAATTATTTGTTATTCTTATCTCTACTTTTTTTTAGGGATTTTCTTAAAACTGCATTGTTGGTACCTGTTGTATTCGGCGTGTGTGACAAATAAAATGTGATTTGGTTTGATTTGAAAGTATCCGAATCAACCAACAGGAAGCTAGCTCTACGTTTCGAAGTCCAGAGATTTCCTATAGGCGGGTTCACAACAACAGAGCTTCGGAGGCAATAGAACGCGGAAGTAAATTTACAATAGTAAAGGTGCTAAACCAAATCGAAAAAAGTATTGTATCTAGTGTAGGCCTATTATTCTCATAAACGTAGCTATAATAATACGTTTAGTAGATTTAGTGAAGTGACGCTGGAGTATTATGAACGCGGAATTGGAAGAACAGGAGGATGAACTGCTGGCGCTCGCGAGTATCTACAGTCAGGAGTTCAGACGGGCTGTGTCAGGATTGGGTGGGGAAATCCGGGTCTCTTTGGACCTTCCTCGGGACTTCAGTGTGATTGTCAAAGCAGGTTTGGATTCAAATCATAGTCATTATTTTATCATTTATGCAAATCACCTCAGCTCACAATTTAGAGACCGTTATATGAGTATTGAATTATTTTGATCTCACTACCAGTTTTATTGTAGCCTTTATTTCGGTTATGCTACAATACACATTGACAAAATATATATTCTATACTCAGGTTATTCTAGTAAAGCAGATGAGTGGTATCCAGGCTTCTTTTGTCTTTATTGTGATACCAAGGTGACAAGCACAGAGATTATGTCATATCTTTCCTCCCTCCTCTGGTGCTGACCTTCGACCTACCTTTGGATTACCCCTCCACCTCATCACCCGAGTTTATACTGAGCTGTAAGTGGCTCTCCCATAGTCAGGTATGTTTAGATCAAAAATGTATTCAATACTGTGAAGTGTATTGAGTTTTAGACATAATTTGTATGTGTAGTAATCATTGATTAATGTCTCAGCTCTCAGCAGTGTGTAAGCATTTGGATGAGATATGGGAGGACACTGTGGGCAGTGTGGTCCTCTTCTACTGGGTCCAGTTCCTCAGAGACGACCTGCTTGACTTCCTGAATATCCGGCCACCGCTGGAGATCCCTGTCAATGACCAGGGCCAAGCCACTCCATCTACTGAGGGCAGCGAGGCTGGAAACTCTCAGGGGGAAGCAGAAGGTAGTGTAGTTGAAACCTCTGATGAGGCTGCAGTGTCCCTGGACCCAAGGGCCCTGTCAATGTTAGCCACAGACACAGACCTCCTGGTGCATCTGCTGGACTATGATGAGAGACAGAGGCTGAGAGTGTTCGAGGGACAGGCATATGACTGTGGGATCTGCTTCATGAGCAAGTTAGGCTGTAGTCAATACAGAAAGTGCGGCCATATTTATTGCAACGAATGCATGTCGGAGTACTTCACGGTCCAGATCAGAGACGGGAACGTCCGTGGCCTTAACTGTCCAGAGCCTGAGTGCAGCGCCACAGCTACACCCTCACAGGTAATGAAAAACTGAAGTGAATAGATTATTCTAGTTTATTCTAGAGATCGAAGTTGAAATACAGTTTCCTCAGGGAATATCTGAAGTTAACCTGTGTGAAACTATGTGGAAACTAAACCCAGAGAATTAACTGTTGTTTAAGGTGAAGCGGTTGGTTGGGGAGGAGTTATTCACCCGTTATGACCGCCTCCTGCTCCAGTCCACACTGGACCGCATGGCTGACGTGATTTACTGCGCCCGCAAGGCCTGTGTTGCCCCAGTGGTGCTGGAACCGGACACAACCGCTGCTCTCTGCCCCTCCTGTCGCTATGCCTTCTGCACTATCTGTCGCAAGACTTACCATGGCACCTCCCACTGTAAACTGAGGGCAAACACACTCCTGACCTCAGGCTCTGACTCAGCTGCTGAGTCATCCTATGCAGGTGTACCTCAGACAGACGGTAAGAGAAACCATTCAGTGTAAGTTATATGCAACCAAATGAACCACATGCAAGCCTGTTGATCAGTCACACTTTCAGAGCCTTGGTGCTGTGTGAAAACCTAAAATTAAAGTGTATGATTGTGGAAGGTAACTTAGAATAGAATGTTTCAATAATTCTTAAAGAAATAATAAACACAATTAATGTATTTGAGATGCTGTGCTTCTAAGCACTGTCATGGCATTTTAAGTATCCAATGTTTAGCTCTATCCACTGTTGAGTCATTCCAGGTTGCTTTGGCTCAATCAAACTCTTATCCCAGCTTGTGCGCCATTTTCTGTGTTTGTCTGTTTCTGCCTGTAGCTGGGCTCCAGGGCCTATGGGAAGATTATGCCTCAGGCAGTGGGGAGAGGAGAATGTTCCTGGAGAAACGCTATGGGAAACACATTCTCAACACAGTGGTGGAAGAGAGCCTGAGTGAAGGCTGGAAAGGCCAGAACAGCAAAAAATGTCCATCCTGCCGTGCCAACATACAGGTAAGCCTGAGCTCTATAACCAGCCTATTGTACCTTTGACATGGCATGGCTTGACGTCATCTTCGTGACCAGTGTCTATCCTCTCATTACAGAAGACCGGTGGCTGTAACAAGATGGCCTGTTTCACCTGTGGTCAGTACTTCTGCTGGGTGTGCCTTAGTATCCTGGACAAAAATAACCCTTACAAGCACTATGAAAACCCTAACACTGCCTGCTATAATGCCACATTTGACTGACAGTAATGTTGTGCTACTGTTTGATAACCCTGTGCATGTTATTTTACAGCTCAAGTTCAGATCAAATCATATTTATAGTCAATGCTATCAGATTACTACATGAGCTTTCTAAAATCTTAGGCATGGAACAAAACCTGCTGCTCAAATACCTTGACCCATTTGTTTCCTGGTGCACCTAAGTGCAACTCAGCCAAGGTTATGTATGAACGCAATAAAATATAACCTCGCAGAAATGCAGGCTTTTTCAGACCCTTGAAAAGTGCTTCTTACAGTTCTTTAACACATTTAAATCTTTCTTTAAGATTTACCTCAGTCTTTGGCCAAATATGCAGTCAATAATGAAGCTTCATTCTATGCTTCAATATAGTGTACATCAGGGCTCTCCAACCCTGTTCCTGAAGAGCTACCGTCCAGTAGGTTTTCCCTCCAACCCTAATCTAGCACACCTGATTCTAATAATTAGCTGGTTGATAAACTGAATCAGGTTAGTTACATCTGAGGTTGGAGCGAAAACCTACAGGAGGGTAGCACTCCAGGAACATGGTTGGCGAGCCCTGGTGTACATTAATAGCTTTAAAAATAAGAATTTTCTCTGTGACAAGCATCACAACAATAAATATTTTCAAAAGTCTAAAACCTAATATTGATGGATTCTTGCAGTGTCTGTATGTCATTTTTCATGTTTACAACAATTTCCCTGTAATAATACATTTTTATAACCTCTGGATTCTCGCAGATTCAGGAATTGCTGAAGAATTGCAACATTTACCTGGAGCTAACTCTGCAAATACCACTGCTGGGTGATTTGAAAAGTCATAGTCAATAGTCAAATCCAAACTGGATGTTGTTCAGCGATAGATGGGAGGGGTTGAGGATAGCTGAAGGATGGGACTAAAAACAAACAGAAAGATAACTAATGTCAAATATACTGTGTCCGTAAAATGTATATAGTATGTATAAGCTGTAAATAGAAGCCTACGTGTTGTTGTCCATTAGTTTACTACAATTAGGGGAGGAGTGGAAGGGTTAGGGGAAAATAATAAAGGAAAATATATACAAGTATGTATATATATATACACATATATATTTAAAATAATATATCTATTAATATCTATTTATTAAAAATATATATACAGTGAGGGAAAAAAGTATTTGATCCCCTGCTGATTTTGTACATTTCCCCACTGACAAAGAAATGATCAGTCTATAGTTTTAATGGTAGGTTTATTTGAACACTGAGAGACAGAATAACAACAAAAAAATCCAGAAAAACGCATGTCAAAAATGTTATAAATTGATTTGCATTTGAATGAGGGAAATAAGTATTTGACCCCTCTGTAAAACATGACTTAGTACCTGGTGGCAAAACCCTCTGGTGGCAATATATATATATATGCCATTTAGCAGATGCTTTTATCCAAAGCGACTTACAGTCATGTGTGCATACATTCTACGTATGGGTGGTCCCGGGAATCGAACCCACTACCCTGGCGTTACAAGCGCCATGCTCTACCAACTGTGCTACAGAAGGACCAGATGTTTCTTGTAGTTGGCCACCAGGTTTGCACACATCTCAGGAGGGATTTTGTCCCACTCCTCTTTGCAGATATTCTCAGAGTCATTAAGGTTTCGAGGCTGACGTTGGCAACTCAAACTTTCAGCTCCCTCCACAGATTTTCTATGGGATTAAGGTCTGGAGACTGGCTAGGCCACTCCAGGATCTTAATGTGCTTCTTCTTGAGCCATTCCTTTGTTGCCTTGGTCGTGTGTTTTGGGTCATTGTCATACTGGAATACCCATCCACGACCCATTTTCAATGCCCTGCTGAGGGAAGTAGGTTCTCACCCAAGATCTGACGGTACATGGCCCCGTCCATCGTCCCTTTGATGCGGTGAAGTTGTCCTGTCCCCTTAGCAGAAAAACACCCCCAAAGCATAATGTTTCCACCTCCATGTTTGACGGTGAGGATGGTGTTCTTGGGGTCATAGGCATCATTCCTCCTCCAAACACGGCGAGTTGAGGCCAAAGAGCTCCATTTTGGTCTCATCTGACCACAACACTTTCACCCAGTTGTCCTCTGAATCATTCAGATGTTCATTGGCAAACGTCAGACGGGCATGTATATGTGCTTTCTTGAGCAGGGGGACCTTGCGGATGCGCAGGATTTCAGTCCTTCACGGCGTTGTGGTTTACCAATTGTTTTCTTGGTAACTATAGTCCCAGCTGCCTTGAGATCATTGACAAGATCCTCCCGTGTAGTTCTGGGCTGATTCCTCACCGTTCTCATGATCATTGCAACTCCACGAGGTGAGATCTTGCATGGAGCCCCAGGCCGAGGGAGGTTGACAGTTCTTTTGTGTTTCTTCCATTTGCGAATAATCGCACCAACTGTTGTCACCTTCTCACCAAGCTGCTTGGCGATGGTCTTGTAGCCCATTCCAGACTTGTGTAGGTCTACAATCTTGTCCCTGACATCCTTGGAGAGCTCTTTGGTCTTGGCCATGGTGGAGAGTTTGGAATCTGATTGATTGATTGCTTCTGTGGACAGGTGTCTTTTATACAGGTAACAAACTGAGATTAGGAGCACTTCCTTTAAGAGTGTGCTCCTAATCTCAACCTGTGCTCCTAATCTCAGCTCATTACCTGTATAAAAGACACCTGGGAGCCAGAAATCTTTGTGATTGAGAGGGGGTCAAATACTTATTTCCCTCATTAAAATGCAAATCAATTTATAACATTTTTGACATGCGTTTTTCAGGATTTTTTGTTGTTCTGTCTCTCACTGTTCAAATAAACCTACCATTACAATTATAGACTGATCATTTCTTTGTCAGTGAGCAAACGTACAAAATCAGCAGGGGATCAAATATTTTTTTCCCCCACTGTATATAGGTTTGGAAAAGATCCAGAGAATTACATTGATAGAAGTCACAACCTATCTGCAATATTAAGCTGATCTACCACCTAAAATATATATTTTTTAAATAATCTGGTCAGACAAGATTAATGATAGGAATGCAGTCATACCTCCATTTCCTTACCATGCAGGGAGGAGGAGCTCTACCTAAACAGGATAAACAGGACATGAGAGTAGATAACTCCAAAAGACTTCACTGACATTAACCTTAAAGGTTTAGAAGAAGACAGACAGAATAATTGGCACTTATCAGAATGGGTTGTTACACTGCACTCATTGCTCTTCTGTTTATCCTTCACACGGTAAATGGACAGACTACTACAGGTAGGTGGAGCACACACACATACCGTATATTAACCTTTTCTTACATGAAAATGTAGTCAAGGACTTCAATACAAAATGTTATGTTAACATTTTAGCCATTTTATTAGTCTTGTACTGTACACTGGTTATCCCATATCAACGTGAGAATAAAACATTCCTAAACAGTAGTGTTGATAATAAATACGACACAAATAAATTGAATAGGCTTTCCAGTCCATTTATATATTGTTTTGCGAAACCTTTCTTAACTCTTCTGCATGAATGACTCCAATTTGTCTTGCGGTTTGTCCTCTGAGAACAGCAACTCCACCATCGATCACTACTGATCCACCATTGAGCTCAGCAGCCCCACAGTCAAGTGGGACTCCTGTCCAACTGTCAAGCTCAACAGCCACTTCATCCTCAACAACTTCACCATCAGATACAACAGCTTCATCAGTTGGTATAACACCCTCGTCAACAGATGTAAAACCCTCACTGGTTCGTGCCCCATCTCAAGTGTCAAACACAGACAATCGTACATCTATTGCAACAACTAAAGCATCAAGTTTGACGCGTCAACGTCCAAATGCAACAGCTCTGCCATCAAATGTAACAACTCCATCTACCAATACAAGCTCTCAGAGTGCATGGACAACTCTGGCCACTATAGGCGGGTCATTGAATACCACTCAATATCACTTTGACAATTTGTCGACACCATTTCCTAAGATTAATGGAACTAGCCCAGTTCCTCTGGTGGCTTCATTCTCAAGTAAGTTTCTCAGACAAAATAAATTATGAATCAAATCCTGCTGTAAATATAACTACCATATACTTGAATTATTGTCCCATCATTTTAAAATGTTCCTTTTTTGATTACAGAATTTACATTCAGATTACATAATTTACATTCAGTAGCAAGGTAAAGTACACCTATGCTTTTAACATATTTTCATACTTGTTTCATATGTTTGCATTCTAGGGAGATGTTCTTCAAATCCACCTCTGTGTTGTCTTGGACTCAACAATTCCTGTTTCAGAGGGTGCTTCTGTGATGTGGCCTGTATAAGGTCGAAAGATTGCTGCCCAGACTTCCAGACTACTTGTGTGACAGGTATAGCTGGGCCATTGTTTTATCATCTCTGTTTTTATGGAGGCCCTTGATCACTATTAATAATAGTTGTAAAATCTTGAAATTGTAGAAACTTCAAATTGTAAACATGCCACTTGTGTCTGAGGTGGCATCATTTACTGTCTTTGTTTATAGGTGTGCAGATTGGATCAGCCACGGTGTCCTCAGTCTCCAACGCAACCAATGCAACCAACGCAACCAACGCAACCAATGCAACCAACGCAACCAACGCAACCAATGCAACCAACGCAACCAACGCAACCAACACAATCAATGCAACCAACACAACCAATGCAACCAACGCAACCAATTCCACTTCCACATCATTCCCAGTGTTCTCATTTCCAGGTTCCTTTAGTTTTCTCCTCTACCACATCAAAATGTGATTTTTTTTAAATACATTTTATCAAGGCTTTACAGTTAACCTTCCTGTTCAATCATTTATGTTTTTCCAATCATCCTAAAGGAAATTGTTCTGCACGGCCGGCCTTGTGCTGTAAAGGCGCCAACGTGAACTGCTTCAGAGGGTGCTTCTGTGACGAGGTTTGTCAGACTCTAAATGACTGCTGTCCTGACTATGCAGATACCTGCACAAAAGGTCAGAACCCTTGATCCCTCTTTTTTAAATAATTAACAATTCAAGCATACATGATGTGTTTGATACTATTTTGCTCTGTACCTCTTTTGGGAAACACCAAAAACTGGAACTGAGTTTCAGTGTCACAGGACACCAACATCGAAGAGGGATGGTTGAAAGATTATATTTTTTTGCCATTAACTCAAAGTATGTAATGTTTTTTTAGACATTCAGAAGGTGATTGGTAGTGGAACTATATCCATTCTTGCTCCACCCAATTCAACTGATGCGTCTCTTGAAGTGTCTATTCAGAATGTAAGTGCTTCTGCTTTCTCTTTGCCTATCTCAACACTCAGAAACAACAAATGCCCTACTTACATATATACATTTGAGTCATTTAGCAGATGCTCTTTTCAGAGCGACCAACACCCTTAACTGTTCGTCCATTTGCCAGGGTGACATAGATCAGAATCAGCCATAGAAGACCGGAAAGACTTGATTTTTGAATCTGCAGAAATATGTAGTTAGGTTGCATTGATCTCTCACTTTGTCTATCTCCTTGTGAACAACACCCTCCTTCTCTACCTCCTCCTTCTCAGGCTGCATTACAGCTGCAGACCTATCTCAAGACAACATACACTGAAATCAGCTCCTTCAGAATCATCAAACTTAAGAAGACCGGAAAGACTTAATTTGTAAATCTGCTCAAACACATCAAAAATATGTGATTGCATTTTAGATTAGATTGAATTTTTCTTTCTCTTTGTGTGATGAAACTAAACATAATTGATTATATTACAACGTAAAGCACTTGTAATAGATACTTCTAATGTATATCTGGCTTGATGGGTACTATGTGGGAGAACAATAATATGTGAATTGTATTGGTCACATACACATATTTAGCAGATGTTATTGTGGGTATAATGAAATGCTTGTGTACAGAGAAATGCTTTGCACGGCTGTCTGTGGATGAGATATGTCTTTAATGTAATTTCTCAAATAAATTGTCACACTTATTGGACTAAACATTCAACATGAAAGGAATCATACAATACTGTTCCTTCCTGAACAAGCAGGAAGTTGCCAGTAGAGGTCATAGTAACACAGTTTTCCATTGCATGATGCTTTCCTTGCCATTCTCCTGTATAGAGTAAACCACATTTCTTGATCTGGGTAGCTTCTTCGGTTTTACCAGCAGGGGTCCCCAGTTCCCACTATACAGTAGTGGACATTTTTAATATGCCTAGAAATGGCTTCTCATCTCAATATCCTGAAACTCTAGGACACCACCAATGTCTGAATGTTAATGTTACAATTCGATAACTCAGACAGTTCAATTATTAATTTGCCTTTGTATCCAGGGATATTTATGTTGTGTTTGTCTCCACTGACAGTCTCTGTCACATTTGCCCAGTCGGCCTATATTGACACAAACCTAATGCAATTCAACTGGTTAATTTCATTGATCACATTACCCACTCATTGTATTTGTCTCTCATGAAGGAATGTAAGGATCTAGTCATGTATCATCACCTACTATCCTAAACCACAATGGTTACAATCTTCCTGCTCCTTAAAACAGATGAGATAATACTATTGTTATTGTAGTGCAATAATGCGGATAATGCTTTTTGTGACGAAGACATAGACCGTTAATGTTGCCATAATGAAAGAAAGACAGGACTACCGGAAAAGGTGTGTGACGGAGACTCTTGCGCTCTGTCGCGTGTGTGATGGAGAGCAAATTAGATAGAAAGTGGTATCTAAGATATTTAGTTGGTAGGAACATCGGGGAATAGATCAGATATAACAAAAGTCAAGAAGTCAACAAAGCAAGTGTATTAACAATTCAACTGTAGAGCTATTATGTGATCGTGCATTTGAGAGCTGATGAAGGGAGGGGCTAGAGACCAGGAACGTACTGAATTGGATGACACCGTGCGGGCGCAAGAATAACATATAATGGAATTAAAGGAAAGGGAGATATTCTGATTAATCAAAATTGTTTTTTCTTTTTTGGAATACAAATCTGTCGGCTTGAAGCTTTTAATTTCGAGATTGGACATATACTTTCGCCTGCACGTATCGGACATTTTACTATGATGCGGGGCCCTCGCTGTGCAATGATAAAGGCTCGACAGTCGCCTTTGACAATCTGTTCAAAACGTCTGATGTGTCTTTTGCCGAGGAGATCCTGTTAGAATATGGCCAAATCTATAGGAAGGTGTCGGTGTGCTTCTAATCGAAATAACGCACTTTTCGAGGCTGATCCATTCGAAATTGGGCGACTGTAATTGTATAGGTCATCTCTCCATCCTTGTCTGGTATGTGGCCGCCGATGATGCCTCTTTTTCTTTAAGAACTACTGATATAATGTGGACTGTGCAGTGTGTAGCCAAATGTTTATGCATTATTATCCCAGTGTAGGCTGTATGAGATATCGATTTATTATGGTAGTGTGTTGTAGGCTAACTGATCAGCTTGCACAATATAAATAAGAGCAACCATGACAGTAATGAATTAAAACAGTGCATTATTATTTATTAGCAGTAGGCCTAATGGTATTACTAATATTATTATTACTGTCGTTATTAGTTGTAGAATCCAAGTAATGGTGGCTGTATAGTTATTCGTCTAGGCCTAGATCATCTCATAAATATGCCTGCTATGATACCGTTTTGGCATATTCTCATTCTCTGACTTATTTTTTCGAGTTACAATAGGCTACAAACCAAAACTGTCAGGAGAATCAGAGCTTAGAGGCCTGGTCATGAATAAGCTACTGTAATAAAACATATACATGTTATGAGTCATGCTGTATGCCACTTACCGATTCCCCTGGAGCTGCATCACAGCTCTTCAGGAAAGTCTCCAGGCCCTTGCTAGGTGTCAGGCTTATTAGGTGTATGCGCACTGCCAGGTCACTTCCTGGAATTGATCTCACCTTCTCCAAGGAAATGGTCTGCTCATCTCTTAACAAATCAAATTCAAATCAAATGTATTTATATAGCCCTTCGTACATCAGCTGATATCTCAAAGTGCTGTACAGAAACCCAGCCTAAAACCCCAAACAGCAAGCAATGCAGGTGTAGAAGCACGGTGGCTAGGAAAAACCTCCTAGAAAGGCCAAAACCTTGGAAGAAACCTAGAGAGGAACCCGGCTATGAGGGGTGGCCAGTCCTCTTCTAGCTGTGCCGGGTGGAGATTATAACAGAACATGGCCAAGCTGTTCAAATGTTCATAAATGACCTGCATGGTCAAATAATAATAATCACAGTAGTTGTCGAGGGTGCAGCAAGTTAGCACCTCAGGAGTAAATGTCAGTTTTCTTTTCATAGCCGATCATTCAGAGTATCTCTACCACTCCTGCTGTCTCTAGAGAGCTAAAAACAGCAGGTTTGGGACAGGTAGCATGTCCGGTGAACAGGTCAGGGTTCCATAGCAGCAGCACGCTGGTACTTCCAAAGCTGCCTGCAGCAGCCTATATTTGGAGAGAAGGCAGTGGAATCTGCCTAATAAAGGTATCTTCCTCAGGAGCGTCATGCACCAAATATTTTATAGGGGGCAGGAAGTAGAGTAGGCCTACGTGCAGTTGGAGGGGAGGGGGTGTTTTCGAAGAATTGAGCATTTATCAAACACCTGAAACAGCTTTTTATCGGCAATCTAGAGCCATAATCATTATGCCTAATTCTGTTCTGCAGGGGGTGTCATTATGACTGTAGTAAATCACACATTTCAATATACTGAACTAACATGCCTCGGACATTACATCCAAATTACAACACAGTACACAGGGATCATAACATACATCATCAATACAGCCACATATCATGGCATCATAATTAATGCACAAATATCATGATATTATTATAAGGTGACATATTACATTTAAAACAAGTCTTTTTCTACTTGTCTAAGCATACCTCTTGAGCTGTCTGTATCCTCCTGACAGGTGGTTCTTTTTTTTAAAAGAAACTACACTGAACACAAATATGAATGTAACAATTTCAAACCGTGACAGTTCATATTAGGAAATCAGTCAATTTAAACAAATTAATCAATGGATTTCTAATGACTGCGCAGGGGATGCCCTCCACCCACTGAGGAGCAAGGCTTTATAACACACGAAAATACTCCTCAGCACGACCACCCCCCTCAGACAATCCCGCACGTGAAGAAGCTGGATGTGGAGGTCCTGTGCTGGCGTGGTTACACGTGGTCTGTGGTTGTGTGGCTCGTTGGCGGTACTGCCAAAATCTATAAAGCAACGTTGTAGGCAGCTTATGGTAGAGAAATTAACATTCAATTCTCTGGCAACAGCTCTGGTTGACATTCCTGCAGTCAGCATGCCAATTGCATGCTTCCTCAAAACTTGAGACATCTGTGGCATTGTGTTGTGTGACAAAACTGCACGTTTTAAAGTGGCCTTTTATTGTCCCCATCACAAGGTGCAGCTGTGTAATAATCATACTGTTTAATCGTCTTCTTGATATATCACATCTGTCTGGTGGATGGATTATCTTGGCAAAGGAGAAATGCTCACTAACAGGGATGTAAACAAATTAGTGCACAACATTTAGGATTAAAAAGCTTTTTGTTCGTATTGAATATTTCTGTGATTTTTTATTTCTCGCTTATGAAACATGGGACCATCACTTTACATGTTGCATTCAGATTTTTGTTCAGTGTAAATAAGCATCTCTTCAAAAATCTTGGTAAAAGATTGAAAGGAATGTGAGTCTTATTCAGCAGGGGTGGAACTTTCACTGGGAAAATTCTGAAATTGCATTTTTGTCCCCTCCAGTTTTATTATTGGAATGTGATACAAAACTAGGCAACTGTGTGCTTTAGGACCATGCGGACGCCTCCGAGCGGTCGGGTAGGCTGTTTGGAGTGTTTATCTGACTGGATAAAAAATAATAATGATAATAATTAAGGTTGCGCCCCTGTTATTCAGTCCATTTAGTAATTACTTGCTTTTCTGAAGTTTAGCAACCTTGACAGCAGGCATGCCAGCTAAGATAGATAAGTTACTCTAACGATTGATGGCCTGAAATGACTTGGTTGCTAGTTATGAGGTTGGCTAGTATGACAGAGAACGAACAAAACATTTTTGTTTTATTTATTTATCAAGAAGGAATCAATAGGCTGAAGAACTTGTTAAAAGTAATTTACAAACATACACTACATGACCAAAAGTATGTGGACAGACACCTGCTCGTCAAACATCTAATTCCAAAATCATTGGCATTAATATGGAGTTGGTCCCCCCTTTGCTGCTGTAACAGCCTCCAATCTTCTGGGAAGGCTTTCCACTAGATGTTGGAACATTTCTGCCGGGACTTGATTCCATTCAGCCACAGGAGTATTAGGGAGGTTGGACACTGATGTTGGGCAATTAGGCCTGGCTCGAAGTCTACGAAGTCATCTTAAAGGTGTTTGATGGGGTTGAGGTCAGGGCTCTGTGCAGGCTAGTCAAGTTCCACACCGATCTCAACATCCATTTCTGTATGGACCTCGCATTGTGCATGGGGGCATTGTCATGCTGAAACAGGAAAGGGCCTTCCCCAAACTGTTTCCACAAAGTTGGAAGCACAGAATCGTCTAGACTGTCATTGTATGCTGTAGCATTAAGATTTCCCTTCATTGGAACTAAAGTCTTTGAAAGCCAAGTTAATAAACAGATCACTGACCATTTTGAATCCCACCATACCTTCTCCGCTGAGCAATCCGAGCTGGTCACGGGTGCACCTCAGCCACGCTCAAGGTACTAAACGATATCATAACCACCATCGATAAAAGACAGTACTGTGCAGCCGTCTTCATCGACCTGACCAAGGCGTTCTACTCTGTCAATCACCGTATTCTTATCGGCAGACTCAACAGTCTTGGTTTTTCAAATGACTGCCACGTCTGGTTTACCAACTACTTCACAGACAGAGTTCAGTGTGTAAAATCGGAGGGCCTGTTGTCCGGACCTCTGGCAGTCTCTATGAGGGTACCACAAGGTTAAATTCTCGGGCCGACTCTTTTCTCTTTATATATCAGCGATGTCGCTCTTGCTGCAGGTGATTCCCTGATCCACCTCTACGCAGACGACACCATTCTGTATACTTCTGGCCCCTCTTTGGACACTGTTAACTAACCTCCAAACGAGCTTCAATGCCATACAACACTCCTTCTATGGCCTCCAACTGCTCTTAAATGCTACCAAAACCAAATGCATGCCTTCCAACCGTTCGCTGCCCGCACCCACGCGCCCGACTAGCATCACTACTCTGGACGGTTCTGACCTAGAATACTTGGACAACCACAAATACCTAGGTGTCTGGCTAGACTGTAAACTCTCCTTCCAGACTCATATCAAACATCTCCAATCCAAAATCAAATCTAGAATCGGCTTCCTATTTCGCAAAAAAGCCTCCTCCACTCACGCCGCCAAACTTACCCTAGTAAAACTGACTATCTTACCGATCTTTCACTTTGGCGATGTCATCTACAAAATAGCTTCCAATACTCTACAGATGCAGTCTAGCACAGTGCCATCTGTTTTGTCATCAAAGCCCCTTATACCACCCACCACTGCGACCTGTATGCTCTAGTCGGCTGGCCCTCGCTACATATTAGTCGCCAGACCCGCTGGCTCCAGGACATCTATAAGTCTATGCTAGGTAAAGCTCCGCCTTATCTCAGCTCACTGGTCACGATAACAACACCCACCCGTAGCACGTGCTCCAGCAGGTATATCTCACTGGTCATCCCCAAAGCCAACACCTCCTTTGGCCGCCTTTCTTTCCAGTTCTCTGCTGCCAGTGACTGGAACGAATTGCAAAAATCGCCGAAGCTGGAGACTTACATTTCCTTCACTAACTTTAAACATCAGCTATCTGAGCAGCTAACCGATCGCTGCAGCTGTACATAGTCCATCTGTAAATAGCCCACCCAATCTACCTACCTCATCCCCATATTGTTTTTATTTACTTTTCTGCTCTTTTGCACACCAGTATCACTAATAAAGGTGAAATAAAAATAATAAAAAGGGGCCTAGCCCCATCCCTGAAAAACAGCCCCAGACCATTATTCCTCCTCCACCAAACTTTACTGTTGGCACTATGCATTCGGGCAGGGAGCGTTCTCCTGGCATCCGCCAAACCCAGATTCGTCCGTTGGACTGCCAGATGATGAAGCGAGCTTCACACCACTCCAGATGACTCTTGGCATTGCGCAAGGTGACCTTAAGCTTGTGTGCGGCTGCTCGGTCATGGAAACCCATTTCATGAAGCTGTTTCAACTTCACAATAACAGACTTACAGTTGACCGAGGCAGCTCTAGCAGGGCAAAAGTTTGATGAACTGACCTTCTACTGTCAATGTTTGTCTATGGAGATTGCGTGGCGGTGTGCTCAATTTTATATATCTGTCAGCAACGGGTGTGGCTGAAATAGCCAAATATAATTTGAAGGGGTGTCCACATACTTTTGTATATATAGTGTACCTCATGCGAGTCCTGCCCATCATGGGTAGCTAAAATCAAATCAAACGCTGTGTGTTTGTAACTCTACACTCTCCTCATCCACTGATGATAGGCTAATGCACGTGCACCTTGGGAGAAACCACTTAGGGTATTTTGCCCCCTCTGCAAAATACCACTGACAGATCTTTTTATAAACAGTAATGATAAAATGTGGGTTTAAAAATGAAGTGTTAGTCGTTAATTTAACATCAGAACATTTTTATAACAGGACAAATCTTATGGGACACGTGCTCTTGGACCCAATATGGGAAGGATGCCTCTGCTCTTGTGATACTGTATTGTAACCTCACAGCCAGGCTGGCAGCATGCAACATTAGTACTGATACTTGCATTTTATTTATGGGCTCAGGCAGATCATTTTGAGTTCAATACAGCATATATTGTAAACAAAATTATATGTTTAACCAGTTTCCTCTTCCCTCTATAACCCTCCATCTCTCTCTTCTCAGTCTGCTGGTCTCTCTCTAGGATCTCTGTCCTATTGGTGCGATGGCCTTCTCCTTTCTGTCTTTCCTGATCTTATCTGTCCACACCCTCCTATCCCTTGGCTGCCCAGTGGGATGTCGCTGCTACAGCTTGACTGTAGAGTGTGGCTCTATGGGCCTCCGGGACATCCCCTCACATGTCCCACCCTCCACACAGGTTAGCCATGATGACTCAATATGTTTACCACATACATCTGTTTCCTAGACCCACACACACATAGGCCACCACCCCCCACACAATATAGGCAGTCTTGAATTATCCATACACTTATCTTCTTAGAGAGTTTACAGGGTGGCAGATAGCCTAGTGGTTAGAGCGTTGGGCCAGTAACGGAAAGGTTGTTAGATCGAATCCCCGAGCTGACAAGGTAAAGATCTGCCGTTCTGTCCCTGAACAAGGCAGTTAACCCACTGTTCCTAGGCTGTCATTGTAAATAAGAATGTGTTCTTAACTGACTTGCCTGGTTAAATAACGATGGTGTTGTGCTTTCCCTGATCATTGTATTCTGTACTTCTGGTCATCTATTCCATTTAGACCATCTTCCTCCAGGACAATGCTATCGGGCAGATCAATCTATCTGACCTCTCCCAGCTGGGCCTTCTGCACTGCCTGTATCTGCAGAACAACAGTATCGCAGCACTGGAGCCTGGGGCCTTCCAGAGCCAGGGTAATCTTCTGGAGCTGGCCCTCAATGGGAACCGCATCCACCTGATCACAGGAGACATGTTCAGGGGCTTGGAGCACCTCCGTATCCTCTACCTGGCAGGAAATGACATCACTCGCCTACAGGACTATACCTTTAGAGGCCTACTGGTCAGTCCACATATTATCAGTCACTCAAGTTAATGTTTTGCTAAATCAATGCTTTTCTTTACTGTTCCCTTCCTCCCTTGTAAACAGACCATGTTTGTCCAGATAGTTGTCTAGACGTCAACACAACAATCAACGTACTAACGTCAATGACGTCATTATATCACTATTCATTACTAATAATGATTACAATCCCTGCTTCCGTAGCGTCTTCAAGAGCTTCACCTACAGCAAAATAACATTGAGATGCTGGGAGACCAGGCTCTAGTTGGTCTGTCCTCTCTTGCCCTCCTTGACCTCAGCCGGAATAACCTGCACACCATCGGCCCTGCCACCCTGCGGCCCCTCGTCAGCCTGCAGGTGCTGCGTGTCACAGGTAAGGGGAGCGCCAAGAGAGAGCACATGGGTTGGGCTGTGGAACCATAAAAGAGCATACAGTAAATATACTGCCATTGTTAAGCTAGAATTACCTCCTAACTTTGTGTTAATTGTGTCATTGTCCTGTCACATCCTTTTTTATCCTCTTTTGTTGACTTGGCCACACCCACCCATCACATGATCATTTCCTACTGTAGACAATCCATGGCGTTGTGACTGTGCCCTGCACTGGCTGCGCAGCTGGATTGATGAGGAGGGCCAGCGCCTGCTGAGCTCGGCCGAGAGACGCTTGGTGTGTTCCGAGCCGCCCCGCCTTTCCCACCTTAGCTTGGTAGAGGTGCCTCTCAACAGCCTGGTGTGTATCCCCCCTCTGGTGCAGCTGGAGCCACGCCGCCTGGCCGTGCGCCTGGGTGAGAGCCTACGTGTCTCCTGCCATGCCTCTGGTTACCCCAGGCCACAGGTCACCTGGAGGAAGACGTCCCAGGGCAAGGTGCAACTATCCCCGCGGGGGCTGGTGCAGGACCTGGGCAGTGTAGGGAGCGTGGGGGCTGAGGATGCATCACACCCAGGGCGGGTGAGACTCCAGAAGGAGGATGGGGAGCGCTTCGATCCAGACACGGGCAGTGGAATGCTTTTCCTCAGCAACGTGACGGTGTCTCACGCTGGGGTGTATGAGTGCGAGGCCTGGAACGCTGGAGGGGTGGCCCGTGTCACCTTTCAGCTAGCAATCAACTCCTCGTCCTCTTCCGGATGGTCCCCCGCCTCCTACGCCCCATCCTGGCCTCGTCTGCGCGCCAATCGGCCAACATCATCAGACGTGAGGAAAGAGCCCCTGTACGCCCTTGGCAGCATGGCCTTCAGCACGCTGGGAGCTGCTACACAGACTGCCATCGCCATAGGGATCTCCCTACTGGCCCTCACTGCCCTTCTCCTGGTGGCCATGATCTACAGCCGGCACCGCCAGCGACAGAAAGACACAGATGACAAGGAGGAAAGCATACTGTATGTCAATGATTACTCAGACGGACCAACAACCTTTGCCCAGCTGGAGGAGTACCGCGATGAGCGCGGGCATGAGATGTATGTTCTTAACCGCGCTAAACCCATCATCCCACCTTCCACCACAGCTGATACCACCACCCTGGGGTACCAACAGCAGGAAGCACTGTCTCCCACAAAGCCCCAGATGGAGCCCGATATACGGACAATGAGAAGGATGGCAGGGGAGGGCGTGGAGGCAGAGACGGTGACAGCTGAGTCAGAGGGCTTGTTTCTGAATCACACAGGGTTGTTCCTCGACTCACAATTTGCATATGAGATCCACTGCTGAAGGCCCCCAGGAGGACATTCACTGTGAGCTAGCCCAGAGTGCTTAATGTCACTTTTCAGATGGATGTCCCTCTGGTGATCAAACCTCTAGACTGCAGATCAGATTTGACAAAGAGAGTTCAGATTAATCATAAATCCTGATTGCTCTGGTTCCAGAGTGACAAGCTTGAGTAGCAGTGAGATATAAAGACATGCCAGGAGAGGTGCCGCCGTCAACCAAAACCCCCACTGTACTGTACCTTACTGTGAGCTGAAAAAAATGTGTCTTATGTCATGTTGATTAACTCCAACTTGAAACTATAGTTACCATATTATGGAGAAACCATTAGTGGAGTGAGTCACGTGTAGTGGAAATAACCTTATTATGATTCTACTGTTTTACATCAACTAAACTGTGTTAGGGGCCTAAAAAGGCACCCTTGGCTGAACGCTGAGAGGTTGAGAATTTAATGAGTAATGTGTATCGTAAGTCTTTCATAAAATACTTCTTTGTGACAGAATACTGAGCTACCCAGATCCTCCATTTTCCAGTCTACAGCCATTGTCTTCGGTCAGATGGCGTCATTCTAACGCAACACACGTCAGTGCAGATGGCCGTCGTGCTGATGCAAGACAATGGTCTACAGCATAATATTCCTTCCAAAGATTTCATCAGTCAAACAACGGTATACAGTCAAACAAGCTCCCTCTCCTTCAGGTCCTGTTCATTTCATTATAGTGCCTTACAAAAGTATTCATCCCCCTTGGCGTTTTTTCCTATTTTGTTGCATTACAACCTGTAATTTAAATGGATTTTTTATTTGGATTTCATGTAATGGACATACACAAAATAGTCCAAATTGGTGAAGTGAAATTAAAAAAAGGACTTAAAAAATGAAAAAGTGGTGCGTGCACCAGTTGTGGAGAAGTAATCATCAGGGTTGGGTTATAAAAAAGTATCTGTATCTTTGAACATCCCACGGAGCACCATTAAATCCATTATTTTTAAAAATTGGAAAGAATATGGCACGACAACAAACCTGCCAAGAGAGGGCCGCCCACCAAAACTCATGGACCAGACAAGGAAGGCATTATTCAGAGAGGCAACAAAGAGACCAAAGATAACCCTGAAGGAGCTGAAAAGCTCCAGAGCGGAGATCGGAGTATCTGTCCATAGGACCACTTTAAGCCGTACACTCCACAGAGCTATGCTTTACAGAAGAGTGTCCAGAAAAAAACTTAAAGAAAAAAATAATCAAACTCGTTTGGTGATCACCAAAAGGCATGTGGGAGACTCCCCAAACGTATGGAAGAAGGTAGTCTGGTCAAATGTTGTTTTTTGGCCATCAAGGGAAATGCTATGTCTGGCGCAAACCCAACACCTCTCATCACCCTGAGAACACCATCCCTCATCCATCATGCTGTGGGGATGTCTTTCATCGGCAGGGACTTTGAAACTGGTCAGAATTTAATGATGTTTGCCGCTAAATACAGGGAAATTCTTGAGGGAAACCTGTTTCAGTCTTCCAGAGATTTGAGACTGGGACGGAGGTTCACCGTCCAGCTGGACAATGACCCTAAGCATACTGCTAAAGCAACACTTGAGTGGTTTAAGGGAAAACATTTAAATGTCTTGGAATGGCCGAGTCAAAGCCCAGACCTCAATCCAATTGAAAATCTGTGATATGACTTAAATATTGCGGTACACCAGCGGAACCAATCCAACATGAAGCAGCTGGAGTAGGTTTGCCTTGAAGAATGGACAAAAATTGTAGCTCCCTCCAGTAACCACGAGCACAACTGTTCCTTGATTTTAACTGGCGGTTTTATTCTGTAGTTTTAGTCAGAATTATCACCTTCTGTGAGAACTTTAAAGTAAATGAAAATACAGTTACATCATTCTTACATCTTTCTTATCTTATGAGTAACTTATTAGCTTAATATGACTCTGAAGTGCTTACATACATAAAAACAGTTTAGCCAGAGATATAACAGTATCAGGTTAAACACATGAATAAAGGAAAATACCTCATTGGCTGCTTATTACAGAAGGGAGGAAATCCAAAACTTCACACTTCTTATTCCTGACATGAATTCCCGCTTCATCCTTAATTATTATAATGTTACCATCCTAACCTAACATACACATTTCAACTGTTACAAACTACACCCGAAGACATGAATAACCTATCTAACACAGCGTGGGATTGCCTTCACTCCAAAAGTGCCTTGCTACGATAATAATCCTCGTTATAACAGTTCTTAGCCATGTAGTTCCGCTTGTCTTACCATTTCCCCCGCATAGCCGAACACGTAAACAATTCAAACAAAAACAACGACATAGACTCACAGGTTAATTGTCAGTTACAAAAATCCCAGTGGCTAGATGTGCCAAGCTTATAGAGACATACCCCAAGAGACTTGCAGCTGTAATTGCTGCAAAAGGTGGCTCTAAAAAGTATTGACTTTGGGGGGTGAATAGTTATGCACGCTCAAGTCATTTTTATTTATTTTTTGTCTTATGTCTTGTTTGTTTCACAATAAATAATATTTTGCATCATCTTCAAAGTGGTAGGCATGTTGTGTAAATCAAATGATACAACCCCCCCCCCCAAATCTATTTTAATTACAGGTTGTAAGGCAACAAAATAGGAAAACTGCCAATGGGGGTGAATACTTTCGCAAGCCACTGTATATTGGTGACAAAATATATATACAACAAAATGTCAACATGCATGAACTGAAGATGAGGAGATGTATTACATTTGAGGGCATTATCAGAAATCATTGACCTCCTATAACTTAAAATTAATACTTTTTAAAATCCATTCCTGTAGGGCTCAACTTTATGATGAAAGTATTTTTGTCACTTGAACTTCAACATGTTTTTTAGTTGACAAAACAAGGCCTAATGTGATTCAATGTTGATTTTTTTTAAGATAAAGTGTTCAATAGCTTTTAGCCAACTGTATTTCCAGAATGAGGTTAAGTTTAGGAAAAGGGTTAGGGTTAGGCTTAGCTACAATCCTACAGTTGTCAACAACTGTTGTTCAAGACGCGACCAGTAGATAGAGCTGTTGGCCAACGCCATCTTTCAACAACGATAGAGATGTTAACAAACCATCTGTGGCGACAAATCATCAGTATATCATAACACTGGACATAGGTGTGTTTGAGGCGGGAAGAGTGAGAAAAGCCGTGCAATCTGGTATTAAAACACTGGATTGTCCTCCCCTTGTAAAACTGAATTTCAAGCTCTTCATTTCAGATGTTTTTAATGCATTTATTTAAAAATGTATATATATTTGTGGTTTATATTTATTGTGTTTTATTCCTTTTCCAAATAAATACAATTAGGAAAATGGTCTCAGCTGATGTTTCAGATGGAACTATATTGTACTAATTTTGTCTACTTGCCCATTTGTCCAAACATGTCTAAAATACAATGCTCCATGTAGCCTACAATTCTCAATTAAACCAATCCCACAATGTAAGGAAATAATGAAGGCCCAAAGCCTGCCATGAAATTAGACCAGTTATGAATTTGTTGTATGTAAACTGATTTGGATTTCAACCTAATAGTAGGCCTAAGTGAAGTGTTTATTTTGCAGTGCGTGTTTGATTGATCTGCTCCATATTGAATGGCCAGTTTCAGACCACAATTCATGACAACATAATTGGAAGTCAGCATGGTCCCGTAAACGCACCGGTGTGCCAGAAGTGCGTGGAACAAAAGACGAATAGGCTACGGAGATATTTATTTCATGAAGGGACATGTGTTTGATTCGGTTCTATTTATAGAGCCAACGCAACGCGCACAAGCAGCGAGAAGAGAGGAGAAGACGTGCACTCGGATATACTATACCTATCGACTTCTGTTGATCAGGATTTTGTCAATATTGCGACATGCCTAGCGTCTTTCGCAAGGCATACACAGGAATCTCTTGGAACACTAACCTTGTGGTCTCCATATTGTTGTATATCTGAATTGTGCATTATAATGGGGCCTTTTGGCTGTCTTTGGGGTGTGGACTGCCTGGAGTGATCATCATAAATCCTTACTCGATTTGAGTAATTATTGTCTGATTAATAGTCATGCTGATTATTCAGGAGAGTCCTCTCACAGAATTTAATAGAACATATACACATAATTCTAGATAGGTAGGCATTTATAGGCCTACTGGTGCTCTAAATTAGATTTTTGTAGATTGAAAATCATTATGTTAATAGATTTAGGCTAATTTTGAACTGGACATGTTGAGTCAAAATTAACCCATTTCCTTGCTTTCAGACATGTCTGAAGCTGAACAAGCTATATAATAGGATGAAATGTAAACATTGATCAATCAGACCAGAGCACAAAGGTCATTTGAAAAGTTTAAGAAATTCCACTCACAAGATCAATGAGAATGGATTCAATTTAGAAGGTGATGGGTTGTGCAATGCTTGTCTTTTGTCTCTTTTCATGCAAACATCCACCCTTCCCAGGAACAACCACAAAGAGCTGGAGAGGCATAAAGTAGGTGAACGTTTTGGACAAGCAACTCAGAAGGAGAGAGGATCTGCTACAGTCATGATTTTGACAGAGGACATAGAGATGGACCTGTTTTCCGTTATAGGCACGTTTGCTGTGCCAATAGCAGTAATTCCGCAATACCAACAGGAGACAACGGTAGGTAAACGCAGCCATTAAGGCAGTTGAACAGGTCAAATCAACCTATGATCCTCTATGATTTAGTGTTATAGACTATTGAGTCTGACCATGGTTAGGTTCAGTTACATTTCAGATTATACTTACTCTGCATCTTTCTCTCTCCTATAGAGACAACAACCTGAACACCCCCTAGTACCACTCCCTTTGGAGGAAGATGATATAGGACCACCTAAACAGCAGAGGGAGACTGTTACACCTGTAAAGATTGAGAAAGAATCTATACCAAGGATTACAAATAACACCTTTGAGAGCATTGAGATCGAAATGGAGATGTTTCCGCCCTCAGGCTTGACTGAAAGTGATGTGGTGGAGATCACTCCAGATGACCCCTCTGTCATGACCAGGGTAAGGACCCCAATCATTGTTTCGTTTATGACCTTTAATTTAGATGCCTGCAAATAAATCCAAGGAATGTTACATTTTATATACAATTATTTTCAATGTTTATATCTTGGATGATTTGTGAATCACACACTCAATTTAAAGTTATAAATCTAGAATATGATACATTTCATTCCTTTTATTCAGACACCAGGACCAGTTGTCCCAGTCTCACCAGAACCAGATGTCCCAGTCTCAACAGAACCGAGCCGACCAAGCAAACTGAAATGGAGGAGAATCACACCAGGGAAGACTTGTTTGGTGGTTAAAGATGTGATCTGCCTGCCACAAGGCCACTACCTGGCTCAGGAGGACAGGCACAGTGTCCCCAGAGGCCAGGAGAGGGACGAGCTCGCTGCCATGGGCCTCATCGCTAGGATAACCATAGACAACTCCTGGCTCCATCATGAAATGGAGAGCCGCCTTGCCTCACTGTTCAGGAGCCGCTTCTTCAGTGGACGCGAACAAAGATTCACCTTCACATACCTTCAGGTGATTACAGTGGAGGATTAAACACTTGGCATACTAACTCTGATACAGCACCACTACTGATCGCGGGATGCAACTACGCAGTGGTGCATCTGTACATTAAGTACTTTTGTCTCTGTGTCCCTACCTGCATTCTGATTTAATATGTAAACCATATTTTTCAGTGTTTGCAGAGCTCTCGTGTGCTGTTTGTTCCAGACACCCCACCACAGTTCTCCTGGAGTGGGGAACAGGTGTTGCGGATAGCAGGACATGGCCCCCTTTATATTCTCAGTCACTATGATTTCATGAGCTTTGAGGTAAATGGAATAATAATAATAATGAATGTGATTTATCTTTTATTAAATGTATTTGCTGTGCAATCATTGGAACATTTATGAAGTCTTTGTTGTTGTTATTCCATAGATAGAATGTGAGTGGCCAACAAACAACACACCAGTAATTAACAGGTATGTAAATGACATTCGAACTAGATCTTTATCAATGTCAGTGCAATTTATTTTCATGACTCAACATGGCATTGAGTATATATGATCTCAAACGGACTCATAACAAAACACTTTACTGTTCACTTAACCAAAGCTCTAATGCCCTCAAATGTTTTTAATTTAGTCATGATTTCTTGGTGGATGACAATGAGGATGAGGAGGAGGAGGAGAGAAGTATAGAGTCTCCCCTGCCTGTCACCACTGATGAGGAGGTAAGCTTGGTATAACATTTTGTAAAACATGTAGATTTCTGTATCTTTACGAGATAGTTTTTATGTTTTAGGTCATTTCGGACCTGGTCACCATCCTCCAAACATACAGAGAACAAAACTCAATGCCTGAAATCCAAACACACATGTATGTGAGGCGGAGAGACATCTTCAGAAGTGCACTCAAGGTGATGAGGAAGAAGTCATTCTCCATCAAGACAACTCCTCTCTTCCACTTCCTAGGAGAGGATGTTGATGACTATGATGGCCCTTTGAGAGAGTTTTTCAGGTGAGTTCTAACTGCTCTCCCTTTTCATTTACATTACATTTAAGTCATTTAGCAGACGCTCTTATCCAGAGCGACTTACAAATTGGTGCATTCACCTTATGGCATCCAGTGGAACAGCCACTTTACAATAGTGCATCTAAATCTTTTAAGGGGGGTGAGAAGGATTACTTTATCCTATCCTAGGTATTCCTTAAAGAGGTGGGGTTTCAGGTGTCTCCGGAAGGTGGTGATTGACTCCGCTGTCCTGGCGTCGTGAGGGAGTGTGTTCCACCATTGGGGAGCCAGAGCAGCGAACAGTTTTGACTGGGCTGAGCGGGAACTGTACTTCCTCAGTGGTAGGGAGGCGAGCAGGCCAGAGGTGGATGAACGCAGTGCCCTTGTTTGGGTGTAGGGCCTGATCAGAGCCTGGAGGTACTGAGGTGCCGTTCCCTCACAGCTCCGTAGGCAAGCACCATGGTCTTGTAGCGGATGCGAGCTTCAACTGGAAGCCAGTGGAGAGAGCGGAGGAGCGGGGTGACGTGAGAGAACTTGGGAAGGTTGAACACCAGACGGGCTGCGGCGTTCTGGATGAGTTGTAGGGGTTTAATGGCACAGGCAGGGAGCCCAGCCAACAGCGAGTTGCAGTAATCCAGACGGGAGATGACAAGTGCCTGGATTAGGACCTGCGCCGCTTCCTGTGTGAGGCAGGGTCGTACTCTGCGGATGTTGTAGAGCATGAACCTACAGGAACGGGCCACCGCCTTGATGTTAGTTGAGAACGACAGGGTGTTGTCCAGGATCACGCCAAGGTTCTTAGCGCTCTGGGAGGAGGACACAATGGAGTTGTCAATCGTGATGGCGAGATCATGGAACGGGCAGTCCTTCCCCGGGAGGAAGAGCAGCTCCGTCTTGCCGAGGTTCAGCTTGAGGTGGTGATCCGTCATCCACACTGATATGTCTGCCAGACATGCAGAGATGCGATTCGCCACCTGGTCATCAGAAGGGGGAAAGGAGAAGATTAATTGTGTGTCGTCTGCATAGCAATGATAGGAGAGACCATGTGAGGTTATGACAGAGCCAAGTGACTTGGTGTATAGCGAGAATAGGAGAGGGCCTAGAACAGAGCCCTGGGGGACACCAGTGGTGAGAGCGCGTGGTGAGGAGACAGATTCTCGCCACGCCACCTGGTAGGAGCGACCTGTCAGGTAGGACGCAATCCAAGCGTGGGCCGCGCCGGAGATGCCCAATTCGAGGGTGGAGAGGAGGATCTGATGGTTCACAGTATCGAAGGCAGCCGATAAGTCTAGAAGGATGAGAGCAGAGGAGAGAGAGTTAGCTTTAGCGGTGCGGAGCGCCTCCGTGATACAGAGAAGAGCAGTCTCAGTTGAATGACTAGTCTTGAAACCTGACTGATTTGGATCAAGAAGGTCATTCTGAGAGAGATAGCGGGAGAGCTGGCCAAGGACGGCACGTTCAAGAGTTTTGGAGAGAAAAGAAAGAAGGGATACTGGTCTGTAGTTGTTGACATCGGAGGGATCGAGTGTAGGTTTTTTCAGAAGGGGTGCAACTCTCGCTCTCTTGAAGACGGAAGGGACGTAGCCAGCGGTCAGGGATGAGTTGATGAGCGAGGTGAGGTAAGGGATAAGGTCTCCGGAAATGGTCTGGAGAAGAGAGGAGGGGATAGGGTCGAGCGGGCAGGTTGTTGGGCGGCCGGCCGTCACAAGACGCGAGATTTCATCTGGAGAGAGAGGGGAGAAAGAGGTCAGAGCACAGGGTAGGGCAGTGTGAGCAGAACCAGCGGTGTCGTTTGACTTAGCAAACGAGGATCGGATGTCGTCGACCTTCTTTTCAAAATGGTTGACGAAGTCATCTGCAGAGAGGGAGGGGGGGGGGGGGGAGGAGGATTCAGGAGGGAGGAGAAAGTGGCAAAGAGCTTCCTAGGGTTAGAGGCAGATGCTTGGAAACTTAGAGTGGTAGAAAGTGGCTTTAGCAGCAGAGACAGAGGAGGAAAATGTAGAGAGGAGGGAGCGAAAGGATGCCAGGTCCGCAGGGAGGCGAGTTTTCCTCCATTTCCGCTCGGCTGCCCGGAGCCCTGTTCTGTGAGCTCGCAATGAGTCGTCGAGCCACGGAGCGGGAGGGGAGGACCGAGCCGGCCTGGAAGATAGGGGACATAGAGAGTCAAAGGATGCAGAAAGGGAGGAGAGGAGGGTTGAGGAGGCAGAATCAGGAGATAGGTTTGAGCAGAGGGAAGAGATGATAGGATGGAAGAGGAGAGAGTAGCGGGGGAGAGAGAGCGAAGGTTGGGACGGCGCGATACCATCCGAGTAGGGGCAGTGTGGGAAGTGTTGGATGAGAGCGAGAGGGAAAAGGATACAAGGTAGTGGTCGGAGACTTGGAGGGGAGTTGCAATGAGGTTAGTGGAAGAACAGCATCTAGTAAAGATGAGGTCGAGCGTATTGCCTGCCTTGTGAGTAGGGGGGGAAGGTGAGAGGGTGAGGTCAAAAGAGGAAAGGAGTGGAAAGAAGGAGGCAGAGAGGAATGAGTCAAAGGTAGACGTGGGGAGGTTAAAGTCGCCCAGAACTGTGAGAGGTGAGCCGTCCTCAGGAAAGGAGCTTATCAAGACATCAAGCTCATTGATGAACTCTCCGAGGGGACCTGGAGGGCGATAAATGATAAGGATGTTAAGCTTGAAAGGGCTGGTAACTGTGACAGCATGAAATTCAAAGGAGGCGATAGACAGATGGGTAAGGGGAGAAAGAGAGAATGACCACTTGGGAGAGATGAGGATCCCGGTGCCACCACCCCGCTGACCAGAAGCTCTCGGGGTGTGCGAGAACACGTGGGCGGACGAAGAGAGAGCAGTAGGAGTAGCAGTGTTATCTGTGGTGATCCATGTTTCCGTCAGTGCCAACTGACTTTTCATTTACACTATACAATATATTTGCTTGCCCCCTTCAGAACAGGAAATTATTTTGTTTTTCACTTTGACATGCCCTAATGCAATCGATTCCTTTTTTCTAGACTCATCATGTTAGAGTTGCAGGAGAGCGGTATCCTGGAGGGTCGCCCGGGGCATCTGTTGTTTGCCTACAACCAGGCTGCCCTGGAGGAGAGGAGGTACTACGCTGCAGGAGTCATGGTGGCCTGGTCTCTGCTTCATGATGGTCCTGGACCATGCTGCCTACACCAGTCCCTCTATCAGCTCATGTGTGGCCAAAGCCCTCCCCTGGAAGACTTCAACTGGATGGACATCTCTGATGTGGATGTACAGATGAAACTGCAACAGGTACAACACAAGACATAATCAAATCACTACCAACCTTTTCTTTCTTTTGGTGCACTCAATCCCTGTACTGGAGCGCCAAGTCTAGGTCCAAGAGGCTTCTAAACATCTTCTACCCCCAAGACATAAGACTCCTGAACAGCTAATCAAATGGCTACCCAGACTATTTGCACTCTACCTACATGTACATATTACCTCGACACCCCACATTGACTCTGTATCGGTACCCCCTGTATTTAGCCCCTGCTCTTTAATTATTTGTTATTCTTGTCGTGCACTTTTTGGGGGGTATAAAACTGCATTGTTGGTTAAGGGCTTGTAAGGAAGCATTTTACTATAAGGTCTACACCTGTTGTATTCGGCGCATGTGACAAATAACATTTGATTTGATTTGATTCTGGGTTTGTGATTGATTCTTTTGTATAGGTCAAGAATTGCACTAGCATCCAGAGTTTGACTCCAACCCTGTGTGAATGGATTGTAGGTTGTGGAATTCCTGATATCTACAATGCTGAAATCAAAGACATGCCCTACATCTATACCTGGGTTTTAAGGCACTGCATTTATCACAGGTAGGATATCATTTTTTATTGGTCATACAGATGAAGGATCTTAATTTGATCACTATTTTGTTGCTGAGAATTATCCTGCAATGCCCTCTCCAGCGCTTTAGGTCACCATGCTCTCGCGTCTCAGCCGGACTGACAGGTTTCCGGTCCGCTCCTGATCCCAGGGATCGTCATTTTGGTCGGCGTCCTCTGGCTGGAGCCCCGCGTTGGGGAGGGGGTACAGTCACGTGTGCGGCCTCTAGGTCACCAGGCTGCTTGTTATGGCACACACCTGTCACCATCATTACGCGCACCTGCTCGTCATCACTCACCTGGACTCCATCACTTCCCTGACTACCTTCCCTATATACTGTATGTCACTCCCTTTGGTTCCTTCACCAGGCGTTATTGTTTCAGTTTCCTGTCTGCGTTGTTCGTGTTTCTTCTTTTGTTTATTAAATGATGCACTCCCTGAAATTGCTTCCCAACTCGCAGCGCACTCGTTACAGATGGCCCAACTACCCATCAAGCAACATTATGGACTAAACGTTAAAACCCTGTTGATGCAGGATCATTCTGCTGTACCAGTATAGGTCAAATTAAGATCCTACATCTGTATATTTTTTGAACACCTATTCAACATTTGGTCATATTGCTTTTCCTTTGCTCTTACGATCATATGGAATGCAACTATACGTTTGGTTAATATCACTGCTTGCTTTTTTTTTTGCAGGGTGGCAAGCATGATCTCCCAGTTCACAGAGGGTCTGAACAGCTGTGGTGGCCTGTGGGATATCATCAAGGCCCACTCTGCAGCCTTCATGCCTGTCATGACCAGGACAGAACACCCTCTCACCCTGCAACAGTTCAGAAGTCTGTTTGAGGTGTCATGGAGTCCTCTGGAATCAACCATAGGCCTGAGACAAGCTGAGGAGACCACAGTCACTCCTGGGAGAGACTTCTGATCATGATCAACGGTAGGCTGGGTATTTTCTGTTGCTTTATATTGAATATTTCTAGAATTAATTCATTTTCGGTCAAGGTTCATACATAGATCTAGATCACCATAGACGTTTTCCACTCATTCCTGAGCATAGCAATACAAGTATGTACATTAAAGTTTAAGTTGAATATATTCTCAGCTTTTCGATAAAATGTTATCTGTTCTTGCATCGCTTCTCAGAACACCAGACTCCCTTGTCCTTTGGGAATCTACTGGCCTTCATCACAGGGGCGGATCAGATCCCTCCTTTGGGATTCCTAAGAAATCTCTGCATCAGATTCTACGACCAAGACCAGGGAATGTTCAGTGTCCGTTTACCACATGCCTCTACTTGTACTTTGGAGCTCTACCTTCCCCGAGGTATGGCCAGTCCTGGTGGGTTGAAGGACATGCTGACAAGAGCACTGCAAGAATCTTTAGGATTTGGAAACATTTATGCTGACAGTTCAGCTTTGAGCCAATGATCAATCCAACAAAAAATCAATGTGGGAGGAATCAAAGCTTGGTAATGTTTGATAGATGAGGTAATCAATAATGCATGGTTTACCAGTCTCTGTGTTTTATTTGTTCTGCAAATTGTCATTTTCTCCATTACTAATGAGATTCTCAGCAATGGGTACAGTACGTACTGAATGAGATTGCAAGATAAGGGCGGAATATTATTTCTGATATGCAGTTAATATGAAGGACATTCAACTGAATGTGTCAATGTAAAAGGGTCTAGCACATTTCCTTTTAATCTGGAAGTTATTTTACTTAATATTCTATGTATTCATATTTTAGATATGCTAAACTCAGTCATTTTTGTCAAAATGAATTAAGACCAAGATAGTGCCTATTAAGTCATCAACAAACAGTATTTGGTAATCATTTGAAAATAGAATAACAATACATTGCTAATTTTGATTATGACAAAATTGAGATGTAATTATGCATTGTAGACATCATGTTAATATACAAAATGTGACTTAATAAAATATTTTTGATAACATGAATGAAACTGAAATTAGCTATATTTAATTGATTCAATGGCAGCTACTCACCAATTATAGGATTAAATCATAATTATACCTTAAATACCATCTTTACACACTGCTGGTAGTAAGCCTAGATATTTTACTGTCCAAACGATACTATCTTTATGTACAGTTCCTTCAGAAAGTATTCAGACCTTGATTTTTTTCCCATTTTGTTACAGCCTTATTCTAAAATGGATTAAATTGAGGAAAAAAACTATCTACACACAAAACCAAAAGATGACAAAGCAAAAACTGGTTAAGAAATGTTTGCTGATAAAATATTACATTTACATAGGTTTTCAGACCCTTTACTCAGTACTTTGATGAAGCCCCTTTGGCAGTGAATACAGCCCTTCTTCCCCAATTGCTCAGTTTGGCCGGTTGGCCAGCTTGGTGGAGTCTTGGTGGTTCCAAACTTCTTCCATTAAACACGGTGTTCTTCAATGCTGCAGAAATGTTTTGGTACCCTTCCTTCCCCAGATCTGTGCCTCGACACAATCCTGTCACAGAGCTTCCTTTGACCTCATGGCTTGGTTTTTGCTCTGACATGCACTGTCAACTGTGGGACCTTGTATAGACAGGTGTGTGCCTTTCCAAATCATGTCGTCAATTGAATTTACCACAGGTAGGCTCTAATCAAGTTCGAGAAACATCTCAAGGATGATAAATAGAAACAGGATGCAGCTGAGCTCAATTTCATGTCTCATAGCAAAGAGTCTGAATACTTATCTAAAGAAAGTATTTGTTTATATGGGGTATCGTGTGTAGATTGCTGAGGAATTGTTTTTAGATAATCCATTTTAGAATAAGGTTGTAACGTAACAAAATGTGGACAAAGTCAAGGCATCTGAACTTTCCGAAGGCACTCTTTCACTGTGATCTGTTTTCCATTCAGTCGAACATGGAAGAACTGAAATCAGAGGAAACTGACAAACTTAAATCAATTTATCTCTGTATTTATTCATATCATTATGGACAGGAAGCAATTATTACAATCAAAACTTACCTCTTTAAGTTGGATGACTGTTTCATTGTCTAGTTTAACAGTGGAGGACATATTTAATGTTGCATATGCAACATTTGTGAAGCCTGTGGAAGAGAGTAAGACCATGAGGAACAAAATCTTAACATTTACACAAGTTTTGATACACGTAGGGGGTATTTGGAAGCCTGTTACCAGTCTGTTGGTGCCATCATGCCACTTCTTGTCATGTTTGGCTTGTAAGGAGTGGCATGATGGCACAAACAGATCAGGGAAAATGTTAGGTATTTGGGGGCTTGATTCCCAAAGCATCCAAGTATGTTAAACACTGACCAAAAATATTAACTCAACATGTAAAGTTTTGGCCCTATGTGTCATGAGTTGAAGTAAAAGGTTCCAGAAATGTTCCATACACACAAAAAGCTTATTTCTCTCAAATTCTGTGCACAAACGTGTTTACATCCCTGTTAGTGAGCATTTCTCATTTGCCAAGATAATCCATCCTTCTGACACATTTGGCATATCAAGAAGCTGATTAAACAGCATGATCATTTCTATTTGTATTTATTAGGGATCCCCATTCGCTGCTGCCTTCTCTTCCTGGGATCCAAACACACTAAGGCACTTACATCACACATAAAACAAAAGATAAAACAGTACATCATATAATATTTTTACATCACTACATATCACCAATACAAAATGTTTAATCATTGACATGCATATCATTAATGTTAGCTCCCCATGTACATTGGGCAGCTCGCGTCTGGGTTTCCCTTTGTGGGCCGTAATAGTTTTCAAGCCCTGCCACAACCGACGAGCGTCAGAACCGGTGTAGTTGGATTCAATCTTAATCCTGTATTGACGCTTTGCTTGTTTGATGGTTTGTCTGAGGGCATAGCTGGATTTCTTATAAGCGTCCGGATTAGTCTCCCGCTCCTTGAAAGCGGCAGCTCTAGCCTTTAGCCCAATGCGGGGGTTGCCTGTAATCCATGGCTTCTGGTTGGGATATGTTCGTACAGTCACTATAGGGACGACGTTATCGATGCACTTATTGATGAAGCCAATGACTGAGGTAGTGTACTCCTCAATGCCATTGGATGAATCGCGGAACATATTCCAGTCTGTGCTAACAAAACAGTCCTGTAGTGTAGCATCTGCATCATCTGACCACTTCCGTATTGAGCAAGTCACTGATACTTCCTGCTTTAGTTTTTGCTTGTAAGCAGGAATCAGAAGGAAATAATTATGGTCAGATTTGCCAAATGGAGGGCGGGGGAGAGATTTGTATTCATCTCTGTGTGTGGAGTAAAGGTGATCTAAGATTTTTTTTTCCCCTGGTTGCACATGTGACATGCTGGTAAGAATTTGGTAAAACTGATTTAAGTTTGCCTGCATTAATGTCCCCGGCCACTAGGAGCGCTACTTCTGGGTGTGCATTTTCTTCTTTGCTTATGGCCTTATAGAGTTGGTTGAGAGCAGTCTTAGTGCCAGCTTCGCTTTGTGGTGGTAAATAGACAGCTACGAATAATACAGATGAGAACTCTCTCGGTAGATAATGTGGTCTACAGCTTATCATAAGGTACTCTACCTCAGGCAAGCAATACCTCGAGACTTCTTTAATATTAGACATTGCGCACCAGCTGTTATTGACAAAAAGACACACACCCCCACCCCTCGTATTACCAGAGGTAGCGTCTCTGTTCTGCCGGTGCATGGAAAATCCCACTAGCTCTATATTGTCCGTATCTTCGTTCAGCCACGCCTCGGTGAAACATAAGATGTTACAGTTTTTAATGTCCTGTTGTTAGGATAATCTTAATTGTAGGTCATCAATTTTATTTTCCAATGACTGCACATTAGCGAGAAGAAAAGAAAGCAGTGGGAGTTTACTCATTCACCTCTGGATTCTCACAAGGATGTCCGATCTGCGTCCTCTTTTCTGGCATCTTTTCTTGACGCAAAAGGCGTGGATCTGGGCCTGTTCCAGTGAAAGCAGGATATCCTTCTCGTTGGACACATTAAAGGAAAACGTTTCTTCCAGTCCGCGGTGAGAAAATCGCTTTTCTGATGTCCAGAAGTTATTTTTGGTCATAAGAGATGGCAACATTATGTACACACAACCCCAGACCACGTGTAACCACGCCAGCACAGGACCTCCACATCTCAGACAGCTGATGAAACTGTGGGTTTGCATAACCAAAGACCTTCTACAAAAACTGTCAGAAACAGCCCCAGGGAAGCTCATCTGTGTGCTCGTCGTCCTCACCAGTGTCTTGACTCGACTGCAGTTCGGCATAGCTACCAACTTCTTTTGGCAAATGGTCACCTTTTTTGGCCACTGGCACATTGGAGAAGTGTGCTCTTCACACATTAATCCGTTTCAACTGTGCCAGGCTGATGGCAGGCAACGTGTATGGCCATTTTTAAAGGTATCTGTGACCAACAGTCGTGAAATCCAGTCGTGAAATCCATAGACAAAGGCTTTATAATGAATTTACTTCAATCGACTGATTTCCTTAAATGAACTGTATTTCAGTAAAATATTTTACATTGTTGCATGTTCAGTTTATATAATATGATTACCTACCTTGATACGGAGCAGTGTGTATTAGAACTGGATATGTTGGAGCAGTGGTTGTTGAAGCTGGAGTTTTTTAGTTGTTGGGGGATTTGGGTTGGCGATGATGATGCAATGGTTTGGATTAATGTTGCTGTGGTTGATGATGACAAGTGATTTGGAGATGGTGTTTCCATTGTTACCGATGATGTTTCCGTGGTTGCTGATGATGTTGCCATAAATAATGATGACTTTGCCATTGTTACTGATGATGTTAGCATAGTTGGTGATGATGATGCCGTGGTGGAGTGTTGTTGCGGTAGTTGACAATGTTACCATAGTTACCGATGATGTTTCCGTAGTTGGTGATGATGTTGCCGTGATGGGCAATGGCGTTTCTGTGGTTGTTGATGCTGTTGCCACAGTTGCATATGATGTAGCCATGGTTACCGATAATGTTTCTGTAGTGGGTGATGATGTTGCCATGAATGACGATGACTTTGTGTAACGGATGTGAAACGGCTAGCTTAGTTAGCGGTGTGCGCTAAATAGCGTTTCAATCGGTTACGTCACTTGCTCTGAGACCTTGAAGTACTAGATCCCCTTGCTCTGCAAGAGCCGTGGCTTTTGTGGAGCGATGGGTAACGATGCTTCGAGGGTGACTATTGTTGATGTGTGCAGAAGGTCCCTGGTTCGCGCCCGGATATGGGCGAGGGGACGGTTTAAAAGTATACTGTTACATTGGTGCCGTGACCCGGATTACTGGTTGCTGCGGAAAAAGGAGGAAGGTCAAAAGGGGGGTGAGTGTAACGGATGTGAAACGGCTAGCTTAGTTAGCGGTGTGCGCTAAATAGCGTTTCAATCGGTTACGTCACTTGCTCTGAGACCTTGAAGTACTAGTTCCCCTTGCTCTGCAAGAGCCGTGGCTTTTGTGGAGCGATGGGTAACGATGCTTCGAGGGTGACTATTGTTGATGTGTGCAGAAGGTCCCTGGTTCGCGCCCGGGTATGGGCGAGGGGACGGTTTAAAAGTATACTGTTACATTTGCAATGGTTACTGATGATACTGCTGCCATGGTTACCGATTAAGTTGCAATGATTACTGATGACGTTTCAGTAGTTGGTGATGATGTCATGGTGGACGATGATGTTTCTGTGGTTGGTGATCTTGTTACCACGATTGGAGACAATGTCGCCATAGTTACCAATGGGATTTCCGTAGCTGGTGGTGATGTTTCCGTGATGGCAATTGATGTTTCTGTGGTTGCAGATGATGTTGCCATGGTTACCAATGACTTTGCAATGGTTACGAAATATGTTGTTGTAGTTGGTGAAGGGTCTGAATACTTATGTAATATCAGTTTCTTTTGTATTTTTTATAAATTAGCAAAAAATTGTAAAACCTGTTTTTTCTTTGTCATTATGGAGTATTGTGTGTAGATTGATGAGGAAAAAATACATGTAATACATTTTATAATAATGCAAAATGTGCAAAAAGTCAAGGGGTCTGAATAGTTTCCGAAGGCACAGTATAATGTAGGCATAATTATGGTCATCAATAATAAACTCCATTAAACAAACATTCATAGCATACAGTACAGAGTACCACAGTATGAGTCATAATACCCTTAAAACCTATCAGTCAAACAGGGAAATGGTTCCAATCATTTTTCCACCATTCATTTTTCCCCATAGGGGATTTTAGAAAAACTTAAAATAAGATCTGTGTTTTGTGTAGGCTTACCCTGGCGTGACTTTTTATTAACTCTGTAAATTTCGCTAGGACAAATGTACTTTCATCAATATATTCGCCTGTATTTACCCCCCCCCCCAAAAAAAAAAAAAAAAAAAATATGAATGAAAAGCTAATTAGCTGCTAATGTGGCTATCATAAAGAACAACAAATGTCACGATGATCTGGACGAGCCTGCCGAATCGAGCCAAAGGTAAGAATCTCTGGATTAAATATCTAATGTTAGCTAAATGTAGTAATTCATAAATTGGCTACATTTCTTTACATTGAAAATTCTGTTAACTGTCTTGTGCAAGTTTTAAATTGACACAATACCTGTTAGCAAAGGTGTCAGGTAGAGATGGCGTGCAGGGATGGATGTGTAATTTTCCATGATGTCAACTTTGATGCTGATTAGTATTTTCGAATAGAGCCCAATATATTGATGAGTCACCTTGTCCGAGAGAGATTTACATGGTTAATAAAATGTCACGCCAGGGTAAGCCCTTTTTCTAAGCATTTCTCAATTCTAAAAAACGATTGGAAACATTTCCTTGATTTTACAAGTGGGTTTTATGGGTATTCTGACACCTCCACTGTGGGGCTCTATGCACTCAGTTTAGGCTAACCACTGTGGATATTCTTCGATACCTGTTGTGTTACATACAGGAAAACCCAACCAAAACTATAGAACATTTTGCTATGGATAAAAGAGGCTCTCAGCAAGACGATGCAACTGTCTCTTGAATGTTTTGTTTGACTGGAAGGACAGGAGAAATCCAGAACTATCAACAAAATTGTGTTTACAAAATATGTATATGGAAACCCTATGAACTCAAAAAGGTTCCTAGTAGGGTTTTGTTCCTCTTGGGACCAAATAACTGTAACACATAAGATTGAAGTTCCGGACGCTCGAGAGTTAGAACGCTCCCACAGATTCTTCTGTCAGATAGCTAGCTGCTAGCTATGTCAATAATTCGCGTAAATGTTTTGTACACATCTGCAACTGCTCGGTAAGTTGCTTTTTGTCCCCAGTACAGGGCAGTAGCAACAACTAACGTTAGCTAGCTAGCGCCAGAGCCATATATTTACAGCTGGCTAGCCAGCTAGCTATGTTGCTCTCGTGACGTGAGTTGGGCTGGTTGGCCGCGCTGAATTAAAATATATTTGTGATTCTTCTTTGCTAGCTACTAGTTAGCTATTATGCTAACATATTATTCTTCTGTTACAGGATGATGTGCATACTAGCTAACCAGGCTGAATTTTGATGCCAATAACTGAAAATGGATAGAGATTTACTGAGGCAGACTTTGTCTCACCATGGGCAAAGCCTGTTTACCCATCTCAAATGTGAACAAAGTGAAAATCCAGATTTCAAGGCTATTGAACCTGACTTGTCCAAAGCCAGCTATCAAAGGTAATTTAAATGGACAACACAGACAGTATTGAAGCCACATTTATTTGAATCCAAATGTAGACTAATTGAGCTCCAACACTGTCAACTGCAAATTTCCAGACAGGTGTACTGATAATGTTAATACTATCATCTACAGGAAATATGGAGGGGAGGACCATGCCTTAGTGGAGCAGTTTATTGCTAGAAAAGCTGACATCCTGTTTGCGCCATCATGGAAGTCTAGTGCACTTCTGGAGGATGTGTTAGAGGAGGAAGGAGAAGGTAACGGTTACTGTGAAATTTAGAGGTAAACCAACATATTGTCTTGAGTGTGGACTAACGACTGTATCCTTTTCCTAGAGCCCTACGCCATCATGCCCCCTCTGGAGCAGTTCATGGAGGTGTCGTTTGAGGAACGGAGAAATCTCTTGTACAGGGACATTGAGCGAGGGGACATTGTGATAGGCAGGATCAACTCCATCAGGGACTTTGGCTTCTTTGTAACTTTGATCTGCATGGGAGGTGGACTAGAGCGAGACATAGAGGATCTGGAGCTCACGGTAGGGTTTGTGGCTTCGGCCTGGTGTCGGTGTGCCCTATTGAAGAAATAAGAGTAAGTGGTAGCCTCTTTCTCTGCTTTATTTCTCTCCTCAGGCCCTGTGTCCCCTTAGAGATGTACCTTCCAATGGCAATCATGATGATCCGCTATCATACTATCAGCTTAATGATTTGATAAGAGGTGAATGCACAGTGCACACTAGCTAACTTTGTGTTGTACATTTAAACAACTTATCACAACTGCATTGTGAACATAAGTCAACAAACTGAACTATGTACCATGTGCTGTTCTCTAGCTGGAGTGAAGGACATTGACCGATACCATGAGAAGATAACCATTTCACTTCAGCCCTCCTCCCTCGGCCCAAATCTGATGAACCTAAAGCTTGGAGTTTTTAGTAGAGATGATTTGCCACTTCAATACAGGTAAGACAGATATATTCTAATTGGAAGAAAAATAGTTATGCTAGAACTTAGGCTACATCTTTGCTCATAGTTTTTTTTCATTGTTTTACCCAGTCGCAGTGTGAGGGTTGCAAACGACAACACTGAAACCTATGAGAGGGTTTTAGAGGGTTCTCTTGGCTACTCCAATCCGTCTAATGTGGAATATCTCCTGGGGAAGATTGGGGTCAGTGACACACAGCCTCCCTCACTCATGAGAGGGCTACAGAGGTGAGAAGACAAACTTGATGTTTTGCTATTCTTCAGAAGACAAGCTTTCCATTGATATCTGTAGCCCCTTTTTATCAGCACTTGACTGTATTTTGGGACTCTCCTTTACAGCAAACATTTCCTTGAGGAGGACTTTGCCACAACTATTCGAAAGAAGCAGTCTGCATCCTGGGCTCTTAAATGGTATGCCTGACATTTTAATTTTTGGGGCATTTTGACATTTGCAGCAGCATGTCACTAAATCTCTGCCAGCCAAATGTTTACAGAATGAATGAACTGGTCCTGAACTTTCTTTCTTTGTCAATATGTCTGCACTATAGTGTAAGGGTTGGTGTGGACCACTTCAAATCTGGCCGCCATGTCGAAGCAATGAATGAATATAACAAGGCCTTAGAGATCGACACTAACAATGTGGAAGCCCTTGTGGCACGTGGTGCACTGTGAGTAGCCATCTTATTTTATTGATAATATGGTCGATCATTAACAATCTACCGGTAATAGTCAGCACTCCTAGCTTACACTCTGATAGTTATCTCTGTTGACCACAGGTTTTTGAAACGTGATGTTTAATTGTCGTATAAAATGTAGTTGTGGTCCTACAGCTAATATAAACTTGCCATTTGATTTCCCAGGTATGCTAACAAAGGGAGTTTGCTGAAGGCAATAACTGACTTTGAGCTGGCATTGGAAAGCTGCCCAACCCACAGAAATGCAAAGAAATACCTATGCCAGACCCTGGTCGAGCGAGGTGGCCAGTAAGTGGGAATGTTTATCCACTTCCTTTATTATCTTGTGTGCACTGAAGTGATTTACAAGTGACAGCCCTTCCACTGAAAAAAAAACGTTTTTTTCATTCTGTTAGACTGGAGGAGGAAGAAAAGCTAGTCACAGCTGAAGGTCTCTATAGAAAAGCCCTGGCCTTAGACGACTCCTTCCAAGACGCCAAGGAAGCATTGAAAAAAATAGAGCTGCTTATCCAGGTGAGCTGGAACATTCCATGGCAATGCCAACTATTCCTCATATGACTGATCATTGAACATTGTGAACTATGAACATTTTGAGGGAAAAGGGCCAGTGAAAAGTTCTGTGTCGTTAGCGTGCTTGGAGCAACACACAGGGAACCTTGTAATACTGATTAAGTGTTTTGTTGTGTGCTTGTCTGATCTGGGATCCTGCCCTTTGACTCTACCCGACTGCCTTGATTGTCGCTTGTCTATTGGGGGAACAAACAACCTTACAACTGGAATGAAAATGGTTGGTACGCTGGACCTGGTCTCAATGCGGTAAATGTAAACCCTTTTTGTCCACCTGGAAAAATTAACATTTGTTCTCTGCTTGTGATTTCTGGATCATGCTATGGTAAACATGTCTGTGTATATGCCATTTTCCCCATTGTCCTTATCCATTCAAATTAATTAATGGAATGTTTTTCACATTGCTGGTTTCCTCCCTTTATAATTTTTCGTCTCTTGAAAACGGGTAAAATTTTACTGTGAAAATGACTGCTTTAAAGAAATCGCTCAAACTGAGAGAAGAGGCAGCTGCAAAGGAAGCAGAAAAAGCTAAGAATGTGGAGACAAGTGCAGAAAAATTGCGTAAAATCTTAAAAGAAGAAAAAAGGTACATCCATACCAATCCGTCAGAAAGGTAACCTGGTAAACTGTCAGCTCATCGGTTGTCTTGTAAAAACTAAATACGTACACGTAATTTAATTTGGCAAAATATTATCATTCATCATTTAAATTCATCACAAATATAACCTATTTCATATGTAGCTACATAGTTTGTCTGCTATAACTCCCTCTAGAATGAAAAGGAAACAAAGGAGATCCTCCTCTTCATCATCGTCTTCCTCCTCTTCTTCCGACCGATCCTCCTCGGGTCGCAGGAAGTCAAAGAAAAAGAAGCGCAAACACAGACGGTCATCTCGAGGGAAGAAACACCAGCAGGTTTCATCCAGGGACAACAGGAGTGTGGCTGATGACGAGGAGGAGTGGTACCCTGCCCCGCCCAACACCTCCGCCTCCTTCCTGGATCAGAAATCTAGCGTGGTTAGGCCGTTTGAGGGGCCAGAGAGGACTGAAGAAGGCAGTCAGCCCCCCAGCAAGGGCAGGAGCCACTCGTACCACTCTTTATCATCAGTGTCTGACGCTCCGGACAACAGCAGGTTTGAAGATGACCCTTTTGACGCCTCTCCTCAGCGAGCTGAGGGCAGCAAGGGAAAAGGTGTCCGTGGTGACAAGACCAGTGATGGAGACGTGAAAGAGAGTGAAGGCTCCAGGGGCCAGAGGAAGAGCCAGGGCCAGGAGGATCAAAGTGACCCACAAGACGTTCCCAGCTCATTGGAGAAAGTCAAACACAGAAGAATGTCCTCCTCATCTGCCGGCTCAGAGCATTCCCGCAAATCTGACCAGTACACCAACGACCTCCCATCACAGTCCCACATATCCACTTACAGGCGATCAGATAGTGGGAAGTATGGTAGCACAGAGCGAGGCGATAAGAAAGAGCAGGAGAGGGGCACTCGAAGGTCTGATGGAGGAGATTACAGGTCTTCCACTGACGCCACTCGGAATGGTAAGGGATCATCCGCAGGAGGAAGTCAGAAAAAAGAGCTACCAACTAATCTCCTAGATCTCTTCAGCCAGATAGCCCAGTTTGAGAAGGAGAAATGTGTCAAGCCGAAAAAGTGAATTCAGCTTTTCCGAGATGCTTTTTACCTTGTCATAAAAACAATAAACTAATGCTATTCTAATGTTGGACAAAGTTGTAGTTACCAAGCTGTCATAATTTAGAATTTAGTGTTGGTGATATCAAACATTTTGCTCTGAAATGTTTATTGTTATTTCTGTGATCAATACACTGCCTTAATATTATGAGATTACATTTTCTGTGAAAGGATGTTTTTTTATGTGCCAGAAAGCAAATGAAAGACCAGTTACGATGTCTTCTTTTGGCTTGCAGCTGGAAAAGATTTCCTTTGATTTAATAATTGTGTATTTTCCTCTTGGTACTTGGTAATACAGAGTTCATTGTACTATCAGGAAACTCACAAATAAGATCTATTGAGATAGAAATGTGCCATTCTTTTCTATTTGCTGGTAGTAGATTGGAAGATGTCATTTAATGACTGATGACACATTTCCATGTGTGAATCTTTTTCAATAAATGGCCTACGAGCTTTGCCCAAAATGTCCAAGCTTGATTTGTTGTTTGGTTGAAGCATCAACGTGTTTATTTTGTTAGACCGCTGCGCCACTCGGGAGCCCTAAGGCACTGCATCTTAGTACAAGAGACTTCACTACAGTCCCTGGTTCAAATCCAGGCTATATCACATCCGACCGTGATTGGGAGTCCCATAGAGAGGCGCACAATTGGTCCAGGTTTGGCTGGGGAAGGCAGTCATTGCAAGTATGAATTTGTTCTTAACTGACTTGCCTAGTTTAAATAAAGGTTAAAAAATAAATTGTCCTACTTAGTATCAGAAGTTCTCCAAAATACTGTTGTGTTAGCCTTGCCTGGATCTCTTACTGTTACAATTCTGGTCTCTCACTTCAGTGTTCAGACATTTATTTTATGTCCAATGGCTGCTTGGTGAGCTATTTTATGTCAAATTGCATGATTTAATAACTAGACACAGCATACTTGCAAAGTGCACAACTTTAATGCAAACAGCCAAAGTGGCTTATTTACAGCTTAATTTAAACGTCTTACTCCATCATACTGCACATCAGTTAAATGTTTTTAGTTCATCTTGTTACAAGGGATTACTCACTAATTCACAGGCACAGCTATTTAGTCTGTCAAGTGTGTCACTCTTAAATGCCTTAATATGTTTTAATAAACTGGTCCCTTTAACACTAATAATGTTATCCACTGTTTACTCTGAGGTATGTGTATTTAAAAATAATAATAATAATAAAAAGTTAATCTATGCTGGGTGGACTAATCTTTTATTCCAATAGAGTGCACTCCTTTGATCAGAATAACATATTACATGTATGAAGGGTCCTGCAGTTCCCCACACCTATTTTCTCACATGACTATTTTCATATGTTTAACTGATGATTGTATGAAATACAGATGTGATATATCTTGGTGCCGAACTCAACTGAAAACATGCATTTTTGAGACTTTCCACTGGAGGGCACTACAACACTAGTTCTGCATACAGGTTTTTTTTAAAGTACTGTATGGCCAATTATACGGATGGTAAAAAAATATATGTATTTGGGCATTTTTCCTCCACAGTTAAATTACATCACGCTTAACTTCACATTCACCCTAATAGTAAAAATGGATTGAAAATTATTTTATGAGAACTGTCTTCTATTTATGACAAAAATGTACCATATCAATCAATCAGGGAATGCAATAAATGTTTTAACAACTTCATTAATTCACCTTTCTTTGAAAACACTGGGTTTCATAGGCTGCATTTACACAGGCCCAGTTCAGATATTTTGCCCAATTAGGGGCAAAAGACCAAGAAGTGGAAAGAAAAGAAGACTGGAATTGGGCTGTCTGTGTAAACGCAGCCTTCGAGGTCTAATAAGTTATAGTCAACATTAACCTTGTATGTACACTTCAAAAGCACATCCTCCCTACATTGTCTTTCAATAATAATATTGCCTATTTAGCAAAGAGATAGGGGGTAGAAATCATATTGTACCAATCATTTGGGCTATGTTCAAATTAAAATGAAATTTCACCTAGTGCTCCAAGGCAAAAGCATGTCTTTAGGGGCACTTTAGATCCTGGAGATTTGCATGCATGGCAGGGAACTCTGCCTGGTTCATCTCCCTCAAACTGGCTCTCTGGTAATGTAGGGCCACAGTCCATGGTGGTAAACTCTCCAAACGTGTACTGATCTGCACAGCCGAGGAGCAGCGGTCTTGCATCAACTGACAACAACTAGCAAAGGTTTTTGTTCCTTCCAGGTCATTTGATTTACTAAACATTTTTCTCTGTTTCCCTTGGGAATTAACAGGTTAAGCCTTATTGTCTGAAGGACCTTAAGGCCTTGGATGAGTCTCAGTGATGGCACTAGCCTCTGGAGGCTCTGGCGACCCTGGCTTAAGGGCAGGCCTGACTGCGTTTGATGAAACTGCAGATTTTTGCATTTGAGAATCATTCATTCCCTTTCTTTGACTCATAGATGGAAGAACCAGTGTTCCTTTTCAAAAAGGGGATGCTATTTCTATGAAGTCATTCTTTCATGGGGCAATCAGACAGTTGAGCATGCAGGGATGAGACGTTTTAAATTAGTCCAGAAAAAATGTCTTCCATTTAAGAAAAAAAGTATTACATCGAATTCTTAGAGCATGACAATATGGTGGTTTGAAAATGAAAAGTAAATGGAAGTGGTGCCCTTAAGTTCTTGGATAATTAGAAATTTAAAACTTTTTTCATCCCCAGCATATCAACCTCGGGCCGGTGTTCAATCAAACCCGCACTGCAACAGGCCTACCACTGCATAGGTCTTTAACTATGTATCCAAAGGAAATGTACTGCTTGTACCACCCAAGGCTAACTTGAGTTGATTTATTTTTCTAATAGAAAAATATTTAAATGGAATTCTTGTAAAAGCACTCTGAACCTGCCCTCATTCCAACATGTATTATTTCCCTGACAAGTTGTTTTCCTCAGAGCACAGCTACAAGCATTCCAGGTTTCCTTTTAGATTGGTATCTTTCAACCATTGAGGTTTTGCTATTGTCTCCTGCAAAAGCAGGGGACAGGTTGTACAGCAAAAGGAAATATGAATCCAGGGACAAATACATTCTGATACACACGTAGAAGTCTGCAAATTCCTTTATGTGTGTGAACTTAAAACGATTTAGGTTAATTTAGTGAAAACAGGGTCACAGCCCCTACAACAGCATAGAAATACAGAGATGAGGGGAGCATTTTCAGGAGAGCAGAATTTCAGAGAGAAATGCTGACTGTGTTAGCTACGGCCTGGCCTTGGCCAAATCCAGTGGAGATAGGAAGACTTTCTCATTTGCTTTCCCCCTATTTTAATAATAGCTGTGTGCATAAGTAATTTATGAAAGGCCAACCAGACACAGGGCAACAGAAAATTAAACTCATTTTATCTGAAAGCAGGTGGATTTCTATTTATCATTAACATGCATAGAATTTGCACAATGTTATTTCTGCTACTGATGGAACGTAACCAAATAATGTATGAGGGGTTTTTGCTTATGCTCGAGTGAAATTCATAGATAAAGTACTAGCCTTTTGCAATTTTCTGCAAGTGGAAACTAATTCTGGGAAGCTTCTTATTACAGCAGAGATTCATTTGGTTTGCATTAAAGGCAGACATAAGTGACATTAGGATTTCTCACAGATTTCATGAGATGCGTTGCTTTCTGTTAAATCATTAGGCCTGCCACCTTCCCCTACTTAAGAAGCCCCTTTCTCACATATACATAAAACAATGTATATTCTTGTCCAATGGTATAGCTTGAATATTTATGTTACCCTGATGTGGACCATATTAAAAGATAAAACTGAGTAAAAACCGACCCAAGCAATAAGTCATGTTACATATATTTCATTTGAACACATTTCAGTGGTTGGATAAATGATAACTGTACTAAGTTGTTTTGATTTATGTACTATAAACACAATTGATGCTTCACAACACCAGGGTAATATTACTGTTGTTCCTACTACTAGGCTTCAGCTTGCACTGAAAATGTTGCTCTATATTCATTATAAAGCAAAGTGCAACCATAACTCTACCATCCAACCACTTCTGGGTTTTCGCTACACTGGTGAAGTTACAGAAGATCATATGACGTGATCTCCTATTCACACCAGTCATTATTCTAGTTAGTAAACCATGATGCATACTGTACCTAACCCATAAAGATGCTCACATGCATTGTTTAGTAATGTGTTTGACTGTCTGATCCTTGATACAGTACTTAAAGATACCATTGTTGTGTAAGTATGTTTTTTTCTGTCTGGGCACCTCCAGTATAGATTCTGGGGTTCAAAGAGATGTTTGTCCCAGCAAATGGAATGCTAATCCCAATATGATACTTATGTGTCAACAAAGGAATCCTAAAAAGCTGGTAACCCTTTCACAGAATAGCTTGGTCTTTTATGATTGTATAAGGTATTAATTTCCTCCTGTCCAAAGTTGCCTTGGGAGATGTACTGTAACTTAAATATATTTCTAAACTTGAATACTTTCCCGGTATGCAGCCATACAGTAGTAGTAGTAGTTAACACTGCTCAAATGATACCTCTAATGTAAAATGCTAACATAAAGGTATAAAAGAGGAACTTGCTCAGTTGTTACAGTTGATTCATTAATTTCACCATTCACTATGTGAAGAAAATATTATTAGAACATTTATGGGGAGATTTTTGATCCAAACCATTTTGTGTCAATGTTTCACTTGTGATTGTGAAACACTTTTGTTAAATTGAAGAAAAAGCATTAATATAGAATGTATTTTGAACCCCGGTCCTAAGTAGATTCTAAACATTTATTATGGCATGTTATCATAATATTCTGTGCAACATATTGCAAACTTCTGGTGGCCAGTTTTAAACATGTTGTTGAAGATCATAGTTAATTCTGCTGATTTATGGTAATGCAGCAGCCATATCACCCACTGCATCAGAAATACTAACAAGCTTAGTATAAGCTTTGGCTGAAATGTTATGAGGTTTGAATTTCTGGAACGGCTACGGACTGTGTAGAAAAATCTCACTTCAGCAGAAATAGAACGATTCCTGTGCTTAAAAATTAGTGCTACTGCATATATTTTTTTGCAAGGAAAGGAGGTCTGGTCTTGTGAAAACGCATTGCATGTAGAAATTTGGGAGAGCGAGCATTTTTCTGAGGAGTAATCAGTTGAGAACTTACAAAATGTGCAATACTAGGTTTATAGTATACTATAAGTAAAAGTTAAAGCTGAGATCAATATTGACTCATTTCTGATTGCAAGATGTGAAACTTTACAAATGTATACATGTGAAGTTGATGTATACATTGAACTTTCAGTCTCACTACAAATCAGGCGTATCTGACATATAAGCATGTTATGCTTACAAGCCTCATTTATCTATGGTGCATTACAGGCAGGGGATATGCGCTTCTCTTGAACATAATACATCCGGTTTGTGTCTCTGGGTTGCTCTGGGGTCTTACATTAATCATTCATCCTTTCCCCCAGTGGCATATTCTTAATTTAGAAGAGCAGGCCAAGGTGCAACATGTAAGACCACAGTGAGAGAATGTCTGACTTAGACATACAGTAAAGGTATAGCACCTTCATTATAGTACAGCCACAGTACTGTCTTTGGTACAGCCTTTATTTGATAAAAGTGTCATTTTTAATAGGAGAGACAGAGTGGAAGTAGTGGAAAACAAACTGATAACCCAGCTCCAAAGTCAGCTGACTACAAACCAGTGCTGCCACTACAATCTCTTCTCTCAATAATTAATCGGTAGGTTTTTATAAAATAACAACAAAAACCCAGCAGCTGTAACCACTCTGTCTTGGGTTCCCTTTTCACCCATTTCACCCATCAAACCACTTCCGCCCCTCGCCTTGAAGAAGAATTTGGTCCCTCACAGATTTGGGACTTGTTTCAGGTAACACGACAAAATCGATTTATGTAAACTCTTGTCAGTCAGTGTTATCAAAATTGTACATTTGGAGCTGTTAGCATGGCCTACAAAAGAAGAGAACAAAGTTGTGGACATTCTCATCTCATTACAGGAGCAGAAATAGTGGAATTAGCCTGAATCTAATTACAGGCCACACTATCTAATGTAAAAACATGCCTGTTTTTTTTTCTTCATTTTCATTCATTTAGACTAGTAATTAGTTTTGGCCCCAAAAATGCCACCCTTTAATCATCAAAAGGCAGATGTGATTTGCAGTCCAATATAATCTTGCTTTAATGAAGAACTAATGGATGCATTGCAAATTACTTTTTTTGCTGTTGAACAGGGAGAAAAATCTATTTCCTGCTTTTGAAAAGATCAAGAGTATCTTTGATAATGGCGAGAGCGGCCCAGGCAGTTCTCCAGCATCATGCCAACAAGCTCTTTTACTCAACTGAAATTCAATAGAAAGGAGGCCACAATTAGCAACAAAGCAGCAAAAATGCATCACGACAGCAGAATTTCTCTCCATGGCTGATGGCTTAACCCTCGATCTACCAACTCCTTGTTAGAGACAGGGCTAAAGTGTCAGTGTGGAACAATGAACCATGATAAATTACCCTCCCCCAAAAAAGATGTACTACTAATTTTCAATTATACTCATAATGCATCACAGATTGGAGGAACATGCATTGAGGACAAACAGTAATAGATTTGAATCCCGCTATGGTTTTTCTTTAGCAAGCTATGATTTTACAGTGTGGTTTCAAGCAAAGTAGCATGCAGCTATGTAAACCACTTAAAAGACAGCACTGTTTCAAACAACCATTACTGTAAAGAGGATATTTTACAAAATATTAAGACCAAATAAGAGTGATTCAAAGCATAAGGGATGTGAAAACTGTGAAGGGTCAGACATGGTGAACACGTGTATCTCTATGTGCATGTATTTTACTCAAATGTGAGAGAGGTTGAAGCCTAATGGAAGTTGGCTTAACTCTGGAGACAGCCCTGCTGTATATCTGATTACTGGGCCAGTAATTTTCTTTCTTAAATAAGGAAAAAATTGGATAGGATGAATGAAATTTGGCTGTCATATTGCAATGATGGTACCACGGGAGATTATGTATTTCATAATCATTCATCATTTCCACTAGTGTTGGGGCTTAGCATAATGGAATTCGTAAACTGGTTTAAATCTGAAAGTGAGGACAGACTATCAGCTGGGCCCTAAATGCTTATATGGTAATTGCTCTTGAGCCCAGTGAAATATTTTTTTACAAGCATTTGATTTATTGATTTGATTTTTTTTCTTACAGGGACATGTGTACACCAACATACTGTAAATACTAAAATATGACAACAGTCATAGCTGATGTCTTTAATAGCTATTTTGTTGAAAACAATTGCAGGTCTTTATACTGTGATGTTTTTTTCACTACATTTTCTTGTGGAAACAGTGAGAGGAAATTAGTTTGTTTTCACAAATATGATATCTTTGGGAAATATTCATTTAGTGTGAATTTATTGTTTACAAATTCTGCCCAAATGACTTAAACAGCAAATATCAAATCAAGTCTTTGTGTATCAGGCTCATTCCATGAAAAGAGTGCCTTTTGATATTTTAAAGAGCAACTGAAGGCAATATACAACTTCTCTGGTATAAAATGGCCTATGAGGTAATGTTATTAAAAGCATTTATTCTAGTTTAAAAATGTACTACAAAGTGTAAATATGATCATTTTGGTTATAAAGCCAGTCTTGTTCAAAACTGACATTTGAGAGATAATTAGGGAAAGATGGTACTGTATGTAATGGAATGAAGGGTACTGTAACAGTTTTCCTTGGGATGGGTTCATTTACATCTTTCCCACAGCCACCAAGTTATCATCAATTCGGAGAACAGCCAGCACCCGATCTTAATGCCCATGGTCAATTTGGCGTGACATACGATTTCCCTATGGGGGTAGTTAGTGACCACCAGTAAATTACACAATGTACATAAAATTCAATAGCTCCAAATTGCAATCACTTAAAAACCTGAAACCAACAATACAATGTAGAAATGAATATACAAATATTGAAAGCATTTGAGACGACTAAAATATGTGCAACATGATTTATTGACGGTCCCTAACTAGCCCCACAGATAGGCTATCCAAAGTCAAACCAACTGTTACGGTTGCACACCAGCCGGCTGAAGCTAATAAGCGAAATAAGGTTGCTAGCTAGTATAAGCTACTTCCAGACACAATACCTGTTTAGACTGTTAAAAGTTATCTAGAAGGGTAGGTAACTGTAACTGTTTTGGCAGAGTGAACGTACAAACGCTCAGGGTTGCCATGTCTGCGATTTTCTTTCAAATTGGGCGACTTTGAAAGCGATGTTGCTGCTAAAAATGTGTTAGTCGCGGGTTTGTTGGCTACTTCTAGATTGCACTACAGCCGCCATTGCATTTCGCTTAATTTAAAAAAAAATGTATTTCACTGTGACCTGCTACTGCTGACTATCAAGCAGTGAGGCAGGCTGTTGCTGGGTGAGTGGGGGGAGGGCCAGAGAGGTGTGTGTGTGTTGAGTACAGTCATTGGTGTTGAGAGAGTGCTGAAGCAGGCAGTCATGACAAGTGACGTGAGAACAACAAACAAATTAACTAGCTTTAGCTCGCTACATCATTCTCCGTCACAATTCTTGTTTTCATTTTCTAATGAAATGAAAGACGCAAAAAAGCAAACGATTGGGACTTTTTTATTCTTATTCTCCAGTTGAAAACAATATTATTTTAGAACAATGTGTTGTCCATGTTTGCTTTTGATTTGGAGGGGGTGGTAAGCGTCTAACAATTGGATTTCATTCTTTCATGGGCACCGCTTGGTGACGCAAACAACGCATTCTTTATATAAAAAAATGTCCACCGATCACGGATATTCCCTCCGAGCTGTGGTAACCATTTCACAATAATGTTTTCTAAAAATAAAAAACATGTCTTAACCATTTCACTATCAATCACTTCTATATTTCATATTAAATCATTTGGTTTGATGAAACAATATAACAAAGGGAGAAATGTAGAGTACCATTTTTTAAATTTATTAACAGGTGTATTTAGATTATCATTATGGAGACACCTATTGGATAAATGTAGCAACTCCTCTCTTGCTGCAAAAAAACGTAGGTCTAGTTTTTAGGCCTTGTGGGTGGACTTTGTTTGGTTAATGAACGGGGACATCTTTCCTAGACCTGGCAAGCATGCAAACACTTCCCACCTTCGAATACAACACACAAGAGACACCCACATCAAAACACCCAAATCCAGTTCTCAGTCACATTTCCTAATGAGAAGAAATGAAACCGAGGCTAAATCAGGAAGTTCAGCCCCCTTTAAATATAAATGTGATTAGGGATTCATCTAATCATATGAAATGTATGTCCCTCATTTTAAGGTCAATCCTGTTACGTCAACTGAACTCTCATTTTAATATGGTGAAACTATTCCTTTTTTTTATTCTAAAGAAACATTGAACATCTTCTAGTCAAATCAAAGCAGGTGAGCTGGCTCTACTTTTTTTGTAGTGGAAAACTGAGTGAGTAAAGCATAGCAAACACGTCAACCCTGTTACCCATAGACAACAGGCTAGAAATGTTTTAATAATGTAAATGTTTTGTGAAACTTGCATTCAATTGCCCCTCCCTGTTGGACACAACAAACTTCCATTCCCCCTGTCACAAGGGGATTTATGGCTGATTTAAGATGAAATCGTCAACCCTGCTACTTTATTTGGAACTTATTATAGTCATTTTTGAGATGGGAAAACGTATTTTTAGTAAGTTGAACATGCTCTTTATGACAGAATGTAGACAATCTGTGAAATAAATGTAGTTTTGGATGAAGTTACACTGCCCAAAAGGTACTCATTTGGTGGAATCACTTAATATTTTCTCCTGAACAGATTTTCTCAAAAATATAGTATGTATTCTCCTGTATTATTGCTTTCTGAAAAAGTCTGTACAATTAGGACTGGTATTTGAAAAGCTTTGATGTCAGCCACTAGATGTCACAAAAGAGATGTAAAAAACATTGCATGGGATCAGATTGAAACAATGATACGCAGTGCATTCGGAAAATATTCAGACAGATTTTGTTACAGCCTTATTCTAAAATGGATTAGACATTTTTTTCACTCATCAATCTACACACTATCCCATAATGACGAGTGAAACCAGGTTTTTAGACATTTTTGCAGATGTAAAAAGAAAAATACTGAAATATCACGTTTACATAAGTATTCAGACCCTTTACTCAGTACTTTGTTGAAGCACGTTTGGCAGCAATTACATCCTCAAGTCTTCTTGGGTATGATGCTACAAGCTTGGCACACCTGTATTTGAGGAGTTTCTCCCATTCTTGTCTGAAGATCCTCTCAAGCTCTTTCAGGTTGGATGGACAGTTTTTAGGTCTCCAGAGATATATGATCAGGTTCAAGTCCAGACTCTGGCTGGGCCACTCAAGGATATTCAAAGACTTGTCCCTAAGCCACTCCTGCTTTGTCTTGGCTGTGTGATTAGGGTCATTGTCCTGTTGGAAGGTGAACCTTCGCCCCAGTCTGAGGTCCTGAGCGCTCTTGAGCAGGTTTTCATCGGATCTTTCTGTACTTTGATCCATTCATCTTTCCCTCGATCCTGACTAGTCTGCCAGTCCCTGCCACTGAAAAACAGTGTGTGGGGGATCCCCTCTGAAGGTGATACATTCACATCTGAAGGTGATAAATTCACATCTGAAGGTGAATGTATCAAACCAGTTGCTTTTTGTTGTTGTGCTCTATCCTCAAACAATAGCACTGTATTTTTTTCACTGTAATAGCTACTGTAAATTGGATAGTGCAGTTAGATTAACAAGAATTTAAGCTTTCTGCCCGTATAAGACATGTCTATGTCCTGGGAGGGGGACCCATCCCATAGAGGTTTTAAGGACATCGTTTTCAAATATATGTTTAGCTCACATCATATAATGTAAAAGTATGCATAAATGTGTCTGTAATAATAGAATAAAAGCAGCAAAAATACATTTTGACATTTGAGAAATGCATTTATATAGCTTCCAAAATATTGTTTTTCATTGGTGGGGGAGTGCCAAGATGGAGGTGCGGTGGTTTCAAAACAGCAGCCCCTTTACGTCATCTAGTGTATATATAAATCATTAGATGTAAACCATTGCATGGGATCGATCACATTCCATCAACTCCACACTGGGAAACACGCACTATGAAAATAACATTGTTTATGCACTGGGGGACAACACTTTAATTAAAATAAAAATGTGTTTTGATTTGTTTCCTCCAGTTAACATTCCGTGAAAATGTGATGCCTAGGGATGGGTTGAGTAGCTACCGGAGGTGTCATCGAATCCAATAGGTTGCTTTAGCATTAGCTAGCCTAGCATGATATCCGTGGTATCCTGATCACGGCAGCCTGCAGTTCAGACCTTACTGGAAAAATGTAATTACAGTGACCGTAAGGTCGGAATCTTTAGGCTAGGTTGTCATGATACCACTATCTAGTATTGTGGCAAGAAGCCAAAACATGAAGCAGCCCTCGCTCTGTTGTCACCTGTAGTCACATTTGTTTATTTTTCCAAGCTATATCACAAAATATTTTACATACATAAGGTTTTTAAAGGAGAATAGAGTTGAGTTTTTCTTTTTTTACCATGGAAGATTGAGTATAGTGGTATCCTGATACTGGTATCATCTCAAAGACAACCCTATCAGGTTGTCTGAACTGTACTAGAATGTCCTTCATTATGGCCCAGGAACAACATTCTGCAGTGTGTTTGATTCAGTTCCAGCTTCATTACAACATTTACACCTGAATAGGGTTACCATGATGAGTGACACAAAAACACATTCCTTTTGAATCACAAGCTTTTAATTGCTTATGTCCCTGTCAATAGATTGGGTACAACTGTCAGAAGACCATTTCAGTGTGGTCATCATCTTGATCCTCTGATAGCAATGCTGATGATGAACCTCCTAATTTCTAAAATGCATCATACAGTGGGGCAAAAAAGTATTTAGTCAGCCACCAATTGTGCAAGTTCTCCCACTTAAAAAGATGAGAGGCCTGTCATTTTCATCATAGGTACACTTCAACTATGACAGACAAAAAAATGTTTTCTCCAGAAAATCACATTGTAGGATTTTTTATGAATTTAGTTGCAAATTATGGTGGAAAATACATATTTGGTCAATAACAAAAGTTTATCTCAATACTTTGTTATATACCCTTTGTTGGCAATGACAGAGGCCAAACGTTTTCTGTAAGTCTTCACAAGGTTTTCACACACTGTTGCTGGTATTTTGGCCCATTCCTCCATGCAGATCTCCTCTAGAGCAGTGATGTTTTGGGGCTGTTGCTGGGCAACACAGACTTTCAACTCCCTCCAAAGATTTTCTATGGGGTTGAGATCTGGAGACTGGCTAGGCCACTCCAGGACCTTGAAATGCTTCTTACGAAGCCACTTCTTCGTTGCCCGGGCGGTGTGTTTGGGATCATTGTCATGCTGAAAGACCCCGCCACGTTTCATCTTCAATGCCCTTGCTGATGGAAGGAGGTTTTCACTCAAAATCTCACGATACATGGCCCCATTCATTATTTCCTTTACACGGATCAGTCGTCCTGGTCCCTTTGCAGAAAAACAGCCCCAAAGCATGATGTTTCCACCCCATGCTTCACAGTAGGTATGGTGTTCTTTGGATGCAACTCAGCATTCTTTGTCCTCCAAACACGACGAGTTGAGTTTTTACCAAAAAGTTATATTTTGGTTTCATCTGACCATATGACATTCTCCCAATCTTCTTCTGGATCATCCAAGTGCTCTCTAGCAAACTTCAGACGGTCCTGGACATGTACTGGCTTAAGCAGGGGGACATGTCTGGCACTGCAGGATTTGAGTCCCTGGCGGCGTAGTGTGTTACTGATGGTACGCTTTGTTACTTTGTCCCAGCTCTCTGCAGGTCATTCATTAGGTCCCCCGTGTGGTTCTGGGATTTTTGCTCACCGTTATTGTGATCATTTTGACCCCACGGGGTGAGATCTTGCTTGGAGCCCCAGATCGAGGGAGATTATCAGTGGTCTTGTATGTCTTCCATTTCCTAATAATTGCTCCCACAGTTGATTTCTTAAAACCAAGCTTCTTGCCTATTGCAGATTCAGTCTTCCCAGCCTGGTACAGGTCTACAATTTGGTTTCTGGTGTCCTTTGACAGCTCTTTGGTCTTGGCCATAGTGGAGTTTGGAGTGTGACTGTTTGAGGTTGTGGACAGGTGTCTTTTATACTGATAACAAGTTCAAACAGGTGCCATTAATACAGGTAACGAGTGGAGGACAGAGGAGCCTCTTAAAGAAGAAGTTACACGTCTGTGAGAGCCAGAAATCTTGCTTGTTTGTAGGTGACCAAATACTTATTTTCCACCATAATTGGCAAATAAATTCATTTAAAATCCTACAATGTGATTTTCTGGATTTTTTTTCTCATTTTGTCTGTCATAGTTGAAGTGTACCTATGATGAAAATTAGAGGCCTCATCTTTTTAAGTGAGAGAACTTGCACAATTGGTGGCTGACGAAATACTTTTTTGCCCCACTGTATATATAATATGTGTGTGTGTCACATTATTCTCATATGTTTCTATTTAGGCTAACTACACCTGATACATTTAGGCATATGTTATGGACAGTTACAATCTTGTTTGGTATTTCTTAATCTTGAGATATAACTATCATATTCTCCAGATGAGCTTCAATGCCATACAACTCTCCTTCCATGGCCTCCAACTGTTCTTAATTGCAAGTAAAACTAAATGCATGCTCTTCAACCGATCGCGACACACACCTGCCCGCCTGTCCAGCATCACTACTCTGGACGGTTCTGACTTAGAATATGTGGACAACTACAAATACCTAGGTGTCTGTTTAGACTGTAAACTCTTCTTCCAGACTCACATTAAGCATCTCCAATCCAAAATTAAATCTACAATCAGCTTCTTATTTTGCAACAAAGCATCCTTCACTCATGCTGCCAAACATACCCTCGTAAAACTGACTGTCCTACTGATCCTTGACTTTGGCGATGTCATTTACAAAATAGCCTCCAACACTCTACTCAGCAAATTGGATGCAGTCTATCACAGTGCCATCCGTTTTGTCACCAAAGCCCCATATACTACCCACCACTGAAACCGGTGTGCTCTCGTTGGCTGGCCATCGCCTCATATTCGTCGCCAAACCCACTGGCTCCAGGTCATCTTTACGTCTTTGCTAGGTAAAGCCCCACCTTATCTCAGCTCACTGGTCACCATAGCAGCACCCATCCGTAGCACGTGCTCCAGCAGGTATATTTCACTGGTCACCCCCAAAGCCAATTCCTATTTTGGCTGCCTTGCTGCCCTGCTGCCAATGACTGGAAAGAACTGCATGGAGACTCATATCTCCCTCACTAACTTTAAGCACCAGCTGTCAGAGCAGCTCACACATCACTGCACCTGTACATAGCCCATCCATCTACGTCATCCCCATATGGTTATTTATTTTGCTCCTTTGCACCCCAGTTATCTCTACTTGCACACTCATCTTCTGCACATCTATCACTCCAGTGTTTAATTGCTATATTGTAATTATTTTGCCACTATGGCCTATTTTATTGTCTTATATCCCTTATCCTACCTCATTTGCACACACTGTATATAGACTTTTTCTATTGTATTATTGACTGTATGTATGTTTATTCCATGTGTAACTCTGTGCTGTTGTTTGTGTCGCACTGCTTTGCTTTATCTTGGCCAGGTCGCTGTTGTAAATGAGAACTTGTTTTCAACTAGCCTACCTGGTTAAATAATGGTGAAATAAAAAATAAATGACAAAAATTAAGTATGTGCCATTCAACTTGGCCTATGCGTGTACTTGAAAGTAGTTACCCCGATTGTTTAGACACTTCAATAACCCCGGCATGCATTGCATGGCCAACATGGAGGAACTGACTGTGGAGGTCCGTGGCTCCAACGGAGCTTATTATAAGGTAAATCCATGTATTATATTGATGTAAACTAACCATGATCATGTTTATAAAGCATGGCACACACATCAGTTCCCTACTATAGTTCATAAACCAGCAACATACACTAAGCTAGAGACTTGTGTTTTCAAGTGAGAACTTGCAAATGAGAACTTGTTCTCAACTAGCCTACCTGGTTAAATAAAGGTTAAATAAATAAAAAATATTTAAAAAATGACGGTTGGCTGGCTAGCTGGGTAAGCTAACGTTAGCGACGTTAACTTCAAGACCAAATATAGTTGGCAGCTAGTCTCACTTTTCTTTGCAAGCGACCTATTCACATCCCGTTTGTCTTCGAGGAGTACACTATTAGCTGGCTAATTCAACAGATAACGCTATTAAAAACATTTCTCAATGTTAGCTAACGTAATTACCTGGCTAACGGTATGTAGGCAACTTAGCTAGCTAATCAGGTTCGGTTGCACCTTGGCTTTGCTCGTCTTGAATCAGATTATTGATCTGGCTAACTTCATGACCTGCTACACTATCTAAAGGTATATGTGCTAACCATATGCATAAATCAAACAATTTATACGTTTAAGCTGTAATATGTAACTTTGGGCGACTACACGAAATTCAGAGAAGTGGGTTATAGATCTGTCATTCTCATTTCAAGCCTAAGAAGCGGTAGATATGTTCTAAACTCAGCAAGGACCCTGTCTTTCAAAGATAATTCGTAAAAATCCAAATAATTTAACAGAATTTCATTGTAAAGGGTTTAAACACTGTTTCCCGTGTTTGTTCAATGAACCATAAACAATTAATGAACATGCACCCGTGGAACGGTTGTTAAGACACTAACAATTTACAGATGGTAGGCAATTAAGGTCACGGTTATGAAAAATTATGACACTAAAGAGGCCTTTCTACTGACTCAGAAAAACACAAAAACAAAGATGCCCAGGGTCCCTGCTCATCTGCGTGAATGTGCCTTAGGCATGCTGCAAGGAGGCATGAGGACTGCATATGTGGCCAGGGCAATAAATTGCAATGTCCGTACTGTGAGATGCCTGAGGCAGTCCTTGCAGTGGCAGACCATGTGTAACAACACCTGCACAGGATCGGTACATCCGAACATCACACCTGCGGGACAGGTACAGGATGGCAACAACTGCCCGAGTTACACCAGGAAAGGCACAATCCCTCCATCAGTGCTCAGACTGTCTGCAATAGGCTGAGAGAGGCTGGACTGAGGGCTTGTAGGCCTATTGTAAGGCAGGTCATCACCGGCAACAACGTTGCCCATGGGCACAAACCCACCGTCGCTGGACCAGACAGGACTGGCAAAAAGTGCTCTTCAAGGATGAGTCGCGGTTTTGTCTTACCAGGGGTGATGGTCGGATTCGCGTTTATCGTCAAAGGAATGAGCGTTACACCGAGGCCTGTACTCTGGAACGGAATCGATTTGGAGGTGGAGGGTCCGTCATGGTCTAGGGCGGTGTTTCACAGCATCATTGGACTGAGCTTGTTGTCATTGCAGGCAAGACATCCTCCTCTCTCATGTGGTACCCTTCCTGCAGGCCCATCCTGATATGACCCTCCAGCATGACAATGCCACCAGCCATACTGCTCATTCTGTGCGTGATATTTTGCAAGTCAGGAATGTCAGTGTTCTGCCATGGCCAGCGAAAAGCCCAGATCTCAATACCATTGAGCACATCTGGGACCTGTTGGTTTGGAGGGTGAGGGCTTGGGCCATTCCCCCCAGAAATGTCTGTAAACTTGCAGGTGCCTTGGTGGAAGAGTGGGGCAACATCTCACAGCAAGAACTGGTAAAAATGGTGCGGTCCATGAGGAGGAGATGCATTGCAGTACTTAATGCAGCTGGTGGCCACACCAGATACTGACGCTTACCCCCCTTTTGTTCAGGAACACATTATTCCATTTCAGTCACATGTCTGTGGAACTTTTTTAGTTTATGTCTCAGTTGTTGAATCTTGTTATGTTCATACAATTATTTACACGTTAAGTTTGCTGTAAATAAACAGTTGACAGTGAGAGGATGTTTATTTTTTTTTGCTGAGTTTGTGCTCTGTTTCTATACTTTCCATTCGTATGTTTACTTCTGGTTTTGTACACCAGCTGAAAATACAATATTTTGTTATGGGAAATATATTTCACAGCGGTTTAGATGGTACAATGATTCTCTACACTATATGTGCTGGTTTTGTCACAAATTGAAATTGGGTGAACTCTTAGAATTTTAGCAACCAGGAAATAGCGTCAAATTTTCTGCATTGTGCATCTTTTAAAAGTTTGTTCAATTAATTTTTCAATTATAGCCAGCTCATTAAATGTTTTAATTTGCTCCTCAGTTAACTTTGAATAGGGAAACATATTGTTAGGTAGGTAGCCAGCTAGCTGAAATGTTTTTCTTTCATTCAAGAATGTACACTATACACAAAAGTATGTGGACATCCCTTTAAATTCCTGGATTCAGCTATTTAAGCCACAACTTTGTGGCAACAGTTTGGGGAAGGCCCTTTCCTGTTTCAGCATGACGATACCCCCGTGCACAAAACGAGGTCCATACAGAAATGGTTTGTCGAGATTGGTGTGGAAGAACTGACCTGCAGAGAGCTCTGAACTCAACCGCATCAAACACCTTTGGAATGAATTGGAATGCAGACTGCAAGCCAGGCCTAATCGCCCTGAGTGGCTGAATGGAAGCAAGTCCCCACAGCAATGTTCCAACATCTAGTGGAAAGCCTTTCCAGAAGAGTGGAGGCTGTTATAGCAGCAAAGGGGGGACCAACTCCATATTAATGCCCATGATTTTGGAATGAGATGTTCGACGAGCAGGTGTCCACATACCTTTGGTCATGGAGTGTATATTGTGAATCACCTATAAATTTGAAAAAAAATTTGATATGGCCATATCGACAAGCCTTACTTGGATGTGGGAAAAGTGTCACCATACTGGCGCAGGTAGGCAAATATATTGCAAGGAGGGATATATGTCCACTCAGATCTAGAAACTCTGGGCTAGAATACCACAGCAGCCTATACCAGGGTTTCTTAAACTATGGGTTGGGACCAAAAGCGGGCCCTGGGCATGTGAGAGGTGGGTCGCGAGTTATGAGAATAGATCTTCTTAATTTGAGTTTTTGGAGGATGATTTGGGTCATGGGAGGATGGACAATTTCACTTGAGTCTTGAGCTGAAGGTTTTAAGAATCCCTGGCCTATACTAAAGTGTTGTATGTTGATATTCCCTAGCTATGCCAGTAACTTTTTATTTTCTGGGTGGAGTGGCGGAGTACTTCTGAACTTAACCCATGGCTGATCTTTCTCTAGGGATTTGTCAAAGATGTCCATGATGATTCACTCACTATTGTCTTTGAGAACAAGTAAGTTTTCATAGGTTCTTCTGGGGTTGTAGTGTATTTTGTAGTCATCTATGTTGGAATGATGGTGGTATAATTTTGTTGATGGGCATAACTTTATGATACTTATCTAAATGTTTGTTATTAAAGGAGAATTTCGCTTTTTTACAACCAAATCTCTGTTTGATGTAAAGGGAATGTTACAGATTCTAATAGCATGCCATTTACATGTAAAAAAAAAAAAAAAAAAAAAAAAAAAAGATAAATTGTCTTTTAATAAAGTTGGCAACCTGAGAGACAAGTTCACTTTAGTGATGTGCGGATGCCACCTCCAGCCGACGGTAAAAAGGACATCGGGGAGGGAGAAGAGGTGGAGGTGAGAACTGGCTCTCTATCTTCTTAGATTTATCAGACACGTTTTCCTCAGAATATCTAATTTAGAATTATCTCTCCCTCTTTCTCTTTCTACCAGATCTTTTCCCGGGCCAATAAGCAGGAGCCATGTGGCTGGTGGCTTGCCAGAGTGCGCATGATGAAGGGAGATGTGAGTAGTTATCTGTGGTTACAATTTCACTGGTCCCAGAATGTCATTTGCGAAAGGATGTTTCTGTAATGTTTATCCTGTGATTTCCTCATCCTGATATTACGTTTGTCAGTTTCATGCAACACAAATGTAACCTGTGTTGTGTTTACTGTGTAGTTCTATGTGATCGAGTATGCTGCCTGTGACGCCACGTACAATGAAATAGTCACCTTTGAACGTCTCCGGCCTGTGAATGTCAACAAGGTGGTGTCAAAGAGCTCCTTTCTTCAAATGCACAGTCCCAGTACCTGACGATCTGAAAGCAGCGTATGTACCTTTTATTTAAAAGTAGTTTCTGATTGGGATATAGTCTAGTAATTTGTTGGTTTTTATTTACATGCATTAGAGTTCAGAATGTGATTATAGTTTATTTTACTTTAGGTGCGAAAGTGAACAAGATTAAAGATTTCAAAAAGGCAGTGGGAGCTTGTCGGATTGTCTACTGTCCAGAAACAAGTATCTTGGTCGTACTAGTAAGTCCATATAAGTCTGTCTGCCACTCCTCCTTCAGTACCAGCAGTTTTGTGTAGAACAAGGAATGTCGCGACAATTTTTTTACGTTTATATTCTTGTTTCCCTGCAGTCTATAAATGAAGCCACAGTTAAGCGAGTGTCTTTGCTCAGTGACATGCCTTTGAGGAGCATTCGCACTAAGCTCATGCTCCTGTCCCAAAATGAGGAGGCCACTAAACAACTGGAGGTAAGGATGATTATCACAGCATCTTTGCAGAAATACTTTAAACGGGATTGTCATAGACAAATATCAATCATGCACATGATCTCTTCTCTCTAGAGTACAAAGCAACTGACATCCGCTTTCCAAGAGGAGTTTACAGTCAGGGTGGACCTCATGGGCCTTGCCATTGGAAGCCATGGCAGCAACATTCAACAAGCCAGAAAAGTGCCTGGAATCTCTGCTATTGAGCTGGATGAAGGGAGTGGGACTTTCATAATTTATGGAAAGGTGTGCTGATGCTTTTGATATGAGACTTTGTTATGAGTGAGCTATAGACGGTGTATGTACCACCAAGACATTTGTTTCTTAAAGCTATTATATTCTTCTTCTAAGAATGAGGAGGCGGTTAAGAAGGCAAGGAATTATCTGGAGTTTCTCGAAGATTCTGTTCAGATCCCAAGGAACTTGGTCGGTATGTATCAAGTAGGAGTTGATACTTCCATAAAGCAAGACATTTGTGGGTGTGCACACCACTTCACACAAGTGCCTTATGGCTTCTTATTTTTTTCTTCAGGCAAGGTAATTGGCACGAACGGAAAAGTCATTCAGGAGATCATTGACAAGTCTGGGGTGGTGAGAGTAAAGATTGAGGGGGACAAGGACAACACACAGCCACGTCAAGAAGTAAGCCCTTACTTTTAAAAAACTACTTTCCAGCTCACTTAGTAGACCAAGTGATCAGTATTGTCACGTAAACACTTCACTCATAATAACATCAATTTATTTGTGATGTGCTGACACAGGGAATGGTCCCGTTTACCTTTGTCGGCACTAAGGAGAACATTGGGGATGCCCAGGTGTTTCTGGAGTACCACATCGCCTACCTGAACATAAGCATTAATCTAGTAACAAACTCCTAATGGTCTCAGTCAGGGCTGTAGGCCCTTTTTATAGTCTGTGTGGGATGAGTTTGCCTGTTGCTGTCTGCAGGAGGTAGAGCTACTGCGTATGGAGAGACTGCAGATAGATGAGCAGCTGAAGCTGATTGGGATGGGCCAAAGGCCTTCATCTGGCCACCCAGCAGACAAGGACAAGAGCTACACCACGGACGACAGTGTGGCTGCTACCTCTGTGAATACCAGCCGCTCCTACACTGGCAGAGGCCCCAACTACACCTCTGGCTATGGTGAGCGTCATGTTCACAATGATACCGAACAGACATTTTGTAGATTCTCCCAATACATTTTTCAACACCTATCAGCAGGGGTTTAACCCTAAAAATAATTTAAGGTACTACTTCACTACATTCCTAAAGGAAATATTGTACTTTTTACTTTTAACACCCAAAAGTACATGTTACATTTTGAATGCTTAGCAGGACGGGAAAATGGTCCAATTCAGACTCTTTATCAGGAGAACCTCCCTGGTCATCTCTACTGCCTATGATCTTGCGGACTCACTAAACACAAATGTTTCATTTGTGAATGAGTGTTAGCCCCTGGCTATCCATAAATACAAAAAAAAACAAGATGGTGCCGTCTGGTTTCTTTACTCAACTATGACAATTGGGTAGTCAATTGAAAGTTGCAAGACACAATCTAGGGAAGGTAATATTGATATTGGAACATAATGCTATAGCCCAACAGGAAGTTATCAGTCATCTGGTATTAAAAAGATATGTTTGACTTTCAGGCACAAACTCTGAGCAATCCAATGACTCTGAGACTGACTCAGAGCGGAAGGAGGAGCTGATTGACTGGTCCCTGGCGGGAGAGGAACCGGAGAGGGGTACCCAGCCACAGAGAGACAGCAGGAGAGCTGGTCAAGGGAGAGGACCCAGTGGCAGGGGCCGAGGAGCCTCCAACACCGGTACGGCTACAAACACAATTGATGGGTCATGCACATGCTGATGACATTAAACATGATTTGCATTATCCCCTATGTTTATCATGATCATGTGAATAGGTCTAAGAATTGTTCCTCTAAAACTAGATATTAAACTATTTGTTAACTTTGCAGCTCTAAAGGATTGTGATGGCAACCCATACAGTGTGCTTGACAACACCGAGACAGGCCAGACGGTCGACTCCAACCTTAACACAAACCGCCACCTCCTCTCCCGCCGGACTGACGAGGACACAACAGCCATTGATGGCATGAGCGAATCGGACAAAGCTTCCCTCGGTGAGAATTGCCTTGGTAAGTCCTGCATCACTATGTCCTCGCAGTGATGACTTGATTTAAGGACCGTCATCAACGGTATTTAAACATTTGTGTTGTGACTTTTACCATCTCAATCAGTACCATCCACAAACTTCTTCAATCCCTCCGGATAGAAGTGTCTGTGTAAAAATCACAAGCCCTGGGAGCCAATCGGATTCAACAACAAACATACTCCCATAAGCATTAGTAAATACAATTATTTCATGTTACAGAAGACGGTGGACAATTCAGTGACTAAAAAGGATAGAATTACACACATTGACACCAATCCCAAGTCAGGAAAGGTGGGGAACGGGCCTGTAGTTTGTTTACCAAAACCAGCATGACTGAGTGTGATTAACACTTGCCCTGGCTAGCAGTGACGTCTGTGCTTCAACCAGTAACCATTGATTTACTCTGGGAAGCTAATTTCTCAATTTGAAGCTGAATAGACATGCCACCAAGAAGTCCCACTCAAATTCACTAACATGACCGCTACTTGTTGACTATCAATTAAGGTCTGTTTATTTTTTGGGATTTGATACTGCTTGCCTGTATTTCTCACTTGCATTCATTGGACTGCTTTCTAGTTATTTTTAACCACATTCTTTCAGTGTTATCACAATGTAAGCTATTTTTCTGATTCAGAGGGGTTGGGTTAAATGCAGAAGACGCATTTCATTTGAATGCATTTCTGTACAACTGACTAGGCATCCCCCTTTCCCTATCATTAGCTATGATGATCTAGTTTATTTCATTACCAATGCAAGTGGTTCTAACATTCTTTGTTTTGCAGATCCCGGGCTGAATCACAAAGCAGATAGATGAACTGGTATGTTTGAAAAAAATTCTACAAATCTGACTTCAGGGCCCGTATCTATCAAGCGTCTCAGAATAAGAGTGCTGATCTAGGATCAGGTCTTCAATCTTATTCAATGTGATGTAAAATGCAAATCGGCACAACTAATCTGAGATGCTTGATACATACAAGCTGGCTGAAACAAGTGATGGGGAGAAAGAACCATGGTAGTGTACGGAAATGTCTTTCTCTTGGCTTGATGTACTTCAGGGGCATAGTCCATGGAATCTACAGTTTGTGAAATTGCCACTAGGCTGGTTTAAATTTCTAGCATTGTATGCCTTTGGTACATTAAGTCAAGCTTCTGTAATTATTTCTACTTGTCTGTGTCCTGCAGGGGCATGTTGAGTGTATTGCAGGGCACAGCCTCTCCACATCAGCAAAGACAGGCAATGGAAGAGGTGACGAACTAGGCAGAGCTTCCACAAAGGGCTGTCAAAGTCTGTTACCAAGGGAACAGTGACTAGCAGCCTGTCCTGAATAGTGTCTCCTAATCTACGGACCTATTAATTGTACTACAATAGTTATTGTACAAGCTTGCCAAAGATAGACATATGGACTTCCAGATTCTCTACTGCACTTTTCAATTCCCTAACCATGGGACACAGAGGGGGAGATTTAGCACTGAACCGAGACATGAAAAAGCATGTTTCAAGTACATTATCAGATGTTGTGCCTTGAGTAGATTTAACATAGTTGCCTGACTGTAGTAAATTTGTCAATGATGACAAAGGTGAAAGAATCTAGTTATCCTAATGTTTGTTGAGGAGCTTTGGCTGATTTGTATTTTTTTACATTTTAATATACAATCACTTCAGACTAGGAAATGCAGTCGGAGAGGAAAAAACCCTGTTTTGCACTGAATTGGTCTGTCAATGTTCTTGTCCCATTTTTTTATGCACCCACCAGAGGCTGGAATGATGGTGGCAGTAACTTGTCTCGAAGGAGCTTTATTATTTTTTTATTTACAAATGTACACTATTCAATAAGCTGTTAACACTAAACTGGTGGAACGACCGTGTTTTATGCAGGTGACAATTTGGACTGAGGTCAATTTCCAGATTTTGGTTCGGTAAACTGTGTCTTTTTTAATGATCATTCGGGTTGTTGATGTGCAATATGTTTTGTATGCCAGTAGTTCTTAAATAAAACCATTTGTCTTGTCAGGTTGACCTTTTTGTCCTGAGAATGAGTGAAGTACAGAGCAAAACTAGTCTCTTTTAATGTATGATTTATTTGGTGAATAAGAAAATCCCTGGGCACAACCAAGTACAAAGTGAACTATTGATTTAGTGATCCACCTGCAAAAAAAAATGCAATTGTGATCCAAATTACATTGTACAAGCTGAATGACTATATAAAAGTACATAATTGTTTGGAAAGCATTTTACTCGTTCCTCAACCCTCTGTCGGGGTGATTTAGAATCATCAGTTTTCTGTGGGCTTCTCTGATCTTGTTTGCTGTGGGACAGGGAACAACAATATGATTCATTAGGCAAATGGACTTTATTGTAGTATCACACACCCAGTGAAATGTACAATACCCGACTTCTAGAAAAGCATGCAACAAGACAGTTACAATTGTACCACATGCGTGTAATGCCATAGTGTCTTGTAGAGCAAGGTTTCCCAAACTCGGTCCTGGGGGGGGCCCCCACTGGTTGCGCGTTTTGGTTTTTGCCCTAGAAGGACACAGCTGATTCAAATAATCAAAGCTTGATGAGTTGGTTATTCGAATCCAAAACGTGCACCCAGGGAGGACCCCAGGGCCGGGCTTGGTAAACCTTGTTAAGAACAACACGTGTGAAAGCCCATAAAATCTTACTGATTTGGGAAAACTGCATAGCTTGCTTCATTTGGGGTTTCATGGCCTAGCGACCTGAATCAAGAAGTACCATTTTAGTGTCACAAAATCATCCATAACTTTTATTCAACTCAAAAGTTTTAAACCGAACGAAAATATAAATGCGACATCTAAAGTGTTGGTTTCATTAGCTGAAATAAGAATAATAAAAAAAAGCAATTATTCCATATGCACAAAAAGCTTCAGCTGGGCTAGACAATCTGGACCCTCTCTTTCTAAAATAATCCGCCGCCATTGTTGCAACCGCTATTTATCAGTCTGTTCAAACTCTTTCGTATTGTCCGAGATCCCTAAAGATTGGAAATCTGCCACGGTCATCCCCCTCTTCAAAGGGGATGACACTTGACCCAAACTGTTATAGACCTATATCCATCCTGCCCTGCCATTCTAGTCTTCGAAAGCCAAGTTAATAAACAGATCACTGACCATTTCGAATCCCACCGTACCTTCTCCACTGTGCAATCCGGTTTCCGAGCTGGTCACGGGTGCACCTCAGCCACGCTCAAGGTACTAAACGATATAACCATCGATAAAAGACGGTACTGTGCAGCCGTCTTCATCGACCTGGCCAAGGCTTTCGACTCTGTCGATCACCGTATTCTTATTGGCAGACTCAAAAGCCTTGGTTTCTCAAATGACTGCCTCGCCTGGTTCACCAACTACTTCTCAGACAAGTTCAGTGTGTAAAATCGGAGGGCCTGTTGTCCGGACTGGCAGTCTATGGGGGAACCATAGGGTTCAATTCTCGACTCTTTTCTCTGTGTATATCAACGATGTCGCTCTTGCTGCGGGTGATTCCACCTCTACGCAGACGACACCATTCTGTATACCTCTGGCCCTTCTTTGGACACTGTTAACTAGCCTCCAAATGAGCTTAAATGCCATACAACACTCCTTCTGTGGCTTCCAACTGCTCTTAAACGCGAGTAAAACCAAATGCATATTTCAACCGTTCGCCCGACTAGCATCACTACTCTGGACGGTTCAGACCTAGAATACTTGGACAACTACTAGGTGTCTGGCTAGACTGTAAACTCTCCTTCCAGACTCATATTAAACATCTCCAAAATTAAATCTAGAATCGGCTTCCTATTTCGCAACAAAGCCTCCTTCACTCACGCCGCCAAACATACCCTCGTAAAACTGACTATCCTACTGATCCTCAACCTCGGCGATGTAATTTACAAAATAGCTTCCAATACTCTACTCAACAAACTGGATTCAGTCTATCTGTTTTGTCATCAAAGCCCCTTATACCACCCACCACTGCGACCTGTATGCTCTAGTCGGCTGGCCCTCGCTACATATTCGTCGCCAGACCCACTGGCTCCAGGTCATCTATAAGTCTATGCTAGGTAAAGCTCAGCCTTATCTCAGCTCACTGGACATGATAACACCCACCAGTAGCAAGCGCTCCAGCAAGTATATCTCACTGGTCATTCCCAGAGCCAAAACCTCCTTTGGCCATCTTTCCTTCCAGTACTCTGCTGCCAATGACTGGAACGAATTGCAAAAAAAAAAATTAAATTAAAAAAATTGCTGAAGCTGGAGACTTGTATTTCCCTCACTAACTTTAAACATCAGCTATCTGAGCAGCTAACTGATTGCTGCAGCTGTACATAGCCCACACGATCCCCATATTGTTTTTATTTACTTTTCTGCTCTTTTGCACACCAGTATTTCTACTTGCACATCACCATCTGCTCATGTAACCGTATAACTTTCGACCGTCCCCTCGCCCATACCTGTGCTCGAACCAAGGACCCTCTGCACACAACAGTCACCCATGAAGCATCGTTACCCATCGCTCCACAAAAGCCACGGCCCTTGCAGAGCAAGGGGAACCACTACTTCAAGGTCTGAGCAAGTGACGTGACCGATTGAAACGCTATTTAGCGCGCACCACACTAACTAGCTAGCCGTTTCATTTACATTACATTTACATTTAAGCCATTTAGCATTTAGTTTCACATCCGTTACACATCAATCACTCCAGTGTTAATTTGCTAAATTGTAATTACTCCGCTACTATGGCCTATTTATTGCCTTACCTCCTCACGTCATTTGCACACACTGTATATAGACTTTTTCCCCCTTTTCTATTGTGTTATTGACTGTACGCTTGTTTATTCCATGTGTAACTGTGTTGTTGTTTGTGTCGCACTGCTTTGATTTATCTTGGTCAGGTCGCAGTTGTAAATGAGAATTTGTTCTCTACTAGCCTACCTGGTTAAATAAAGTTGAAAAAAAAAAGTATAATATGTGTAACGGCGGGGGGGATTTGATTATTCTCAGCCAGGAACCGGTCTATGGCCTGGGAGTTGCATCCGTTCTGCGCCTCTCGGTCGTGTTGTCGACAAGGAAGCATGGTACATCGTCCAGAAACATACACATGATCTTTTCCATAAAACAGATATTTGAATATTCAAATTAGTTTATTAGGAAGGCAGATAAAGCGTTTTTAGCAAAAGCAAATCACTATTGTTTGTAAAAACACAAAGTCATGCTCCGTGTACATCCCATTTGTGATGTAATTTAACGAGGTTGCAAAACGGTTCTAAAGACAATGCAACCAAATTCCATCCAGGCCAGATTAATTGAATCCCCTCAATGGTCACGTTCTCTTTTTTTTAATTTTTTTTATTTCACCTTTATTTAACCAGGTAGGCTAGTTGAGAACAAGTTCTCATTTGCAACTGCGACCTGGCCAAGATAAAGCATAGCAGTGTGAACAGACAACACAGAGTTACACATGGAGTAAACAATTAGCAAGTCAATAACACAGTAGAAAAAAAATGGGCAGTCTATATACAATGTGTGCAAAAGGCATGAGGAGGTAGGCGAATAATACAATTTTGCAGATTAACACTGGAGTGACAAATGATCAGATGGGCATGTACAGGTAGAGATATTGGTGTGCAAAAGAGCAGAAAAGTAAATAAATAAAAACAGTATAAAAACAGTATGGGAATGAGGTAGGTGAAAAAGGGTGAGCTATTTACCTATAGACTATGTACAGCTGCAGCGATCGGTTAGCTGCTCGGATAGCTGATGTTTGAAGTTGGTGAGGGAGATAAAAGTCTCCAACTTCAGCGATTTTTGCAATTCGTTCCAGTCACAGGCAGCAGAGTACTGGAACGAAAGGCGGCCAAATGAGGTGTTGGCTTTAGGGATGATCAGTGAGATACACCTGCTGGAGCGCGTGCTACGGATGGGTGTTGCCATCGTGACCAGTGAACTGAGATAAGGCGGAGCTTTACCTAGCATGGACTTGTAAATGACCTGGAGCCAGTGGGTCTGGCGACGAATATGTAGTGAGGGCCAGCCGACTAGAGCATACAAGTCGCAGTGGTGGGTGGTATAAGGTGCTTTAGTGACAAAACGGATGGCACTGCATCCAGTTTGCTGAGTAGAGTATTGGAAGCCATTTTGTAGATGACATCGCCGAAGTCGAGGATCGGTAGGATAGTCTTAGTCTCTTAGTCTCTCTCATAGTCTCTTGCTCAGACTATGTATACATTTCACCCCCCTTTTTTATTTAACTAACTTCATAAATTGTAAATTCTTATTTACAATGAGAGGCAGAACGACAGATTGTTACGTTAGAAATCGTTCGGTTAAGGTACTGTTCCAACGCTCTTAACCACCAGGCTACCTGAACATCTGCTGTGAGCCATGCATCCACCAACTTGGAATGGGATTTGCCTCGTTTTTTCCCAGTTATCTAGAACGCACCACTGGTTCCTCGTCCTAGTTGTTTTGAACGCGGAATAAGCACTGACGCATGTGAGGTCTAGGGCGAGTAATGTTATCCACCAGCTGTATGGCTGTCAGTCGTAGCTAGACATTTGCACTAGTGTGATGCTACAGTTGCTAGTTAGCTATGCTAGTCATCTTAGCTAACGAATATGTTTCTGCTGCTCTTGGCTAAAGACTTCAATGCGGTAAGCTATCCTACGGTAGCCTCGATATAACATCTCACTATGTTTTTATGCTAAGATCTGCCTCTATTAAAAACTTGAAACAACTTTTGTACTAGCTACTTGTCTACGATGAACAAAGTCACAAACCACCCTCATGTTTTAATACTTGACTTGTGTTATTCTGGCCTGTCGGAAACTAAAAACACATGTCGTAACGACTAACCTCAATCGCTCAGCACTGTCGCAAAATGTCAGGGTCCCCAATTCCATATATATTTATGCCATGACCACTTCTTGCCTAGTTAATATCTAACTTTGTGTCCTGTAAAATATGTTGCCAATCCGGTACAGCATCTCTGGCCCTGACAATGCTCACGCATTAATAAAAGAGAATTGCCCAAATACAGTGTTTTCCATTACACATTGTAGGTCATCTATATGCTACAATAAACCAATCCACAACGTTTATCAATCATCCTTGACATATTCCCCAATGTATTACTATCAAAGACAGTATACTAAGAATTGCTTTGAAAACGGTGTTATTATCATTTACAAACTGTTTTGTTTACTGAACATTTTAAGAAAATGTGTTTCTTTCTACTCTGCTTTGATGTGTTTGACTAAGCTTTTCACCTAACTCAGTATCCGTTTTTTTATCCAATGGACCAGTGTATGGTGCATGTCCGATACATACATGTCCAGTACAAACAAGCAGTATTGCACCGCATTAGGAATGTAATGCCAAATAGTCACACATTAGGCACATTACAGTATATAAGGCAAAAGTCTCAAATTACAAAAGACACTTATTCATAATACAAGGAACATAATGGATCTTACCTGACTTGGTCAGTCTCCAAGGAATACTATAATATAGGACTGAACTTTAGCTGAACATCTGCTGTGAGCAATTTGAAATAGAATAGAACATGTTCTGCCTCTTCCCATTGGAATGGAGCACAGTGGAGCAACACAATGTGATGTTGAAGGTCCTAATTATTGCCCCTGTCATTTGCGTAATTACAATGTTTTCCAATGGCAAGGGCAGTATAGAAATTGTACATTGTAGTGGACCTGCAGCAGTCAGTGAAAGTCAGGTTTAATGATGAATCTGTCCTCCACCAGGCAGACACACTGGCCAGTAGTTTCAATAGGATTTAAAAGGCCAACTGCGTGGAGAAATTAGAGTTTTGCCCCAAAATCATGTGGAATTACAGTGCTGGGTGCATGTGGTGAGCCAACACACAAAAAGGCCAGAGAAGGCAGCTATTTCTGTTGGTTTTATTAAACCAACCAAGCAATTTAATTCTTTTGTTCAGGGGAGTTCTACTTCATTGATTAACAAAAGCAGGGATATAATTTTTTCAGCTTTTTTGAAAAGCCTGAAATGTCAAGCCTTTTAAAGCAGATTATTCTCCCCCTGTGCAGGGAATGGAGCCAGAGTAACCTTTTGTCTACAATTAAATATTCCAGCATAAATATAAAAGAAAATCAGAGATGGAGAAGATTGACTCACAAGAGATTGGAGAGGTAGATCCTCACCCTGATAGTGCAAACAGCTTGCTTCTAATTAAATATGCCACAGAGTCTCAAAGCATTTGCTTTCAGCCGCAGAGAGAGGAAGCTGCCTAAGAATGAAGGGGAGAAATATATCACATCATCTGTCTGTCCACAGCCTTCCTCTGGGCATCTGAAAGGTATTTAATTGTTTTGTTTTTGTATATTTGTTTCCTTTTTTATAGGAAGTATCTAAAGGCAATGCCTTCAGGGATATGCATAAATAGAGACACACAATACAAATAGTGCGATTGTTTATGATTAAAAATCAGATGATTAAGCATGACTGTGGCTCTTCAGAGACATGGGTCGTTTATTTTACATTTAAGGACGCATTCTCTCCATGTCTGTGATGCAGGGAGGGGGCATCTTCACAGGCATTATAGTCTGAAATGTTGAATTTATAGGTGTTTTTTGGTTTAAGTTGTAGACTTTATAGTGGTTTGTTTAATTGATGTGTGAGGTTCTATATATAAAAATATAGAGTATGTGGTGTCGTATAAAAGATGCATGTATATCTATAAAGATCGATGTTTGGTGGTTTATTTATAGTCAGGATGACATAGAAGTGACCTCTAATAGACATGTGACGTGGATTATTCTAAGTATCTGCTCACTTACTCCTAAGCATTCAAAGACAGAGTTGCCACTGTAACTTTGATCTGATAACAGCAGTGTTGATAAAAAAAATGCACTCTGCTTTACATCTTAATATGTTTTCTTCATTAAAATAAACATCTTTGCAAACTTGCCACATTTTGTTCTACATGCAGATATTCTGCCATGTTTAGGAAACAGTATTTTGTAAGTGTGAGTTTTATTATGGCTTAGTAGACTTGGATCCTATCAACTTCATCAAGTTAAGGGTTTTTGAAGTGGCAATCACATATAGCAAATTCTGCAATTGCAAAAATGTGTAAGCACATATTAAATAATTGTTTATAAATAAGTCAAAGTTAGAATGATTATTTTAAATAAATGTTTTTGTTGTTGAACAGAGCATAGTTGCTGATGACGGCTTACTAAAAGTTTGTCATTGTTAATAGTCTGTTGACAATTTGTTGGCAATGATTTGTTGTTAGGTTCATTATGTTACAGGTTTATAACAGTTATGTTGATCATCATACATTATATTCATATGGAGGAAGTCGGTTGACACATTTTTATTTTAGCTTGCTGCTGCAGTATCCTTTACTTTGTTTGATTATTATGTATGCATGTGTATCAATATTAGGATCACTCACTATCAATGTTTTGTACACTCAGTGTATATGGTTCCTTAAGATGGTTTCAGTGGGTGCCTGAAGGATTCCAAGGAATGCAGATTTTGTTAACTTTGTTGTCTCTCAGATCCCCCTACGTGTATATATTAAATAAGTAGTGGATAAGGATGTGGACTGATTATGTGTTGCATGAGAAACAAACAGGGCACCTTTTCTGTAGTTGAAGTGATTCATTCATGTGTCTGTAACATCCAGACAAAATAGAGGCCCCAACATATGCTCCCTAACCTCGACCCACTTACCCCATACCTGCAATCAGGCCTTATCAGAAAATTGGGCAAGTCATGAGTCTGTTGATTAACCCTGACTGGCCTAATGATTGTGGGTCAGGATTTCAGCTTGTGAAATATCAAACAACCACTAGTGTCAAATAATAGATCCACTGACAGGCAAGTTGTGCTCTGTCATTTCCGTTTCATGGCGATAATGGGTTCTGAACCGACCAGCTCTGGCTGGTAATGGTGCTGTCTGCAGCTTTTTACCAGGTCTGCAGTGGATGGATATGGCATGAGGGACGAAACCCGTCGCTTTCCCAGACCACAAGTAAATCTTGTATTATGCTGAGTTTTAGTTTCCAGAGGACTGCAAGGTTTGCAAAAAAGGAAACAAGAATTATGCAATCAAATTGGCACCTCCACATCCAGATTTGACTAGAGCTGCATAATGCAATCCAGTAATCCCTTTATCAAATGCTGAGATGAAATGGTCTTATTGCAAAAGGAGAGAAATATATTTAAGGTCATTCTATCACTAGTTTATTTTGCCCACACTCTTTTTTTATCTTCAGAGACAATAATTACTTCTAGTTCATAACAGAAGTATGGCTGGTGAATGTTCAGAGAATCCACAGGATGGAATCTTTGCAATAATCAGCAGTACAATTTTGTCTCCCTTTTAAAATGTCTTCACATTTTAACATACATGACTGTCTGCAAAATATGGTGCCTACTTGAACTTGAATTGTTCAATCATCAGCATTTTACATATCTTAGGCTACAGTATTTGTGGGTTAAGCTATGATGCAATGTCTTTCCAATCCATTTTGGGAAGGCATTTCCTTCCTTCTTTTTTTCCCTTTACAGTATTTACTTTTAAAGCCATAATAGGACCAATGCAGTGTGAATACTAAAACAGACTATATTTTTTGTATATATATATATATATATATATGCACCCTTTGCTAACTGCTCACATTGCTCACTGCTGAGACCCTGACTGATGTCAAATATCAGCATTCAATTGATCAGTAACCCACTAGGCCTAATGGTTTATACGTTTTTGAGTCCATATACAGTGCATTCGGAAAGTATTCAGACGCCTTGTCTTTTTCCACATTTTGTTACGTCATGGCCTTGTTCTAAAATTGATTAAATATGATTTTTTTTTCTCATCAATCTACATACAATACCCCATAATGACAAAGCAAAAACAGGTGTTTGCAAATTAATGAAAAACAGAAATACCTTATTTACTTAGGTATTCAGGAACACCAAAACGTAACATTATTTTTTGTCAGAGGACAAACCATCCACAGAGACAAACTGATATCTTCCCGACAGATAACATCTTTCCAAAAGTATGTGGTGATCGATGGTGTCAAAAGCGGCTCTAAGGTCTAGGAGCATGAAGACAGATGCAGGGCTTTGGTCTGACGTCATTAAAGGGCAATTTACCACCTTCATGAGAACGTTCACAGTTCTGTGATGGGGTCTAAAACCAGACTGGGGCATTTCGTATGCATTATTTGTCTTCAGGAAGGCAGTGTGTTGCTGCACAACAGCTTTTACATTTTTCTTTTGAGGAATGGGAGAATCGATATAGGCTGATAGTTTTTGGCTTTTTCAGGAGAGGCTTTATTAAGCTACTTTTAGTGAGTTTGGTACACATCCAGAGGATAGGGAGCATTTATTATGTTCAACATAGGATGGCCAAGCACAGGAAGTAGCTCTTTCAGTAGTTTAGTTGGAATAGGGTCCAGTAGGAAGCTTGAAGGTTTAGAAGACATGGCTATTTTCGTGAATGTGTCGAGAGATACAGGATTAAAAATTAGAGTCTGCATTGATCCTAGGTCCTGGCAGGTCTGTGCAGACTGAGGACAACTGAGTTTTGGAGAAAATATGCAGATTCAAAGAGGAGTCCATCATTTGCTTTCTAATGATCATAATCTTTTTGTCAAAGAAGTTCATAAATTCATCACTGCTGAAGTGAAGGCCATCCTCTCTTGGTGGAATCCTGCTTTTTAGTTAGCTTTGTGGCAGTATCAAAAATACATTTGGTTGTTTTTATTCTCCTCAATCAAGTTGGAAAAGTAGGCTGATCGAGCAGCAGTGAGGTCTCTTCGATATTGATAGTTGGAAGACTTCCATTTTGGTGGAGCACCATTTCCCTTCTAATTTTCTGGAAACTAGCTTCAGGGGTGGGGCATTTTCTGTATACCAAGGGTGCTAATTTCTTTTGACAAATGTCTTTGGTTTTTAGAGGTGCGACTGCATCAATAAATTCTATATTTTGGGAGGGGCAGAAACATTTTTCAACCAGCAATTGTGTTGTGCGAATCTGCTGTAGCTAAGTTAAACGCTGAAGTTAAGTTGTGCTTGATGACCTCTGACTGTTTCATCCTAACATCGTTGGTGCAGACGTGGATAACAATATCCTTATAACATCTATTCTCACCAGTTTTGGCCTCAGCCAGCACCATCTTCCGATTAGCCTTTATGTCAGTAGCCCTGCCCCCTGGTAAACAGTGTATGATAGTTGAATGATTATTTTGAAGTCTAATATTGCGGGTAATGGAGTACCAAATGGCTAGGGTTTTCAATGTCTAATGGTGGAAGGCTTCGGTGGCTCGGACTGCATAACAGGGGGAGGAGAGACCTGAGAAGACTCAGGCTCTGACTCTTTGCTTCACGGGGAAAACCAGTTTAAAGTTTCTATCGGCTGAATGAGCGACACCAGTTGAACATGCTGACAGCTTTTCTTTCCAGAAGCCATGAGAAAATTGTCCAGCTGCGGGGACTGTGCAGGGGGATTAACCCTACTACCAGTATTTACTGGTGGCATAGACGCTGTATCAATCTTTCCTACACTTAAATAGCCCTTGTCTAACAATTGCTTGCAGCTCGGCTATCCTCACCATAAGGTGATAGTGATCCTGTATATTAAGAGTACAGCGACTGCAATGAGAAGGCATAATGTTACTTAACTTTTTTCGGCGGGAGGACGTCCTGCAGATCTATGTCCAGATAAAGTTTCTGAGGTGAAAAAAATGTATTAAAAAGTGTGGAAAAATTAAGACCTTGGTAAACTTGTTGAATACAGAGTTTGATTGAATAGTTATTAAGACTAAAGGGCGAAAGAGTTTGTCTGGTAGCCAAGTAACAACTAAAAGTACAGTAGGACGGAGACAACACGGAAGTGCGGTTTGCTCCTAACAGAGCTTGGCTTGGCTCTGCTCACCGCCTTGCTTGTTCGGCCCACTATGATTCATTTGCTGCCATTGGAAACAACAGGCTCTGGTCTATCCTGGGTTACTTATAAAAATCATTGGTATAATGGTGCTTTCAAGATAACTCAGAGTTAACATTTTTGTATGTTTTTTTGCATGGACCTTCCTACTGGTTGATTCTGATACTTTCTAATTGTGAAACTCAGAGCTTATCTTATTACAACAGGTCAGAAATGTCAGCATTTCAGAGTTGTCTTAAACACAGCATCAATCTTTGATGACAGTTGTGTTGCTTTTATTTTTATTTAACTATGCAAGTCAGTTAAGAACAAATTCTTCTTTAATATATTTTCTTCTTCTTTACAATGATGGTCTGCCCCAGCCAAACCCAGACGATGCTGGGCCATTTGTGCACCGCCCTATGGGACTCCCAAACACAGCCAGATGTGATTCAGCCTGGATTTGATCCATTGACGGTAGTGTCACTTCCTGCACAGAGATGCAGTGCCTTAGACCGCTGCGCCACTCAGGAGCCCATGCTAATGTTAGCTCGCGAATATGAGGATATTTGTATACGATAAAAGCCCTTTATAAACACCAAGTTTCATTCTTTCAACATAACATTGGCGACGGTATCTGCATATTGCTGTCTCATGTAAACAAGTCTGAGGCGTTGCGTGCTAATGGGTATTTCTGTATCTTGATTCTGCTGCTACTATTGGCTAGAGCACACTCAGCGCAGCTTTCTCCACGCATGACAATTCTAGCTAGACATTACCATTCCGTGTTAGCGGGCAAGTAGGCATGACTGGGCATGATTGAAATCAACACCCACCATTGAATATCCAAGGATTTAGGAACATACTAATTTTCCCTAAATATTTCCAAATCTCCGTTTTGGAAGATACTGATTTTATGCCGAACTTATACTATTTACACTTAGTAGTCAACTTTGACACTAGAATAGAATGTACTTGACTAATATCGATGCCACGTAGGTGTTTCAACCATTGAAATTGTTTTTTTTTGTTTACCACCAAACTACTAATTCCCTGATTTACAGGGTTTAATAACACTAACATGTAAGAACAATATTATTTGTGAACCAATGTTTCATTTTGTCGTTATAATAATATTGGTAGCAACATGAAAGTCTTTGTGAAATTCTGTTGCAGTTCAAGTCGACTGCAAAACCCACAATACAATGCTCTCTCTCTGGGCTGATCGTCACTAGCTTCCATAGCCACAAAGTCATAATTGGGTGATTTTGCAACTACAGGCAATTTCAGCATTTCTTATTTTCAAGAAATTAAGTTTCTTGAAAAACTTTTTTATCAACAGAAATACTTTTCTAATTTTGTCAGAAACCACAAAGTTGTATTGGCTGTGACCATTTTATTCGTCAATACATGGATTTTACTCCGTTTTCACAAAGCAGCTTCATCAGATCTCATTACCATCACACCATAAAACATTACAATTTAGTTTAAAACTGAATGACAAACACACAGGGTTTTTGGATTAATTGGTTTATCTGTTAATAGGATTTGGTACTACCACATTAAGAAATAATGAATTGTATTCCTTAATCCATAAAATGTTGGCATGTGCCGGCTGTGCTTGTAGACCTGCACGGAAACCATAAACAATGCAATTTCTTGTTAAAATTGTTATATATTTATAGTTTTTACGGTAGCTATATTGGCAACAAGTAAGTGCTTTACATTTGAAGTAGACAGAAGTGTGATATTTAATGTGTAAATATATATATTTTTCAGAAATTGTCACACCCTGATCTGTTTCACCTGTCCTTGTGATTGTCTCCACCCCCTCCAGGTGTCGCTTATTATCCCCAGTGTATATATCCCTGTGTTTCCTGTCTCTGTGTGCCAGTTCGTCTTGTTTGTCAAGTCAACCAGCGGTTTTCCTTGCTCCTATTTCTTCCCAGTCTCTTTTGGTTCTAGTCCTCCTGTTTTCGACCCTTGCCTGTCCTGACTCCGAACTCACCTGCCTGACCACTCTGCCTGTCCTGACTCCGAACTCACCTGCCTGACCACTCTGCCTGTCCTGACTCCGAACTCACCTGCCTGACCACTCTGCCTGTCCTGACTCTGAACTCACCTGCCTGACCACTCTGCCTGTCCTGACTCCGAACTCACCTGCCTGACCACTCTGCCTGTCCTGACTCCGAACTCACCTGCCTGACCACTCTGCCTGTCCTGACTCCGAACTCACCTGCCTGACCACTCTGCCTGTCCTGACTCCGAACTCACCTGCCTGACCACTCTGCCTGTCCTGACTCTGAACTCACCTGCCTGACCACTCTGCCTGTCCTGACTCCGAACTCACCTGCCTGACCACTCTGCCTGTCCTGACTCCGAACTCACCTGCCTGACCACTCTGCCTGTCCTGACTCCGAACTCACCTGCCTGACCACTCTGCCTGTCCTGACTCCGAACTCACCTGCCTGACCACTCTGCCTGTCCTGACTCTGAACCCACCTGCCTGACCACTCTGCCTGTCCTGACTCTGAACCCACCTGCCTGACCACTCTGCCTGTCCTGACTCTGAACCCACCTGCCTGACCACTCTGCCTGTCCTGACTCTGAACCCACCTGCCTGACCACTCTGCCTGTCCTGACTCTGAACCCACCTGCCTGACCACTCTGCCTGTCCTGACTCTGAACCCACCTGCCTGACCACTCTGCCTGTCCTGACTCCGAACCCGCCTGCCTGACCACTCTGCCTGTCCTGACTCTGAACCCACCTGCCTGACCACTCTGCCTGTCCTGACTCTGAACTCACCTGCCTGACCACTCTGCCTGTCCTGACTCTGAACTCACCTGCCTGACCACTCTGCCTGTCCTGACTCTGAACCCACCTGCCTGACCACTCTGCCTGTTCTGTCTTCAAGCCTGCCTATCCCCTTGTACTGTCTGGACTCGGATCTGGATACTGAACCCCTGCCTGGCCTGACCTCAAGACTGCCCTTCGTCTGGTACTGTTTTGGACTCTGACCCGGTTTATGGTCTCTCGCCTGTCCCCGACCTACCTGTTGCCTACCCCTTGGATGAATAAATATCGTAGCTCAACCATCTGCTTCTTCTGTCTGCATTTGGGTCTTGCCTTGTGTCCTTATAGAAATAGTGCCTTCAGAAAGTATTCATACCATTTGACTTATTCAACATTTTGTTGTGTTACAGCCTGAATGCAAAATTGATAAAAAAATATATATTTCACCCATCTACAAAAGTCCCCCAAGAATAGTAAAGCACCCTTTATTGGTTTAAATAGGTAATCAAACAGCCTGTTACCAGCCATTTGTAAACTATTGGGAAAAATGGTGTTTGACAAGATACAATGCTATTTTACACTAAACAAATTGACAACAGACTTTCAGAAAACTTATAAGGAAGGACATTCAACAAGCACAGCACTTACTCAAATGACTGATGATTGGCTGAGAGATATTGATGATAAAAGATGGTGAGGGCTGTTTTGTTAGACTTCAGTGTGGCTTTTGACATTATCGATCATAGTCTGCTGCTGGAAAAACATATGTGTTATGGATTTACACCCCCTGCTGTATTGTGGATAAAGACTTACCTGTCTAAAAGAACACAGAAGGTGTTCTTTCTCGGAGCCTCTCCAACATAATCCAGGTAGAATCAGGAATTACCCAGGGCAGCTGTCTAGTCCCCTTACTTTTTTCAATCTTTGCTAATGAAATTGCCATGTCTGCACCCGTGCTCCCCCCCCCCCCACCAGGCTGCCCTGCATCACGCACTCCTATCATCCATTACGCACACCTGCCTTCCCTCGTCACGTGCATCAGCGACATTGGACTCACCTGGACTCACTCATCACCTGTTATTACCTCCCCTATATTTGTCAGTTCCCCTGCTCTGTTCCCCGCTTCTACATTGATTGTTTTTTGTCTTTGTTTTCTTGTATGCTGACGCTGTTCCTGTCTCGCTCCATGTCCGTTCCTTATTAAATGTTTGATAGCCCGTACCTGCATCGTCTCTTCCAGTGTCATCACATGTGACAGAATACAGAAGCTATCACACAAAGCATCGGGTAGTACTGGTGTTTCGGTTGGTATGGTGGCATCAGCTCTGGGTTGCCACAGATGGAACCGAGGGTGCCTAAGCCAGCCTGTCGGGCTTTCACGCCCTGGCTGGCTCGAGAGGTTTCCTTGCCTCGGTTGGCTCGGCGGCTTCCCATCCTACGTCACACTGCACCGGATCTTCAGGCTCCCTCTCTGCAGCGAGATCGACAGGCGTCTTGCCTCAGCCGGCTCGCCAGGCTCTCACGCACCTGTCGGTTCATTGGGCTTCCACGCCCCAACCGGCTTGCCCAGCGCCCATGTCTCAGCCAGTTCGCCCAGTTGGGATGCCGGGTGGCGCCCTGTTCTCTCTCCCCCGCCCCCCGGCAATTGAGGGTGCCAGGCTGCCCTGCAACACTCACTCCTATCATCCATTATGCACACCTGCTTTCCCTCGTCATGCGCAACAGCGATATTGGACTCACATGGACTCACTCATCACCTGTTATCACCTCCCCTATATTTGTCAGTTCCCTGCTCTGTTCCCCGCTTCTGCATTGATTGTTTTTTGTCTTTGTTTTCTTGTATGCTGACGCTGTTCCTGTCTCGCTCCATGTCCGTTCCTTATTAAATGTTTGACTCCACGTACCTGCTTCGAATCTCCAGCGTCATCACATGTGACAGAAATGCCACTGGCTTTGAGTAATGTATGAATGTGTGTAAGGGTTTTCTTCTGGTGAAAGAGAGGCGGACCAAAATGCGGCGTGGTGGTTATTCATGTTTTTAATAAAGACGACTATACATGAACAGACTATACAAAACAAGAAAAGTGAAAACATAAACAGTCCTATCTGGTGCAAACACAGAGATGGGAACAATCACCCACAAAACCCAACACAAAACAGGCTACCTAAATATGGTTCCCAATCAGAGACAATGACTAACACCTGCCTCTGATTGAGAACCATATCAGGCCAAACATAGAAATAGACAAACCAGACACACAACATAGAATGCCCACCCAGCTCAAGTCCTGACCAACACTAAAACAAGGAAAACACATACGAACGATGGACAGAACGTTGATGGGACGGAGAAACCGCCTGGTGCGGGGAGCCGGCACTGGTGGTACCGGGGCCACGCACCTCCGGGTGAGTGCAAGGAACAGGACACACCGGGTTGTGAAGGTGTACTGGAGACCTGGTGTGTATAGCCGGCATCAAATCCCCCGGAACTCTAACACACGTTTCAGGCTGAGTACGAGGAACTGACACGGGTGACATCGGACAGCTAACACGCTCCTCAGGGCGAATGCCGTGCATACTATGCTAAACCAACAGCTTTCTCTCTACTCTGTCCAATACATCCTCAACACTCAGACTCAGCACTCAGCTTCGCCGACAGCTCCAATTCCATCCATGGCTCCTTATTGTAAACAGGGGGAGTTGGCTTAGGTCTGACTCCTGACTCTGCCACACTCTCCCTGTGCCTCCCCCCAATACATTTTTGGGGCTGACTCTCGGGCTTCCGTCCGCGCCGCCGTGCTTGCTTCGCCAACCTCATTCTCCTGTAACCTTCCGCACACTGCTCCATCGAATCCCAGGCGGGCTCCGGCACTCTCCCTGGGTCGACCGCCCACCTGTCTATCTCCTCCCAAGTTGTGTAGTCCAGATTCTGTTCCCATGTCCCGAAATCCTGACCTCGCTGTTGCTGTTCCTGCTGCTGCTGCCTCTGTTCCTTCTCCTGCTGCTGCTTTTGCTGTTGCCTGTTACCACGCCGCTTGGTCCTGTTGTGGTGGGTGATTCTGTAAGGGTTTTCTTCTGGTGAAAGAGAGGCGGACCAAAATGCAGCTTGGTGGTTATTCATGTTTTTAATAAAGACGACTATACATGAACAGACTATACAAAACAAGAAAAGTGAAAACCTAAACAGTCCTATCTGGTGCAAACACAGAGACAGGAACAATCACCCACAAAACCCAACACAAAACAGGCTACCTAAATATGGTTCCCAATCAGAGACAATGACTAACACCTGCCTTTGATTGAGAACCATATCAGGCCAAACATAGAAATAGACAAACCAGACACACAACATAGAACATTCTCCACTGGCTTCCAGTTGAAGCTCGCATCCGCTACAAGACCATGGTGCTTGCCTACGGAGCTGTGAGGGGAACGGCACCTCAGTACCTCCAGGCTCTGATCAGGCCCTACACCCAAACAAGGGCACTGCGTTCATCCACCTCTGGCCTGCTCGCCTCCCTACCACTGAGGAAGTACAGTTCCCGCTCAGCCCAGTCAAAACTGTTCGCTGCTCTGGCTCCCCAATGGTGGAACACACTCCCTCACGACGCCAGGACAGCGGAGTCAATCACCACCTTCCGGAGACACCTGAAATCCCACCTCTTTAAGGAATACCTAGGATAGGATAAAGTAATCCTTCTCACCCCCCTTAAAAGATTTAGATGCACTATTGTAAAGTGGCTGTTCCACTGGATGTCATAAGGTGAATGCACCAATTTGTAAGTCGCTCTGGATAAGAGCGTCTGCTAAATGACTTAAATGTTAAATGTAAATAGAATCCCCACCCAGCTCACGTCCTGACCAACACTAAAACAAGGAAAACACATACGAACGATGGACAGAACGTGACAATGTGGATGACTCAACACTATACACGTCAGCTACTACAGCGACTGAAATGTCTTCAATAATTATCAAAGAGCTGCAGTTCGTTTCAGAATGGGTGGCAAGGAATAAGTTTCTACTAAATATTTCTATAACTAAAAGGGAAAGGGGGAGACCTAGTCAGTTGTACAATTGAATGCTTTCAACTGAAATGTGTCTTCTGCATTCAACCCAATCCTTCTGAATCAGAGGATCCACGGCACTGTGTCGCCCAGGGAACAGTGGGTTAACTGCCTTGCTCAGAGGCAGAATGACAGATTTGTACCTTGTCAGGTCAGGGATTCGATCCAGCAATCTTTTGGTTACTTGCCCAATCCTTCAGGTGTATTTCTACCTGCCAGTCTACCTGCTGCCCAGGCGGAGAAGTGGTATTCGGAGTGGAAAGTAAAATATAATTTGTCCTTGGATAAGCAGTGTTGAGCAGAGTATACCCATTTTATAGACAAGTTTTACTTTCTGATGGTAATAACCTGTAAATCATCATGTAGAAAATAGTAAAAATGCGTAGGTGTGTCCAAACTTTTGACTGGTACTGTATAACATTTTCTAAATGAAGAAATAGTAGATCAACTTACCTCAGAATTGTTTTGTTGGAGTGACTTAAAAAATGTAGATCAGACAGGTTACATTTTTTGTTGAGCAACAGTAGAGCTAGCCAGGGAAAGTATTAGTAAAATAAGCTGCGATTTTTTTATTTGATTTATCTCAGACTACACTAAGAACACAGCTGCTCTATGAAACGTTGTAGCACCAGTCCTCCTTGTCATAACTCATGGTGCACAGAATTTGATTTGAGAAAGTGTGTAATGTGGAAATGTGTGGCTATCCAACAGGTTTCAGGTTCAACAACTTTCAGCCATCTGGGGATGAACAACATCTTTAATTATCTTGTTCACTTACACTCTTTCTCCTCTGTGAGTGTGATAGACACAACCCTGTAATTACCCACAAATGAAAAACAAGTAGGCTGAAATGCCTTGTGTGTCCATAGAAAGAATTATACAGCCCTCTGTGACTCTTTCTCTCATTTAAGAATGCATCTTTTTTGTGTTATGAAAAGTTGTTTTTGTTTAGTTTGAACTGTTTTGTATTGTGTGTAAGGGTGGGGGGGTGCTCTGCAGACCAATCCTGAGTTTAATTATTTATTGAATCCTTTCCTGTGTTCTTGATGGAAAATTGATCAGGCTTGAATGAAAGGCTCAATTCATGCCCCCCTCTCTTCTATTGTCTAGGTGAATAGAACATACTGAAGGCCATAGGCAGGTTGCTATTAATATGACAGCCTACTTTATATCCAACTATAATTTCTAATGAAATACTTCATTTCTATTATTTTGATCTAGGCAGGCGATTCACTGAAAGACAGTGGGAGAGAAAATGCTTTTCTTTGAGTTGCTCATGTCAGTTGTGTAAGATATGGCAAACCAATAATTTTGTCAAGTTCTTTTTTAGCCAACTGAAACGCTTTGGATTGCCACAGTTTATAAAGGCACATAGATAAAGCCTTTCAGGGCACTGAATGAGGACGCCATCTGTTTTTTTTATTTCCTCCTTTTTCTTTCCCTTTTTCAATCCATGTAATCAAATTTGAGCAAAATCAAATTGGGGGGGTTTTCAATGAAAGTACCTTTTGTTGGTCTGAAACGAGCAAGTCATTTACAAAATGCCCTTCCTTTGTGTGGGAGGCTAAAGGAAAAAAGAAATCAGTAGCTTTTAAAGCTAGGCATTGCTGCGACTGTGAAGATAATAAAAACCGTCTTGTGTTGTGGGGTAGAAAGCATTTCAAAGGCAGGGCCCGACTCAGGGTTACATGGCTGAAAACCCTGTGTGTGTGTTTGTTTGGGATAGAGTGCCAAGCCAGGTATCCACAGTCTACTATCTTCTGGGTGAAATGAAGACGAGTTCCAGGTAGTGTGACTGGCCCCGGCTTTAATGTTTCTACTTCCTGCACTCTCTAAGCGGCCCTTGTGTCATGCTCAAACCGCCACAGAAGAAATGGGAGTGGAGGACACAGAGGAATCTGCCAGGATTTCTGCCAGCATGGTTCTCTTATTCTGCTTGGTACGATGAGGAGCTTTCACTGAAGACGGAGTTCACTGGTATTTTTCCCTCCAGTCGCCAAGCAAAAGAATAACTCTCGGAGGTGAGTTGTCCTCTTTCCCTGTTTCATATGCAGCTTTATGGGCATGCTTAGTGTTGTAGCTATTTACATTGACAGACAGGCAGATTACTTTGTAAAGCTGCTGGGCTCTTTTCACTGCACAGGACAGCTATTAGACAATGAGCCATGTCCATAATGTAATGTATGTTACTGAGTTGATGCCTCAAACTCTGAACAGAATATAGTTTTTTTCTGTATAAGATCTATGGGCTTCATGGAAATGTGAATTGAGTGGGGCTGGGAAGGCAAGGCAAGCCCCCCAGGGCTTCACAGCCTGCTGTCTCAAGGGCAAGGCAGGAAATCACTCTGCAAAGATATGACATGTCATACTTTAAAGATATCAAGAAATGTCACAAATTAAATTGTATATAAATAATGTAACATTAACATGAATATTATAATGTCAGCATTAGATTATTGTGGTTGTCAGATACTGTCTAGAACTTTCCATTTTGTTTCCTACAGTATGGCAATGCCTTTTAACTTCGCTCAAGTGGTTTTTCAAAAGGAATAATTGGATCAAGTATCTTCTCAATCATGCAACAATGTGTTATTCATATGCATATGCACACAGCATTTCTCAAGTAGTTTCATGTTAAAAGAGTTGGTGACATTTTGAGAAACTATTTTCTCTTATCTGCAAAGTTTCTAATGTGTAGTTTCCACTTCTATATTCTCAGTTGACAAAATACAAGCGAGTAATATTCAATTGAGATGATTTCTCAAATGTCTGAATTTGCACTAGAACAAATAACGTGGCCAAATTCAATTTGAAAATAAGATCTAATCAGTCAACTCTCTGCTGCCACCCAATACTGTCGAGGGAAAGAAGTCAGTCAGGCAGCCAGTAAACATCATTGCATTGATTGTTACTAGACTTCCTATTTAGGCTTGTGTGACTGTGAGCAGCCATGTGTAGATTATAACAGTGATGAAATGGCTACGTATTTTGTGTATATTATGACATGATGCACGCCTATTTTCAAGCTGTCTTCTGTTCAGTTGACATATTCATATACTGTGTGTATATTATGTGTATGCTTACTGTGTGGGTAATTTCATTTTTTTATCAAGAGATGCAGGTTTTTTTGTATTAGCATATATTTTGTAATATTCTATATCAGTCGGTGTTCCCGTGAAGGGAGTAAATTGAGTTCTTCATACCTAGCACTATAATAGTATTTTCTGAGTGCTCACTTACTTACGCAATGTAATCTTTACTGTAAAAATGATATTAAATGAATGTGGTCAGTTTGAGGCTTTACAAGCAGTTACCTCCAAAAAGTCTTTGTAATTAGACTGGAATACGTCATGAATAAGGTTGAGGAATAAATCTGTCTCCATTATCCTGGGTATATGAGCTCTCCTCAGGCCCTCCAACAAGAGGAACTTAATGGCGTGGTAAAGTGGGAGGAGGAGCTGCTGCTGAGCAGGAGGAGTGGAGGGGCGGCGCTGACCACCAATTAGAGCCCATTGAGCTGGGGCCTGTCAGTCAGAGATAATAGGGCCCCTCTTCCACCCTGGTACCCCCAGACCCTGTCATTAGGCCTACTCTGAGGCTGAGCCAGACCTGTGGTTAGCCATTTGACCCCTGGGCACTCAAAGAGAGATTCACCCACATGCTGCACTAACCAGTGCAATAAATCACATGCATTGAGTGACTGAACTGCATTTGAATATGACTGCTCAGCCCGGTGGTGTTAATGGCACATGGTGACATGCAATGGAGACCAGTCAACTCCGTGTACACTGTGCATGTATCTGGGTAGGGTTATCACAGCTGGTATTTCTTAATTTTAATATTTTAATGGATTCAATTTCCATGTAGGATTAACCTGAGACCACTTTGTCTTAAAAACTTGGTGGAATAATGAATTCTTAAACACCTGCTAGTTCTGATACAGGAAATTAAAACGGTTTATGGGCAAACCCCAGCAAAGGAGACCCAAAACTTGATTTTAAAGTCAGCAACTTCCTCTTGCACCTGAGAAAGCTGCAACTAATATGGTTAAAGACCTCTCAAGAGTCTGTCTTGTCTTAATCTTCCAATGTAAATGAAGGATTTAAAAACGATATTACCAGATGTCCAGGAGACACTTGAGAATTAAGACCTCAATCTAGGTTTTCCAGTAGGCTTCAGCCACAGCTGATGGAGGCCTATGACTACTCTACTTGACAGGATTTCCACCACAGTAAAACAGCTGCTAATGGAAACACACTGTGCTGTTGACTAGAGCCTTAGAAGACCTGCCTTAAAGTACTGTAGTAATTCCTAGAAAATGTTGGCTGTTGTTGATTTCGTGGAACTGCACTGGGTTACCCATGTAAACGATTCCCACACAGTCTAAACTAACTACTCTTAATAACAGCTGGAATTTTGCAATTTTATTGCAATGTGAAAAAATAATCCAGTCTCGTTGTGAAGAGGGCAATCATCCACAGTATTGAAAAAGTTTTTTTCTTTAAATACTCTGTTTGCAAGACCTTAGCTGCTTTCTACGGTTAGCTCTAGCTGCGTTTGTCCAATGTTGCTCTGACCATTTAGTTGAACACAAGAGATCCCTTCAGTAGTCTTACAAGGTTGTCTTCTTCTTTGTCTCCTTTTCGTGGTCAAAAAACATCTGAAGTGTGGTGCAAAATGTCTACCTGCAATTAGGGACCTTCCTGAAAATTGGCATCTGTCGATTGACACTTTAACATTGGGAATGGGGGTTCTCTTGTTGGGGTGCTAAAGCTGGAAGAATGTGTGTGCGTTTGGCATGCACCTGTGTATGTCGCATGGCAGTTTCTGAATCATGTGTAAGCAGGATATGAGAGGGTGCTTATTCTCTCCCCCACTCTGTTCTGGCAGAGCATATCAGTACAGGTTGTCAAATGAGTCCATAAACAACTCAGTGGTGCTGACTGACACTTATCTTCCACATGCAAACACTGTGCCAAAGATCTCTCTCTATTCAAACTATCTTTATTCTATAGTGGCACTTTTGCTGGCTGTGCCGTTATGATCCCAGACACAACAAACATGTTTTTGTGAATCTAATGCACTGTTTTCCCCTCATTCTGCTGGGTGTCACTAGTTATCTTAAGCACAGTTTAATTGTGAGAGAACAGAGGTCACTGCTCAGCTCTATGTAGTCTTTGCATACTGTGACTGACAAACATCAGACAGAAAGAAGCCTGTTATTTAGAGAGGAGCAGAATAGATCATGTGAATGTGTACAAACTGACAGCTGAAAATGGGAAGACATCACTCATGAATAATTGACCACTTTACTTTTTATTTTAACCCCCCATCGTGTTTCCCCCCTCTGAGAGGTTAAAGTTCCAATCCATTAAGAGCTGCCATACTGAGTGAAGACAGCAAGGGGAACATTTGTCCAAAACGCCTGATATCCGATAAACAGCAGTAACAGTCCATTTATTGCTCCAGTCCATAGATAATAGTGCTAATTGTCATAAATCTTAAATGCTGGTGACAGAAATCAGCACAATGAGCACAGCCATCTGTTTTAGGGAAAGGGATGAATATCTGCTCTATCAAAATGCACTTGGATGTGTCTCAATATTGTGGACAGGCTTTCATATCGGCTTCAGGGATGTGAACTTACTTTTTGCTAACATTTATTGCTCAGACCTTTTTAGATGACTGTGGAAAGCTACATCTAGCCAGGGTTAAGTGATCTCTCTTTAACCACTTTAGGATTGACTTTCTTACTGAGATGAGAAAATACAAAATACCCCAAATCAGCTTTGTCATTTGGAGTGCTGAAAAGATTATAGAATCACCTTGCAATGTACGTTTGCCAAACTAAAGGACACATTTCGTCTCAGTTGTGTTTTTGTTTTCTACATTGTTCTTGCAAAGAATTGGATTGTTATTCTGCAATCACACAGGTACAGTAAGAGTATCTTGTCAGTTGTCCCAGTTGTCATGTGTTTGTAAAAGTGGAGAAAAGGCATCGGATGTGTTCACGGGTAGTACTTTGTACACAAATACACTACAGTAACTAGTTAGCTAGCTATGCTACTTCAGCTGCGTTGCATGGAAAGGCAAGCTTACACAAATGTGTCAGAGTCGTGTGTGTGTATAGGTGGCAGGGAAGTCAGGCACAGGAGAATCAAACTTAGTAGAATGGAGTGGTTTAATAACCCGTCGCGCACCAATACAAACAACACGAATACTGAACAACAAACTATCTCTGACAAAGACATGAGGGGAAACAGAGGGTTAAATACACAACAGGTAACGAATGGGATTGAAACCAGGTGTGTAGGAAGACAAGACAAAAACCAAGGGAAAATGAAAAATGGATCAATGATGGCTAGAAGACCGGTGACGTCGACCGCCGAGCACCGCCCGAACAAGGAGTGGCATCGACTTCGATAGAAGTCGTGACAAAATGTACATTTAATTTACAGTAAATGCTTTAGCTTCTAGATTCTTTACATCCACTGTTTCCCAAGACGACAGCCTGGTTTACTGGTTTATTCAGGAGTCCCTAAAACATTAAAACAACACGAATTACAATGTCATACTCATGTCATAACACCAGCTACCTAGCTGGCTGATGTTAGCTAGTCAGCTAACTTGCTAAATAGCAATTTTTGTAAAAAAAAAAATTTTTAATTTTACCAGGCAAGTCAGTTAAGAACATATTCTTATTTTCAATGACAGCCTGGGAACAGTGGGTTAACTGCCTGTTCAGGGGCAGAACGACAGATTTGTACCTTGTCAGCTCAGGGGTTTGAACTTGCAACCTTCCGGTTACTAGTCCAACACTCTAACCACTAGGCTACGCTGCCGCCCCAAATCAACTTTATGACAAAAAAATATGCACAACCGTTTGTCTCTACATTAACTAACATATTCCTCTCAATTGTACATTTTTTGCTTGGCTCGATATGACGTTATAATTACTTATATTTGCTTCCACTGTAATGTTTTGTCAGCCATCTTTGCTGAAGAAAGTCATCAGGGATGGGTGGCTTGCGTCAAATTTGTCATTGGAAACACTCAATATGATTGGTCATTTAAAAACCTTGGGACCCAAATGCATAATGAGTGCTCTAACTTCCCCTTGCGGTGGTCTGGAGCAATGAAGCCGTGACGCTGGTTACCTCTAAGTCCCACGGTGTAAGCTCGCAACTTTTAAAGGAGTGACCACTCTATGTAAACATTGCTATTGTGGTTTCCATTGAAAAAGCCCTAGAAGTCTGTAGACACATTCAGAGTGTTGCAGGCACTAACAGATCACTGACAGTGCCTTCCGTTCTCCTTGCTAACGTGCAATCGTTAGAAAATAAAATTGATGACCTACTTTTAAGATTATCCTACCAACGGGACATTAAAAACTGTAACATTTTATGTTTCACCGAGACGTGGCTGAATGAAGAAATGGACAATATAGAGCTGGTGGGATTTTCCATGCACGAGCAGGACAGAGACGCTACTTCTGGTAAGACGAGGTGTGGGGGTGTGTGTCTTTTTGTCAATAACAGCCTGCGTGATGTCTAATACTAAAGAAATCTCGAGGTATTGCTTGCCTGAGGTAGAGTACCTTATGAAAGCTGTTGACCACTCTACCTACCAAGAGAGTTCTCATCTGTATTATTCGTATCCGTCTATTTACCACCACAAAGCGAAGCTGGCACTAAGACCGCTCTCAATCAACTCTATAAGGCCACAAGCAAAGAATAAAATTCTCACCCAGAAGCGACACTCCTAGAGGCCGGGGACTTTAATGCAGGCAAACTTAAATCAGTTTTACCAAATCTTTACCAGCATGTCACATGTGCAACCAGGGGGAACAAATCCCAGACCACCTTTACTCCACACACAGAGATGCATGCAAAGGTCTCCCGCGCCCTCCATTTGGAAAATATGACCACAATTCTATCCTTCGGATTCCTACTTACAAGCAAAAAATAAAACCAGGAAGTACCAGTGACTCGCTCAATACAGAAGTGGTCAGATGACGCGGATGCGACACTACAGGACTGTTGTGCTAGCACAGACAGGAATATGTACCGGGATTCATCCAATGGCATTGAAGAATACACCACATCAGTCATCAGCTTCATCAATAAGTGCATCGATGACATCGTCCCCACAGTAACTGTGCGTACATATCCCAACCAGAAGCCATGGATTACAGGCAACATCCTCATCGAGCTAAAGTCTAGAGCAGACGTTTTCAAGGAGAGGGAGACTAATCCGGACGCTTATAAGAAATTACACTATGCCCTCAGACGAACCATCAAACAAGCAAAGCGTCAATACAGGATTAAGATTGAATCCTACTACACCGGCTCTGACGCTCGTCGGATCTGGCATGGCATGAAAACTATTACGGCCCACAAAGGGAAACCCAGACGCGAGCTGCCCAGTGACGCGAGCCTACCAGATGAGCTAAATGCGTTTTATGCTCGCTTCGAGGCAAGCAACACTGAAGCATGCACGAGAGCACCAGCTGTTCTGGATGACTGTTTGCTAACACTCTCGGTAGCCGATGTGACCAAAACCTTTAAACAGGTCAACATTCACAAAGCCGCTGGGCCAGACAGATTACCAGGACGTGTGCTAAAAGCATGCGCGGACCAACTGTCAAGTGTCTTCACTGACATTTTCAACCTCTCCCTGACCGAGTCTGTAATACCTACATGTTTCAAGCAGACAACCATAGTCCCTGTGCCCAAGGAAGCGAAGGTAACCTGCCTAAATGATTACTGCCCGGTGGCACTCATATCAGTAGCCATTAAGTGCTTTGAAAGGCTAGTCATGGCATCCTTTTGGACACCGTATATCCACTCCAATTTGCATACCGCCCCAACAGATCCACAGATGACACAATCTCAACCACACTCCACACTCAACCACACTCCACTAAGAATGCTGTTCATCGACTACAGCTCAGCGTTCAACACCATAGTGCCCACAAAGGTCATCATCAGTAACTTAAGGACTCTGGGACTAAACACCTCCCTCTGCAACTGGATCCTGGACTTCCTGACGGGCTGCCCCCAGGTGGTAAGAGTAGGCAACAACACATCTGCCATGCTGATCCTTAACACTGGGGCCCCTTAGGGGTGTGCACTTAGTCCCCTCCTGTATTCGCTGTTCACCTACGACTGCGTGGCCAAACACGACTCCAACACCATCATTAAGTTTGCTGACGACACAACAGTGATAGGTCTGATCACCGACAACGATGAGACAGCCTATAGTGAGGATGTCAGAGAATTGGTAGTGTGGTGCCAGGACAACAACCTCTCCCTCAATGTGAGCAAGACAAAGGAGATGATCGTGGACTACAGGAACAGCTGGGCCGAACAGGCCCCCATTAACATCGATGGGGCTGTAGTGGAGCGGGTCAAGAGTTTCACATCACCAGCGAAATATCCACATCACAAACAAAATATCATGGTCCAAACATACCAAGACAGTCGTGAAGAGGGCATGACAAAACCTTTTCCCGCTCAGGAGACTGAAAAGATTTGGCATGGGTCCCCAGATCCTCAAAAGCTTCTACAGCTGCACCATCGAGAGCATCCTGACAGGTTGCATCACCGCCTGGTATGGCAACTGCTCGGCATCTGACCGTAAGGCGCTACAGAGGGTAGTGCGAACGGCCCAGTATATCACTGGGGCCAAGCTTCCTGCCATCCGGGACCTATATATTAGGCGGTGTCAGAGGAAAGCCCATAAAATTGTCAGAGACTCCAGTCACAGTTTTCTCTGTTACCGCACTGCAAGTGGTACCGTAGCGCCAAGTCTAGGACCAAAAGACTCCTCAACAGCTTCTACCCCAAGCCATTAGACTGCTTAACAATTCATAAAAATCACCACCGGACAATTTACATTGACACCCCCCCTCTTGTACACTGCTGCTACCTGCTGTTTGTTTGTTACCTATGCATCGTCACTTCGCTCCCACCTACATGTACATATTTCCTCAATTAGCCTGTACCCTTGCACTCAATACCGGTGCCCCCGTATATAGCCTCTTTATTGTTATTCTTGTTGTGTTACTTTTTTTTTTAAACTTTTTTTTTTGCCTACTTTTTAAATGTTTTCTTCTTCTTGAGCTGTGCTGTTGGTTAAGGGCTTGTAAGTAAGCATTTCACAGTAACGTCTACACTTGTTGTATTCGGCGCATGTGGCAAATAAAGTTTGATTTGATAGGCTTGTTTTATTATGTTCTCTTGGGCTGAATCAGTAGACTGTAATTTGCTGTCTCTCTCTGTCACCCTCTCAAGGCTACTCTCTTCCCAGAGCCCACTTCACACATGGCTGTATATCAGCACAGTAGCAGCCTCCCCTAGAGCTCGGCTGATTTTTAGCCCAATTAATGTCAAGACTTTATTAGCATGTGATGGAGGGAAAATGTCTTTCTGATGGAGACCAGACCCTTCCCACAATTTGAGGTCAGATTGATCCCAGTGGCAGAGGAGAGATGGAAAAATGTCTCTGGAATTAGTCCTAGGATTAAGTCAATTATCAAATGAACGCCTTGCCCTGTGCAGCCATGGCAGATGCTAGATCATTGAGAAGGTGTGATGATGGAGATGGAGTGTGTGGGTACAGGGACAGTGAGTGTGTAGTGAAGCTTCCCTTGCTTATGGCCTTCTCCAGGCCAACAAGGTCATCAGAACCAGTGCTATTTGATGCGAGTGCCCAACAGTGACAATTCTACTGATGTCCCTGAGCAGTTTATTTGCCCACAATTGTTGCATACAAAACCTCCTCCTTCCCATATTTGCTGCGACCATCCACTAATGGCAAGTCAGATTTTTCCATAAATCTGAGGAAGTTCTTCTTTGCCTTTTACATTTTTTGACAGCATTCCAATGTACAGAACAATTACCTTTTGAACAAAAATATCTTAAAAAAGTAAAGATCTTGACTGTACTATTTTACAATGTCAGTTTTTCCCATGGATCCTGTCTGGACTGATAGCAGGGCTTTGCTAGGGAACATATGTCTTTAATCAGTGCTGCATATTTGTTTGGAGGCAGTGCCCCCTGCAGTAAGATTCAAGCAGAGGGATATAAGATTTCTAAAACAAAGATACAGTATAATTTGCTGTTTAACAGTGATGGGTGAACCATAGAACGTTTATGGGTGAACCCAAGAGTTAACCCAATTTGTTGGAGCGACATTTGTGTGCATAAAGAAGTGAAATAACTTGTGATATTGTTAGAATTTACAGTATGGTCATTGTTATTACATTATTCATATCAGGTTTACATGTATAAAGTTCAACCTTTCGTATGGGTTTTAATACAGGAAACCATCCGCTTTGTATTCGATTTGAGTTCTCTGTGATTTCGACATGTTCGGAGAAAAGCTATATTTTTTTATTGATCCAATTAATTGATTTTCTTTATAAAAGAAAGAATTTAATAAGTATAACTGATATATTTATAATTGACCACATTTATTATGAGGAGGATTGAAATTATTTTGTTTGGTAGTTACTCTGTATGTTCTCCTTGATAAATTGAGCATTTATTCCAATAGATGGCATCAAAACACTAGTCTACAGTACACAGCAATAGTAAGTACAGCTACAGACGGGATGGGTAGGCATCCTTTAGTCTTCTTCACAAGTCCCTCCAGTCTGAAATACAAAACAGTTCACATCAATACGATATATAATAAGTCTAATTAATTTCATTTCTGACATACTTTTAATGGAGTAAAGAAAAATTGTCAGTCAGTATTTACAAAAATCCTAAGCAATATTGTTATTCAGGTATGTAAACACCTTAATGTGTCATGTTCTACCTTTTGTATATGATCTTCTTGACACCAACACGTTTAATTGTGTACAGAAACCACAAAGAAGAGGCAATATCTAATTATATCCTTCTGAAATATTTAATTTGAAGAGACAGAAATGTTTCTTATGCACAAGCATATGGGCGGACTGACCATTTTCCCCTTGTGGCCCCCATACAGCCCCCTTGAGACCCTCATCATTATTAGCCAAATAATTTGCACAAAAAAAACTAGTTAGATAGGCCCACTGGACAGAAATAAAATACCAGCCCATCTGGCATTTGCCCGAAATGCCAAATGACCAGTCCTCCCATGCACTGGCATCACCCAATTGTCCTCAAAGAACTGGACACCATGAGAGAAAATATAACATGACTGGGAATACAACTTGCAGTAAATTGGCACTATGTCTTATTGAATCCCATTCTTTAATTGATCATATCTCTCTGTCATTTGATTTATTGAATAAGACATTTAATTTAAGGGATAACATTGATGACCTATAAAGATATCAATATTTTAAGTTATCTGAACAACATTATCCTTCATTTTCTCAAATTAAATAGGGGTTAATCTTAAGTACTGACTTTGGACCTTTTCAAACCTTTGTAATGTCTGGCTTTGTACTGGGCAGTAGCATGCTCCTTCCTACAGGCACCCTTCGACAGTCACCCCCTCCCACTATAATTAAATGATGATTTAGGACATGTGAGAAGGCCGCCAGGACCAAGAGAAAATAGGTGCTTATTGGAACCCTGAATAAGTGGCCATTTCCTTCTCTTGTCTGTATAACAAACCAGTCCTTTTACTCTGTTTCCTGACAAAGGACTAAACTATCCTGCTGTTGGTTATCTTCTGTATTTTCCTTTATATTAGAATTGTCTAGGTTGAATTGGTATAATGTTTTTGTAGACAAATGCAGGGCTGACTTGAATTATTAATTAAGAAATGTATATATTTGTTGCACTAAGAATTACAGTCATACTTACTGTATACAGGTCTATATACTGTAGTATACCCTTAATTATACATTTATTTGTTGAATTATTACATTTTTCTGTATATTTGTAAAAAATATATATATATATATATATATAAATACTGATATTGTAGTAAAATAATGGATGGTGGATTCTCAGATTTTTTTATTTATTATATCTACAAGACAGGGTTCCATTTGGTGCTTTTGAAATGTGTAATTTAGCTCAGTGATAATCTTCAGATGTACCGTAGAATAATGGAGACTCATTCTGCTACTCAAGTTTTTGTACTTTCTTCAGAATTAAGCTTGAAGTCTAATTTATAACACTGAAACACAAAAGACTTACCATAATATCTCCCCAAAGGAGAGCAATTGTCTCGATTATTTGATTGAATAGAAGAAGATAAAAAAACAGCACCAAGCTTTTTAAGTTTGAGGATGTATTGATGGAAACCTATCATTTTACGCAATTAATGTGTGGCTCCAGGAAGAGAATTGATTATAGACAAAAACCGCTCCCTCTAAAAACGATGGCTTTTAATATCCACGCACCTCTCGCAAGACCATCTCTCTAATTATTAACACAAATGTATATTTGAAATCAAGACTGCACTTTTTGTAGAGCCTCAGACACCTTATAGTGAGACTGTCACTCTTAACATGTATAAATGAATATACCTGTGTTTATAGACCATACTAATTTCATAGATTTTTAGTATTATGACCCCCCCAAATTGATTTATTTTGAAAGCTTCAAAAGGCCCTAAAATGTTATAACATTGTTTAGATTTTTAAAGATTTTAAAATACATTGTACATGTATTAGATGTTTTATTTCTTGTTTATTGTCAAGAGAGAGTGAGTGTCTCAAATTTCACTGAATTCGAAACCAATCCAATTAATTAAATAAAAATCTTTATCCTCCAGTTGAAAGTAGAATTTTGTATTTCTGTACATTTTATTTCTACTGCCAGTGAAGTCACACACCCATGCAAACATACAACATCTAAATCTAACAGTGTAGAGAGAAATGTATTATTTCTTACCCCATTCCAGTGCTTCAGGTGTCCATACGGATGCGACGGCTGCTTTTCCAGAGGTGTGCCATCGACAGTGAGAGAGAACAGCAGATCTTGTGCACAACGAGTGGAGAGGCCTCAGTGTATTGCAGCCCTGGAGCCGGCTCTCAGCACACGGCTTTCTGACCAGCTGTGCCTCACATTGTTGCCTTTCACTAGGTTTCCGGTTCACCTGCGCACTGTAAATATGTTTTTTATTCGCATTCTTAAGTCATTGTTTGTTTGTGTTTTGATTAATATCATTTTCTCAGATAATTATTGTGATTAAGATGCAGTATGTGTGTTCAGAAACACAGTGAAGGATACCTTTTCTAATATCACGATAATTATAGCTTTGCTATATCCACTTTAAAACATTGGTGTTTATATCTACCTAGGACAAAAAAGTTCCTCTTATTTTAAGTCAAAGGTAGGATTGTATTGCACATTTGACTTGTTACCTGTTTTTGCTAATTGTTGATTGTTTATTTAATTTCAGTTATCCGTAGCACATGGTGCTAGGACATGTCGTACTGTATTATACTTGAAGTGCACCTGTTGCATATTGTATTTCAAAACTGAGCTGAGCCCTTAGCATATGCTACAGGCAGAGAACAGCTCTGTTGATTCTCATCTGCACTCTTATCTGATAGCCTACATTATGGGTTTATCTGTAAACATGACTGGAGAGACACTTTTGTTGATTTGATTTGGATTGATCCCCCTGGTCCCCCTCATTCCAGTATCCCTGGATCCTTTCAACTTCAAGTTGAAACTTTAATCAACCAGGTTAAGATAAGGTGAGACAACGACACCCTTCTCCAGATTAACCTCCTTTTGCTGTATCTGCCTGGGTCCTCTTGTAGAGGGGTCATTCCCCCTCTTTGCCAGGCCGCCATTATTAAGGGGATCAGAAGGTTGAGCAGCCCCTCTCCCTGCTCTCCCTGCAGGAGAACTGGAGCGTCGCTGCTTGTCTATTTGCCGCTCTCTGGTTCTGACGACAGAGGTTAAAAAAGCACTTGACTGCCGTCCCAGAGGTGCTTTCAACTTAACGAGGAGGGGAGATATCTGTTTCCTCAAATCAATCGCAGTCTTAACTGAACATTGTGGACCATCTGCTTGGGGCTTACCGCCCAGCTTCCCGTCAAATCACAATATTTGTGGAAGCTGATCCCGGGGCCCTGGAGGCCCGGAGACGAGGGGTTCCCAGAGCTCCTAAGGCACACTGCTCTGGCATGGGCCCTCGGTTGGCCCCACACTCCTTCTCCAGTTCCCTCTCCCCCGCATGTTTGATTAATCACTAAATCTGTGTGGCAAATGGTGGAGACGACCATCCTTAGAGTGCGCGGGGGGGCAAAATGCACAGCTAATCGCTTTAGCTTTTAGTGCTCCATTGTGTTTACTGGTAATGAGACTGTGATCTCACATCTCTATCCACACCACTTGGTGTTTTTTTTCTACATCGTTAAGTTATTTCAACTTGTTTTGCATATTAATTAATCTGCTCCTCTCAGTCTCATCTTTGCCGTCAGCACCTTGCATCCGTTTCCCCAGGGGCCCTTAGCTCCCCAAGTAATTACATCAAAAGTCATGGGGCAATCCTGTAAGCATAAATTTTAAGCATCTGTTTTTACCTCATTAAGCATGGTTTTCTCTTTTCTTCCCTATTTCATGGAGAGACAGGGACTTGAAAACAACCTGACGCTCAGATTTCAGGCTCAGGTGTCAAACCCTTCCTCGCATTTTCCAGTGCTACATGCTATTAGCTTAGCCAGCCTCAGCAGAGTAGAGCTGCGTGGGCGCTTTAAGTTCAGACGGTTGCCACATCCACATCCGTCTCTGGAGTCGAAGAGATCTTTTAAGCAATTAAAAGCTGTCCTCATGCGAATGTGCCATTTTAGCACCCTTGACTCTTGTTTTCCTCTGCCCAAATAACCTTGAGATTTATCAACTAGCGAAATATGTGATGGGCAGCCTGAGCACAGGTGAAGGTTGGTTGGTAACCAAGGCTATTCGACCTCCCATCTCTGTTTTGTGGCACCATATTATCTTCACCTCTGGACAATCTTCTCCTACTGTAGCGGACTGAACCCATCGTGGGAAAAAGGTTGCTGCCCCTCTGGCATTCTCATGCGTAGCAGCTGCCGCAATCTGTAAACATTTGCGGGAGTGCGACATGATGGGGTGCTATAACACCCTTCACCACCACCAACACCCCCCTCAAGGATCAAATAATACAGAAGCAAATACACAGTAAGCCAAAGGCTAATAAGGTTAATTTTCATGTAAAAACCTCCACAGTCAAGCGCAGGTCCGGTCAGTGCCCCCCTCAACCCCCCCCCCCCCCCTTGAGCCTCCCGGGGGAAACACAGCCCAGATGGCATTTTCCTGGAAGCTGTGACCCACAAGGAGCTGGCGGCAGCTGAGTACAAGGTGCATCTTCTCAGCCTAATTAATTTACTATTATAGCACCTGTTTTAGAATAGATAGGCCTGGGAAGGGAAGCGCTCCCCAGACGCGGTGGTGGAGCTCGCCAGTAAATGGGTTTGAGCTGATTATATTAAGCTGATGCTTTGATCATCAGAAGGCGTTAAAATGGAAATATGTTTTCACTGGCTGTGGGCCTTGGAAAATAGAGGAGCAGTCTGGGGACGTGGCTGATTACTTTTGACTGTGAATTCACACAAGCCTCTAAATAAGGGCATCCAGCCTATGAAACACCTTTCTTTTAGAGGTGCATCTCTCCTTTCTCTCCCATCCTGGATCTCTGTCAAGCTCTGCAGTCAGGAGGTTGCTGGTGCTGAAGGCCCTATTTCAGGTTTGTGTTTTCACTAGTGTTTGTCACATCAGTTGTGTAGGATCAAAGGCCCAGGTTTGAATATATTTTTTTAAAGATATAAAGTCTACATATACAGCATGATCATATTTTCCATAATAGGTCATCAATTTATCAAGTTTATAAACTTCAACATTGTCGGTTGGTGGAACTGTCACATGCATGATCATTGGGTTGACACTTTGCATGAGTATGGTTCTCATTAGGTATGTAATGATCTGTTAGGACTGGTCTTATGTCACATTGATAATAACATTATGTAGGCTTTATGTCAGGTCGTGTCAAGTGTTGTCCATTTGTGTTTTTCTGATCCAGTTCAATAAGGCCTTTGTTGTGTCCTGTTGTTTTGCACAGTTCATGTCCATACTCCAATCATCTCTCTCCTCAAGTATCACACTAATCCAAAATGGAGTATAACAAATATTGAGCAAATAAGCATGCTGCTTTAAGTGAAGGCTGGGAATGGGATGGAGGCTGGAGGCTGGGGGTTGGGTTTGTGGGGGATGGAGGTTGGGGGTTGGGTTGGGGGTGGTTGTGGGATGAAATTAAGCATCGATGATGGAATAATAACGGGTGAAACTGGAGCCCTGCTCCAAACACTGCCAGTCTGTAAATGGATTTAGGATATGCTAATCTCGCCTTTTCTCTCACTTCATTCATTTCCACCCCAGTGCCCCTTAAGGATTAACATAATTTATCACCCATGAAATGCCATAAAACTATTTTTACTTGTAAAAATGCACACCAACATCAGCTCCACTGGCTGACTGACACTGGTCCGCTTAACTGGGCAGGAAGTTCTGTTACCTGTTAATTCTATGAAGGAACAACAGTCCACAATGTGTCTATGTATCATGATCATCTCATTTCACACAGTTTATGTAGTGCATAGTGCTGGGGTAGCACACACCCACTCAGCCCCCGCATGGCAGGCTCTAGGGGCCCCAGCCCCCGCACCAAAGAAAATTATATTTTGTATTTATTTATTGTCTGGGGCCCCATGGAGGTTGGACCCACAATGTACAGGAGGAGATAGGTGGGTCTTGACAAGAGGACACAACCGAAGGCTTCAGCAAAATATATAATTGAGATATGGGGCCTCTTGTTTGACTTGGGTGGACTCTGTTTTCTTAAAGGCCCATTTTTTATATAAAATAATTTGTGGGTAACAATTGAGTACCTTACTGTAATAGTTTTCCATTAAAATGGAAAAGATTGCTTTTTAGCAAAGAGCAATTTCTTAAGCTAAAATTTTACTAGGATTGTCTGGGAGTAGTCTGAGTGGAGAGGGGAAAACTGAAAATTAGCTGTTACTGGCAGAGAGGTTTGGAACTCTCAATCTTAATGGTCTATGAAATAATTTATGTCACCAGGCAGGACAAAATTCCATCCCACCAAAACAGGCAGAAATTTCAGGCGGTCTTGTGAAACAGCTCTTACACTAAAAAGGCATTAATCATAATTTTCACAATTTCACAGTATTATTCCAACCTCATAGTGTGGAAATATATATACAACACATGAAAATCAGGTTTTTGACTGCACTGGACCTTTTAAAAATATATTTTTTTTCTCAGCACCATGGCACCATGGCAAAATGTGTAGAAAAGCATGAGATTAGCTATAAAACTACACATTTCTTTCTGCCCCATGGCACCATGGCAAAATATGTAGAAAAGCATGAGATTAGCTATAAAACTACACATTTCTCTCTGCCCCATGGCACCATGGCAAAATGTGTAACGGCAACATGTTCTCTCAGCCTCATGTCAAAATGTTACTTGTCACCTTAAACAATGCCGCTTCAAATAAATCCACTTTAATAATGTTTACATATCTTACATTACTCATATCATATGTATATACTGTATTTTATACCGTCTATTTAATCTTGCCTATGCCGTTCAGCCATCGCTCACCCATATACTTATATGTACATATTCTCATTCACCCCTTTAGATTTGTGTGTATTAGGTAGTTGTTGGAGAATTGTTAGACTACATGTTAGATATTACTGCACTGTCGGAACTAGAAGCACAAGCATTTCGCTACACTCACAATAACATCTGCTAACCATGTGTATGTGACCAATAAAATTTTATTTGATTTGATGTAATAGAATAGCGTGAAATTAGCTATAAAACTGCACATCTTTCTATTTTCCCCATGGCAAAATGTGTAGAATTGCAGGAAGTTAGCTGTTTTCCACCCACCCATGAAATGCCAAAAAAATATTTTGCTTGTAAAAATGCACACCAACATCAGCTCCACTGACAGACTGACACTGGTCCATTTAGCTAGAGAGGAAGTTCTGTTACCTGTGAATTCTATGAAGGAACAACAGCTCACTTCAGCCAAACAGGGCATTCATTTTGAAAGCAGATCAACGTCAAGTCAAACTAATGTTTGCTCAGTGGTCTTTACTGCCAATGTCCAAATTGGTATCTATTACAGTACAGTAAAAGGACAACTTAACAGAAAAAGTTAGTATTGTTTTAATGAGTCCGCCAAGATTATTTTGATTAAATGTTGGACCCAACATGTTAGGATATTTATATTGCTTAAGTTAAAATATTTGATACTTGTTCTGATTAAGTTACTCTGAAATTCAAATCAGAATGAATATTATAGACAGATAAATTAGCAATACTGTGCAAGAGGATACAGTCGCACAGCATATTTACTCATTACATTTGAATGGCTGACCCCTTTCTCCTCAGACACCTGAGGCTGTCTCTAACACACAAAATGTAATACCATAGCTCGTGGCTATTGTGCTGGTCCATTTAGAGGGATTTATTCATGTTTGCTGAGCAACGTTTGACTATATCACTGCAGCCTCCTAATCAGGATGTGCGATGAATGCTGAAGATCCTCTTGTGTTTTCCCAGTGAGGTTGTTTGTTCTTTGCTGTTTTCATCCTTTAGGGTTTCATTGACTCAAGCCTTCCTCACCATCCTTTGACAATGGTAGAGGGGATATGCTGTGTTGCATGCATACATCCAGAATGATCAATAGGTTTACATGTTTTGCTTGGCATGCTTTCTAATTTGGTTCAGAAGGAAAAAGAATTAGACTTGCTCCTGTGCACACATTATCTCCACAAGCCGAAACACCAGCATCTGTATCTTAATATTTATTTTCTCAATTTCTCCCTCTCCTCTTTTCAAGTCAGTGTGTATCGTGTGCAGCTGTGATTATAGTCTAAAGGTTTCCCCACTTACCTTGGCATGAACAATGAGTTCTCCCTGAATAGGTGGTATTCACATGGTTAGACTTTAATGGCCTTCCAAGGTGATATGTTGAGGGGGGAGGGTTAAATCTCTTCCGCACAACCAGAGCCTGAAACACATAGACATGATGCGTTGTCTGTGGCTGTGCCTGGATAATGAAGGCCTCCTTATCTTAATCTGCCAATGCAGATGGTGAGAATAACCTGCATCACAGAGACAGTGCTGTGAAAAGGAATAATGAGACATAGAAAATAATATTTGCACCAAATTAAGAATTTGGTTAATGGGTTTTTGGTTTGGCAAAAAGTAATTTTAGTCATTATGGGATATATAATATGCCAGTTGTATTGATTTGTTGGTAAATGCAGGGACAGAAACCATCAAAATCAATATGCATGACTCTAAAATGTCAGTTTTGCAGAGTATGTGGTAATTCTGTACAGCTTTTCACAATTTCACAAATATGTTTTTATGTCTTTAATTTAAACATATTTCAACAGGGAAATCCCACTGACGACAACGGCCTCTTTTACAAGGGAGTAAATCAAATAATGTTCGATTTTGATAAAGGGACCCTGCAGTCTTCAAACTGTTAGCACTTATTTACTGACCAAACTGGCATCACCAAAACTCTTTCAGCATTTGTAGATAATTATATAAAGACGATTAAATCCCCCCAAATCTTGACTGCTGTTCATGAGGCTCTTAATGTGCTTTGGGTAATTGAACATGTCCAGAGATGTTTTATGTACGATGTGTTTTACCACAATATCATCAGCTTGGCAGTGTTTACATACAGTAATAACAAGTTCTGTCATTCAGGGACCCCATGAATTCACAGGCAGTTTGGATTTATCATAATCTGCTTTCCCTTGGTCCACATTTGTATAGAAAACACAAGATTTCCTTTTTCTGTAATTGCCTCTCTTAATTCCATGCACCCCATCAAGCCAAGATTGGAAATATCCAGATTTTTGGGACATCTTGGGACTCAGACAGTGAAGATTTGGGGGAGCTTGAGATTTTATGTTGGGACTTGAATGGTGAAAATAACTAGTTTGAAACTGAAACGGAGTGGGCTGCATGGACATGATAAAAAGTAAGAAATTAAACATCTTAGTTTTAACCCAGCTTGCAAAGATAGATGGAGTCTCTGCTTTTCTGGTGTAACATTGACAGCACTTAGCTACTGTGGTAATCTCCTCCACATTGTATGAGCAGGGTGCCCTTGAGGGTTACACTGGGGATGGGGGGTGGGGGGACAGTTAGTGGGTGACATTAAATGAAAACTTACATCCTCTTCCTAGTTTTTGCTGTGTGGCCGCCCTGGCACACAAGGAGGAGAAGAGAACAGACAGCGGTGGGTGAATGTTTCCTTTTTCCCAGAAATGTTCATGAATATACACCATAGCTAGCCAAATGGGTAAAGTGAGGATCATCCAATGAATACTAAAAAGCTATTTTGTTCTCTAATGTTGTTCTGCAAAGTTGCATGGAGCACAGCTGGTAATTCTCGAAGCATTGTATATTCCCTCGAATAGTTTCAACAAGCAGAACAGTGCTGATGATGGTGAAATGTGCTTTTTTTTAACTTTCACTCCTGATTCTAAAAACATTTGTTGATGTGCTACACATATACTATGGAGCCAGATTTGCTGTGCCCTCCCTGACAGCCTAGAATCCTCTTCAAGTGGGAAGAAAATGGTTTGATTTTCTTTCTAATTCATCTGCTATAGTGTTACCTGGGCTCGGTTCCAAGGCTTCCCAATTTTCTGTTGCCTATCTCTCTTTTACCCCACACCTGTTAGTCTCACACTGACGTGAACGTAATGAGATAAACAACAACAACAATCATAGAACGGACTGAAACAATCAGAGACAATTTGATGAGAAGAGGCCATCTGCTGTATGTATTATCTCTATTGAAAAAGCACCTTTTTTTTTTGGCTTCGCAAGATTTGGAGAGATTCATGAAATATGTATATTTTTCATATTATTCTTTCCAGTTTTGAAGGGTTACTTTTCCCTCAACGCGAAGGTAACATGGAGGGAGCTGTTTCAATCAAACTTAGTAAATGATTGAGTGTTCTTTTCCAGAGGAACGTCAATCGGGGCATAATGATACAAACTTTCACATTTTGGAAAGGGTTGCAGAAGGCTTACATTTCCCTTTGAATAAGATACCGATTAAAGTGTAGTCCAGTTTCTGTCATTTATGGCGTGATTTGGTGTTCATTACACACATTGTGCAAACATTCTTTCAAGTTATATGAGAGCCCTCCACTGATGGATAGGAAAGGTTTACACAACAAGTACATTTGACAATGAAACTGAAATTGAGTACGGTATACAGCAACCGCTAACCATGTATCAGAAGTGTCTGTAAAATTACCTGTTTGTCTTTCAGTCTGTAAAAAGGGTGATTGGGGGTGTCTGTCATAGTCTTATCAAAATAATGATAGACTCTTAGGTGAAGTATACCTTTTGAAGTATTACATCTTTGATGTGATTGCTGCACTACCTCACATTGAGAAGATGAGTGTTGTGCTGTGAGTTGTCCGGAGGTTAGATCAGGGTTCAGGAACATTGTCACAGCTCTATTCTCTCCTGGGAAATTGGCTGACCCTGATGGCTTCTGCAACAGCTCTTCCTGCATTAAACTGGCCTTTTGTTGCCTTGATCCACTATCACACGATCTATCTTAACACCCTACTATACCTTCATCTAGTCAATAATTAATTTCATATCCGGGGAACCAGGGTGTTTGTGTGTTGAGTTGTTGTGTTTCCTCCGAGCTACATCCTCATATAATTTAGTGGTGACACTATCTCCTAAGTTTACCACCTTTAGAAAATTGGAGGCAGTGATGTGGAAGAAGTGGCTGCCTTCCATTCAGCTGTCCATCAAATGGTTTGGCGTCTGGGGCTTTAACTTTTCATGGGAGATTCTCTGGGCTCAAAGTGGAACTGGGTTCTTCACCGGTCCACCCGAACCCGAATTCCCAAGACCTGGGACCCAAGTGGGTATGGCTCCAAAATTCAAACTTTTTCCCCAAGTTCCTGGTCGGGTTCTGTTTGATAGTCATCTGGTCTCGGGTCTATGTAACAACAGGTGATAGCTCAGTGACTTTCAACGTGGCACCGTCATAGGATGCCACCTTTCCAACAAGTCAGTTCGTAAAATGTATACCCTGCTAGAGCTGCTGTTATTGTGAAGTGGAAACGTCTAGTGGCAAAAATGGCTCAGCCGCAAAGTGGTAGGCCACATAAGCTCACAGAACAGGACCTCCGAGTGCTGAAGCACGTAATGTGTAAAAATCGTCTGTTCGTCGGGAGCTTCATTAAATGGGTTTCCATGGCTGAGCAGCCACAAACAAGCTTAAGATCTGGAATGATGAATAACGCTTCACCATCTGGCAGTTCGATGGACAATTGTAGGTTTGGCGGATGTCAGGAGAACGCTACCTACCCCAATGCATAGTGCCAACTGTAAAGTTTGGTGGAGGAGGAATAATGGTCCGGGGCTGTGTTTCATGGTTCAGGCTAGGCCCCTTAGTTCCAGTGAAAGGAAATCTTAACGATACATAGTAAAATGACATTCTAGACAATTCTGTGCTTCCAACTTTGTGGAAACAGTTTGGGGAAGGCCCTTTCATGTTTCAGCATGACAATGCCTCCGTGCACAAAGTCAGGTCTATACAGAAATGGTTTGTCGAGATCGGTGTGGAAGAACTTAACTGGCCTGCACAGAGTCCTGACCTCAACCCCATCAAGCACCTTTGGGATGAATTGGAATACCAGGCCTAATAGCCCAACATCAGTGCCCGACCTCACTAATACTTTTGTGGCTAAATGGAAGCAAGTCCCCGCAGCAACCAACATCTAGTGGAAAGCCTTCCCTGAAGAGTGGAGGCTGTTATAGCAGCAAAGGGTGGACCAACTCCATATTAATGCCCATGAGTTTGTAATGAGATGTTCGTCGAGCAGGTGTCCACATACTTTTGGTCATGTAGTGTATCTACATGACTTTCCTTGTCAACTGCCATGTAATTTTCTATCCAATCAGGAATAGTATAGAGAGGCCAACACATTTCTGTTTGAGGAAATGAAATCAGCTCTCTGTGACAGAGAAAAAAAACAGAGCAAAGAAACATTGTACCAGCCTTCCAATCTGCCACACGTTGTCAGATGCTTAAACAGAAGAATTAAAGTGGTTGTATCAATTGCAGTTAAAAGTCTGATTTTACTTGCTTGGTGTGATGGGGCATGTACCGTGACTCTATAACTCAATCTCTGCAGATTTCACCCTTGCTTAATTTCCTTAATCGTAAAGCAGCATGTCTGCCAACACACTCCCCTTGGAGAAATGGTTATCACATCCCTGCACCAAATCTGCATTTCATTTATTTTCATTGTGCTGCAATTCACTATCAAAATGCTCATGTTATGTCTCAGGTTTAGCATTCTGGTAACAGTTACCTGCAAATGCAAGTATCTATCATATAAATCAAGGGGTATATATTTTTAGATTTGTTTCTTACTGGAAATCTCATGGACTGTCGATTTAGCTTGAGATAGATTTTTTGCTAAATGTTCATTCTCATCATAAAACAGCAGCTCTGTTTCAACAGTAACGTAAGTGCAACTATGGGAAATTGCATTATGCGAAGGTTCTTTGAAACACATTGGGAAATCTTTTTGTGAGTGAATGGTGTCAAATTGCTTTTGTGAGGCAACCTTCGTGGATCAGTTTTCGCATAGCTACCATTTGCAAGTGGAACCCTGGTGTTATGTGTCCAATGTGACTGTACAGTCAAGGAGAGTAGAGGCCTATTAGCCATGTCTGGCTCAATTGATATTGCCTCCAGGCCACTCTGTTTGAGGGGTGAAATCTATTGAAGTGTGGGTGTAAAATGGACTTTGTTCAGGTAGTTACTTTGTTTTCATGCTGATAATATTCATTTAGGAGGAAGATCCAATCCTTTTCTTCTTTGCTTCCTGTTTTTTTCTGCCCCTTGGATTAAGATCCAGTGAAAATGCAGGAGAAAATGAGCTCCCAACTGTCCTCTGAATACACCCGTCATTGATTTTTATGCTGCAGATACAAAAGGTATTGCTTAATGTACTTAATTCCAATAGAAATATCCTGAATCTTGGTTATGTTTAGCCTTCCTTTTGAAAGCTGTGGTGGGGGCGGGGGGGGAGTAGAATTGGGGAAAGACGTAGAATTGTGTGCTTTTAATATTTCTCATTACAATCCCAAGCAAGCAATAAACAGAACATTGCACCAAAGGAAAATGGTTGACCAATCATTTCCTGAAACACAATGTCCTTGTACTAAACAATATCCCCCTATTAGATCCAGAATAGTTTGGTGTCAACATTTGGTTTTCATTCCAGTAGATAAACAATGCCATAAATGGAATCTCATCTGCACCGTTAATAAAACCTAGAGGAACTGAATGAGACAAGACGTAAACATGCCATATTATGTACTTGTTGTATTGTCTATTGTCAATGTAGTATATTGTATACGTTCTACTGCTCAAGGCAGTGTTGCTTATTTATTTGTTTAAATCTCAGAATTGATGTGTTATAAACACACAAATAGGGATGCAAAGAGGTGTACAAGTTTGGATTGGATCTCAGTCAATTGTTTTCATACACACTTGTTCTGTTAATATTTTGACCGACATTTCCAGTGGTTTACTCTTCTTTCAGAATGTTCTGTTTGGGCATATTTAGTTTGACCAAAAATAATTATAGTATGCATGTTGGTTAGCCTTAGAAAAACACCTTAAAGGCCCAGCGCAGACAGTTCAGTTTGTCCTGTGTTTTGTATCATATTGTACAACAGCTGATTAAACTAACACTGTAAAAGTGTGAAAACATCTGATCAGTGTTATTTCCTTATAGTTGCTGGTTGAAAATATAATCTACACAGGATCTTCTAATCAGTTTACATGGGCGGGAGTTCAGGCTTGCCTGGTGACCCTTTACTGGCTTGCCTGGTAAATTCATTAATTGACCAATAACAAAGAGTTCCAAACCTATCTGCCAATAACAGCTTGTTTTAAGTTTTCCACTCCCAACTCAGACCACTCCAAGACAGTCCTAGTAAAATTCTTGCTTGAGGAATTGTTTTATGCAAAAAAATCATTTTTTTCCCATTTTAATGGTCCATTACGGTACTTAATTGTTACCCAGAAATGATTTGATATGAATATAAAAACAAACGGCTGCATTGGGCCTTGAAGAAAACAGAGAGTCCACCCAAGTCAAACGAGACCCCCATATCGAAAGGATTTATTTTGCTGAAGCCTTGGGTTGTGTCCTCTTGTCAAGACCCACCTATCTCCTCCAGTACATTATCAAATGTTGTAATTTCCTTGGCAAGCTTGATGTTTATTGTGAGGCTGAAATTGAAAATGTTCTATAATGGAGGGAGCTTCACAGTCCTAAACCAATTCTGAATCTAAATTACTTGCTTCTTTTCAATGGCATCGACTGAAGAGAGCTTTGTGCGCCTCGTACCTAATCAACCCCCAGTGTGACCCCGGATCTGCCAGCCCTCCTGGATTAATGATAAAATCCTTGGTTCAAACAATTATTCGACCTGAAATGGCTGTCCATTTTACTCTGAAAATTAAAGAATGTGAAATTAATTTTTTTTCCGGGGCTCAGCATGTTGTAGAGTAGCACTTATTCCTGATCTTTGCCCCATAAACTCTTGATTAGAAAAAAAAAGGTTTGCTTTTTCGTCTTCTTATTTTGTGGCGTGTGAAGTCACAAACCGCTTGCTTGTCTTTTATACCCGATGTCAGAATGGCAAGGCACAAACAGCTGAGACTGCCTCTGACAAAATTAAGAGAATATTTGCTCCTTTCTTGAACTCCTGCACCCCATATGGAAAATACAATTGTTATAATAGGTTTATAATATGCTCAAATAGAGAGTGGAACATTGTTCGCAGATAAAGAATTATGCCAAGCAGATACGGTACAATTCAATAGATTTTGATGGTATTTGGTAAGAGAATGAATGGTAAGCTGGTATTAAACAAAATATGTTTTTATTATTCACTCCTCGTACAGCCTAATAATTCTAATTGATATCCTAATGCAGGTGTATTCAACTGAACTAGCCCAGAGTTATCAGATGAGATTAGAAGAGACACATACCTACTAATATCAATGTTCATTTCTGTGGGGGGCTGTTTGTTGGTGTTGGAGAGGCTGAAGCTCTGTCATTCCTATTGAATCCTGTTAGATGAAGGCAACAGAGGAAGGATGCTACATGGTGTGTTATGTAAGATGTATTTTCAAATAAGCTCCTGTGTTTTTGCTCCCTCTACCTAACACCAGAAGGGGGCACTCTGTCATGTGGCTGCCAGAGCCGTTCCTCCAGCCCCCCTCAGATAGCAGACCAGGAAGGAGTGATGGGCAGGGGATTTGATCAGTAATTACTGGCAGTTTGTCACCATTAGAGAACATAGCAAATGGGTTTGATATGGCTATTAGGTATAACCATAACAGTTGTGATTATATTGTGTGGGCATGGCTGTGTGCTGGCTTTATATCTCCCCTGAGACTACTCAAGTCAGATCATGTTGTCAGTGGGATATCACATCTCTATGAAGACACCAGAAATGGGTTATTCTACAAAAATAGCAATATAGATAGTTGTACTGATATTGACATTTAACTTATTTCTTGATGTGTACATATTGGACTTCATTTCATAGTGTAATATTACCCCCAATTTCTTTAGATTACAATGAAAATCAAACTTTTAAAACTTGTTGGGTATGATTTGATTTGGGTTGTACATGCAAGAGGTACCATTTTCCAACACAAAGCTTTAGTCAAAGGGGCTGGGAGAAATGTGTTCAGGGCTCAAACACTGTTCAGGGTTTCTAGGAAGAAAGCAATGGAAATGTATTACCATGGAAACAGGTTCAGTATCATTCATGCTGGGCAAATTAGTAATGATGTTCGCCTTCTACAGATGTTGTCTGTTTGACTGTTGACAAGAGCAAAAAGTTCTCGTGACATTTTTGCAAAAATGGAATTGCATTTTTCTGAATTGATTAGGCTCCTTTCAAGCTTTTAAAAAAGAAAAACCCAGTAAGATACAGTATGCTGAAAATTGAAATGCTGGACAGCATGAATCATTCAAGTAATCAAAAGCAAATACAATATGGCTGTGTACCATAGCTATACCTCAACAGCTCTTGGTACAGTATATGATGTTGGCAAACACATAAACACTTACTGTGGCTTGAAAGGATCCACTAAAACACATACAAGTTTGCAGAATCACAGTCCATAGTTCATTCTTTTCCATTCATATGCCAGGCCACTCAAAAGTCTCCTTAAAATCAACTCTTTTGTTGAATCCAACACATAAGAATAATACATTCGGATTTTCGACTGAATTGTGTACACCATAAGATTATGCATTGCAGCATGAATTTTCTAGCATGAATGAAAATACGACCTCATTACTTAAACTGTATCTCTTAACACACTGTCTGTCAGTCATCTGTAAGTATGAGGCAATGCATTTCCTAAATTATGTATTATTAAAATATCCCTAAGAACTGGCCAGATAGATTCCATGGCACATTTTGAGATAATTACCCTCAGAGATTGATTATTCTAACCAGGACCATTTCCTTACCTGCACAGAAATCCAGTAAGAGGATTATTCTAAGCTATCACCTTCAGCTCTTCTATGTTCCTTTGACTATTGACTTGTTGATCTGAAAGCTACAGTATGACGGTAAATGTAGAGCTTTAGGGAGACTTTTCTCTCTGCTTTGAACCTTGATTAAAGTCCAGAGGGTTCACACTTCCATTCAGACGGATAAAGGACCATATTTGAGCTCAAACATAAATAAGAACGGCAGAGAAATCAGTGACTGAAAATGGAGACATCAATATAGAGTTGAAACAGTTCTGCCCTGTGGCCGTAATATGTGACCATAATATGAAGAATAATAGTCATGGGAATCTCAAATTTGATCAAAATATTTTCGGAAAGCCATGGTTGCCTCTAACTTGCATTCGGTCAGTAACGTTAAAGGCGTCATAAGTCAGTCACGTAACCAGAAGGCAGTTCCTTCATTATGCATGTTAGACAATGGCATGTTCATGGCTGCACTAATTATCATTCTGAGAATGTACCAATTTGTTGCATTCAAACTGACAGTCAGCCTTGGGCCCTGAAAGGGGCAGTACACCAACCATTGCAGTCAAGTAAGAAGGGGCCCTTTCATTCAGGGTAGTGGGACAGGAATGAGCCTGTCGTCGCATATGTGGGCAAGGAAAGGGCAGCGTGCCAGCATCACCAGTCTGCTCCCAAGCTTCATCACTCAGGCCATTAATCCACCGTTGGGCTGTGACTTCAGTGGATGTCACGCTGGGCCGCCAAAATAACCGCCACTGTTGCTAGGATTCGGAAATGCTGGCCTCCTGAATATTTCAATTTTGTAGGTTTAACCCCCGCTCTGTTTTGCATCCTGCGTCTTACAGAAGCATAGGGCCCACTTATTGGTCTGTATTTACATAAGCACTTTCTTGGAGTGTATCAACAAAATAAACCACCGAAAATGCTATTATTTTGACATGTAAAACATATGTTGGCATATTTTATGACATTTATCACTCCGTATAGGTATTTGTCATAAACATAAAAGTACAAACCCTGGTGGAGTATTTTGTTGTTGTTGGACAGCATTGTAATAGCGAGAGAACCTTTTACTACAGCATTCTCTCATCATGCTGCAAAAAACTGACTGTCACTTTGTTTGCCTGTCTTTGTTGTGGTGAGTCTGTCAGAGCACAAGAACGGGAGCAGCCTGTCAAATTATGGACTTTCTATCTTTTACTGTAGGAACAATACAGCAACATCTACCAGCTCTACAGATGTGCCTTGATGGTTCTCTTCATAACACCATTAAATGACAGGAAAATATGCTGTTGGCTGTGTGAGAGAAGTTTGTATGGCCAAGCATTTTGTGTTCTGCAGACTCATGAATGCTATCTTGTTAACCAATGCAGACCTAGAGCGACGAGGGCCATTTGTAATTTAAAAACCTGCTTCCTTCATTCATCTGCCAGAGTAAGAAGTATTGTCCTACAAATGGTCATATATCAGTGGGGGCATGTCGTTTATATGCATCTGTTGTGTAGCCTATAGTGTGCCAATGTCTTCAGCTTCCTGAAAGAAAATGTTGCACAAGGACAGGGAGAAATGATGCATAGAAAAAGTTTTAGGTACGTGGTGTGAACATTATCTCAAAGGTACTGACATGAAACATGTCTTTGGCTCCTGAATATGTGCCTCCAACGTTTGGCAAGGAGGTGACTGAGAAATATTATGCTTATATTGTGCTTGGCACAAGACACTGAACCATTTCTCAACCACAACACACTCCCCCTGCCCCCCAAACTTGGGGACAAACATTTCTCTAATGAGGCCTGTCCGGACCGGCTCTCCACTGGTAGGGAGAGCTTAGATAATGATCAGGCCGGGTCTGAATCACTGGCCTGACCTATGGCATAGTTAGAGTGCCATTAATATGCATGGGGCTTCCTGTTTGTGAGGCTGCTCTGTGAACCAGGCTTGACTGGTGGACATTGTTTTGCTCCCAAGTTTGAGAATGGTGTTTTGGCAGCAGAGAGGGTCCCCAAGCTCAACCACCCTCCACAGGGAAGACTCATTATGACATAATTCCACATTGATCCACTATTAATAGTCCATGACATTGGCAGTAGTTTCATCCAAGTTCTTTAGACAAACTGAATGTACAGTATATGGTAAGAAACAATGCAACTGCCCATACTAAGACATCTGGTTGCAAAGTACAGTACCTACATACATTATAATCTCACAGTTGTCCTGGGATAATGGCTGTGTAATGTGCTGCTATCTATTATTTTGACATTGCATTGATATGCCAGGCTGAGTGGGTTATCTGTGCCAGGTATGGTGGCAGTTGAGTGAACACCAGCCATGTGTGTTCTGGTGGCCCAGACACATACAGTATACACACCAGTGTGTTACTGGCTTTACTTGTTTTGGTGGTGCTGGCCAGAGCACAAGTGGTTAATATGGACAAATAGGAGGCAGGGAGACTGGGGGATTATGGTGGTGGGGGGCTTGGTTTACGGTCACAGACTTGGCTTCGGGACTGAATGAGAATGTCTGTGGTTGGGTTGTGGGGCCAGAGGGGAGAGGAGATGACACATCAAGATTGTCTTTGTCAGTCACAGTCCCTCTTTCTCTTCTTCCCACCTCCAGTGGTTGCGAAGGGAAAATGACTCAGCTGCTGTTCCAGTAACTGTCCCAGTTTACCAGATTCTCAGGAACACTTGGGCAATTCCACGGTAACAGAGTGACTCTAACACTCTTAAACACTTAAAATATATGCCAAGCAAGATTAAGTCATGCGTCCCCTGAAACATGACCCGCTGTGCTTCTTAACACCTGCCCGCTTAAACCGGAAGCCAGCCGCACCAATCTCTCGGAGGAAACACAGTTCAACTGACGACCAGGGTCAGTCTGCAGGCGACTGGCCCGCCACAAGGAGTCGCTAGAGCACGATAAGCCAAGTAAAGCCCCCCCGCCAAACCCTCCTATTCTAATGAGCTCCACCACCATTCAAGACAACGTTTGGCTGGTCCAGACCGGAACAAATCTGTACCAATCATAGACATCTATGTTTCACACGTTTGGGCAGTAGAGTACAGTACAGTAGGGCGCAGTACAGTAATCGGGCTCGATTCTGTCTTTTGTAGCAACATTTTTTGTAAGGTAGAGAAAGAGCTAGAAAATGGTATGTCATACATATAGTTGAGGAACCATGGGAAAGTAATTCTGTGTTGAAAGTTGATAAACTTGTAACCTCACTTTTGAGAAAATGGCCTTTGAATGTTTTGGTACACCCTCTGGAGAGCTCTTCTTTATCTTCACCCATTTAGAATCATTCACACCCTCTTAAGCTATAGCCCCGCCTGTAAACTCAAAGCGTTGTCAGATTGTTCGTTCGTAAATTCAAAGCATTTCACTCTCGGGGCATTCACAGCGTATACTAGATGCTCTGGTCGAGGAGTAGTGTTGATCTGATCGCTCTGTCCTGACAACAGCAGTCAAGCAACCAAGCAACCTGGCTAATGTTGGTTAGCTTGGTAGCTACTTCCAGACAGAAATTAAAGAACAGATCACTCTGACCATTTTATTCACCCTAACAGAGCTGGTTGGGCTGTTTTTATTTTATCATTGGTGACTGCAACTGTGCTGCTGGCAATATTTTTTAATGTTTTTTTTGCCAACGTTTACTAACACCGTTCATATTCAACAGGTGTTGAGCATTCGTAAATTCGTCAGTTATTCTGCTTTTTGGCACACTCAGATGAGAGTGCTCTGAAATTGGATTAGATAGCCAGAGCAAATTATACCAGCTACGTCTATCAACAGTTGTTGCAGTGATATCATTAGCATTCTATTTAAGTGGTTACTTGCATAGTGGAGTCTTTTGTTAAGACATGTAGCTAGCTAGCTAAACAATGAACCATAATCCCAACTCATGACGTAACTATCCTGCATGAATCTGCAGGTAGCTAACCAACCAGGTTCAATGTTAGCTAGCTAACATTAGGCTATAACTAGCAAAGCAAATGGCTCTGAGATACATATATTATTATGACACAGATCATGCGCGTAACGTTAACTAGCGAGCCATCCAGCTAACGTTACCTAGCTAGCTAACAGTACACTTTAACTTGAAATGAAAACAACTTTCTGACCAAATTAGAAACGTGTCATATTTGAAAATGTAGCTAGCTAGACTATTTTACCCATATACATGGATGGATGGATGCTTCTCCACGGATGAAATGCTTGCCCTTAGTTTGAAGATGTAATCCAGAGACAGGTGTTTTTTCCATCTCCTTCGCTATCATACTCTAATTCCACTGATTTCAAAACTCGACCTCTCGGCATGTCCAGCCCACTCATTATCTCAGCCAATCATGGATAGCGGGAAGGTTGATGTTTTTTTCAGTGGCTAGACCAACTAGGCTCATAATTTAACAATTTTATTTGTATTTATAGATGTCATACACGTTTGTTAATAAGGTGCATGAAAGTTCACATGTTCCAGAAGGCATTTCTGCCAAAAAAAAACACATTTTGATAAAAATATATAGTTTATTTTCAAATGGCTCTCCTGTGAAGTAGTGACGTGCGACATGCACCTAGTTTCCTGAAACGAGTCACGTTTTTGCTTTGTCATTATAGGGTATTGTTTGTAGATTAATATGGGGGGAAAAACTATTAGATCAATTTTAGAATAAGGGTGGAACATAACAAAATGTGGAAAAAGTGAAGGGGACTGAATACTTTCCGAATGCAATGTATACAGTATGCCTTCATTTCCCAAAAATATAGACTCTTAGCTTTCATTTAACACCAAATTTGACATGCTCCTATAAACTTTACATGTTAGTGCTCATGGGTCCTTTACATGGAAATGCCCACTTGTATCTTTGGGTGTCAGAGCCCAAATAATTGCATCATACAACTGTCCTGAGATGGCTTGGATGACCAGTGATGTTTGACTAAATGTGTAATTTACAGTTTCATTGTAGATGCATTTTAATGGAAAGACTAGTATTCCTGCTTAAATGAGTTACATTTAGAGCCAAGTTGTGGTGAGGCAAATATGTTTAATAATATTGTTTCTAATGCACATGAGTATGAGGCAGAGTAGCCATTGACATCATATGACTATGATGTGTTTGGAGTAAGGGAAAGCACATGCTGAGGACTATAAGTATTTGACTAATTCTGTATTTTCATTTTTCACACATTAAACATTCGGCTAGTATCCGGAACATGAACCACAAGCACTTTGGCCTGGAAAAACCGTTCAAAGATGAGCTTGGCACCGTTTGGCAATATGCTACTTAAACAATGTGTTCACATTTAGATTTTGCAGCAAAAATGTTTGTTAGAGAAGTTGGAGAGGAGCCATTATTCATTGAACCATGTGGGTTTCCTGTCTGGAGATGATCATGGTGCAAACACAGCTCTGAGGTGCACAACAACATCTCACTGGAAGTTGAAATGAAGACTACACACAGTATTACAAATATATAATTGTATGTCATGACACTTTTTTAGACATTATTTACAGTGTGTGCTGGTTTGGTATTGTTGACTGAACATGAAAAATCTAAATGTAGACCAGAGCTGGTGTTCAATACTGGGAGAGGGAGTATCTGTTGGAGACACGGGCCTGGGTGACTGAGTGTAATTTCGCCAGTGCGCTGCGTTTGTGTGTGGCTGGAACTTCGGCCATGGCAAGGCAGAGTAGAGTCTCGTGTCGGCAGGTGCATGCCACCAAATTACCGCCTGCAATTTGCATTTTCCTCTGCTAAGAAGCATACCATTATCATATCAAAGGGACCCCGCAGCACCATCTAGCTTGGAGAGATGTGGCAAAGCTTCAATTTGAGCAATTAATGCAAGATCAAGACACTTGTCACACATCCCAGTTTTTGCTGCATCCAACCACGTTCTCCCTGGCTCGTGTAGATGAGCCATCTTCTTTTTTTTGCACACGTGCACACACACACAACACTGTGATAATTTGACAAACACGGGGAAGAATACCCCAACTGAGAAGCTATTTCTTTCAAGGTCATTACGTATTTGTCCATTTAATTTTTCCATTTAAGTAGTGGATTACATTGGAGATAGAGCATTCGTACTGTATGATACATGATTGAATGTATTTCAGCATTGTATCGGCTTAATGAAGACATATTACTGCTCAGTCACTTCTCTTATACTGGACTATAATGCATTAGTGTTGTCATCATAGATGTCCAATGCTCCAATTCTATGATCTACCCTGCACATTATATTACATTGAATAGATGTTGAGTGAATCCCTTTGTTTTAACATCGACTTCAACATCCTAAGCCACTCTGGTACAATTTGGTAGCCATTAAATCCAAAGTAGAGTTCAATCAGGGCCATAATTGTACATATTTTTCCTGTTAGATAAATCTTTTTTTCTCTCTTTTTTATGTTCAGGATTGTTCTGAAGCACTCCACATTTTCTTTGGGTCTAGCACTTACAAGACGGTATTAGTCACAGCTGTTCTCTGCGATTTCCATCCCTTCCTAGGCCCGGCATCTCTGCTAAGTGCCTATGAGTGGCTCTCTCCTATTCACTCAGCCTCCTGCCGGATTGCTTCCTCGTCTCTAGGACAGTCAGGTGTCCCTTACCAGCTTTGAATAGAATTTGATGGGAGTATTTTGTTTGGATTCCTTGGCAGAGATCCTCGTTCAGGATAATATGTCTGGATAATATATGGCTCCATGTTGCGCTGCATTAAGTTTTAGTGAAGGATGAGAATATCATGTAATATTATGAGGCTATACTATGACTATTCACCCGCAATACAAGTTTACCCTTTCTCATGGATAACATAGGACATCCTTGGAGTCTGTCACGACTCCCGCCGAAGTTGGCTCCCCTGCCTGTTCGGGCGGTGCTCGTCGTTACCGGCCTACTAGCCGCCACCGATCCCTTTTCCTTTTTCTGTTGGTTTTGTCTTATTAGTTGCACCTGTGTCTAATTGTGTTTTCCTGATGTGCTTCCTTATTTAAGCCTAGTAAACCCGCTCTTGTTTTGTGCGGGATTAATTTTGTGTTACGTGTTTTGTCGTTGGGTGTGTTAGTGCTCCGGACCGCGTACCCTGTGTTTTGGGTTGGTCAGTATTTTCGCGCCCTGTGTTTTGGGCATTGTATTTTGGTGTCAGATTAAAGTGCACTTTTCCCTTTGGAACTCTCTGCTCTCTGCGCCTGATTCTTACTTCACACACCCAGTCAGCCGTGACAGAATCCCTACTGTTATGGAATCAGCAGGAGCAGCTGCACCTCCTCTCCCATCGATGGAGGAGAGGGTCCTCCATCACACCACCATTCTCCACCGAATAGGATCGGCAATGGATCTGATGATGGAGAGGATGGACCGATAGGAGAGGAGTGGCCTTTCCACCTCATCTCCAGCGCCCCCTCCACCAGCACCACCTACCCCTGCTTCAGCATCCGGCTCCGGGGCCCTGCGTCTGGCGCTCCCCAGGGAGTATGATGGGATGGCGGCTGGGTGTCAGGGGTTCCTCCTCCAACTGGAATTACACCTGGCGACTGTCCGTCCTACTCCCTCATGGGAGGAGAGTGTGAGCGTCCTCGTCTCCTGTCTGACTTGACGAGCCCTGGAGTGGGCTAACGCAGTGTGGAATGGCCCAGACTCGGCGAGGGATCACTACCCTGAGTTCACCCGCCGATTCCGAGCTGTGTTCGATCACCCACCAAAGGGTCGGGCGGCGGGTGAGCGGCTGTTCCACCTGCGACAGGAGACAAGGAGCGCGCAGGACTTTTCCCTGGAGTTCTGGACCTTGGCCGCAGGAGCGGGGTGAAACGACAGGGCTTTGATGGACCACTACCGATGTAGCCTCAGGGAGGACGTCCGCAGGGAGCTAGCGTGTCGGGACACCATCCTCACCTTGGATGAACTCATAGACATGTCCATTCGTCTGGACAATCTGCTGGCTGCCCGCAGGCATCCAGAACAGGCCCTGTTGTTTCCACCCCCAGGCCCTCTTGCTCCCATCCCCATGGAGTTAGGGGGGGCTGCATTGAGGGGGACCGGAGGAGGAGTTTCCTCCTGCACCAGTTGTGATCGGCGAGGACACACGGGTGACCGGTGCAGGAGGAGCTCGTCTGGCAGTCGGGAGGGCAGGCGGAGCACTACTCGGTCACCCCAGTTGAGTCAGCACCAGGCTCACCCAGAGCTTCCTGTCGGTCATATGTTTGTGTTAACCTCTTTTCCTGGAATTTCTCCCTGTCTACAGCATAAGGCGCTAGTCGATTCAGGCGCAGCTGGGAACTTCATGGATCGTGGGCTCGCATTAAGGCTAGGGATTCCCCTGGTGTCGTTAGACCTACCTTTCCCCCTGCACTCCTTAGATAGCCGACCATTAGGGTCAGGAGTGGTCAGGGAGGCCACGGTGCCACTGGACGTGGTAACGCAGGGTGGTCATAAAGGAGCGGATTAGTCTGTTCCTTATCGATTCACCTGCGTTTCCAGTGGTGTTGGGAATTCCCTGGCTAGCTCATCACAACCCGGTGTTTAATGGTGACAGGGGGCTCTTAGAGGGTGGTCAGAGGAGTGTTCAGGCAGGTGTATAGGAGTTTCGGTTAGTGCGACTACGGTGGAGAGTCCAGACCAGGTTTTCACCGTGCCCATTCCCTCTGAATATGCCGATCTCCTTCAGTAAGAGGAAGGCGACCCAATTACCACCCCATCGCCGAGGGGACTGCGCGATAGACCTCCTGGTGAACGCTGCACTTCCTAGGAGTCACCTGTACCCATTGTTCCAGGAGGAGACAGTGGCTAGGGAGACATATGTTGCTGAATCGCTGGGACAGGGGTACATTCGGCCCTCCACATCACCTGTCTCCTCGAGCTTCTTTTTTGTGAAGAAGAAGGAAGTCTGCATCCGTGCATTGATTATCGAGGTCTAAATTCTATCACAGTGGGGTTTAGTTACCCACTACCTCTCATCGCTACGGTGGTGGAATCATTTCACGGGGTGCGCTTCTTCACAAAACTGGACCTGAGGAGTGCGTATAATCTGGTGGAAAACCACATTTAGTACTACATCTGGCCATTATGAGTACCTTGTCATGCCATATGGGTTGAATAATGCTCCAGCCGTCTTCCAATCCTTCGTAGACGAGATTCTCCGATACCTGCACGGGCAGGGAGTGGTAGTGTACATCTATGCCATCTTGATCTATTCTGCCACACGCGCAGCGCACGTGTCTCTGGTACATAAGGTACTTGGGCGACTGCTGGAGCATGATCTGTATGTCAAGGCCGAGAAATGTGTGTTCTTCAAACAGGCCGTTTCCTTCCTGGGTTATCGTATTTCCGCCTCCGGGGTGGTGATGGAGTGTGACCGTGTTACAGCTGTGTGTAATTGGCTGACTCCGACTACCGTGAAAGAGGTACAGCGGTTTTTAGGGTTTGACAGTTACTACCGGAGGTTTATCCGGGGTTTTGGTCAGGTGGCTGCTCCCATTACCTCACTGCTGAAGGGAGGTCCAGCGTGCTTGCGTTGGTCAGCAGAGGCGGGCAGATCTTTCGCATCCGGACCCCTCTTTAGCATTCATAGTGGAGGACCCCAGCGCTCGGGCGCGCCACCAAAGCTTTTTTCGATGAAGCTCGGTCCGGTGGAGCGTAACTATGATGTGGGAGACTGGGAGTTGTTAGCTGTAGTCAAGGCTCTGAAGGTGTGGAGACATTGGCTTGAGGGGGCTAAGCACCCTTTTCTCATCTGGACTGACCATCGTAATCTCGAGTACATCCGGGCAGCGAGGAGACTGAATCCGTGTCAGGCTAGATGGGCCATGTTCTTTACCCGGTTTCGCTTCACCATCTCGTACCGGCCAGGCTCCCAAAACACTAAAGCCGACGCGCTGTCCCGCCTCTATGATACAGAGGAGCGGTCCTTCAAGCCGAACCCCATCTCTCCACCTTCATGTCTCGTGGCACCAGTAGTATGGGAGGTGGACGCGTAGATAGAGAGGGCATCACGGTTAGAGCCTGCCCCCCTAAGTGTCCAGCAGGGGCTCAGTACATGCCGAGGGGGGTCCATGATAAATTAATACGTTGGGCTCATACTCTACCCTCCTCGGGCCATCCTGGCATCGAGAGGACAGTGCGGAGTCTGAGGGGGACATACTGGTGGTCCACGTTGGCTAAGGACGTGAGATTTTATGTCTCCTCCTGCTCGGTGTGCGCTCAGCGCTCGACACTTGCCTAAAGGGAAGTTACAGCCCCTCCCCGTTCCACAACGGCCGTGGTCACACTTGTCGGTGGACTTCCTCACCGACCTTCCCCCGTCCCAGGGAAGTACAACGATCCTGGTCGTTGTGGATCGATTTTCTAAGTCCTGCCGTCTCCCGTTGCCCGGTCTCCCTACGGCCCTGCAGACTGCGGAGCCCCTGTTTACCCATGTCTTCCGGCACTACGGGGCGCCTGAGGACATCGTTTCTGATCGGGGCCCCCAATTCACGTCCAGAGTTTGAAGGGCGTTTATGGAGAGGCTGGGGGTATCGGTCAGCTTGACCTTGGGTTTCAACCCCAAGAGTCATGGGCAGGTGGAGTGAGTAAACCAGGATTTGGGCAGGTTTCTGCGGTCATATTGCCGGGACCGGCCAGGTGAGTGGACGAGGTGTGTTCCTTGGGCTGAGCTCGCTCAGAACTCCCTCCGCCACTCCTCAACGAACATGTCTCCCTACCAGTGTGTGTTGGGCTACTAGCCGATTCCTGGCCCCATGGCATCAGAGCCAGACCGAGGCTCCTGCGGTGGAGGAATGGGTACAGCGCTCAAAGGACACCTGGAAAGCCGTCCAGGAATCGCTGAGACTGCTGGGGGGACGGCAGAAGAAGAGCGCTGACCAGCACCGCAGTGAGGCACCCGTGTTCGCACCGGGGGACCGGGTCTGGCCCTCGACCCGAAACCTGCCCCTCTGCCTGCCCTGCCGGAAGCTGAGGCCGCAGTGTGTGGGGCCATTTAAAGTCCTAAGGAGGATAAACGAGGTGTGTTACAGGTTATAACTTCCTACTTATTATCGTATTAACCCCTCGTTTCATGTGTCTCTCCTCAGGCCGGTGGTGGCTGGTCCCCTTCAAGAAGGTGAGGTGCCTGAGGTCCCTCCGCCCCCACTGGACATCGAGTCAATGGACATAGCGAGTCATAATCTCAAGATTTGGCTTTCTTTACTTGGCTACAGGTTAGTATTAAACATAGTTGAGTTCAAAACAATGAAGTGCTAACATACTCCAAATAACATGCCTAAATCTCCTCAAAGTAACTTCCAGCCACAATAACCATATTAGTTATATTTGATTTACTCTTTGATATGCATCCGTTTAAAAAAAAAAATCATAGCCATTAAATACTGATGTAATACTGTAATACTAAAAAGTAAAGCTATGTTGTAACTGACGGCTATTGCTACTGTAACGCGCCGTTTGGAGGGTTCGGAGAGTGGACCCTTGACTATAAGAAAGATACGACTTGGACACGAGACAGCAAAGGGAGCTCATATTCCAAGACATGCAACCACCTTCTCAATTAGTTCACGTGACACAGATTAATGTATAGGCACAGGTCAGGCATTAGTAATCAATGATGAACATCCAATTCTCATCCTTACACTACAATTACTTATATAACGGATACAGACAGACACCATCATATACTAAATAGATACAGACTCTACCATGTCATACTGTACATTGTTCATTGTGATAAGGAAGAGTAGTTTTACCTTCAGACTAATTAGCCAGTTATACTGTGTGTGTTATTTCAATAGATGACAACCTTTTAGCTCTACCTGAAAATAGTCAAATATGGTCTCCTCATCGTGGCTTCTTATAAATGCAATTTACTTAACTTACTTCTCAACTTTTAAACATGGTAACACCCTCTTCTCCCTACCAACCTTATCTTTAATTCTTTTGATATGTCGCTTTCTCCTCTTCCCTTCCTGTGGGCTTGCACGGATCCTTGATGTTTGTGACAGGCCACGATAGGAGAAGGCTCTTATCGCAGTGGGGTTCGGAGGCCTTGCTAAATTGAAAATTGCAAATGAAATCCGCTGAGTTTAAATTCATCAGCTATTATGTCAGATGACCTTTGGTAGCTGCTGATAAAAATGAGCGAATGTTAGCTCTGATCCAATTTTCGACACTATCCGTTCTTTTCACTTCATTCACAGTCAGACAGCAGACCCACTGGAAGTGAAAATGATAGGGTTTCAAGAGAGCACCATTGTGTTGCAGATTAAGATTTTTTTCTCCCCATTTTCTGAGGTCGGTCTTGTGGTCCCGTCTGGTATTTTACCATTTGTCCAATCAGTTTCAATATCTGCTTCAGAGGACATGTAAGCCATCCTTACAGATAAACACTTTCAGGGGGAAATGTTGGACTTAATGGTTTTGCTTCAAAGGTACCTAGGGTCAGTATGTACCAATATTGACTGGCACATGTTAGTTTAATCTGACATTCTCCAGGACTCTGACAGGCCCCTCTTCCTTCCCAGAGTTCTGGAGCTGCTCTTGCTTCATTACAGGCTTTGGGAGGATGTCATCTCCACACTAGATTGAAAAGTCCATCAATCGTAATTACACTATTTTTGCAGCAATGGGTTGTAGCCAGGGCCTTAGCTTCATATGACGACACTGAGGTCCGGACGTCAGCAATTCTTTCAAATGCTGAGGGGGGTGGGGGTGGGGTACTCAGTCAGAGTCTCAATTTACTGTTGAGAGTTAGAGTGGTAGAATACACAAGGTGCAATTTCAAAAAGTGGTTGTGCATCAGCAGTTTTCCTCTTGTTATGTCACTCACTGACAGTCACTCAATTAGCCCATGTCAGCTAACATGTTTTAGATTGGTAAATTAGCTGGCTAGATTAACACGATTATCTAAACTTGTAGAAATCATGGACAAATTACCGCCCGGGCATGCAGGGCACATGTCCAGGGGCCCTGACCTCCAGGGGGCCCCAATTGATTTAGTTAGTCCCTTTCACTCAGCTATCAAATTAACATGGCATAGGTCATGACAAAATGTGTAGAATTGCAGGAAATTTGTTGTTAAACTGGAATATGTTCTCTTTGACCCATGGCAAAATGAGTAGATTTGCCTGAAATTTGTTATAAAATGGTAACAATTAGCCTACTCTCCGCTACAGCAACCAAAGTGATAGCAGCTGGGGTCATTTTTGCTTGATTTTGCTCTTCATCAAATAGCATCTTCAAGAAATGCAGTCAGTAAATGAGCTTCAACTTTCTTAAAGAATCTTGGACCCTGGCTAAGGCCCTGTTTGTAACCTCAGGTTAGCTAAGGCTATAAGGTATTGGGAAGGGCTATATATCTTTTTATGCCCATGTTAACCACAGTCTGTCAGGGAAGAAACATTTTTGTATCTTTGGCCATTAGTTCTGGAATGGATAAAACATTGAAAATAAACATGAAGCTGCTGTTTCACACATGTAAATGCATTTTTTTCTGTTACCTCAACAATGGGAATCATCAGAAAAATATTTTTGGGAAGATTGAATTCCTGGAGTCTACCTCAAAAGTATTACATGTAACCCATATGGCAGTACTACTACGAGAACAGAGGGATCCCTCTGGGGTGAGTTGTTCTGGATGTCGCCTGGTCTGAGTATAACATGAGAGTTGGCCTGAGATAGACAAGGCTTATTATTAGCACTGTCCCAGGCAGCTAAGTGATACAGTGATGGGAGATGATTCTCCCTGGCTTTATTAAATGCTTTGATTAAATATGTCATGATGAGGAAAGTGTGTGTGTGGGGGGGGCAAGAAGGCTCAACCTTATTCAAAGTTATGCAGTCCTCACACATTTACATATGAAGTACTTTTGATCATACAAACATGTACAGTCGCTGAGTGAAAGTCAACCCACCCCTTGCACAGTCTTCACAATTTTCTGCCTTAATATTAAATCTAAAAAGGATTACATTTGTTATCTTCCCTACCGATCTACACAACCTACTCCGCATTTTTGTAAGTGAAAGAAAAATTTAAATACTTTCCAAATTAATATATATTTTGGGGGGGATATATTGATTGTGTATTTCTTTACAACCTAGAGTTAATACTTGATAGAAGCACCTTTGGCAGCCATTACAGCTGTGAATAATTTTTTAAGATTCTACCAACCTTGCACAACTCTTCGGGGAACATACAGTGAGGTCCAAAAGTACTGGACAGTTCATTTCCACTACATGTTGGAACATTGCTGCGGGGACTTGCTTCCATTCAGCCACAAGAGACTTAGCGAGATCGGGCACTGATACTGGATGATTAGGCCTGTCTCACAGTCGGCATTCCAATTCATCCCAAAGGTGTTCGATGGGGTTGAGGTCAGGGCTCTGTGCAGGCCAGTCAAGTTTTTCCACACCAAAAAAAGCTAAAGTTGTTTATTATGTGAATCAAACAGGCAACGTTTGGGTTGCTAGACCTTCGTGTTATACACCCACTCATTCTCCCCGACCAACCAATCTCCTATAATTTCTGTTTTAAATATTCAACCACCTTTATGTGATTGAGATGTACTGTATACAAAATTGTGACTTTTTTGTGTGTCTGGTGAATTTCATGATCATTTGTGATGGTGGGTTGAACCACAATACTTGAAAATACAGAGAATCTACTACATTGCATTCACTCTACAATACTGGCCTGTATGACAAAGTAAAAAGGATCAAGCCTGTGTAACGGTTTTCTAGGTGTGGTGAAGGAGAGTCGGACCAAAACGCAGCGTGTAGATTGCGAGCCATGTTTAATCAAACAAACGTAAACACGAATTAACACAAACACTACAAAACAATAAACGTAACGAAAACCGAAACAGCCTATACTTGTCAACTAACACAGCGACAGGAACAAAGACACTAAGGACAATCACCCACGACAAACTCAAAGAATATGGCTGCCTAAATATGGTTCCCAATCAGAGACAACGATAAACACCTGCCTCTGATTGAGAACCACTCCAGACAGCCATAGACTTTGCTAGATACCCCACTAAGCTACAATCCCAATACCAACACCAAAACCCCAAGACAAAACACACCACAATACAAAAACCTTGGCCTGACCCAATACATAAAGATAAACACAAAATACTTCGACCAGGGCGTGACAGCCTGTGTATAACAATCCACTTCAAATCATCAATTCTGTTTGAAACAAGGTCATTAAGTAAAACTGCAAGACAACACAGCAAATTCAAATCTACAGGTTTGGGTCAAATTCAATAAAACACAACACTGAGTGTAATCCTCTGTATTTTCAAGCATTGTGGTGGCAGAATCATGTTTTACATTGACATTTTAGTAATTTAGCAGACACTCTTATCCAAAGTGACTTCCAGGAGCAATTACGGTTAAGTGCCTTGCTCAAGGGCACAGACAGAGTTTTTTAAACGTTTGGCATGGTTACTGTTATGCGGGTGAGTGAGGACCCAAAAGCGATTTAACAGAAACAGAGTCTTTTAATGTCCAAACAGGGAAAACATAAATCCTCAATCTTTACAGGAGATGTCCAAACAGGGAAAACATAAATCCTCTATCTTTACAGGAGAGTCCCCCTTCTAGTAGTAGAGGAGAATTGCAGGGCTAGCGGCAACAGACTGCAGGTCCCTTCGGGTAGGCGCGGGTCGTAGAGGATAGAGACACCTGCTCACACGCAGTATCTGATGAAGAGGCAGAATACGACAGGACGGAACAAGGGCAAAGCAAACAAGAATCCGACAAGGACAGAAGCAGAAACAGAGAGAGAAATAGAGACTTAATCAGAGGGCAAAAGAGGGGACAGGTGTGAGAGAGTAAACGAGGTCGTTAGGAGAATGAGGAACAGCTGGGAGCAGGAACGGAACGATAGAGATAGAGAGAGAGAAAGTAACCTAATACGACCAGCAGGGGGAAACGAAGAGAAGAGAAAGCACAGGGACAAGACATGACAATACATGACAATACATGACAATACATGACAGTACCCCCCCCCACTCACCGAGCGCCTCCTGGCGCACTCGAGGAGGAAACCTGGCGGCAACGGAGGAAATCATCGATCAGCGAACGGTCCAGCACGTCCCGAGATGGAACCCAACTCCTTTCCTCAGGACCGTACCCCTCCAAATCGACTAGGTACTGATGACCACGGCCCCGAGGACGCATGTCCATAATCTTCCGGACCCTGTAGATAGGTGCGCCCTCGACAAGGACGGGGGGGGGGGAAGACGAACGGGGGCGCGAAGAAAAGGCTTGACACAGGAGACATGGAAGACCGGGTGGACGCGACGAAGATGTCGCGGAAGAAGAAGTCGCACTGCGACAGGATTAACGACCTGAGAAATACGGAACGGACCAATGAACCGCGGGGTCAATTTGCGAGAAGCTGTCATAAGGGGAAGGTTACGAGTGGAGAGCCATACTCTCTGACCGCGACAATACCTAGGACTCTTAGTCCTACGCTTATTAGCGGCTCTCACAGTCTGCGCCCTATAACGGCAAAGTGCAGACCTGACCCTCTTCCAGGTGCGCTCACAACGTTGGACAAAAGCCTGAGCGGAGGGGACGCTGGACTCGGCGAGCTGGGACGAGAACAGAGGAGGCTGGTACCCGAGGCTACTCTGAAAGGGGAGATAGCCCGGTCGGAGAGACGAAGGAAGCGAGTTGTGAGCGTATTCTGCCCAGGGGAGCTGTTCTGCCCAAGAAGCAGGGTTTCGAAAGGAAAGACTGCGTAAGATGCGACCAATAGTCTGATTGGCCCGTTCTGCTTGACCGTTAGACTGGGGGTGAAAACCGGAAGAGAGACTGACGGAAGCCCCAATCAAACGGCAAAACTCCCTCCAAAATTGAGACGTGAATTGCGGACCCCTGTCCGAAACGGCGTCTGACGGAAGGCCATGAATTCTGAAAACATTCTCAACGATGATTTGTGCCGTCTCTTTAGCAGAAGGAAGCTTAGCGAGGGGAATAAAATGAGCCGCCTTAGAGAACCTATCGACAACCGTTAGAATAACAGTCTTCCCCGCTGACGAAGGCAGACCGGTAATAAAGTCTAAGGCGATGTGAGACCACGGTCGAGAGGAAATGGAAAGCGGTCTGAGACGGCCGGCAGGAGGAGAGTTACCGGACTTAGTCTGCGCGCAGTCCGAACAAGCAGCCACAAAACGACGCGTGTCACGCTCCTGAGTGGGCCACCAAAAACGCTGGCGAATAGAAGCAAGCGTACCCCGAACGCCGGGGTGGCCGGCTAACTTGGCAGAGTGAGCCCACTGAAGAACGGCCAGACGAGTAGAAACGGGAACAAAAAGAAGGTTCCTAGGACAAGCGCGCGGCGACGGAGTGTGAGTGAGTGCTTGCTTTACCTGCCTCTCAATTCCCCAGACAGTCAACCCGACAACACGCCCCTCAGGGAGAATCCCCTCGGGGTCGGTGGAGGCTACTGAAGAACTGAAGAGACGGGATAAAGCATCAGGCTTGGTGTTCTTAGAACCCGGACGATAAGAAATAACGAACTCGAAGCGAGCGAAAAACAGCGCCCAACGAGCCTGACGGGCATTGAGTCGTTTGGCAGAACGGATGTACTCAAGGTTCTTATGGTCAGTCCAAATGACAAAAGGAACGGTCGCCCCCTCCAACCACTGTCGCCATTCACCTAGGGCTAAGAGGATGGCGAGCAGTTTGCGGTTTCCCACATCATAGTTACGTTCCGACGGCGACAGGCGATGAGAAAAATACGCGCAAGGGTGGACCTTATCGTCAGAATGGGAGCGCTGGGACAGAATGGCTCCCACGCCCACCTCTGACGCGTCAACCTCGACAATGAACTGTCTAGTGACGTCAGATGTAACAAGGATAGGAGCGGATGTAAAACGCTTCTTGAGGAGATCAAAAGCTCCCTGGGCGGAAATGGTCCACTTAAAGAACGTCTTGACAGATGTAAGGGCTGTGAGAGGAGCTGCCACCTGACCGAAATTACGAATGAAACGACGATAAAAATTCCCGAAACCGAGAAAGCGCTGCAGCTCGACACGTGACTTAGGGACGGGCCAATCGCTGACAGCTTGGACCTTAGCGGGATCCATCTGAATGCCTTCAGCGGAAATTACAGAACCGAGAAATGTGACGGAGGAGACATGAAAAGCGCACTTCTCAGCCTTCACATAAAGACAATTCTCTAAAAGGCGCTGGAGAACACGTTGAACGTGCTGAACATGAATCTGGAGTGACGGTGAAAAAATCAGGATATCGTCAAGGTAAACGAAAACAAAGATGTTCAGCATGTCTCTCAGTACATCATTCACTAATGCCTGAAAGACAGCTGGAGCGTTAGCGAGACCGAACGGCAGAACCCGGTATTCAAAGTGCCCTAACGGAGTGTTAAACGCCATATTCCACTCGTCCCCCTCCCTGATGCGCACGAGATGGTAAGCGTTACGAAGGTCCAACTTAGTGAAAAACCTGGCTCCCTGCAGGATCTCGAAGGCTGATGACATAAGGGGAAGCGGATAACGATTCTTAACCGTTATGTCATTCAGCCCTCGATAATCCACGCAGGGGCGCAGGGTCCCGTCCTTTTTCTTAACAAAAAAACCCCCGCTCCGGCGGGAGAGGAGGAAGGAACTACGGTACCGGCGTCGAGAGCAACAGACAAATAATCTTCGAGAGCCTTACGTTCGGGAGCTGACAGAGAGTATAGTCTACCCCAGGGGGAGTGGTACCCGGAAGGAGATCAATACTACAATCATACGACCGGTGAGGAGGAAGGGAGGTGGCCCTGGACCGACTGAAGACCGTGCGCAGATCATGATATTCCTCCGGCACCCCTGTCAAATCACCAGGCTCCTCCTGTGAAGAGGGGGCAGAAGAAACAGGAGGGATAGCAGACATTAAACATTTCACATGACAAGAAACGTTCCAGGAGAGGATAGAATTACTAGACCAATTAATAGAAGGATTATGACACACTAGCCAGGGATGACCCAAAACAACAGGTGTAAAAGGTGAACGAAAAATCAAAAAAGAAATGGTTTCGCTATGATTACCAGAGACAGTGAGGGTTAAAGGTAGCGTTTCACACTGAATCCTGGGGAGAGGACTACCATCCAAGGCGAACATGGCCGTGGGCTCCCCTAACTGTCTGAGAGGAATGTCATGTTCCCGAGCCCAGGCTTCGTCCATAAAACAGCCCTCCGCCCCAGAGTCTATCAAGGCACTGCAGGAAGCTGCCGAACCGGTCCAGCGTAAATGGACCGACAAGATAGTACAGGATCTTGACGGAGAGACCTGAGTAGTAGCGCTCACCAGTAGCCCTCCGCTTACTGATGAGCTCTGGCTTTTACTGGACATGAAATGACAAAATGACCAGCGGAACCGCAATAGAGACAGAGGCGGTTGGTGACTCTCCGTTCCCTCTCCTTAGTCGAGATGCGAATACCCCCCAGCTGCATGGGCTCAGCACCTGAGCCAGTGGAGGAAGATGGTAGTGATGCGGAGAGGGGGGAAACGGATAACGCAAGCTCTCTTCCACGAGCTCGGTGACGAAGATCTACCCGTCGTTCTATGCGAATAGCGAGTTCAATCAAAGAATCCACGCTGGAAGGAACCTCCTGGGAGAGAATCTCATCCTTTACCTCTGCGTGGAGACCCTCCAGAAAACGAGCGAGCAACGCCGGCTCGTTCCAGTCACTGGAGGCAGCAAGAGTGCGAAACTCTATAGAGTAATCCGTTATGGATCGATTGCCTTGACATAGGGAAGACAGGGCCCTGGAAGATTCTTTCCCAAAAACTGAACGATCAAAAACCCGTATCATCTCCTCCTTAAAGTTCTGATACTGGTTAGTACACTCAGCCCTTGCCTCCCAGATTGCCGTGCCCCACTCACGAGCCCGTCCAGTAAGGAGAGAAATGACGTAGGCGATACGAGCTGTACCCCTGGAGTACGTGTTGGGCTGGAGAGAGAACACAATATCACACTGGGTGAGGAAAGAGCAGCATTCAGTGGGCTGCCCAGAGTAACACGGTGGGTTATTAATTCTGGGCTCCGGAGACTCGGAAGCCCTGGAAGTAGCTGGTGGATCGAGGCGGAGATTGTGAATATGTTTTGAGAGGTCGGAGACTTGGGCGGCCAGGGTCTCAACGGCATGTCGAGCAGCAGACAATTCCTGCTCGTGTCTGCCTAGCATCGCTCCCTGGATCTCGACGGCTGAGTAGCGAGGATCCGAAGTCGCTGGGTCCATTCTTGGTCGGATTCTTCTGTTATGCAGGTGAGTGAGGACCCAAAAGCGATTTAACAGAAACAGAGTCTTTTAATGTCCAAACAGGGAAAACATAAATCCTCAATCTTTACAGGAGATGTCCAAACAGGGAAAACATAAATCCTCTATCTTTACAGGAGAGTCCCCTTTCTAGTAGTAGAGGAGAATTGCAGGGCTAGCGGCAACAGACTGCAGGTCCCTTCGGGTAGGCGCGGGTCGTAGAGGATAGAGACACCTGCTCACACGCAGTATCTGATGAAGAGGCAGAATACGACAGGACGGAACAAGGGTAAAGCAAACAAGAATCCGACAAGGACAGAAGCAGAAACAGAGAGAGAAATAGAGACTTAATCAGAGGGCAAAAGAGGGGACAGGTGTGAGAGAGTAAACAAGGTCGTTAGGAGAATGAGGAACAGCTGGGAGCAGGAACGAGAGATAGAGAGAGAGATAGAGAGAGAGAAAGTAACCTAATACGACCAGCAGGGGGAAACGAAGAGAAGAGAAAGCACAGGGACAAGACATGACAATACATGACAATACATGACAGTTACATAACACAGTTTACTTGAGGCAAAAAAAGGATCAGGGTGGGGGCACATACCTCGAACGTCTAGAAACCCAAAGGTTGCGTGTTCGAATCTCAATACATTTGTCCCTGATCAATCTACACACAATACCACATAATGACAATGCAAAACCAGGTTAAGATTTTTTGCAAATTTATATATAAAAAAACATAAAAAGTGTATTTACATTAAAGTAAGTATTCAAACCTTTTGCTATGAGACTCGAAATTGAGCTCAAGTGCATCCTGTTTCCATTGATCATCCTTGAGATGTTTCTACAACTTGATTGGAGTCCACCTGTGGTAAATTCAGTTGAGTGGACATGGAAAGGCACAAAGCTAACTACGTATATAAGGTCCCACAGTTGACAGTGCATGTCAGAGCAAAAGCCATGAGGTTGAAGGAATTGTCTGTAGAGTTCCGAGAGGATTGTGTCGAGGCACAGATCTGGGGAAGGTTACCAAAAATGTCTGCATCATTGAAGGTCCCCAAGAACACAGTGGCCTCCATCATTCTTAAATGAAAGAAGTTTGGAACCACCAAGACACTTCCTAGAGCTGACTGCCGGGCCAAACTGAGCAATCGGGGAGAAGGAACTTGGTCAGGGAGGTGACCAAGAACCCAATGGTCACTCTGACAGAGCTCCAGTTCCTCTGTGGAGATGGGAGAACCTTCCAGAAGGACAACCATCCTATCAGCACTCCACCAATCAGGCCATTATGGTAGACGGAAGCCACTCCTCAGTAAAAGGTACATGACAGCCTGCTTGGAGTTTGCAAAAAGGCACCTACAGGAATCACAGTCCATGAGAAAAAAGATTCTCTGGTGTGATGAAACCAACATTGAACTCTTTGGCCTCAATCTCAAGCATCACGTCTGAAGGAAACCTGGCACCATCTCTACAGTGAAACATGGTGGTGGCAGCATCATGCTATGGGGATGTTTTTCAGGGACTGGGAGAATAGTCAGGATTAAGGGAAAGATGAACGGAGCAAACTACAGAAATCCTGCTCCAGAGTGCTCAGGACCTCAGACTGGGGTGATGGTTCACCTTTCAATAGGACAAGGACCCAAAGCACACAGCCAAGAGAACGCAGGAGAGACTTCGGGACAAGCCTCTGAATGTCCTTGAGTGGCCCAGCCAAAGCACGGACTTGATCCCGATCGAACATCTCTGGAGAGACCTGAAATTAGATGTTTAGCGACACTCTTTGAGAGCTTGAGAGGATCTTCAGTGACAAATGGGAGAAACTCCCCAAATAGGTGTGCCAAGCTTTTAGCGTCATACCCAGGAAGAATTGAGGATGTAATTGGTGCCAAAGGTTCTTCAACAAAGTACAGCGGACACGGTCTGAATAATTATGTGAATGTTATGTTTCAGTTTTTTTTATTTTATAAATGTGCAAAAATGTCAAAAAATCTGTTTTTGCTTCATCTTTACGGTGTAATGTGTGGAGATTGATGAGGGGAAAATTATATTAAGGCTGTAGTGTAACAAAATGTGGAAAGTCAAGAGGTCTGAAAACTTTCTGAATGAAGTGTATGTTTTTTTTTTGTTCACCTTTATTTAACCAGGAACAATTTTCATTTACAACTGCGACCTGGTCAAGATAATGCAAAGCAGTGCGACGCGAACAACACATGGAACAAACAAACGTACAGTCAATAACACAATAGGAAAATCTATACACAGTGTGTGCAAATGTAGTAAGATTAGGGAGGTAAGGCAATAAATAGGCCATAGCGGCGAAATAATTACAATTGAACAATTATGGAGTGATAGATGTGCAAGTAGACATACTGGGGTGCAAAGGAGCAAAAATAAATAACAATATGAGGATCGGTTGTTGGGTGGGCTATTTACAGATGGGCTATGTACAGGTGCAATGATCGGTAAGCTGCTCTGACAGTTGATGCTTAAAGTTAGGGAGAGAAATATAAGACTCCAGATTCAGTGATTTTTGCAATTCTTTCCAGTCATTGGCAGCAGAGAACTGGAAGGAAAGGCGGCCAAAAGAGGAGTTGGCTTTGGGGATGACCAGTGAAATATACCTGCTGGAGCGTGTGCTACTGTGCTGCTATGATGACCAGTGAGCTGAGATAAGGAGGGGCTTTACCTAGCAAAGACTTATAGATGACCTGGATCCAGTGGGTTTGGCTACAAATATGAAGTGAGGGCTAGCCAACGAGAGCACACAGGTCTCATTGGTGGGTAGTGTATGGGGCTTTGGTGACAAAACGGATGGCACTGTGATAGACTACATCCAATTTGCTGAGTACAGTGTTGGAGTGTCACGACTTCCTCCGAAGTTGGTGCCTCTCCTTGTTCGGCGGTCGTCATCACCGGCTTTTTGTTATGTAATGATTGTACAGACCTGGTTCCCATTACGTTATTATTATTTCCCTATTTATCCCTCTGGTTCTCACTATGTTTTGTGCGTGATTGTTCCTGTTTTGTGTTAGTCTTGTGTGTTAGGGTTTGTTATCCCTACGTGGACTTATTGTACTGTTTATTGTTCCTGAGTAAAGTACGTTATTTTTACTCCGTTCTGTTTCCTGCGCTTGACTCTGTCCTCACCTATACACCACTGATGCTGACATGGAGGCTATTTTGTAAATGACATTGCAGAAGTCAAGGATTGGTAGGATAGTCAGTTTTACGAGGGTATGTTTGGCAGCATGAGTGAAGGGTGCTTTGTTGTGAAATAGGAAGCCGATTCTTGATTTCATTTTGGATTGGAGATGCTTAATATGAGTCTGAAAGGAGAGTTTACAGTCTAACCAGACACCTAAGTATTTGTAGTTGTTCACCTATTCGAAGTCAGAACCGTCCAGAGTAGTGATGCTAGACGGGCGGGCGGGTGTGGACAGCGATCGCTTGGAGAGCATGCATTTAGTTTTACTTGCATTTAAGAGCAGTTGGATGCCACGGAAGGAGTGTTGTGTGGCATTGAAGCTCATTTGGAGGTTTGTTAATCAGAGAATCACCAGCAACAAGAGCGACATTATTGATGTATACAGAGAAAAGAGTCAGCCCGAGAATTGAAACCTGTGGCACCCACATAGAGACTGCCAGAGGTCCAGACAACAGGCCCTCCGATTTGACACACTGAACTTTATCTGAGAAATTGTTGGTGAACCAGGTGAGGCAGTAATTTGAGAAACCAAGGCTGTTGAGTCTGCCAATAACAATGAGGTGATTGACAGTGTCTAAAACCTTGGCCGGGTTGATGAAAACGTCTGCACAGTATTGTATTTTATCAATGGCGGTTATGATATCGTTTAGGACATTGAGCGTGGCTGAGGTGCACCAGATTACATAGTGGAGAAGGTACGGTGGGATTCGAAACGTTCAGTGATCTGTTTGTTAACTTGGCTTTCCCCAAGAGTTGTGCAAAGTTGGTAAAATCTTATTCAAAATTAGTCACAGCTGTAATGGCTGCCAAAGGTGCTTCCACCAGGTATTAACTCTGGTGTGTGAAGACATTTTATTATTATTATTTATTTATAACTTTACTTTGAAAATGTGGAGTAGGTTTTGTAGATCTGTTGGTAAAAAAAGCTAATTGAAACACTTTTAAGATGTCATTTTAACCCTCAAGCTACCATCATTTGGTTCCAGAGGCAGTTTTTTTTATCATATCCAAAAATGTGGTTTAGTAAATTCTTCACATTTTTCATGACCTTGTCAATCAACTTTTTCTTAAAAAATCTAAAATAATTGTTTTAGTATTTCTGTAATTATATGGACTAATTCAAGTAATTTAGGGTAATTCTGTCCCCAGACAAAAGCATATAATTCTGCCTTTGAAAAAGAAGGCCTTTATTTAAATCTAAGTTTCTAAGGAGACATAATTACAAGTATCCATACCACTAGAGGGTGGAGGGGGACCTGTATAAGTGATTTTGACCAGATAGATAGACAGATCATCTGCAGAGATATATACTGTAGCTTCCCAGGTACTCGCCTAAGATTGTACTTTTCTATATCACGTATCGCATGACTGTGTGCAAAACCAAAATTACCTTAGTTTTGTGAATATCCAGTCTGCCAATTGTATAAATATTTGATAGAACTGCAATACAAAGCTCAGATACAATCTGAATCTACAGTACAGGTCAAAAATGTAGACACACCTACTCATTCCAGGGTTGTTCTTTATTTTTATAATTTTCTACATTGTAGAATATTAGTGAAGACATCAAAACACTGAAATAACACAAATGGAATCATGTAGTAAGCAAAAAAGTATTAAACAAATCAAAATATATTTTATATTTGAGATACTTCAAAGTAAACTTGATGACAGGTTTGCACACTCTTGGCATTCTCTTAACCAGCTTCATGAGGTATTCACCTGGAATGCATTTCAATTAACAGGTGTGCCCTGTTAAAAGTTCATTTGTGGAATTTCTTTCTTTCTTAATGCGTTTCAGCCAATCAGTTGTGTTGTGACAAGGTATGGGTGGTGTACAGAAGATAGACCTATTTGGTAAAAGACCAAGTCCATTTTATGGCAAGAACAGCTTAAATAAGCAAAGAGAAACGTCAGTCAATCAATACTTTAAGACATGAAGGTCAGTCAATCTGGAAAATGTCAAGAACTTTGTGCAGTCGCAAAAACCATCAAGCTCTATGATGAAACTCTCAGGAAAGGAAGACCCAGAGTTAACTCGGCGACAGAGGATAAGTTCATGAGTTACCAGCCTCAGAAATTGCAGCCCAAATAAATAAGTAACAGACACATCTCAACATCAACTGTTCAGAGGAGACTGCGTGGATCAGTTTGGAGTGCTGTATCAGATGACCAGGCTTCCACAATCACCCAACCTCAATCCAATTGAGATGGCTTGGGATGAGTTGGACCACAGAGTGAAGGAAAAGCAGCCAACAAGCGCTCAGCATATGTGGGAAATCCTTCATAGTACAAATTAAGATAAACCATTGATGAGTAGGTGTGTCCAAACTTTTGACTGTTACTGTACATAGACCACTGTATTGGTGTATATTCACCTTGAAGTTATTTAATACATCTTTAGACATTTGTATTTTTATCCAGATTTCTCTGGAGAGATAATATTAATTTATATGTATCATCAGAGGGGGGGAGGGGGACATGCATCAGTGACTTTGACCAGATAGACAGATCACCTGCAGAGATGGAGCACCTTATGTATATTCCTATGGTTATAACTGGTTATAACTAGGTACGACCATTTACAAAATATAGTTGTAGTCAAAACAGCTCATAAAAGACTGTCAGTGGTATGAAATCTTGGTAAAACTGTAATACAGAAAGCAGCTACCCTCTGAATGTACACAAAGTGCTGTAATGGTGTATTATCCAACATTTTTAAATTGTACTGAAAATGTTATATAAATACCAGAATTCCTGTCATACCCTCCAATATAACAACAATAATGACGGCAGTGGGGTGGACAGTGGCACTGTTTTCCTACTGCGGATTCCATCTTTAAATGGAGGTCGAGGTGTGTAAGACTTTGACTAGGCACTGTAGATGCAGTGCACATAGAACATTGGGCTTGCTTGACAAGGGGGCTATTTACAGTGGGAAAAATGGGTCATGTCAACATCATGTCACAGAAATGGTCACACTATGTACATTTTGATTTATTTGTTGTATTTCTACACCTTTTTCTCCCAAATTTCAATCTTGTCTCATTGCTGCATCTCCCCAATGGGCTCCGAGACATGATTTGCCAAACCGCGCTTCTTAACACCTGCCTGCTTAACCCAGAAGCCAGCCACACCAACATGTTGGAGGAAACATTGTTCAACCACCACTAGAGCGCAATGAGCCAAGTATTGTCGAAATTCTAACATCTTTCTCACCAGCGTTTTATACTTTCTTATGTGTGGTTTTAAAATTTTAATTTGTTAGTGAATTTGTTATGAGCTTTCTCTATTTATGTGAAGCATGTCTCTCGCTTTACATTGCATCTGTCACAGGTGTTGATCATTAATCAGTTATTACTACAGTTTTTTTGACGGCTGACAAGTTGCAATTTCCCCACTGATTCTGAGTCTTTTGTCAGGTGGGAATTACAGCAAAGCTCATATGACAAAATACGTCACCCCCCTTTTCCCCTCTGGTTCGTGGCTTTGCCTGCTCTTTCCCCTTTCTCCCTCTCTCCCTCTCCAGTTTTTCTACAAACAATATCTGGGACTCTGAAGTAATAAGGCGGAATGTATAATTAATTACCCAGCTTGCTCTAATTAGGGATGAATAAGTTGTGTCCCTCTCATCATCACAAATGTGGTGATGGGTAATACCAGTTTATGCTATATTAACTGCAAATATGCAATCCTTCTGAGAGCACTTTCCTTGATGAATTTGATGAATGTGACAATAATTAGCAGAGACAGATGAGAGCTAAATTACTACTGACAATGTAATGCTATCCTGCTCGAGGGCTTGGGGACATGGCAGGCTAACATGGCAGGGACCAGGCCCCATTTCTAATTAATAGTATTTTTGCCAGTGAAAAAAAGGATGGTAATTGTTTTCGTCAAAGGCTGTGGGGAGCTATCAGGGTAATAAAGTTAATTAGCAGAACAAACAACCTTTCACTGCCTCTACCGAGACTGGGAAAGTGTCATTCAAGCTGTGGAAAGATATGACTAGATTTCACGATAGGAAAGGGCCATTTTACACTGGAGGAAAACAGAAAAAAATGTATTATTAAATTTTCTTTCTCTCCATGGTATCCTGTATAGGAGGGAAAAAAACATTATATCCAATTGAATGGGAAATGAGGGAGGGGTGGAAACGTCTTTCCACCCCTCCCCTCTGCTATCTTTTCTGCTCATTTCGAAGCTCATTTATTTTGTGTCGTTCCTCAAGAGCAGCACAGCCGTTATTGCTGATGGTGGTAGCTATCTCTCAGGGTTTTGGTTGGCTTCATCCACAAATTTGTCAAAAGCAATTTGACTTCCATCACTTCTGTAATGATAAAAAAATAGCGATGTTGTAATACAAAGGCAATCACGAAGCCACATTACACAATAATGTGAATTATTTTAGCCTGAAATGCAGAGGGAGATACTGAAACAATCTGACATTTGGCTTTGTGGTGATATGGTGATGCCCTGTAGCAGCTCAGGTAATGAAACTATGTACCGAACAAGCATTGAACAGGGAGCTGTGTCTGAGGGCTATGCACCGCAGGATATCTCAAGCTGATATGGTATGTGTTTCTCTCTGGGTGAGTGAAGTAAACACAGCACACCTCCACAGCAGCATGGTTTTAGTGCCATGTTTAATTTCCCACATACTATAATAATCCAGAGTGTGAAGTGTTTGTACACAAGGTGGTGGTAGCTACGCTATTCTTCTTCTCTGATTGGAAACTATGAATACTAAAGCAAATGAGTTGAGTTGCTTTGAATGATATTTTGTGTTTTATTACTTGCAAAATGTTTGCAATTGTAACTTAGGGTAGTTCCAATTGTATTGGAAATGTGTAAAGAGAACTATGGAATACAATTATATTGACTCTTGGTGTTTCTAATACTCCTTTGTGAATGTTGTGACATTTATGTGGATGAATATATATATTTTGTCACCACAGATTTTGAATTAACTAGATAAACTCAGCAAACGTCCCTTTTTCAGGACCCTGTCTTTCAAAGATAATTCGAAAAAATCCAAATAACTTCACAGATCTTCATTGTAAAGGGTTTAAACACTAATTCCCATGCTTGTTCAATGAACCATAAACAACTAATGAACATGCACCTGTGGAACGTTCGTTAAGACACTAACAGCTTACAGATGGTAAGCAATTAAGGTCACAGTTATGAAAACTTAGGACACTAAAGAGGCCTTTCTACCGACTCTGAAAAACACCAGATGAAAGATGCCCAGGATCCCTGCTCATCTGCGTGAACGTGCCTTAGGCATGCTGCAAGGAGGCATGAGGACTGCAGATGTGGCCAGGGCAATAAATTGCAAAGTCCGTACAGTGAGACGCCTAAGACAGCGCTACAGGGAGACAGAACAGACAGCTGATCGTCCTCGCAGTGGCAGACCACGTGTAACAACAACTGCACAGGATCGGTACATCCGAACATCACACCTGCGGGACAGGTACAGGATGGCAACAACAACTGCCCGAGTTACACCAGGAACGTACAATCCCTCCATCAGTGCTCAGACTGTCCATAATAGGCTGAGAGAAGCTGGACTGAGGGTTGGTGGGCCTGTTGTAAGGCAGGTCCTCACTAGACATCACCGGCAACAACGTCGCCTATGGACAACGTCGCTGGACCAGACAGGACTGGCAAAAAGTGCTCTTCACTGACGAGTCACGGTTTTGTCTCACCAGGGGTGATGGTCGGATTCGTATTTATTGTCGAAGGAATGAGCGTTACACCGAGGCCTGTACTCTGCAGCGGGATCGATTTGGAGGTGGAGGGTTCGTCATGGTCTGGGGCAGTGTGTCACAGCATCATCGGACTGAGCTTGTTGTCATTGCAGGCAATCTCAACACTGTGCGTTACAGGGAAGACATCCTCCTCCCTCTTGTGGTACCCTTCCTGCAGGCTCATCCTGACATGACCCTCCAGCATGACAATAACACCAGCCATACTGTTCATTCTCTGTGTGATATCCTGCAAGATAGGAATGTCAGTGTTCTTCCACGGCCAGCAAAGAGCCCGGATGTCAATCCCAATGAGCACGTCTGGGACCTGTTGGATCGGAGGGTGAAGGCTAGGGCCATTCCCCCCAGAAATGTCCGGGAACTTGCAGGTACCTTGGTGGAAGAGTGGGGTAATGTATCACAGCAAGAACTGGAAAATCTGGTGTAGTCCATGAAGAGGAGATGCACTGCAGTACTTAAGGCAGCTGGTGGCCACACCAGATACTGACTGTTAATTTTGATTTTGACCCCCCCTTTGTTTAGGGACACATTATTCCAGTTCTGTTAGTCACATGTCTGTGGAACTTGGTCAGTTTATGTCTCAGTTGTTGAATCTTGTTAAGGTCATACAAATAATTACACATGCTAAGTTTGCTGAAAATAATCGCAGTTGACAGTGAGAGGACGTTTATTTTCTTGCTGAGTTTATATCAAGTATATATAAATACACTTAGTGTTTGTTTACTTTGCAGATAGATGTTCATTATGAACTTGCAAGGGCACTTTTATATCCACAAGCCTGTGTGCTGCTGAGTGTTGTGGACATGTGATGAAGCTGGGTGTGTTTGGTTGCCAGGCGTCGCTGGGTCGTTTTGTCCTGATGTGATGTGCTGTTAGCCAGCGCTCACCTGGGACCAGTGATAGCTTATCAAAGCCTGAGCAGTACCTCTCCAACAGGCACAGATAATAGAGCCTTTCAGTTCAATGGAGTGGCAGAGGGGGGAACCATGGGAACCACTGGTCACCTGACAGTTGGATGGACAGCTTGACGGCTTCTGCTGGGGCATCATGGGAAATGGCTGTCAGCTGACGTCCCCGCTGCCTGCTGAGATAACCTTCAGTGAGACAGGAAAAACAAAGATAATGTTTTGGTGGAGTGGTTTTAGCGGTGAGTGTCCCCCACTCGGACCGGTCAGAGCTGTGATGCACGTGATTGATCCTCATTAGGATGATCAATAATCAGATTGCTTATTGAAGAGCACTATAAGAGGATCCCATGTTCTCATGACCATCTGTATTCCTCAGTCAATCTGACCTGGTCAAGAACGCCTTTTCTCTCCTCTCTCTACAGTTGGTATCTGTTTGGTTTTGATCACAGTAATGTGGTTTTGCTTTGGTTAAAGTGTAGTGATCTTACCTCATGATCTTTAAAATTTAAATTTCAGACAGATTAACCCCATAGGGTTGTCTGTAAACCCAGTCAAATGTAACTGACTGCAGTACATACACAGTGAATATCTGCACCCTGTTCTCGTATTTTGGGAATATGCTGACAGGTGTAGATTTCCTCTGGAATAGAATTCATTTCACCTCCCTTTGAAATCCTGTATTGTAACTGTTGGTTATTTGTTCAAGTCATTTAACATCGTCGGCAATATTGGGGATTCCACTTCATTTTGCAGTGGGAGTAATGATGTTCTTCCATGTGGGCCTTGCAGACACCTCCTTTTAGAGCGGGCTGCGGTGCTGCAGTAGAAGAGCCACAGACCACTGGCTTGTTTTCACTTGATTGCCTCTGTGGTGAGAGCTGGGCTTTGATCAGGTGGCTGTGTGTGTGTTTGCTACAATCAGCCATATTTGTACATGTGTAACCCTGGTGTAATCTGTCAGACGCTGGAATCCGGGAGCCGCGATCCGTGGAGCTTGGTCAGCTCAAAGTCACAATATCATGCCTCTGTGACATGATGACATGTGAGAGGGGCTTTGAAGTGAACCTACTACTGTCTGATTCGGATGTGAAATTACAGCCTTTGGATTCCTCCTAACTATGATGGTCCCTTGTTTTACATATCACTAATTGATAGACTGAATGAGTCTGTGGTCTGAGATCTGGGCAGGTACACTGGGGGCTGGCTGCTGTCCTCAGGGCTTTAGGCAATAGGCCTATAGGCTAGTTCACCACATACAGGTACTACTGTACAGGTACTGTACAGCTGCTGTGGCATCTGTTATTTGATTCAATTAAAATGTTAAAAAAGCCGGATGATGATGTTCAGTTTAATCAAGTACAAGCTTAACTAAATGAACAATAAAGAGAGAATGAAATATGACATTTTATTAAATAGTTTGGGGAATGGCCTCGTCTCCGAGGGAAGATCCTCAGAGCCAGATGATGTGATGGCAGATAGTCTGGCATTAAACCTCCTGTGAGAGAACGAGAGTAAGTTGACCCATAAATCCATCCAAAGATAGAGCCCATTGGTTGAGAGAGAGGAAGTTGATAATTGCATGAGTGACCCCAGGGTTAAACAGCAAGTGTGAGGAATGTGCACTATTGTGCTGCACTTAAGGTAAATAGGTCAATTACATTTCACATATGGCTAATAGCATAGAGGTGAAGAAACAAAATCGCTATGCTGATGATGATGATACGTTTGTATTCATTCCCACTATGTCCATCGAATAGGAAACAAAGTGAATTGTGTTATGTTTACTGGATGAAGTTAAACGAGGATTCAGAACAGTTTTCCTGATTGAACTTTCATCAACTACATTTGTCATGCTAACTGCTGAGCGCAAAATTACTCAGACTGGAACTAGTATTTTGAGTCGAAATACCAATATTTTTGTTGAAATGGGTGATCTTGTTATTACTGTATACAGTGCCTTCAGAAATTATTCATACCCATTGACTTATTCTACAGCCTGAATGCAAAATTGATTAAATCATTTTTTTTCTCACCCATCTACACACAATACCCCATAATGACAAAGTGAAAACATGTTTTTAGAAATCTTTGTACATTTATTGAAAATGAAATACAGAAATATCTCATTTACATAAGTATTCACACCCCTAAGTCAACACATGTTATTGGCAACAATTATAGCTGTGCATCTTTTTAGGTAAGTCCAAGAGCTTTACACACCTGGATTGCACAATATTTGCACATTATTCTTTTAAAGATTCTTCAAGCTCTGTCAAGTTGCTTGTTGATCATTGCTATTTTCAAGTCGTGCCATAGATTATAAACCTGATTTCATTCAAAGCTATACCTAGACCACTCAGGAGCATTCAGTGTTGTCTTGGTAATCAACTCCAGGATATTTGGCCTTGTGTTTCAGATTATTGTCCAGCTGAAAGTTGAATTTGTCTCCCAGTGTCTGTTGGAAAGCAGACTGAAGCAGGTTTTCTAGGATTTTGCCTGTGCTTAGCTCTATTACGTTTATTTTTATCCTAAAAAAACTCTGTAGTCCTTGCCAATGACATGATGCAGCCTCCACCATGCTTGAATATAAGAAGATAAGTAATGATTTACTGAGTTATGCATTGTGTTGCATATCCCCCAAACATAACACTTTGTAATCAGGACATTAATTTAATTTCTTTGGCACATTTATTTTTTGCAGTAATACTTTAGCGCCTTACTTTTGTACAGGGTTCCTTCTATTCACTCTGTCATTTAGGTTAGTATTGTGGAGTAACTACAATGTTGTTGATCCATCTTCAATTTTCTCATATCACATCCATTAAACTCTGTAACTGTTTTAAAGTCACCATTGGCCACATAGTGAAATCCCTGAGCGGTTTCCTTCCTCTCCGGCAACTGATGTGTGTGGTACAGAGATGAGATATTCATTTTAAAAAAAAAATCTAAATGCCATAACTGCACACTTGAGTCCATGCAACTTATTCTGTGACTTGCTGAGCAAAATTTGACTCCTGAACTTATTTAGGCCATAACAAAGGGGTTGAATACTTATTGATGCAAGGCATTTCAGCTTTTTATTTGTAATTCATGTGTAAACATTTCTAGAAACATAATTCCACTTTGACGTCCTTCTGTAGCTCAGTTGGTAGAGCATGGCGCTTGTAACGCCAGGGTAGTGGGTTCGATCCCCGGGACCACCCATACGTAGAATGTATGCACACATGACTGTAAGTCGCTTTGGATAAAAGCGTCTGCTAAATGGCATATATATATGTATATGTATATATATATATATATGGGGTATTGTGTTTATGTCAGTGACACAAAATCTCAATTTAATCCATTTTAAATTCAGGCTGTAATGTCAACATTTAGAAAAATTCAAGAGGTGTGAGGCACTGTATACCATGTTAGTTATTCTAAGCCCAGTGTGAAAGGTAGCCCTGCTCTGCTCCCCACCTGTTTGACTGTTGATGAGTGTTGATGATAATGTTTTAGTGGGTGTTAAGCTGAGCTTTGTTAGACAACAATTCCTTTTAAATATGCTAGATTCTTTAGCCCATAAAAGGTAGCGTACACACCTCTTATTGTGATGCGGAATTACAGAGGCGACAGCAACAATATATTCAAAAGGTGCCAACTACTCGACAATGCCTTTCAGATACCCTCGCACAATGGCCCTTCTCCCCAGCGGCCAACAATGGCTGTTCCAGGGGGTTCTGGCTGTGTGTATTGGGGCCAAACTGTCATGCAGATCTGTGGAAATGACTGTCTCCTCCCCTAAACACCAGCTCTTTGCTCTTTGTTTTAAACATGGGGGGGTTGCTAATTGCTTGACGGGTTCTCACTCTGAAAGAGATTAGGAAGTATTAGGCAGGTTAAGCAGTGACTAAGCCGGCCCACAATTTGTACTCGTTTGTCGGATACAAATTCCCAACTCAATGCTTACTACTGTATGTATCAATGGTTGTGTTGGATTGGTCACTTATCAGTTGAATGTTAATTCATTTGGATTAATATCTAAATCTAGATGGCATCATGGTTTAAAGGCCCAGTGCAGTCAGAAATGTGATTTTTCCTGTTTTATATTTATTTTCCACACTTTGAGGTTGGAATAAAACTGTAAAATTGTGAAAGTTATAATAATGCCCTTTTAGTGGAAGAGCTGTTTTTAAAAAACGACAGAAATTTCAGCCTGTTTTTGTGGGATGGAATTCTGGCCTTTCTGGTGACATCCCCAGGCGGTAAATTAGTTAATAGAACAATAAGAAGAAGTTCCAAAACTCTCTGCCAATAGCAGCCATTTTTCAATTTTCCAATCCACACTCACAGACAGTCCTAGCGAAACTCTTGCTTGATATATTGCTCTTTGCTAATAAACTATTTTTGTTTGTTTTCAAATAAAGTTAATCACAGTAAGGTACTTAGTCACTACCCAGAAAATATTTGATTTTGAGATAAAAATGGCTGCATTGGACCTTGAATTCAGAATTGTCATTGATCACATTGTGTATTATTTGTCACCTCTATGCCTTTTCACTCCATCAAATCTTCACTGAACGTTACATTGTATCCACTTTACCACACGTGACTCCCACATTGAAACCGCTCTACCACCCTGTTTATTAACACATGAATGTTGCTACAAGCCCCAGGACATTAGTGGCTCGTTATCACAAAGCTGTCTTCCAGGTGTGAGCACAGACACCGTTGGGAAATGCTCTCACCCCCTCATGCCAGGGGGCTAAGACTCCCCTGCTGAGAGAAGGGAGTCCCTGGTCTAGCTCACACCTCACACCTTTCCCTCAGGGTTTAGTGTTGCTGTTCACTCACCAGGGTGTGAAAAGGCTTACCTCAAGTCCACACTGGAGCTTTTGTTTATCAAATCAATGTTTATTGGTCGCGTACACAGATTTGTCGATGTTATCGCAAGTGCAGTGAAATGCTTGTGTTTCTAGTATTGTAGCTGGGGACGTGTTCTACAACCACATGCAACACCCACCCGGGATAATTGCATGTGGTTGTAGAACACGTCCCCAGCTACAATACTGTGGCCTCACTGTTGTTCTCTGTGTTTACCCTGCAGCAACGCCCCCCTGCCACACACACACACTCACTCACTCACTCACTCACTCACTCACTCACTCACTCACTCACTCACTCACTCACTCACTCACTCACTCACACACACACACAACTCATTTGGGGTGTTGTAACGGGTGTTGTCGTCGGAAGAAGAGGAATCGGACCAAAGCGCAGCGTGGTTAGTGTTCATGACTTTTCATTTAAACTGAACACTAAACAAAAATAACAAAGTGAATAACCGAAACAGTCCTGTCAGGTGCAAAACTAAACATGCCTCTATAGCAGTGGCGGTTGGTGCTTTTTAAAATTAGGGAGGACAATTTTTTTCATTATGAGCATGGCCTTATTTCTATTACAGTATATTGGATGACTGTCATTCATATTCCATTCACCCAGCTCAATGTAACATCAATAGGTTTAGGCTAATACATGATACTCAGATTTGCCCTATTCCCATCATGAGGTTGCTCCAACCTAGCCTACAAATTAAAGTTTATAAAGTAGGTGCAAAGGTCGAGAGACAAATTGGAGTAATCAAGGTGACACATTCAATATAGCCTTGCCTACTCTTGCATGCATATAGCTGATCCGGGGTGTAATCATTAGCCAAAACAGTTGCAAAAATGTCTGTTTTGTAACTTAAATGAAAGTTTCTATTGGACAAATTTGGGTAGGTCCATCCCCGTTTTGTCCCATTTGCTTCCATTTAAGAAATGTTTTGCAACAAAATTGGCAGAATGAATACAATCCTGATCACCCGCACACACAGTTCACTTTCATAACAGCCACAAACAGCATCATCACCTTGCTTGTTGCATAATTCATTCTCGCATCTACGTGCTACCCTCCTCTCACCATTTTCCTTTGTTTGTGGACTTCAGCTCTCTGTGACCAGGCGCAACACAACAGCTCTCTGTGACCAGGCGCAAAAATCTCTCCAAGCCAAACGTCCATACTAAACCTCTGACCGCTACACAGCAGTGGTCGGGACCTAAATTATTTTCCAATTGTTTAGCTCTGAACAGCACCATTAGGGGGTGGGGAAGGTAGCCTACATGCACACACACTGTCAAAAAAATTCAGCTGGCAGGCAGAGGCTAGAAGATGTTTCTGATTGACAGAGGTAGGGCTTTGCATAGGCATTTTGTTGATTTTTTGTGGGACTGGAAAAGCAAGCCCGGAACATAACATAACATTATTAACCGGGATTCATCCAATAGCATTGAGGAATACACCTACTCAGTCATCGACTTCGTCAATAAGTGCATTAATGACGTCGTCCCCACAGTGACGGTACGTACATATCCCAACCAGAAGCCATGGATTACAGGCAACATCCTCATCGAGCTAAAGGCCAGAGCTGCCGCTTTCAAGGAGCAGGAGACTAATCCGGACTCTTATAAGAAATCCCGCTATGCCCTCAGACGAACCATCAAACAAGCAAAGCGTCAATACAGGATTAAGATTTAATCCTATTACACCGGCTCTGATGCTCGTCAGATGTGGCAGGGCTAGAAAACTATTACGGACTACAAAGGGAAACCCAGAAGTGAGCTGCCCAGTGACGCAAGCCTACCAGACGAGCTGAATTCCTTTTATGCTCGCTTCGAGGCAAGTAACACTGAAGCATGCATGAGAGCATCAGCGGTTCTGGATGACTGTGTGACAACGCTCTCGGTATCCGATGTGAACAAAACCTTTAAACAGGTCAACATTCACAAAGCCACTGGGCCAGATGGATTACCAATACGTGTGCTCAAAGCATGTGTGGACCAACTGTCAAGTGTCTGACATTTCCCAACTCTCCCTGACAGAGTCTATAATACCTACATGTTTCAAGCAGACCACCATAGTCCCTGTGCCCAAGGAAGCGAAGGTAACCTGCCTAAATGATTACCGCCGATGGCACTCAAGTCGGTAGCCATGAAGTGCTTTGAAAGGCTGGTCATGGCTCACATACAGAGCATCCTCCCAGACACCCTAAACCCACTCAAATTTGCATACCACCCCAGAAGATCCACAGATGATGCAATCTCAATCACACTCCACACTGCCCTTTATCACCTGGACAAAAGGAACAGCTATGTGAGAATGCTGTTCATTGACTACAGCTCAGCGTTCAACACCATAGTGCCCAGGAAGCACATCAGCTAAGGACTCTGGGACTAAACACTTCCCTGGATCCTGAACTTCCTGACAGGCAGCGTAGCCTAGTGGTTAGAGCGTTGGACTAGTAACCGGAAGGTTGTGAGTTCAAACCCCCAAGCTGACAAGGTCGTTCTGCCCCTGAACAGGCAGTTTAACCCACTGTTCCCAGGCCGTCATTGAAAATAAGAATATATTCTTAACTGACTTGCCTGGTTAAATAAAGGTTAAAAAAAAAATATATATATATTTTTTAAAAGGCTGCCCCCAGGTGGTAAGAGTAGACAAAAACACATCTGCCACGCTGATCTTTAACACTGGGGCCCCTCAGGGGTGTGTACTTATTCCCCTCATGTATTCCTTGTTTACCCACGACTGCGTGGCCAAACACGACTCCAACACCATCATTAAGTTTTCTGACAACACAACAGTGGTAGGCCTGACCACCGACAACGATGAGACGGCCTATAGGGAGGATTTCAGAGAACTGGCAGTGTGGTGCCAGGACAACAACCTCTCCCTCAAGAGTGAGACGAAGGAGCTGATTGTGGACTACAGGAAAAGGCTGGCCGAACAGGCTCCTATTAACATCGACGGGGCTGTAGTGGAGTGGGCCAAGAGTTTCAAGTTCATTGTCAGAGACTCCAGTCACACAAGCGACAGACTGTTTTTTTCTACTACCGCACGGCAATCAGTACCGGAGCGCCAAGTCTAGGACCAAAAGGCTCCTCAACAGCTTCTACCCCCAAGCCATTAGGCTGCTGAACAATTCATAAATTCAGCACCGGACAGTTTACATTGACCCTCCCCCACACAATAACAAGAACAGGGTAAACAGATCACGGTGTGACAAGTCTACTTGGTAAATATTTTCTTCTTCTTGAACTGCACTTTTGGTTAAGGGCTTGTAAGTAAGCATTTCACAGTAAAGTCTACACTTGTTGTATTTGGCGCATGTGACAAATAAAGTTTGATTTGATTTGATTTTAACCGGTTCCCATGCTTTTAATATAACGGTTATTTTCCGGAACATTATAGATAACTTATGTTCCAGGTCTGATTCTTTTCCTTGAAACAGTTCCAACCCCTGCTACACAGCCTACTTTGTTGTCATCATATTAGTTAATGTTATAGTCAACATAGCTACAACATAGCTACATAGTTAGTAAACATGTTAGTAAACCCACAATCCAATCCATGTATACAATCACGCAGTACAGTGTATAGCAAGCAGTTTAGCAATAAATTAATAAAACTGAAAGCTTACCTTGGAAGAGTTGCAATGTTGGATAGCCTTAGCCAGCTAGCTAACATAAATATTATTCCTTTCTGTTTGAGTCAGGTTGTTGAGTAGGTTAATGTGGCTGCATTAGCTAGCTAAGGAAGTGAAAGGTAAATTAAGAAGAAGAAAAAAATGAAATATAGCTATCTCTCTTTCTCTCTCTTTGCTGCGTCTATTTATATTTTTAAGAAATGAATGTGTTCAAAACTGTTAAACCATTGTCTTTCTCTCTCTTTGAGTCAACTACTCAACATACTTTATGTAGTGCTAGCTAGCTGTAGCTTATGCTTTCAGCACTCGATTCATTCTCTGATCCTTTGATTGGATGGGTAGCATGTCATTTCATGCTGCAAGAGCTCTGATAGGTTGGAGGATGTCCTCTGGATGTCATCATAATTATTGTGTAAGTCTATGGAAGGGGTGAGAACCACGAGCCTCCTAGGTTTTGTATTGAAGTCAATGTACCCAGAGGAGGACAGAAAATATGTAACGGTTTTCTTGACTTGAAGGAGTGGCGGACCAAAATGCAGCGTGGTTTCTATTCATGGATATTTAATGAAGAAAACTATACATGAACAGACTAACAAAAACAAGAAACGTGAAAACCTAAAACAGTCCTATCTGGTGCAAACACAGAGACAGGAACAATCACCCACAAACACACAGTGAAACCCAGGCTACCTAAGTATGATTCTCAATCAAAGACAACTAATGACACCTGCCTCTGATTGAGAACCATACTAGGCCGAAACATAGAAATACCCAAATCATAGAAAAACCAGCATAGACTGCCCACCCCAACTCACGCCCTGGCCATACTAAATAATGACAAAACAAAGGAAATAAAGTGACAAAATAGCTGTCCTATGGCTAGACCATGGTGCTACCCTAGGAGGGGCTGTTGAGGCTACTGTAGACCTTCATTGCAAAACAGTGTGTTTTAATCGGTTAGTTGGTGACGTGAATATATTTAGTATAGTTTTATTTAAAAAGGCTAACTTTTTTCAATGTAAATAAATATATGAAATTCACTCAGTAGGATAGTACTCCCCTTCCTCCTCTGAGGGGCCTCTACTGCTCTATAGCCCACTGAGGAACCTGATGTTCTGTTCCACGCAAATAATATCATAGTCTTTTTTTCCTCTTTGTTATTTGCATTCAGTTTCTTGTCTAGAAATATTATGAGAGTTATATTCTTAAAAGGTGTCTGGATTTAGCAAGCGTGGATACACTCAGCAGATGATCACGCTTCATGGATAATGGTCTGGGAGCAGGTAATGATGGCTATTTCAGGGCTGTTACTGTCATCCTCATTGATTGACAGGATCACACTGAGAGAGACAATTAGGGGTGTCTTGCCTTACCCCCAGATCTGACTTGTTTGGACAAGAGGCTTTGCAAAGTGTGCCTCCTGGGTGCAAGCAGCTCTCTGCTCAGCACCTACCCTCACACACATGTAATCACATTTCCCCATGGAGGGAGAGCCAGAGAGGCAAGGGGACAGAGGCCTCAGGGGCTGGCACTGGCACAGGCAGGCTCTTCATTCAGCATTTCCTATAGGCTCCATCATGGATGTTTCACACCACAATGGTAAAGCACATACAGTGGGGCAAAAAAGTATTTAGTCAGCCACCAATTGTGCATGTTCTCCCACTTTAAAAGATGAGAGGCCTGTAATTTTCATCTTAGGTACACTTCAACTATGACAGACAAAATGAGAAAATAAATCCCAAAAATCACATTGTAGGATTTTTAATGAATTTATTTGCAAATTATGGTGGAAAATAAGTATTTGGTCACCTACAAACAAGCAAGATTTCTGGCTCTCACAGACCTGTAACTTCTTCTTTAAGAGACTCCTCTGTCCTCCACTCCTGTATCAATGGCACCTGTTTGAACTTGTTATCAGTATAAAAGACACCTGTCCACAACCTCAAACAGTCACACTCCAAACTCCACTATGGCCAAGACCAAAGAGCTGTTATAGGACACCAGAAACAAAATTGTAGATCTGCACCAGGCTGGGAAGACTGAATCTGCAATAGGTTGGTTTGAAGAAATCAACTGTGGGAGCAATTATTAGGAAATGGAAGACATACAAGACCACTGATAATCTCCCTTGATTTGGGACTCCACGCAAGATCTCACCCCGTGGGGTCAAAATGATCACAAGAATGGTGAGCAAAAATCCCAGAACCACACGGGGGGACCTAGTGAATGACCTGCAGAGAGCTGGGACCAAAGTAACAAAGCCTACCATCAGAAATAATGAATGGGGCCATGTATCGTGGAATTTTGAGTGAAAACCTCCTTCCATAAGCAAGGGCATTGAAGATGAAATGTGGTTGGGTCTTTCAGCATGACAATGATCCCAAACACACCGCCCGGGCAACGAAGGAGTGGCTTCGTAAGAAACATTTCAAGGTCCTGGAGTGGCCTAGCCAGTCTCCAAATCTCAACCCCATAGAAAACCTTTGGAGGGATTTGAAAGTCCGTGCAGCAACAGCCCAGCAACAGCCCCAAAACATCACTGCTCTAGAGGAGATCTGCATGGAGGAATGGGCCAAAATACCAGCAACAGTGTGTGAAAACCTTGTGAAGACTTACAGTAAACGTTTGACCTCTGTCATTGCCAACAAAGGGTATATAACAAAGTATTGAGATAAACTTTTGTTATTGACCAAATACTTATTTTCCACCATAATTTGCAAATAAATTCATTAAAAATCCTACAATGTGATTTTCTGGATTATTTTCTTCTCATTTTGTCTATCATAGTTGAAGTGTACCTATGATGAAAATTACAGGCCTCTCTCATCTTTTTAAGTGGGAGAACTTGCACAATTGGTGGCTGACTAAATACTTTTTTGCCCCACTGTACAGATACACAAATATATTTATGGCAATGGCCTCTTTAATAAAAACAAATGTATATCTTATTTATTGTTTTGTTTTTACTTTCTCTGCAAAAGCTCATTTGATTAAAAACGATGTAGAGAGAAGATAAAATGATAACGCTGTATGGTTTGTACTCGACAAACAAGTCTGCTCTACTTTTTACAAGTGAATGCCTGCCATCATGAGCTTTCCATGTGCTCTGTGTTACTGTGGATGTTGTGGCAGGAGGCAATCGATGCTGAGAGACGTGGTGAGAGCACAGGTTGTGTTTACGCCAGGCCTGATGTGTGATAGATAGAGTGTAAAGGCTGAGATATTCCTTGTGTCCCAACTGTTCATCACTGATTTGTTCAGTCCTCTTCTCAATCAGTGGCTCTGACCTGAGGATCACAACACACTGGAAAAGACGGCCAAAATGGAATTAAGACTGTTAGAATTGAAAATTGTATCATTCGATTTGGTTTGATTCCACTAGCTTTCTTTGTTTTTGGCACACATCCCTGATTTAATTTTTTTTTTTTTAGGTGATTTTATTAGGATAAAATGTCACCAATTATATCAAGACATTACTAAAGGAAACAAGACTGTATGTATGAGAGGGGATGAGAGGGTGAGAGGGAAGGAGAAAGGAGAGAGAATGGTAGTGTGTTTGGAGATGTGTTCATTGCGGACTACAGTATGCCTCAATATGTAAGACAGAAGTGTAATCATAGACATTGTGGAATATTTCCATGGTAACATGAAATGAGTAGCAATTTGGGTTCAGTTGCTAAGGATGTAGTTATTATCCTGACCTGATGCTGAGCCTCGTATTTAAGTATTCATACCATGAATGAACAATTAAACCCAACAGATTGGTACCCAAGTGGAGGGAAACAGCATGGAGCCAATATCTACGCCATTTGCATCCCTTCTCCTGTTATCAATTTGTTTATATAAATTTGAAGAGTTCCCTACAGTGGTTCATTAATAAAACATGGCCGACACATCATGTATCTAAGAATTCAAATCAAACAAATTAAAAGAATTAGGACGAAGTTTGATCCTTTCTGTTTCGTAGGTACATTTTCAGAGATAACGTTGAGTTTTGGTGTCTCAGCAACATGCTTAAACACTGGGCTATTTGACAGAGAAGCTTCTCTCTCTAACTGGGATCCTTGAATAGAGGACTCTCCTCCTTCAAAGTTTACATCTTCTTGGTTGGGTCCCATCTGCTCTGATTGAGAGGTTGTGAAAAGGAAACGGGGTGTTTGAGGATTGTGCTTCCATACAAAGAGGAGAGGCCAGCCCTGGCCCCTGTTGGCAGCTGAGTGTTCTGGGCTGGGGCTGCCTCCATCACTGGCCGCCAGACATCCTCCTACTCCTCCTCCTCCATCCCCCCTTTCTTAGTCGAAATCCATACAGGATGTGCAGAGATGGGGGGGTATGTGCTATGTAGACTGAGCTAAATTATTTTTGTGGGGGGCAAAAATATTTGCTTAAGCATCATGTTTCAAATGTCACTGTCATTGCATTGGGTAGTCATAGTTAGTTGTAGTAGTTCTGTGTGAGTATGTACTGTAGATGTAATGCTTTCAGGAGGGCTAATGATGTATTTCACTGACTGATCTTGATGTAACACAGTGAGTACTGCATGCATGAAAAAGTGACTCAAGCAAGCAGGGTTTGATAAGCAACTGTGCTGCTTCTATTTGGCCTGTTTGCTTGAATGCAGAGAATGCATTGTGCTTGTCTGAAAAGCTTAGCTACATAGAATCTCCCCCTCCCCAAGGTCACTTGCAGTGTCCCAGCTCTTATTCAGATATGGCTTATCTATTTTTTCAAAAGCCCTCTGTTTTCAATGCAAAGAATGGGCCATTCTGGAGAATGGCCGTCCGGCCTGGTACCATCCCTCATTCAAGGCCCTTTGTGCTGCCCCATTTAAAGAAGCTGTCATGTTCTCTGTGCAGTTGGCAGGGAAGGCCAAATCTACAGTGCCCCAGAAGTGACAAAAAGGACAACTTTTTTGTTTGCCTGCCATCGTGAGGACTGAGTCAAGGAGGAATTTTAGCAACATGTAATTTACTCTTGGGCCTTTTTTACTGTACGTAGCTTTAGAGATGGTAATTTCTCCCTTTCTCGGTGTGAAAAGATAACCATCAATCAGTTGTCAATTGGTCAATTGCAGAGGTGATGAAAAGGAAGGGGTTGAACAATCCCCTCTCTCTGGCTACCTAGAGTATTCAGGAGCCCTGGGAAAACGTGGCAGCTGGAGCAGAGCTGGGAGTGGATCAGTAACACAGGTACAGCAGCCATGGTAAGATCTCTTATCAGCCTTTTACTCTTCACCTGCTGCAGTGGTTTTAACTTGGAATCATTTTAAATTTGCAAACGTTTAAGGGCATTTGGTTTATTGCTTAAATGCATGTGCACATTTAGTTTATTATATTTGCTCAAATTATATTACAATTAAAATGCATGTGCATGGCAGTGTTTCTGTATTTGTCTGAAATATATTTCACATAAAAACACATTGTTTGTGTTGTAAAAATGTTTTAGTGAAGGGCACAATTTTACACACTGATTTGTTATGTTGAACTGTAACAAGACACATTTTTATAGCAGTACAGTATTTAATGATAGTCATCATTTTGAAAGAGAGCTGAGAATGGCTTATGTGGAAGTGTCTCTTCAGGGCTATCTCCAAGTGGAGCATATCTGTAATATAAAGCCTGTCTGGTCTGAAACCCCCCCAAAAATGATTGTGAAGCGTGCGGCAATGTGAAAACATCCTGACACCCCCCTCACCCTCAGGCCAGTTCCACCAATATTGATTTTGGTTTACGTCTGCTCTGTCTGCTGCTCAATGAAAAGGATTACAGGCCTGCGAAAGGATGAGATATCATCAGCTTGTAATCCAGCCCATGGTTTCCTAGCTACCGTATTGTCTATTCTGTTCCGCTATGTGAAAAATGTTGAATATCAACAATGAGTTTCAGTGCTGTATTGTTGAGTTTTGTATGAACTAATCTTGCCTCACTAAAAAAGACCTACAGCTTGGACAAAAGTCTATAGCCAGTGCATTCCTAGCTCCCCTTGCACTAAAGGCAGGCTGAGGCAGAGGGGAAGACATTTTAGTCTTGTGCTCTTCTAGTTGCTAAAGCGCTGGGCTGCCGGGCTGTGGGAGTCATGAGGCGGCCCTGCTTCACTCGATATGGGCTCATGGGGAGAGAACCATGGATGTGCAGGTCTAGGCCCTTAGAGCAGTGAGGGGGAAAGGTAAGCTGTCTGCTGACTGCTACTACATGGCTGTTTCTCCTCTTGTCAAGCTACAGTATGCTGTGTTTCCTTCTCTCCTTCCCCCTGTCTCTGCCTTTCCCTCCCTCTTTCTTTCTGGTTCTTTGGCCTTGTGAGGAAATTTGTTCTCAGGTGCAAATGTAGTCATTGAGTGTGTGGAACGACTAAAGACGAGCATGCTGGCTGTTTTGATTTGGAATGCAGATTAACAATAACCATACCTCCTGAGGTGGTGCAGGTCTGGGCAGAGTGGGGTAAGAGCAGCTCGTGGCAGGCAAGGTGTCTTTGTTATGTGATCTCTCTCTTACTTCACTGCTGTTTGTAGACTAGAATAGCACCTGGAGGGGGTGAGGGCGACAGGGCTGGTCTATGATGGTACCTTTTTCCATTTGGCACCTGCATCAGCCCAAATGTAAAAGAGTTATGTCTCTTGCTGAAATGTGCACATTCATTTCAGTCAAAAGTTGATTTATTTCTCCTTTCTTCAGCCGCTAGTGTGCAGAGTGACAGGCCATAGCCAGCCTGTCTGAATGGGGGTGGGCCACTTCTCACTTAGATGACATGAGGGAATGTCTAATTTAACGAGCAGCTTAAAATAATTTGTTGAAGTAAAATAGAGACTTAGAATTGCAGTACCTCGGAATGCCTGTAGTATTATTTCTCAAATTAATATTCCATTTTTTTTGTATTATATTATGCAGTTATTACTGGTTTTGTGTATTGTTTTTGTGTAACTGATGTACACATTGTCAGTTATTAGTGTTTTTCTAATCCCAGCCAAGTTAATTATGTGAGAGGATTGGGAGTATTACTTTGTAAGCAGGTCTTTCTAAATGGTGGTGTGTGGGTGGGTGGAGGAGAGATGCAAGGAGGATGTGTGTTTGATGTAGGGTGGTGGGATAGAAGGATAGACGGGAGGCTTGGCTCTCCTCTCGGCCGTGCTCACTGGAGAGTGCGCTTCAGTGGCTTCGGGCTGCTTGAGGTTGGCTTCCACGGAAACAAGGAGTTGAAGGGGGGACTGAGACCGTTTTGGTTGGCTTAACCCCCACCCCCCTCTCAACACAAACACATACCACACGCACACACCGACACACACTTACTTGAGTCATTTTCTATCCACGGCCCCGCACAGCACTGGGGCCTGAAGTTTTCCCCATCCTTGCCCATCATTGTCAGACAATTATAGGGTGGAACTGAACTAGAAAATCTGGTACAATCCATCAATTAGTACAAAGGGTTTTCTGTGTAGTGTAAAGGCAGGGATGCAGGAGCCCTTGCGGCTAGAAAAAATGGTCCTGATTGGGCACGGACAGTGGATTTTAGTGCTGCTTGGATACACCGTAAAGATGCTGCCTCCTACCCCTACAGGTCTGAGCAGCAGAGTACCACATTACAGGGCTCCTTTCTTAGGACTCCTTTGTGTATGTGTGTATTTTTTTCCTCCCTCGGTCTCTTCATCATCCATTTCAGCCATTACGTGCACTCAGTAAGAGTACGCCTTAACAAAAGGCCAAGTTGTCGGCAGTGCAAGAAAGTGACATTGTTAAAAAGAAATAGATGTTAATGTGGTCCAGTGATGGAAAGCCTGGCGGACAGTGGATGGGCTCTCCTTTATGTTCCAAGTATGTTTTGGTCCAAAAAGCACATCTGTTTCCATGCCTGGTGTTTTAGCATGAACATTAAGTTGGTGTTGGGGGCTGGTGGGTGTAGTGAGTGAAGTGGAGGGAGATGAGTAGTTATGAGAAGATATAGCTGCTGGCAACAGCTCCATTCACTCAAACTTTTCCACTCTAAAAAGCATCTACCATTTTTAAGTCTCTGTGTGCAGTTGGAAGGAAGTTGCTAACTGGCAGTAGCGCAAATGCTAACTAGTGTTAGCATAATGACTGGAAGTCTATGGGAACAGCTAGAATGCTAGCTTTTCCTTTAGACTTTGTCATTATGTTAATGCTAGTTAGCAATGGCTCGCGAATCTACCTCTAACTTCCTTCATAGTTGACACAGATTATTATTTATTTTTTTGCCAAAATCCCAAACTATCCTTTAAAGGATTTCCAATCAAAGAAGAAAGACAATATAATATATAATTTTAAACAGATTCACTGAATTGATAAGCATAATACACTGTAGATGAACTCTGTGGCATATTATACAAATATACTTGCCTCAAATAATATTATTCTGTATTCTGTATTTACTATTTTGCTTTTGTTGCAGTAATTGTTTTGTACATTTTTTTTAATAGATTTTTATACCCCTTTTTCATGGTATCCAATTGGTAGTTACGGTCTTGTCTCATCGCTGCAATTCCCGTACGGACTCGGGAGAGGCGTGCATCCTTCCCCAACTCTTCCCCAGCTGGTATAGAAATGAGACAATTTATAGTTTTAATCACCATTGGGTTTTGTTAAGAAATCTGAAAATATTCTCAGGTATTTGTTTACCTGAGTTGCACGCAAACTCTAATATCAAACCAAAAAGTTAAGTGGTGTGAGTAACTTGATGATGATGTAGTGAGAGTGACACACTAATGACTGACTGTTTGTCCTCGTTAGTTGTGCTCTGCTCTACAGCTGACTAGCTACTCCAGTGCTAATGAAGGTAGCAGCCAGTCAGAAAACAATGAGTGCAGGCTGAGCAGGCTCACTAATGCCCTGTGTGCTGCCGGCATGCCCCTCATCCAGGAAGCCCCCCAGCCCACCCTCTCCTCTCCTTCCCCTCCTCTTGCCGTGCCGGGCGCAGCTCTCCTCATCCAGGCCTAACCTCGCAGGAGCTGCTTCCTTTTGTTTTCTGCAGCTTTGTGTTCATCCTCCTCACACTCTTCTCTCCTCTCAAGCCCCTCTGAACTGAGACTGCCAAATTAGCTATTCAATACGTGCAATTTGCAGTGGGGCTTTTTGTGATGTGAACATCTATCCTCAGGGTTGAGAGCGCAAATCCCCCTCATTGCACCGCGCTCCTCTCCCTCTCTGGACAGGCGGAGAGAGAACCTAATCTCCTGCAGCGGCCCTGACCCTAGCTCACACCGGCCATCGGCAGCTTCCGCAGGCGCCACATCTCAACAAGGAATTTACTCTACATTAGCATAGGAGGAACTAAGCCTCTTTTCTTCCTCAGTCCACAAAGAGAACCACAGTAGCCTCTCCACATGAAGCGCCATGCTCGTGTGATGTCTGATCTACGCCTGTTTCAGAACAGCGAATCGCGTTCAGGATTTTCAGGATGGAGAGTAGCTAGCTGCGTAAACAGTCAAAATAATTTGTGCAATTGAAATTTAAAAAATTTTTTTTTTTTTTTTTTCAATGTTTAGTTTGAAAACAAATACAGGTGACATCTAGTCAGAGTTAATTCAAATCAGATAAGCCCTATCTAACTTTTCCTCAGTTTGGACTGCTTTCCAGTTTCCAGTTCATGCTGGGGATGTCAGTGCTGAAATGAGAGGGGATTGTTTTTCCCGGTAGAGTGTTTAGGCATGATCTGTATGTGGCTGACCTGCAGGCCCAGCCAGCCAAGCCCAGCCAGGCCCAGCAGCTCAGTGGGTGCCATAGGAATTCTGCTTGCATGTTGGTCAGTACTTGAAAATGTTCCCTGTTCAAAGAAGGGATATAAGGGAAATAGGATTAGAGGGAAATCAAATGGCCAGTTAGATGAACAATAATACATTTTGAATAGCAGATTTGGTCTGCCGCTAACTCTACTGAGATAACACTGACGATTGAAATGTGGGATTTTATTGTCAGTGTGAATCTTTCAATATGCAGAAAGTCAAACACACAGTGAGGTGTGTGTTTGTGTGCTTTGCCCGCGCACATGAATGTGTGTGTTTGTGTGTGAGAGAGAGTCTATGTCTGTCTTTGTGTGTCTGTGGGTGTGCCAGGCTGTATGTTGGATGACAGAGATTCCTGGAGTGTCCAGAGGCAGCCTGGAAGTGCTGGCTTGTCCCCAGGGGATGGATGACAGGCAGGCAGACCCAGCTTGCAGGGTGTTCCCAGAGACTGGAGGTCAACAGCAGGCAGGACACTTCTCCTCTCCCGCATGGGAAAAGGGTGGCTGTGCTGCTCACATCACAAAGGGCTGGACTGTCTCAAAATAAAGATGTATGGGTTTTTTAATGTTCAACTTCTGATGTAATTTGGGTACATTTCAGATGGGTCAGATCTTTCCCATGGTGGGAGAGACATTAGTGAATAAGATATTCAGCATTTTTGCAGTTCACCCCATGCAATGAAATATGTTATTATGTCATTCTGTTACACTACGTCATAACTGCTAATTTGGATGATATTAAGACAGTCACTGAACCATGTTAGTGGAACTGCAGCTGGGTCTGTTTTGGATTGGAAAGGTGACGAAGACCTCTGCTGTGTCTGTCACTATCTCTGATAGAAACCTCGGGGGTGTTAGGTGTCATTGGCTGTATGCTGATTTGTGAGGTGGAGAAGATGGGTTACAGAGTTGAGAAGAGCCTTATTAGCCCACAGAACACACTATCCCACCCCCAGCCCTCTCTCTGGGGCCAGAGGAATCTCCACCACTCACAGACTGATGAAAAGTGAAGCCACCGCGGGGCGCTGAGAAAATGAGAGCCATTACCACCACAAAAACACGGTCATTTGGATATAGAATGGAAGTCGGTGAGGCGCAGGCAGGGGCTAAGATATGGAGCTCAGTATTACAAAAGAAAAGGCAAAGGGGAGACTGCAATTTACTCTGAGACTGGCCACCTGACCGTGGAGAAGACCAGTAATCAGTAGAAAGGATTGGGATGGGGAGTGCCCTGGTGGAGATCTGTGGTGCATCACGGAGGCCCAACAGCATGCATCTCCGCTTAAACAGTCCTTCAGCTATGATGTCATCTTGCAGGACAGGCCAGGGACCTGCTGGCCAAGCTAGAGGACCTGGAGAGGAACTCCACCCATACACCCTTACCTCTGATGTGGTTCCACCTGATATCACATAAAACCATAGCATGAGATCAATACGAAGTAATATCGCTTGATGGCTAGTTTGGATAAAATTATACAGAAAACGTTTTTTGTAACATTAGCTATCCGGATAAGTAATTACCCTAGTCTCTATTGTAGGTAAATTCTCCCTCCTGTATAGAGTGAAAGTGATTTAATTTGGGTACAGATGTGATTTATTGCGCATCGATAGCTTCATTTAAATTGGCAGAAAATGACAGGAAACGGTAGCAAGTCACAGCTCACACTTGATGTTCATTGTGTATGCAGCTGAATCAAAAATCAATCTGCTTCTACATCTGCCATCTTGAGGGTTAAGGGACACAGATGGCTCCATCGCTGGCATCCCACCAAAGCCTGGTGTTAATCGGATGCCAAGGCTGAAGAGGGAAAGTTTGAATTCTCCCTTGTTCCTTCGTTAAGATCTCAGGTCTCCCTGCCACCAGATGTGACCGATTGCATGTTGTTGCAATCTGGGTTTAATCACGCATCATTGACAAAATGACACTCCTATGGAAGGGCTGAATAGGAAATTAAAGCATTTTAGATAACGTTCATAATTGACTAAATTGTTTAAGCCCCCAGATCACATGTATAATCTCTGCCTCACATGACCGTGCTAAAACAAAGTGCCTTGTTTGATCATTAATGATTTGGATACTTTAAACACTAATCACATTTCCAGTTAAGTTTGTTTTGGGTCTTTGGTTCAGAGCGATAGGAATATAGAATGTTGATCATGATAGTCCATCTTTGGCTTAAACTCCATTTAAGTGATAATTGGTCTTTCAGCAGGCAGCTCTAGGCGATGATGATGAACTCTGAACTCCAGTCTATGTCCATCCACTTTTCACACTCGGCTGTACTTTTGCTGTAATTAAAGGACTAGTTCCCCATTTCAATTTGAAAGCATGTTGGCGTTACCCATCCCCTTCAGGCTATTGGGCTTTTATAGCCCAAGATCGTCACTGTTGATAATATTAAGTGGAATTTCTCTCTCATCAGTCATAAAGTGGCTCTAAATGCTAACGTGTATGAATATGTACATTTTGTGTATGGAAATGTCCTATTTGACAAAAGAAAGGCTAATCCTCTTTAAAGATCTTGAACTTAAAATCCATCTCATTGGAGCATCTTGCTTGGTCCCCATTTAACTTCCTTCAAAATATAGATATGATGAAAATGATAAGACTACAGCTTGATCTTAAATGATTTCTACTCAGGGTATGAGGAGCACTTTGGTGCTTCATTGCTAGGTGTTATCGCTCTGTTTATGTGCTCCAGTATCATGTGCTTACGAATGAATAGAGCTCAAAGTTGAGCTTCTCAGTCTATAGCAATTATCCAACTCTCTGTGTGAACCAAGTCTTACCAGAGGTGTTCCAGCAGTGTACAGAGTCTCACATATCATTATTTAGAACTGGGTGATCAATATTTGAGAACCATTGGACGAGAGGAATACCATTATGTTGACAATATACTCTGCATAGGGTACACAGTGTAATGTGGCTTGTTGTTTAGCAACTCCCAACACTCGTTTAATCTGCAACTATTTATTTTCCTCTTTCTGTTACCTCTTTAAGGAACTCACATTTTTTTTAATCTTGGGGATTTTGTCAATGAGTTTACAAAAGCAGTGTGTGCTTATACAAAATGTATCAGGTAGAAATTATAGCTTCCCCCATGCGAGGTAAATCAGCAAAGTAATTTTGTTTTTGTTTTATTCTTATCTGGTCATTTAATTGCTGCTATTGTCTCATTAGGAGGAGGCACCCATGAATGATAAGAGAAGTTGAAGTGAAAATGTACGTTTTTTTCCCAGTTTGCTTTGAATGGTTTCAGTTTGAAGACGGGCATGTATATGATCTCTGCCAGTGCTGGTGTTGTAAGCACTGCTAAACAGTACAGACAATATTTGCCAAATGCTGCCTTTGCTGTTTAACAGATAATTCAAAAATGTCTCTGCAAATTATCAAAATTTAATTAGCAATATAAATGCCAGAAGGAGCACATTATGTGCAATTGTCTTGCTATCTTTCCAGAAATTAGTCTTTTAAAATGAATTTGCTGTATCAGTCATCTTTAAAATATTTTTGATCACTGAATTCATAGTTTCCATCCTGTGTTTTCTTTAAGGTATTCATTGACATAGGTGATTGCCTCTTAATTACTAGCACAGCCTCCTCCTATTCACTCCTATTAATTCATGTTTTCTGGCACAGTCCCAAAAGTCAGCCTTGCCCTATATCTTCTAATTACTTCTATAATTGAATTTGCTCACTGTTTCTGGGCTATGTTTTTAAGTGCCTGTTTGTTCCGAGGGTTTATTGTGTCTTTGTGTGACAGCCCTCTGCAGACAGAACATGCATAGCCATCTTTCCTCATTTCTCATACATTTTCCACAGCCTGAGTTCTCTTTCTTTCTTTCTTTCTTTCTTACTTTCTTACTTGCACCTCCAAACCCCAGAAATATATGATGGGTTAGTGAAACAGGAAGGAAATTAATTAGTGAGGGGAAAACAATTACCCTGACTTCTTCTCGTCCAGTCATTAGTACTATAACCCAAATATGTGAACCAATAAATCCTCCATAGTGTTTCTTTGTCACTGAATACAGTTTTATGGAGATGGTCCTTATACACTTCCAGTAGCTGCTCAGGGTTGGTAAATGGAAAAGCTTCATACTATTCCAGAAATGTGCCGTATAGAGTCGTAAATCATATTAATGACCTTGAGCCTATCAGAGGAGACGTGAACCTGATCAGGAGTGGCTATAGGAAATGTGAATGTAACCTTGATATGTTCAGATAGACACTCAGGAGGAGCCTCTGCGGAGCTATGTGTGCTCTGCTCTCTTAGTGCACCAGTGATGAATTAAAAGACATGTTGCATATTGATAGAGACTAACAGAAGGAGCATTGAGGATGCCACAGGGCTGAGGGTCCAGCACAATCCTGTGTGTTGTGTCCCTGTGAGTGGGGCTGAGAGGAATCTCCCTGACCATTCCCTGTCCCTCTTATCTTCCTGGTGCTATCGAGGCCAGCCGACGACAAACCGGCAGTCCCCTGATGGGCCTGGAGGGCTCATTGTCCTCATGTCAGGGGGCATTATCCCACCGTAACGTCCGAAAAATTATTCCCCAGGCCTGACAGTGTGTCTTTGAAAAAAACTTTCCCTCACTCTCATTGATTTATTTTCCCATCCGGCTCCTATCTCGCCTGCCTTTTGTTTCCTTATCATTGCTTCAGGTTATTATGTGCAAAGTATTGACAGGAGCAGGAGGCCGTGGTCGATGGAGAGCTAATGCATCCGTAATCCCGCCTTTGTTAAGGAGGAATGTTTCACTCGGGTCTCCGATGGGGAGAGAGGCGCAAAGCTGTTGATCCCCATTTTATTTGTTGGGAAGCCCATCCATCAATCAAACTGGAGACCATCTGACTGCTGAATGACACAGGGACTCGGCTGAAGACATTTGATAACAGCAGTATTGTCAGAAGGCTCCTCTCACTCTCTTCGATAAGAAATACATTTGACTGGAGCAGATAAGCACATGAGGATTAAAGCCTTTAAGAGAGTGGGGTTACACACATGCCACAAGAGTTGTTTTTTTTCAAGAGCTTTGGTGTAAACGATACTTTTGGCAAACAACACAAAAATACAGATTCAAAGTGTGCTGCTTGTGATAGCGCAGGATATGCTTGGATTATTTAGAAGGTTCCTGATAGTGACAGCAACCCCTATAGGTATGTGGCATTTTGAGGAGACAACCGGGAAGGTGCATAAAAGTAATAGGCTTAGTGCTGTGGCATGTTGTCATGCTCTGTGAGAACCATTGTTATGAATGGCATACGTATAACAGTATGTTATGTGTCATACCAGCTACTGTATAGAGAGAACCTACTTAACATGTGACTCTGATCTGGAGTGGATTGTAATCCAAAGACAAACCAACAACATTATCATCACCACCATCTAGAGTATTCTCTCAACCGGATTGATGCTAGGAGAAGGGTTAAATCTATCATGGATATATAATAATAATAATAATAATATATGCCATTTAGCTGACGCTTTTATCCAAAGCGACTTACAGTCATGTGTGCATACATTCTACGTATGGGTGGTCCCGGGAATCGAACCCACTACCCTGGCGTTACAAGCGCCATGCTCTACCAACTGAGCCACAGAAGGACCAGGATATTATAGTTAATCATCTAGGCATGAGATAGCCAGCAAGCTTCTTAGAATGGCATACCTTATTTAGGACTGGGTACAGTACCTTTGTTAGATGGAGAAATTAGCTTTGTGTATTCACGCTGAAACAGTGTTTCGATGTCAGGCGTTCTCAGGTTGGCTATACTAAGGCCATATAAATCATTTTAGTATAATTCCATAGGGTTCGACAACTATGATTATTATACAAATGATGAAGTCATTAAAATAACAGAATAACAATATTTCCTCTAATGGAATATAAAAACATACATTTGAAGAGAATACTTGAGTATGATCATATCAAACATACAGTTTATTAAACATAATCGAGTCGAGGAGCGAGAAGAAGAAGTTGTACATACATTTATATTCTGTTCAGAAAAGGGTTAGTCCAACATTTGCCCAACTCTACATTTTCCATTTTCCAAAGTAAAAGGACAAAGGACAAACCTGAAAATGGATTTCAGTAGAAAATCCAAAGAAATCCTGAAATTACCAGAGGGCAAAAAAAAATGAGGTTATTGTGACCCGTGCATTAACACACTGTATGATTAAGATAGTTTTTGTGTTCATAATGACTAGAGGCTAAGGAGTCAGAAGAGGGGGGAAAATCAATGTAAGAGTGCTGGAGATTAGCCTGACAAATTACATGCGCCTGGCTACTCCATTGTACAGTATGGCCTCTATATTCTAAAGAAGACGCCACAAGATCGAGCTGCCAAAAGGCGTATGGACTCCAAGATCATTTTTATTGATTTTGCACAAACGTCAATGGGGGTAATTGTAGGTAGTCCAGCGACCCTGCATGTTGGATGTATGTCATGTCCTGACAGAGACAGACAGACAGCTGTCATTGTTCCTCTGTCCGGGCCATTCACACTCCCAGACACACTCGCTTAGAAACAGACCTCTTTTTTTTCATTTACATTTTAACAGAGATGGATCTTGTGTCTTGGTCTACTAGGCAGTTCATTACTGCTAAAAGTATGACAGATACTTTGACATTGTTCAAAATCAGCACCTGAAAATTTGAAGTGGTCGCTATAATCTGTAATGTGCACATATTGAAGTGAAAAGTTCTTATCAAAAAGACTCAGAAAACATTTAATAGTGGACAATTTCAGCAATAAGAATTGAATGTCCAAAATGATATACACGAGGAATTGACCATAAAGTGTAGCTAACTCTTGTTACATGCTATTAGTTACTAATTGATTATTAATGTGATGTAATAAAAACAAGGATTTAAGTAGATTACTTACAAGAACAGATCCAAGCTATACAGGAGCAGTATGTTTATGTTTTCCGCCAACCTCAAGCTTTACTCTTGATTGATATTCATCTAACAAATCTGCTTGTTGCGTCATAATGAAATGTGTGCGTGTAACGTGATAAGGGTTGGCAGCGTGGGATCATTTGATTCTATTAGCCTGCATCTGATGTACCACCGAGTTACATGGCAACGTTAAGCATAGCAGATGTTAACAGTGGGAGGTAAAGTGCTGACAGCTATAAGTGCTCTCTGGCAGTAGCACGTACACACACACACACACGCACACAGACAGGCAGACAGACACACACAGGAGGGCAGATGTTGCATGCACTTGGCACAAGTTTCTCCCCTTCCTTTCTTTATGGCATTTAAAGTATCAGTACAGCACATTGGGATCTTTCCCATGGAGTTCCTGCCATTTCAAATGGTGAGAATGAATGGCATAGGCCTCCATAAGTCAAGGGCTCTCTTTGCTTTTCACAGACAGGCAAACGCCAAAGACTTATCTTCCCGTTGGCCACAGGCCTTTAAGAGCTAGTTGTGAAATTCTACAACTAGTGTTTGAAGAAGGGGTAAGAAAGCTAAGGAACTGAGAAATGTGTGTCAAGTCACGGCTTGTCTGATGGTAGAGGCTACTGTGTCTCAGGTCTTTCTGGTGTTCTCACATTAGCTCCAAGGTGTGATGTCTCTCTCTCTCTCTCTCTCTCTGGCTCTGGCTGTAGGCTACTACTGGACTCATATAGGACTGGAAAGGCAGGCTGGGCACTCATTCAACTCACTTCACATATGTTTGTCTCTATTTTCTTTGAATATGATTTCAAACTTAGTAAGATTTGTATTTCTCCTGGAATAGTGAAAGTACATGTGTGTGTGTGTGTGTGTGTGTGTGTGTGTGTGTGTGTGTGTGTGTGTGTGTGTGTTCTCTTTTAGAAAGTCAGGTGTGTCACCCAATTCAGTCAGTATCAACTGGATGCTTTTGTTATGCTTCTGTGTCTATAATAGCCTATGTGACTGTAAGAAAAACTGTGAAAACTGTACAGTTGAAGTCAGAAGTTTACATACACCTTAGCCAAACACATTTAAACACAGTTTTTCACAATTCCTGACATTTAATCCTAGTAAATATTCCCTGTCTTAGGTCAGTTAGGGTCACCACTTTATTTTAAGAATGTGAATTGTCAGAATAATAGGAGAGAGAATTATTTCAGCTTTTATTTCTTTCATCACATTCACAGTGGGTCAGAAGTTTACATACACTTGATTAGTATTTGGTAGCATTGCCTTTAAATTGTTTAACTTGGGTCAAAATTCTTGGGTAGCCTTCCACAAGCTTCCAACAATAAGTTGGGTGAATTTTGGCCCATTCCTCCTGACAGAGCTTGTATAACTGTCAGAATTGTAGGCCTCCTTGCTCGCACATGCTTTTTCAGCTCTGCCCACACATTTTCTATAGGATTGAGGTCAGGGCTTTGTGATGGCCACTCAAATACCTTGACTTTTTTGTCCTTAAGCCACAACTTTGGAAGTATGCTTGTGTAACAGTATAACTTTAGACCGTCCCCTCGCCCATACCCGGGCGCGAACCAGGGACCCTCTGCACACATCAAGGGGAACTACTACTTCAAGGTCTCAGAGCAAGTGATGTCACCGATTGAAACGCTATTTAGCGCGTACCACCGCTAACTAGCTAGCAGTTTCACATCCGTTACACTTGGTGTCATTGTCCATTTGGAAGACCCATTTGTGACCAAGCTTTAACTTCCTGACTGATGTCTTGAGATGTTGCTTCAATATATCCACATAATTTTCCTTCCTCTTGATCCCATCTATTTTGTGAAGTGCACCAGTCCCTCCTGCAGCAACGCCTCCCCACAACATGATGCTGCCACCCCCGTGCTTCACGGTTGGGATAGTGTTCTTCAGCTTGCAAGCCTCCCCTTTTTTCCTCCAAACATAATTGTCATTATGGCCAAACAGTTCTATTTTTGTTTCATCAGACCAGAGGACATTTCTCCAAAAAGTACAAACTTTGTCCACATGTGAAGTTGCAAACCGTACGTACGTTCATCTCTAGGAGACAGAACGCGTCTCCTTCCTGAGTGGTATGATGGCTGCGAGGTCCCATGGGGTTTATACTTGTGTACTATTGTTTGTACAGATAAACGTGGTACCTTCAGGCATTTGTAAATTGCTCCCAAGGATGAACCAGACTTGTGGAGGTCTACAAAAAAAAATCTGGGGTCTTGGCTGATTTCTTTTGATTTTCCCATGATGTCAAGCAAAGAGGCACTGTGTTTGAAGGTAGGCCTTGAGATACATCCATCTCCAATTGACTCAAATGATGTCAATTAGCCTATCAGAAGCTTCTAAAGCCATGACATAATTTTCTGGAATTTTCCAAGCTGTTTAAAGGCACAGTCAACTTAGTGTATGTAAACTTCTGACCCACTTGAATTGTGATACAGTGAATTATAAGTGAAATAATCTGTGAACAATTGTTGGAAAAATGACATGTCATGCACAAAGTAGATGTCCTAACCGACTTGCCAAAACTATAGTTTGTTAACAAGAAATGTGTGGAGTGGTTGAAAAACAAGTTTTAATGACTCCAACCTAAGTGTATGTAAACTTCCGACTTCAACTGTATGTCTTTCATTATTTATAACCTGAAATAAAAGTGTGTGCCCGAAGAAGTAACATTGTTCATGTCAGTAGATATATTTGGCAGAAGTGGACATTTAAAAAAATGACAGTTGAAAGGACATTTGAGGGGCTGTCAAATTGAACGTTTTATTTCTCTGAACATTTTTATTTCATAATTGAATTAAAGAATTTGCAGTAGATAAATAATAGTGAGCATTGATATTTTTCCACAGATGGATACACAATGCCACTCAAGCTTCTCTCTTTGTCCAGCCACTTACCCAAACACATGATTTTGTTTGTGTGTGTGCGGTAGCAAGGGAATGGTCTTCATTTTTACCAGATTCTCCCAGCTTTCACAAACTCCACCTCAAGATAGCCATTTAGACTAAAGCCCTGGACGGCCATCAAAACAAAGCTCTATCAAAGGCAGCTCAGCCCTGTCAGATGGTTGTCCAGCCTTGTGTGTCTGGAGCATACTTGTATCTGCATGCTCCTGGCCTAAAAGCAGCAGAGAGGCCAATCCTATCCCGGCCTGCGCTTAATGCTCCATGCCTGGCGCCAGCTAGGCCTGCCGACCAGGGTGAAGGGAGCCCTGTCTGTGCCACCTAGGCTGCCTAGTGCTTTCCCACGCCCTGGCATCCTCCCTTGCCCCATCTCCCCAGGCTGTCTGGAGCTCTTCCCAAACGGATGGAGGATACGGTCAACAGCTTAGATGGATGCCACATTAGGTCCTGCTGGCCTGTGGAAATCCTACTGGAAAACTGTGCTGTTTTCATGGATGTGCTACGGATGTTGTGTTACATGGTTTATACAGTGGGCATCCAAAGTATTCACCCCCCTTGGATTTTTTTCATATTTTGTTGCATTACAAAGTGGGATTGAAATAGATTTATTTGTAAAAAGAAATTGTCAATGATCTACAAAAAAATACTCCATATTTTCTAAGTGCAAAGACAATTCTACAAATGTTAACAAATTAATACTGACTAAATAACTAAAATATAGTCAGTCATTGTATAAGTATTCACCCCCTTTGTTTAGGTGACATTATATTTGAATGACTACCTCTTCTTCTGCCCCCCCACACATAAATCTTCTGTAAGATCCCTCAGTCTATTGAATTTCAAGCACAGATTCAACTACAAAGACCTGGGAGCTTTTCAAAAGCCTGTGATTGGTAGATGAGTAACAATAACAAATCAGACATTGAATATCTCTTTAAGCATGATCAGGTTAATAATTATGCTTTGGATTATGTGTTATAATTATGCTGTGGATGAAGATGGCGCTGCAATAGATAGCTGCCGTTTTACGGGCTCCTGACCAATTCTGTTATTTTCTGTGATTTTGTTTTACATAATATTTCCGCAATTATTTCCTAAGACCAAAAACAGCTTATGGACATCAGAACAGCGATCACTCACCTCGGTTTGGATGAAGATTTGTCACTCAACGAGTCGGTAGCTGTGGACATACTACTTGTTCCTGACCAGGCCCTAATCCCCTGGTCTCAAAAGAGGAAGAGACGGCACAAGGGAGGCAAACGAACAGGCTCCTTGACGCGATTACGTCGGCGAGTAAAAGACAATGATAATATAATTTACATCTAGCTGCTTTTTCTATGAGGTGTGTGTCTCTTTGTTAACAACACCTGGTGCACGGTCGCTAATGTTAAGGAAGTCTCAAGGTTTTGCTCACCTGAGTTAGAATACCTCATGATAAACTGTAGACCATAGACCATTAGCTAAATAGTTTTCAGATAAAAAAAAATGTGGAGCTGTCATTCATCCGATAACACCGAGGAGTTTAACACAGTCACCAGCTTCCTTAATAAGTGCATCGGTAGAGGTATATCAAGCCTTTTTTTAAATATATACTCAAAGCTCCCTTAATAGCTTTTTTAACTACTCCTATAGAAATTATCGTCTGTCAGGGACTCAGCAGGAAGGTCTGATTTCACTATTATTAAAACAATACCCAGATGACAAATATAAAAGGTCCAGTCCATTAAAAAAAACTGGAGGCATCTTACACTTCAATGTTCAGATGCAAAAATACTAGAGAAATACAGAGCACTCGGAATAAAACATGTTTTACCAGGTATTGTTCATTCAGATCAGACAGGTTTTTTTTTACATGGACGATACGTTGGAGCACAACAACTACTAGAAATAATAGAACAACATGAAACACCTAAGAAGCCAGGCCTGGTATTCATAGCGGATTTTGAAAAGGCTGTCGATAAAGTAAGACTGGATTTTAAATATAAATGCCTAGTCTTTTTCCAATTTCAGTGAGTCTCTTATTCAATGGTTAAAATGAATGTACAACAATCCCAGGTGTAAAATAGTAAAAAAAAGTTTTGAACTGTGGAGGAGTTAAACAAGAGTGTCCACTGTCACCATATCTATTCGTTATGGCCATCAAAATGCCAGCTGTTAAAAATCAGATCAAATAACATTAGAGGATTGAAATCGAAGGCTTAAAAAAGAAAAGGTGTCCATGTATGCTGATGACTCATGTTATGTTTTATAATAAATCTGCAAGCTGGATCCCTGCAGCGTCTCATTGAAGATCTAGATAGGTTTTAGTCAAGAGAGGCTAGAAAAGTTAACCATGATAGGCATCCCATATTACGTATTGGATCTTGAAAAAACACAGCTTTTACATAACCCTGCAGTTTACCTATAACATGGGCTGACGGTGAAGTAGACATACATGGTATTCATATCACAAAAGATATAAATGAGCTCTCCACAATTAATTTCAATTGAAAATGAGTAAAAACAGATAAGATCCTGCAAACATGGAGGTAAATACCAGTCAATTTATGGAAAAATGACACTGATTAACTCCTTAGTCATATCTCAGTTTACTCACTTCAAATCAAATTGTATTTGTCACATGCTTCGAATACAACAGGTACAACCTTACAGTGAAATGCAACATCTCACTTACTTATGGTACTGCCTACTGACGATTTGTTTTTCAAATCATATGAGCAAAAAATATTACGCTTTATCTGGGATGCTAAACCATACAAGATAAAGTGTGCCTATCTATATAATGAATATGAACTGGGTGGGCTGAGATGACTAAATATAAAAGCACTAAACCTCTCTCAACAGTTTTACTTGAATCCAAAATGGTTCTCAAGTAGATTGTTAAGAAAAGCTCATCCCTTTTTAAAAAATGGCCTTTATGCCTTTGTGCAGATTACCATGTCTCATTTTCAATGAATTGAACATGAAACCTTGTTCAAAGTACAGTACCAGTCAAAGGTTTGGACACACCTACTCATTCCAGGGTTTCTTTATTTTACTATTTTCTACTTTTTAAAATAATAGTGAAGACATCAAAACTATGAAATAACACATACGGAATCATGTAGTAACCAAAAACAAGTGTTAAACAAATCAAAATATATTTTAGATTCTTCAAAGAAGCCACCATTTGTCTTGATGACAGCTTTGCATACTCTTGGCATTCTCTTAACCAGCTTTCTTCTTAATGCATTTGAGCCAATCAGTTGTTTTGTGACAAGGTAGGGTTGGTATACAGAAGATAGCCCTATTTGGGAAAAGACCAAGTCCATGTTATGGCAAGAACAGCTCAAATAAACAAAGAGAAATGACAGTCCATCAATACTTTAAGACATGAAGGTCAGTCAATGCGGAACATTTCTAGAACTTTGAACGTTTCTTCAAGTGCAGTCAGAAAAACCATCAAGCGCTACGATGAAACTGGCTCCCATGAGGACCGCCACAGGAAAGGAAGACCCAGAGTTACATCTGCTGCAGAGGATAAGTTAATCAGAGTTACCAAGCTCAGAAATTACAGTCCAAATAAATGCTACAAAGAGTTCAAGTAACAGACACATCTCAACATCAACTGTTCAGAGGAGACTGCGTGAATCAGGCCTTCATGGGTCAAATTGCTCCAAAGAAACCACTACTAAAGGACACCAATAAGAAGAGACTTGCTTGGGCCAAGGAACACGAGCAATGGACATTAGACCGGGGGAAATCTGTCCTTTTGTCTGATGAGTCCAAATTTGAGATTTTGGTTCCAAACACTGTCTTTGTGAGATGCAAAGTAGATGAATGGATGATCTGCGCATGTGTGGTTCCCACCGTGAAGCATGGAGGAGGAGGTGTGATGGTGTGGGTGTTCTTTGCTGGTGACACGAACTGTGATTTATTTCGAATTCAAGGCACACTTAACCAGCATGGCTAACACATCATTCTGCAGCAACACAATATCCCATCTGTTTTGCGCTTAGTGGGCCTATCATTTGTTTTTCAACAGGACATTACCCAACACACCTCCAGGCTGTTTAAGGGTTATTTGACCAAGAAGGAGAGTGATGGAATGCTGCATCAGATTACCTGGCCTCCACAATCACCTGACCTCAACCCATTTGAGATGGTTTTGGGATGAGTTGGACTGCAGAGTGAAGAAAAAGCAGCCAACAAGTGCTCTGCATATGTGGGAAGACCTTCTAAACAGTTGGAAAAGCATTCAATGTGGAACAGGTTGAGAGAATGCCAAGCGTGTTCAACGCTGTCATCAAGGGTGGCTACTTTTAAGAATCTAAAATCTACTGTATATCAAGACTGTGCTTTTCAGCTAACCACCACACTATGGTGTTTGGCCTGATCACCGGCGACAATGACACAGCCTATAGGGAGGAGGTCAGTGACCTGGCAGTGTGGTACTAGGACAACAACCTCTTCCTCACTGTCAGCAAGAAAAAGGGAGCTGATCTTGGACTACAGGAAACTCATATATATATAGCCAAGTTAACATTACTCATTGTGTATTTATTCCTCGTCTTATTATTTTTCTATAATTTTTCTCTTTATGCTTTGTTGGGAAGCATTTCACTGTTAGTCTACCCCTGTTGTTTACGAAGCATTTGACAAATAACATGTAATTAAACCACCCAGACACAACAAAGATATAGTCGTCCTTCTGAAGTGAGATGCCGAACAGGAAGGGAACTGCTCAGGGATGTCACCATGAGCTAAAACTCCATGGCAAGACTTAAATTGCTGTCTAGACATGACCCCCAACACCTTGATGCATAATGGACAAATATTGCACTATCCAGGTGTGCAATGTTCTTAGCGACTAACCCGAGAAGCCTCACAGCTGTATTCACAGCCAAAGGTGTTTCTAACAACATGTACTCACTCAGGGGCATGAAAACGTATGTAATCCAGGTATATTACTGTTTAATGTTGCACATTTCTTGAGAGTATTATTGGAATTTGTTTTCCGCTGACATTAATGTTTTGTGTTGATAGTTGACAAAAAAATTAAAATTACATACATTTTAATCCCACTTTGTAACACCACAAAATGTGTCAATACGTGTCATAATGAACAAACTAATCATTCAAAATAAGCCCATTAATTCTGCCTTGTATTGGTTCATCTGAAGTACCTTCCCATTCCCTTCTATAGTGAGATACAAATGTGTTGATGATTCAATTAAAATATTCAATTTCCTACACATCTTGATTTTCTTCCACCTGTCCCATTAATGTGGATTTTTTTTCTGCTGAAATATGTATGTGATATCTGGGGGGGAAATGAATAGCTTGTTTAAAGATGTGGGATTGTACAGTAGCTTCCACCAGTCCAGTGTCTACTCTCTTCTACTGTACTTTGCTTGGTATCTCTTTCTGTGTGACGATGTGGCCAGCATCTAAAAGGTATCATTCTATGCTGCCTTGGGTGTCTTGGTTTGTCACTAAATTACTCGCCACACATAATTACAGAGGATGAGGTGAACGCCTCATTTCTCTTTGTTATATGCTAAGCAGTCAGCAATCTCAAACAAAAGGGCCCTGGCTCTGGAAACTATAGGATTGGCTGCTGGGATTATAGTCTCATGGATAATGATGTGTGGTCAGCAGAAGCAAAGCTTTATTTTAATTCAAATTGGCCAGTAAACAAACCCATTGGTATGTCTGATGGTAAGAGTAACTGTCTAGTAAGCGCTGTGGTAGAGTATCACCACTTAGCTGGATCTATTATGTATGTTTTACAGTGGAGGTCTTCTGTTATCTGATGGGACCCGCCACCTATTTGCTATTATTGCTACATGGCTGTTTTCCACGTGGGGCATCTCTCTTACTATTTTTACTGGTAGGCAGGTTCAAGCCAGTTCAACTCTATTGTCTATTGATTTACACTGTCTATGTACTCTGTGTCACGTAGCTGTAAGATGGGATATGAAAATGCTAGTAGCATGCATAATTCTGTTGAGATTGTTTGAAATTGCATAGGTATCACATTGGTTTCCATACCTGGGAAAATACAGATGATCAGATAATATGACTGGACAGTGCAAGTCATGACAATGCACACAAGTATCACACATCTTGGCTGAATTAATAGGATTATGTCAGCATTCATACTGCTTATGACTATTACTACAGTCTGTCACAGCATATTATGACAAGTGTTTTGTCACTCAGTCATTACTGTGCTATGCATTAGAACACTCCCAGTGAATACTTACCAGGCTGAGTTATATAAGCATATAGTGTATGTCAGTGGTTTATGGCAGAGGGGTGTGTTAGGTGGGTTTACTTTGTGCGTGGGTGGGTGGGTGGGTGGATGCCCAGTTATATATGAATGCCCAGTTTTACATCTGAAATGTGTTAGCATTCTGTGATGCTCAAAACACTTCTAAGTGAACTCTCTCAGACATAATGCTATTAGACTCTGCCTGGAAAACATTGAGCTGTTGCATTGAATCATTTCTCTATCAATGTAGTTTTAATTCAAATCCTCCAAAGACGTCCATTGTATGACTCATTTGACTTTTATCTTTATTTTATTTCACCTTTATTTAACCAGGTAGGCCAGTGGAGAACAAGTTCTCATTTACAACTGTGACCTGGCCAAGATAAAGCAAAGCAGTTCAACACATACAACAACACAGAGTTACACATGGAATAAACAAACATACAGTCAATAACACAATAGAAAAGTATATATACAGTGTGTGCAAATGAAGTAAGATTAGGGAGGTAAAGGCAATAAATAGGCCATAGTGGCGAAATAATAACAAATGTACCAATTAAACACAAGAGTGATAGATGTGCAGAAGATGAATGTGCCAGTAGAGATATTGGGGTGCGAAGGAACAAAACAAATATTTTAAAAAATCTAACTTTGGAGATAAAAAGTTAATAATGTGATCTGTGGCAAAACATATTACGAACAGTAAATCTGTTCAAATCCTCTTGACAATAATACTCAAAGCCAAGATCATTTTCCTTGACTCTCAATTGAGAGGAAGGAAAGTGGATTAATAGTGAGTTGAGAAAACCATGAAACATTTTCAGATTACTGTTGGCTGCACTGATTTAAAACAAGGTGGAGGCAGCCAAACATTTTGTCACGCAACTCCTCCATAATATTCCTATTACCCGAGAACTGTTTTTGTTGTTGTTATTAGACATCCCCTTCATAATCTGTTCATCTCCCTCCATTTTTTTGGGTGCACCTTGCAAGCTAATTAACGGAAAGAATTTTGATTTAAGTAATTATTGCTCACACCTTTGCAGCAGCACCTCAGAGATCAACAGTGAACCGTGTTCTATGAGAAGACAAAACCCTTGCTGTCACTGGAGTGGATTACTGTCTGTATAGACCTATAGGAAGGTAGAGGAAGCCAGTAATTCCTATAGAAAAGTAGACAAAGTAGAGCCACTGACTAACAACTTTCCCCGCGGAGACCTTTTGTCTTCAGATTCCCATTTTCTCTTCCAGCTCCCTGACAGGACTGATAAAGACCTTGAGTCAGGCCAAAGCCAAAGCTTAGGTGACACGGAGAGTAAATTCAGCCCTAATGATTGGTGATATGCAATATGTTTTCTTTGGCTAAACGTCTGTGCTTTGTAACTCCTAAAGCACTTCATTGATTACCCATAGCTTAATTACAAATGGCATCAGCTACAGATTGAATAAGTTACTTTAAATGGCTATTGAGAAAACTTGTGCTCCCTGAATGCGATATTCAATCATCTCACTTAACTAAAAAAAGAATAATGCTATGTGAAATCCATGGTAACAATACTATTGAGATTTTAAACCCATGTTATATGAAACTTTTAATCTTGATTCAAAATCCGTAACCACAGTTCCTATTATCATAGTCTATTGTAACCTCTCTCTCCAAAAAAGTGTCTCTCAGGTCTGCTTTCTCTCCAGTTTAAGGATTCAGCTTATGAATGATCATTTTGGGGAATTGTTGATAATAAAAATAAAAATATGTATTACTATGATAATATTATTAATAATAATGTTCATCACCAACCTATAGCGAACATTTTGTTCAACCAATGCCAGCTTCTCTTGACATTGCAGTGAAGCCTACCTTCTACAAACGATTTAAAAAAAAAAATCAAATCCCCATTCTATGCCTTTCAATAATAAACCAAGCCCATTACCTCACGGCAGCTTTTGTTTGCCCTATACAAGAGAGAACAAAATTGTTATTCAGGAGAACGCTTTAGATTGGTATTGTGGGTAGAATTCACAAAGAGCAGAGTTATTGTATTAAAAAGAACCATCTGTATCAGAAACAATGGCTTCAAATTATCTCGGAATACCCACTGAAAAAAATATAAAGCTTTCCCTTCTCATTATGTGGGGTGGTTGTAGTGGTGGTGGGGGTGGAGTTGGGGGGTGAACCAGACTTGGTATAACTGACTTTTGTTGTTCTTGATGCATTCTTCTCTTTTTAAATCGGCCCCTTTTCAGATTGTGTGTAGCCATAAACGGCTTTTCTTGTTACAGGGGTAGCGAGCAAAACACCCGCGTTCAGCGAGCAGCTTGAGCGGTGGTACACTGAAGTAAGAGCACTGGCTTTTGGAAAAACCTGCGGACTACCGGGCGAGCAAAGAGAGAGAGACAGCCTACCGCTGTGTCGGTCGAGCAGAGAGCGGGATCTCCGGCGGCTGAAGAGTGGTTCTTGAATCGGCCAGATACTGTTCCATCCTCTTTTCTGCCAATCAAGCAAAGATGAGGACAACACCCAAACTGGCACGTAAGTAGCATTACAGTCGAGAGTGGTCCGGGGACAGTGAAAAGCAGGCTGCGCCTATATGCAGTGCACTGCAGTGTGATAGAGTATCGCGTTATGAGCTTCAGTGGTTCGTAGGTTATTTTCCCATTTGGGTACTCGGACATCATTTAAAACTTGCTCAACACTGGCAAACGTTAGATGTCAAGTAGATGTCTATTATAAATATCCATCATGTACGTGTTTCGTGGTTTGTTTTGTTTTTGTAATGGCTTTGTTTGTTTTGTTGACTACTGTTTGAGATTTGTCCCATTATGTATTTTTTTTAAAACATTTTGTTACACAATTCTCCTCATTCTTCAGCAGAAGTAGCCTAATGTTTGACCTTTAAACACTGTTCTTAATATTTTTTCAAGATGTATTGATTTGTCCTTGATCTGGGCTACTTGAGAGTAGGCTGTCAACCATAAATATTGAAACATCACACTTGTCAAATGATTGTTCCAAAGTAAATGTTTAATATGTATTAATCAATTTCTGAGTTTATACTGATTTATAGTTTGAGGTTAAAGAGCAATATAGCAAATGAGAGAACAGAAATGTTTGTGGGTAGAGTTAAGTTAGTATAACTATATTAGGTTTAAAATTGCACTCTTTAACCATCCACTCTCCCTTTTCCTTGGGTATTTCATAGGCTGCATGTATTGTGTGCTTATAAATTAATATTTTCTTTGGTGCAGGCCTACTGCTCTCCAATCACTAGCACGACACCTAGTGGACAATAATATACAATTTAGAGATTCATCATGGTTATTTTCTGTCATTTTTCTTACCATGAAGTCTCTCTCTCTCTCTCTCTCTCTCTGAGAAAAGGAAGGATCTGTTTAAAAAGTAAATCCATTGATTAAAGAAACATATTACATCCAATTAGTAATAACAGTGCTGGTTATGTTGGATTATATTCAGTAAATATGGATATTTTAGGACTTTAGTGTGATTAAAGATATAATGAGTTAGGCTATAGGCAATAGGGTTATTATGGGATATATATTGAGGCAGGCCTAAGGGTTATTATGGGAGGTATATTGAGTTAGGCTATAGGCCTAAGGGTTATTATGGCAGACATGGTTTTATATCGGGTCAGATGTACATTTTGAAAGGGAGAAAAAAATGATGACATTTTCCAGAAGGGTGGGCTAATTGTTTTTAAAAAACAGATTAACAGATTCCCTCTAAGATATTTTCACACTCATTATGTTCAAGGGTTGATAGGAATGGGCCTGCATTTAATGAGAAACAATGTGTTTTTATTAAAAAGTTAATTTGCTATGAATTACAGTGTTTTTCTTTCTAGTTTGTACATGAATAAAATAGCCTATAAATGTGTTATTATTGATTTTGCTCAGTCGAGCCTTCTTTAAAAATATGTTTGTTTTATGGTGCAAATAGTACTAGGTGGTTTGGTCTATCGAGTGGTCAAACGGTGTTTCCCGCAAATCGGTTAGTTGTCAAATAGTTTGCTAATTGCAAATGCAGGGAAATTCCTGTTAAGGATTCTTAAAGATGTTGCAGACTCCCCGCTGTTGCTTTTCCCATTATCGTAAACAGATTACAAATAGCGGGGGAAACACTCAAACGCAGAAAGAGAAGCGGCTATTTCTGACGGTTGTATCTCCACATCTCACACAATTACTCAAAAGTGAAACCTTTTGAATATGGTGGTAATACACTCTTTACCAGTTTGTATATCATTCAAATAGGTATTGATGTTTTGTTTAATAACATGTACAAAATAGGTATAGGCTATAATTATTATATTAATAGTATAGGCTAGACGTTGTAGATTTAAAACTTTATCTCGCTCAAAACTGTGTCCAAAAAAAATACAATATATTCAGTGTCAAGTTTCTCAATAGATGTAGGTTATATGTAGATGTAGGTTATATGTAGATGTAGGTTATAGGCCTATTTGATGCTTTTCCAACATTTCCAGCATCATTGCCAACTGTTTTACCATAAGCGTGAACGTTTTGAACATAAATTACATTTACATTTACATTTAAGTCATTTAGCAGACGCTCTTATCCAGAGCGACTTACAAATTGGTGCATACACCTTATGACAACCAGTGGAACAGCCACTTGCATCTAAATCTTGTTGGGGGGTGAGAAGGGGGGGGTGAGAAGGATTACTTACCCTTACTTACCCTATCCTAGGTATTCCTTGAAGAGGTGGGGTTTCAGGTGTCTCCGGAAGGTGGTGATTGACTCCGCTGTCCTGGCGTCGTGAGGGAGTTTGTTCCACCATTGGGGGCCAGAGCAGCGAACAGTTTTGACTGGGCTGAGCGGGAACTGTACTTCCTCAGTGGTAGGGAGGCGAGCAGGCCAGAGGTGGATGAACGCAGTGTCCTTGTTTGGGTGTAGGGCCTGATCAGAGCCTGGAGGTACTGAGGTGCCGTTCCCCTCACAGCTCCGTAGGCGAGCACCATGGTCTTGTAGCGGATGCGAGCTTCAACTGGAAGCCAGTGGAGAGAGCGGAGGAGCGGGGTGACGTGAGAGAACTTGGGAAGGTTGAACACCAGACGGGCTGCGGCGTTCTGGATGAGTTGTAGGGGTTTAATGGCACAGGCAGGGAGCCCAGCCAACAGCGAGTTGCAGTAATCAAGACGGGAGATGACAAGTGCCTGGATTAGGACCTGCGCCGCTTCCTGTGTGAGGCAGGGTCGTACTCTGCGGATGTTGTAGAGCATGAACCTACAGGAACGGGACACCGCCTTGATGTTAGTTGAGAACGTCAGGGTGTTGTCCAGGATCACGCCAAGGTTCTTAGCGCTCTGGGAGGAGGACACAATGGAGTTGTCAACCGTGATGGCGAGATCATGGAACGGGCAGTCCTTCCCGGGAGGAAGAGGAGCTCCGTCTTGCTGAGGTTCAGCTTGAGGTGGTGATCCGTCATCCACACTGATATGTCTGCCAGACATGCAGAGATGCGATTCGCCACCTGGTCATCAGAAGGGGAAAGGAGAAGATTAATTGTGTGTCGTCTGCATAGCAATGATAGGAGAGACCATGTGAGGTTATGACAGAGCCAAGTGACTTGGTGTATAGCGAGAATAAGAGAGGGCCTAGAACAGAGCCCTGGGGGACACCAGTGGTGAGAGCGCGTGGTGAGGAGACAGATTCTCGCCACGCCACCTGGTAGGAGCGACCTGTCAGGTAGGACGCAATCCAAGCGTGGGCCGCGCCGGAGATGCCCAACTCGGAGAGGGTGGAGAGGAGGATCTGATGGTTCACAGTATCGAAGGCAGCCGATAGGTCTAGAAGGATGAGAGCAGAGGAGAGAGAGTTAGCTTTAGCAGTGCGGAGCGCCTCCGTGATACAGAGAAGAGCAGTCTCAGTTGAATGACTAGTCTTGAAACCTGACTGATTTGGATCAAGAAGGTCATTCTGAGAGAGATAGCGGTAGAGCTGGCCAAGGACGGCACGCTCAAGAGTTTTGGAGAGAAAAGAGAGAAGGGATACTGGTCTGTAGTTGTTGACATCGGAGGGATCGAGTGTAGGTTTTTTCAGAAGGGGTGCAACTCTCGCTCTCTTGAAGACGGGAGGGACGTAGCCAGCGGTCAGGGATGAGTTGATGAGCGAGGTGAGGTAAGGGAGAAGGTCTCCGGAAATGGTCTGGAGAAGAGAGGAGGGGATAGGGTCAAGCGGGCAGGTTGTTGGGCGGCCGGCCGTCACAAGACGCGAGATTTCATCTGGAGAGAGAGGGGAGAAAGAGGTCAGAGCATAGGGTAGGGCAGTGTGGGCAGAACCAGCAGTGTCGGTTGACTTAGCAAACGAGGATCGGATGTCATCGACCTTCTTTTCAAAATGGTTGACGAAGTCATCTGCAGAGAGGGAGGAGGGAGGGGGGAGGATTCAGGAGGGAGGAGAAGGTGGCAAAGAGCTTCCTAGGGTTAGAGGCAGATGCTTGGAATTTAGAGTGGTAGAAAGTGGCTTTAGCAGCAGAGACAGAGGAGGAAAATGTAGAGAGGAGGGAGTGAAAGGATGCCAGGTCCGCAGGGAGGCGAGTTTTTCCTCCATTTCCGCTCGGCTGCCCGGAGCCCTGTTCTGTGAGCTCGCAATGAGTCGTCGAGCCACGGAGCGGGAGGGGAGGACCGAGCCGGCCTGGAGGATAGGGGACATAGGGAGTCAAAGGATGCAGTAAGGGAGGAGAGGAGGGTTGAGGAGGCAGAATCAGGAGATAGGTTGGAGAAAGTTTGAGCAGAGGGAAGAGAAGATAGGATGGAAGAGGAGAGAGTAGCGGGGGAGAGAGAGCGAAGGTTGGGACGGCGCGATACCATCCGAGTAGGGGCAGTGTGGGAAGTGTTGGATGAGAATTAGCCTTCTAAACCTGTAGTTGGTATACAAGTTATATTATTAGGCTACAGCGCACAACAGAACAAAATAACATAAGCTATAATAGTGTTCCATGACACCTTTTAGGTTTATACGTTCATAAAGGTTATTTGCTATTGTCCCTTTCGCCAGCAGACGGCGCTAATGGCATGTTACAACGGGCTTCGTGTGGCTGATACAACCTTTTGGAACAATTATTATTATTTTTTTTTCACCTTTATTTAACTAGGCAAGTCAGTTGGAACTATCCTATATGTGAATTCATATGCATAAACACGTGCTTTTACTGAACACATATTAGGCGTGTTAGTGTATTTTCGCTGTTCATGCTTCATCAGCTTTTGTAGCTCACAGTAATGTAAATTATCCATCAGATATACCTATAAAACATTGTCCAAGCCTGTTTTACAATGCCAATTGTTGATGTTATAAATGGAAAATCCATGGACAAAAGTGCCTGTTATATTGGCCTATCGCTGAAGGGATGACCCCTCTTGGTCATATTGTTTGTGAAAACTTTTTTTATTATATACTTTTTTGTCTTGTGACGAAGTGAATTTCAACAAAAAAGATATTAACGGAATGTAGTCATGCTTTTGTTCGGGCTGATGTACTGACAACACCCGAAACAAAACGAATTATTTGTGATGGGCATGTCTCTGTTTTCTGTTGGCATTCAACTTCAGTTGAATTGAAGCTCATCCATTTAAACAATGGGGAAACAGCTAAGATTGCCTATCCGCTTTTCAGTGCAAAAACCGAGCTGAACTTGCTGATCGATTCCTTAACTCAAAACACTTATATTAACGTATGGATTGCTACACATCGCCTAATTACTTATAACGAATAACGTCACCCGTATTGCTAATAGCTTACTACAACTAGACTACTACTTTCACAACTATTTCTTCAACTGTCACTATAGGCCTACTGATAAAGAAGTTATTATTATAAGAAAGGGTTAAGTAGGCTAGGATATTTGTATGTGTACGTTTTGATTTATGCTCCATTTGCTTTTGCCCCTGTTTTGTCGTTGAACATTACAAAAAATCACTATATAGCCGAAATAGCTATCTTGATCTAAAGACACATTGAACATTTGATTCAGTGAAGATGAAATATCGAATGAAGTTTGAAATGTTATGCATTATGCTTCCAAATAACGTTTGAACCAGTTTAAAAATGGTAGCCTATAAAAGTTTAAAACGCTGAATTGGTCCGATATGCTGTTTACTTAACAGCATAAATGTATCCTACTGTATACATTCTGCAGCTTGTGTTCCTTCGAATTTCAGTAGGAAACACTTAAAGTTTGCCATCCTAGTGTAATGTTCCCACTTTAAGCACTTGGAATAATACATATATAGCTTCTATTGGTTGATAACCGCAGCTTCTGCCTCAGTGCTCCACCACTGACCGCGAGTAACCCCGCCCCTTTATGATAAATAAAAGACACAATCCTGGCCGAGGGAACAGTCGCTCTGTGATTGGTCAGGTAAAAAGGCATTTATTCCCTGACAGCCCTCATCACATGAATGGTTGTCTATTAACTTGTTCAAAAAGTATCCGGAGTTGTCAAGGCTCTGGCGAAGAGGGAAAAGTAGTTTGTTGTTTCTTTGAGACCAAGAGGGAAGTTTTTGGACACAACAGGACCTACTGGCTGAAGGCAAAAATACGTTTACTATTTCTGCAAAGTTACTGAAAACGACAAGGTAACTCCAGCTACCTTTGTGTTGGACTTTTTTCATTGGTCGGGCAAGTTTAATAAAAATCTGTTTATAATGTATAACATGATGGAAACTGAACTGAAACCAACCGCACCCCAGACAAATTCTGGGGTTACGGGGAATTCAAATGCATCTGGAAACAACCAGAAAAACAGTCCGGACCGAGTCAAGAGACCCATGAATGCCTTCATGGTTTGGTCGAGGGGACAACGAAGAAAGATGGCACAGGAAAACCCCAAAATGCACAATTCGGAAATAAGCAAAAGACTTGGGGCCGAGTGGAAGCTTCTATCCGAGAGCGAAAAGCGACCTTTCATTGACGAAGCGAAGCGTCTCCGGGCTCTCCACATGAAGGAACATCCGGATTACAAATACAGACCCCGGAGGAAAACCAAGACCCTGATGAAGAAGGACAAGTATACTCTGCCAGGTGGACTTCTTGCGCCAGGCGGCAATGCCATGGGCGCTGGAGTGGGTGTAGGGGGAGGCTTGGGCGGTGGGGTTAATCAAAGGATGGACAGTTACGCACATATGAACGGCTGGACCAATGGAGGTTATGGCATGATGCAGGAGCAGCTTGGTTATGGGCAGCACCCTGGTTTAAACGCTCACAACACCGCGCAGATGCAGCAAATGCACCGCTATGACATGAGCGCACTTCAGTACAACTCCATGACAAACTCCCAGACCTACATGAACGGATCACCCACGTATAGCATGTCATACTCACAGCAGAGCACTCCTGGAATGACTCTGGGCTCCATGGGTTCGGTGGTCAAGTCAGAGTCCAGTTGCAGTCCCCCCATAGTCACGTCTTCGTCTCACTCAAGGGGTGCTCCGTGTCAGACTGGAGACCTACGGGACATGATCAGTATGTACTTACCGGGTGCTGAGGTGCCGGAGCAAACTGCCCAAAGCAGACTCCATATGTCCCAACATTACCAGAGCGCACCTGTACCAGGCACGACGATTAATGGCACACTCCCATTATCACATATGTAAATACACTTTAATAAGAGAAACTGGACTACTATGGACTATTTTTGTACAGACATTTTTGGGTGGTAAAAGTTGTACAGAACTCAAGGAAAGAACAACTTTTTTCTAGAAAGTTTTTCAATGGTGTATGAGTTTGGAAAGTAGAAAGTGGGAGAGTCTCAATCAGATGTTTTATCATTGCAATCACCTTTTGTACAGTATTTATATATAAAAAACATAACAATCAGATGTAATTTTTGTAAACTACAAGAGGTTACATTTTTATAAACCGAAATTCTGCAGAAAAGAAAATGGCAGAATTTAAATTGAGTTCAAGATACTCCTAAAACTGCAAACTTTGGAATAGCGGAAGTAGGCCTATAAGCAAAGCAGGTAAATGTTTCTCCTCAAGGTTCATTAGTACTAAACCATTTTAATTTCTTTAAAAAAATAAGAATAAGCAGAAACCTTTCCTTAAAGGTTAAGCATAATTGTTAATTTATATTTTGTCTCCCACTTTTCATCTGTTAGAGGTATGAAGTTTGTGTTCCTTATTTTCTAATGATTTGTACAATTGATGCATATTTACTGTGATATTTTAAGTTTTTATTTCACATTTCATTCCCGTAGTTGTATTTTAAAATGTGGTCTGTACGCAGCAGCCAACACTCCATGTATATATATATTCGAACTAATTTCATCATTATAACAGTTACAATTTCAGCGAAGTTTTTTCAATATGCAGTTTGAAATGAATAAATTTTTGAAATTTGGATACTTGAAATTGTATGAGTTTTGATTTTTTTTATCATTTGATGAATTAGATAAGATTGTCATCCTCGCTCAATTTGTTGTGGATTGTCCATGTTTTGTATTGCATTTATGTTATTCATGTTGCATCAGTATTTATTCATCACATCATATGTCAGAACTTGATAGACCTTAATATTCTGTCATATTTTTTTTTACAATCCAAGGACACACGGGAATATAGCCTAATTAAGTTATTATAACATGCTAAGTCTTAAATCATATCTCATCAGAAATATCAACAAAAACTAAATCAAACCACATCATCTTGTGCGTACATGTGTGTATGCGTCTGTGCATCTGTGTCTAAGAACACGCGTGCATGCCTGTTTCTTTGTCATGTTAAGTCTTCAGATGATTTAGACTCAGTTTAACGACGTTTTCATTTTTTTTTGTGAAATGAGCTATGCCCCTAAGGATTAAGAAGGACAACAGCGTGCGAAAGTTTGTTGCCTCTCAAACCCTATGCTTTGCGTGTATGATTATTCGCTCAAAATGTTGAAGATTCTCTCCAGGTAGTCGTTCATTTTATATTTTTCTTTAATCAATACACACATAATTTGATTTATTTTGTCATTCTAATTGAGAACCGGTTTGGTGCATATCATTTCACAGGACTACTGATTTGAATGAATTAAGTTTAGCTCTCATGTATCAGAAAACAAGTGTGACAACATAGACGCAGAGACAGTCCATGTGAGCTGGATTATGAAGGCATGTTTCTAGTTTGGATAATATGTAGGCATGTTTGTGGTATGGATAATAAAACATTAATAACATTGAGGCTCTTGATATATGAATAAAGATAGACCCTACTGAGCAACAACGAAAATAATAGATGTAATAAATGGGCCTGTTATAAGCCTACTTGTCTTGAAAGCATGCATGCACCACATCATTTTTCATTGTTCTGTTTAATGTCGCTCCATATTAGGCCTAATTGCATTATTTCTTTCATGTAAATTGTTCTACTGGCTAACACTTAATGTAGCCTGTTTAATGATTCAATCAAATGGAAAGTATTTCTGCAAAGAATCAAAAGACCCAAACAGCGCAAATAATTTTCACTCAGGCCTATAGCCTAAATATCTCCATATTCGAATGGGCATTGAATTCACTGTTTATTCAAATTATGATTTATCTTAACCATGGTTCACACAGTTCATGTCGATGGGAATAACTTTAAAACATCTTGCCCGAAATGTTCAAACTGTCGTCTGTCGTTTCTCAAAATTAAACCTGGATGAGATTATGGTCTATCCATTGAATATAACGTTTTAAATCTGTGGGTGTTAAACACATTTTTTTTTTAACTACAGAGGTAGATTAGAATTGTTGCTTGCCAAGGCTGGGAAGCCTCTATGAGACTAGGTCCCGGGGGAGAGGAGCTCACATTAACCGCTAAATTAATATTTGACGAGGGCCCTTTCCAAAGTATTATTCCGAAAATCGTGTCCCTATACCGGACTTTCAAGGGGTCAGGCAGCAGTGGTTAAATTAATTATTTATACAAGCAGTACCTATAATTGGTTGTAATAGCTGAACATGTTTGATAAACTAGGATATTTAAAGGTCGAGAGTGTTAGGCTTTTAATTTAAATTTAATGGCAGCACGAAAGGCCTATGTGATCATATGCTAGCCTATACATATATATCGAGTATGAGCATTTAGCTTTAGTTACATGCATGTTTTTGGAGATTAGGAGAAACGACAGATATACATTTGACCTTTAAAGTATATTGCAAATACGTAAGTGGAAAACATTCATGAAAATAAAAATGGAGCGGACGACTAGGCTATATTCGCAATAGTTGTGATAAGGTAAAGGGAATTTACTATTAACCTAACATTAGGCTCCTGAACCTCTTGAATTTAACACTTTTGTGTTGGACTTTCGTTGAGACTCCCATTTTCTACACATTGAATAAGGGATATCAGGCTTGGACTATTCCCTGGAGGAGCAGTGATCAGTCAAGGAATCCCCTTGTTGGGCCACCACATAGGAGAGAAGGATAAAAGATGAGTGTTTAAATGTATTTTCAATTGCGTGATTTAATCTCAAAGCGCTCAATGGAGCGCCAGATTCAAACGCCGCTGGGTTGTGTTCAACCCTCTAATGTTTTTGAATGCGTGGATATTGTCCCTTTTGTTATAAATTGAACTACCGAGTACACACGTAAAACATTGACAAATAAATGTATCGTTTTGTGTGATTTAGGATAACAGCGCCGTATAAGAAGAGGACCCGATTGTTCCAAAAGGCCTTGATTTTGCTCCGCCGCGGTCCGCGCGGAGGCTGCGGCAGCTGTGGACAGCAACAGGTGGTAAGCACTCTATGTTTTGCTCATAGTAAAACCCCTCAGATAATATCTTTTGATATCTTTGTGAAATGACACGCTCTTCCTGGAACGTAATAATCACAACATATGAGGGCCCAACGTGTATAAACACATCTTCATATATAGTGTCCAGATCTCATTCAAAGTAAGATATGCGTCAAGAGACCTCAATATTTAATCAGATAACCTATATGCCTATCTGCTATTTCTATATTAGTTTTTGTAGTTAAAATGTGTATCGTTTAATAAATTATATACAAACGTCAGAGATGTGTCCCATAGTGTTAACGGTGTTTGCTAATTCGGAATCCTTGGGACGTCCCAACTCTGACCTTACCCGATCGACGTTAAAATGGTAAAGGTAAGGGTTAAGGTTAGGGTTCAGGTAGGATAGCACTAACTAAGTGTTCTCTGAGGTAGTGGAATATGCGCACACATAATAGTCCCCAATAGGCTTCTAATCAAACCCCTAATCAGTTACCAGATTTACTGATCGTATGGAGCAATGACGTCACATGCACTAGATTGGTAAATAGAGCATTTCCTATGCTCCATGTTCCTCATTGTCTAATATTTTGTTGGACACACCATGTGAGAGAGTAGCCTATATCTTCCTATAACTTATTCTTCAGAAACTAAAACATAGAGGAAATCTGGATGAAAGTCATGGTAGGCTACACAATAGGCATAGGCCTATACACATATGCATTATTAGCCTACTCTTATTTCCTTTGGTGGCATAATGGAATTTGAGGAGATTATATTTAATTCATTAGTATTATTGTTGTTGGTGTTGTTTTATTGTTGTTGATGTTTTTATGCACTTATTATTTCGTCTGGAAAATATTAGGCCTAGGGCTATGTCTCGTTATTGGGCCACTAGTCAGTGATAGCATACACAACAGTGTAAAGAAAACGACTTTCCCTAAAGTAACGATTTTTGTTGCTTTATCTGCTGTCGTTTTTGAGTTGGGGGTTGTAGTGGACGGGTATCTGTAGGGGGTGTAGCATTGTGAGATTCGTTGAATTGAAAACTGTCAGAGATATCGTCTATTTTAACAGTGGTTTCAGGGGTGAATGGCAGTCGCTCCCTGATCCAGTGCAGGTGCGGGGAAGCAGGGGGATGGGGGTCCCTGCGCAGCCAAAATGCGCATTCATTTCAATAGACCACACACTGTCGGCCAGCATGCCATCATCTCTGCGCCTCTCACACATTCTCAGTGCAGTCCTTACCGAGCGGAGCTCACACACTTTACAGCTCGCCAGAAGATATACACAAGCATGGGCTGAATGACTCAGGATTGTTATTGTGTTTTCCTGTGTTTATATCACTTATAATTGATAATGAAAGGTTTATAGCAATATCAAAATGTATGCTTTGAGAACAGATCATATCATTTAAAACATTCTTCAAGTTGTTTTCTGTGGACATTTTGATATACTGTGATATTTTTTATTTAACTAGGCAAGTCAGTTAAGAACAAATTCTTATTTACAATTACGGCCTAGCAACAGTGGGTTAACTACGGTGTTCAGGGGGCAGAACGATAGATTTTTACCTTGTCAGCTTGGGGATTCGATTTTGCCACCTTTCGGTTACTAGTCTAACGCTCTAACCACCAGGCTACCTGCCGCCCCACAGTCTGTAATTAATAACAATCAAATGTGTAACCCTTTTCTCAACCAGCACCATGGAACACTTAGTTGTTTTAGATTGTGGACACACCCTTATTTAATGGATGGTAGGTTTTAAATTCTAAAACGGCGACCCTAAACTCATTGCATATTCTGGCGTCTAGGGGATTAGGACGGTAACCACTGTTCAATGGATAAGTAGGCACTAACAATGTCCTAGTAAATACAATATGCCCACTGGCCACACACTGGTTTAATCACACACTGGTTGAATCAACGTTGTTTCCACGTGATTTCAATGAAATTACGTTGAACCACCATGGAATAGAGGTTGAATTGACATCTGTTTGCCCAGTGGAAGACCACTGTACTGAAGTTGCTATGGAGGCCTATTGGCACTTGACTATAATTCTAATCAAACCGCGGGATTTAGCTCTGATAATATACAACAGTTGGTCTCTCACGTTTCATGATGTCAGTGACTCAAGTTGTGTTGTGTTTTATTTATTTTTTTAAATCAAACTAACACGTGAGGTAGACATTGAGAGTATTTGTTGCTGGTTGAATTTAACATAGCTCTGCATATATCAGGTTATTCACCGCATAGTGCATACTCTACCAATGATGGGATACAGTAGGCTAAACAGAAACGGCATCATATTGGAAGATTATACTTTTTATGAAGAAACATGTCACTATGTATCATAGCTAATACAAACACAGATTGGGCCTATTTTAAAAAAGAACAAAACTGCTGAAAGTGGCAGGCCTAGCTCAAATGTAAATATACATATTGTTGTATAACTAATTCGAGTTAATACATTCTTAATGACAGGATAACAGCGTTTTTTTTTTCACGAAAAACAATATAAATCACCATCTCTTTATTATTTAGGCTAATAACGTCAAACGCTTCGTTAGATTGGGTTAGGAACAATGCACATCTAATTGTGGAGATTTCAGAAGGTGCATGGCCACTGCAATTGAACAGCGAAGATATCATTTAGAGCAGAAGACACGACCACTGTCCATATAGACTACACCATTTGTGACTCAAATTCATCTATTATAAGGGGAATGTGTACACTATTAATACTATTTATGCCATTAAATATACCATGAACAATATTTGCGCTTTACTGCCCTCTGCCCCTACCCCTTCAAAGAGACTAAACAAAAACTTTGACTGGTTGCCTACTAGTAAAGTAAAATATGTTTTAATCTTGATGGGCAACATTGTCATTGTGTGATGGGAAATAAGGCTGAGCAGACTTGGAAAACTTTAGTTTCACCTCTGGGACATTCTGTCTGTCAGGCTTCTGGTCTTTACTACCACATGTATAGTAGGCCTACCGCAGTCTGTCAGGCAACAGGTGATAACGGACTGCTACATGATAGGCTGAGTGCGTTCTAATCTGAAAACGGCGCACGTTATTGGTTAGGCTGCTATTGTGCGGAAACAAAGTTTACCCATGCGCAACAATAGTGGCGGGGCAAGTGTTTCTGCTTTTCCACTTCTATTGGTCAGTCCACCCATGCCTAGAACAATATATGCTTTGATGCAGTGGTGCAGCCAGCAGGGGTGTGCAGTACGATGCAGATCAAGCTCGAGCTTTATGGAACACTGGCATAGCCTGGGAAACAAATGAGGCGAGAAGCTCTGCGTGGGGTGGGGAGCAGGATGCTTGTTTCAGGCAGCTTTTAATAGTTGTGCTGCTGTGTCGATGCTAACATAAAACACATCCACTGTGACAAGCTTTTCAAACCTGATAAATAACATTGCGAAATACCATGCATGATTAAAACGTAGGCCTAGAACAAGGTGTAAAAAGTTGTGTTAATGTTTCATTATATACTAGATGCTTTAAAAAAAAGTTGGTTGTAGTAGCTGGATCGAATCCCCGAGCTGACAAGGTAAACAACTGTTGTTCTGCCCCTGAACAAGGCAGTTAACCCATTGTTCCCAGGTAGGACATTATTGTAAATAAGAATTTGTTCTTAACTGACTTGCCTAGTTAAATAAAGGTTTAATAATAGCATAGTTTCATTATAAACATACTCATTTAAAAGTATCACTCTTCCATTTAGCCCCTTTTAGCACAGATTTAGCCTATAGCATGCATCAGTTGGTGACAAATATATGTAACCTGTTAACGTCTATATGCCTACATCTTGGCACCATGGAACGTCAGACGTTCACTAGGCTTTCCAGGCTAAAAACGTAATATGATGGGCCTACAAACTAATGCAATATGAATATAAATAAATACATGTCTTACAAAATCATACAATTAAAACACGTACGTTTTAGATTGGTTTGTTTCCTTAAAGTGTGATTTTTATTCCAAGTCGTTCTAAAATCATACATGTGACATTGTAGGACTATATCTTTGACGTTCGACGTTGTTTTTGCGTAAATCATCAGCAGACGAAACGGGAGCTTCTGCCACTTCCCAGTAGTGGCAATGGCCACGATGACTGTCACTATCCAACCCTCAGTTGACAGCAATGCACTGACTTCCCCAACAGCAGAACTCATTGTTCACTTCATTCCTTCACAATTCCAGTCTTCATATATCCCTATATCCCTATTATCCCTATCCAATTCCAGTCTTCATATATCCCTATATCCCTATTATCCCTATCCAATTCCAGTCTTCATATATCCCTATATCCCTATTATCCCTATCCAATTCCAGTCTTCATATATCCCTATATCCCTATTATCCCTATCCAATTCCAGTCTTCATATATCCCTATATCCCTATTATCCCTATCCAATTCCAGTCTTCATATATCCCTATATCCCTATTATCCCTATCCAATTCCAGTCTTCATATATCCCTATATCCCTATTATCCCTATCCAATTCCAGTCTTCATATATCCCATATTGATCAAGGACCACATTATAAGCATCTGGGTAACACATTTCGAGATTTAAGAAAAATAAATACATTATAATGTAAATATAAAATGTGTATTATCTGTAGATAGTTCAGTCATTCAATGTGAGCATAAGTCGCTCTGGATAAGAGCGTCTGCTAAATGACTTAAATGTAATGTAAATGTAAATCTATAGGGAATACCAGTTTGAACTTTGAAACGGTAGGCCCAATGAAAAGTTTAACCTTATACAACTTTATCAATATGTTTATCCCTGTGGCTGATCGAGAGTGTGAGTGGAAATAAATCTAGGACAGCAGCTCGTTCGCAAGCGGCTGACTTTCTGTATGCTTTAGAGCAAAGTGTTTAGAAAAGTTTGTCTGAGTACTGAAAGGGCACTACAAAGGCCCTTTATAGACATGCGACATGATGCCCGAGTCATTTGAATGGAAGTGGGAGAACTACTCTGCTTGAGCGCCTGGGTTTGTTGACAGAAGAACGTAAAATGATCACATATCTAAAATACAGATGAAAAAGCTCACATATTTTGCCTGTAGGACAATCAAAATGAGAAAATATAGGAATAGCCGAATAAATCTTTAAGAAGCCTATTCAAGAATGTGAGAGACATCAATCAAATAGGTCTGCTCGGACATAAAAAAATAAAGATTGTTGGGCTTCATAATAAATAAACACGCAGAATTCTTCCTCCCAAATGTTTCTCCCAAATGTGTGAAATGCTGAGAGTATGGCACAAACGAACCAACATCCTCTACAAAGTCAAATAATGATAAAAGCAGAGACCGAAACATGTAATGAGTTCACCCTTAATCATTGATCATTAAAAATGGTGGTGTTAAATATACTCAATTACACGCATGACTTCCCTCAAACAGTAAATTATATCCTCCAACTACTTGTCTATTCTATCTCTCCCGCCAGAACTGGAAAGTCGATTATGTTGAATCCATACGTTTCTATGGATTGCATCACCCTAATTAATACTCAAGAGTGGTCCGTGGCTCAGTTTTTGAACGGTCCCTCTCCTGTCGCTCTGACAGAAACAGTTCTCGAATGGAAAAGTGGGTCTCTAGAGACCATCCAATGCGTTTTTCTGTGACTGATAATAACGCATGACTCAGATGCGACAGGGATCTGTCTGCACGGGCTAAACAATTCCCTGGCTGGGGCTGACACTCACTTTTGGGAAATATTATTCATATATTGGTCAAAATGTATTTTTTCGTTTCTAAAATGTGTACTGTTGCGACCACACATGCTTTTTTTAAACTCATAAGACGGTGAATAATAATAAAATAATAACCTATTCATTATTTTGTTATAAATGTTTACACTATCTATATTGGATTTTGAGAGTTGCACCTGTGGCAGCGTTTAATAAATATATGGCAATGAATTACATTGGGTTGGAACTTGGAAGTGTGCTGTTCTGGGCGCTACTCGGTCACTGCATTTGATTATAAATAAGAAGAGTTCACACGCTGATCGAGTGACTAAGGGGAACAAGCGAACCATTTTAATCAGGTGGCTATCTTCCTATCGCTGAGATCAGAGCTCTGTCACTCATGAGCTCGTTATTGTGCCCCCTGCGAAATGACATCTCCCTCAGGAAAGCGAATAGTAGCTGGATGAGATTTCAGTGTCTGTGCGTTATAAGCCCATCTATTAGCATAACGCAATGTAACGAGTTCTGGAGTTGGGAGGGAGGGGAGATCCTGCCTTGTTAATTAGGCCACAGGAAACAAATGTTATTTATTTTTTCAAGACCCTATTTGGGATACCGATTTGCGCAGCGGTCTAGGGCACTGCATCTCAGTGCTAGTGCTAGAGGCGTCACCCTGGTTCGAATCCAGTCTGTATCACAACCCGCCCGGCACACATTTGTCCCAGCGTCGTCCGGGTTTGGCTGGTGTAGGCCGTTATTGTAAATAAGAATTTGTTCTTAACTGACTTGCCTAGTTAAATAAAGGTAAAAAAAATATTTTTAAAAAATGGCATTAAAAAATATAACCTTGCCTCAAAGAGTAGACATAACATAGTTTATGTAAAGTTGTATCCCTCCAGCATACGTATGATATGTTCTGTTTGGTAGAGTTACATAATACAGAAGGTTACTTAAGCCAAAAATGAAAGGAGATTGCATTATACCTTGCATTAAATCTAGCAACCCAAAGGTTGTGTGTTCGAATCACATCATGGACATCATTAACATTTGAGCAACTACTTACTATTTTTTAGCTACTTAGCATGTTAGCTATAACCCTTCCCTTAACTCTACATTTAACCCCCAACCCCAGTGCTTAATTTGTAAATTGGGTGGCGCTTTATAATAAAGCATTGCATGCATATAATCGCCTTTGTGCTTGCAAAGGGCAGTAGAGCAGTAGAGTAGAGGCGCTTTCAAAAGTTATACACATGGACAAACATTTTAAGCCTAGGGTCAAGGGAAAAAAACTGGCCTTTTATAAACGCATTTAATGAAATTCCACACAATTTTATATGTCTGGAGACATTACAATAATATTTGTCAATACCGCACAAATGATTGAAATGACAGGCTACTTTGACACGGACAAACTGAGAATCTGCGAGCAATAAAAAAACACATTTGTCGTAGGCCTAGGTGTCTGGGGACATAGTGTACAAATTATACTCATAATAAACCTTTCCAGTTTCACTGACTCAGCCAATGATGCTCAGCTCACTCACCAGCGATGGCAGATGCGCTCCTGCCAATGCGCTCACTCTTGTTTTTGAAATGTATTTTATTTAACATTTATTTAACTAGGCAAGTCAGTTAAACTTTGTAAAAACAATGCTGTTCCCGCAATAGGACTATTTTGAAGCTGATAGCATATTTGGTAGCCTACAAACAAATTACTATTCTATTTTCAGCTAAATCCATTTGCTTTCCAACATGTGTTTTCCCACAATTGTATTGGAAATATTGTGAAAGGCCCGTTTTGCCTGCATGCTGTTCAATATTTGCCGCACGTTTCCAACAGTAGGCACACAGTCCACAGGTAGGCATTCATACAATGTTTTTTTAACAAGCTATTGATCCACTGTGGCTAAATTATAGGCCTACCGTTGTAGCATTTTTTATTTTCATTTATTTCTGAACGGACAGCAGTAATTCAATAACTTTGAGAAATGTATTTAAAATGTATTACGGGTGCTGTGGAACTTCCAACACCCTTCCTGCCGGTATAAGGAAATACATTATGAAGTGCAACAATGCAAATATTAAAGTTGCAGGGTTATGTCTATCAGAGAAGAGAGAGATCATAGAAAGCGAATCTCATTCTAGTTCCGTGAGAGATACAGGCGCACTTCCCTCTCTCACCACAGCAATGCGTTGGTCTTAACAGACTACAATGCTGCCAAACCATATAACCGGGCCGCCCGAACACGACCAATTCTTAGAACATCAGGCACGTTTTCACATTACGTGTTTTAGGGGGCCGGATAATTACAGAAGAGGAAACTTGATTGGTTGAACTTAACTCTGATTTTATTATAATTTTTACATTGCAAACAGTGAACATAGTTTCTCATGCCAAGAGGAGGTACTGGATCCTGACAAATGGGTTCCGGGAAAGGTACAGAAGAAACGTAGAGGAGACGGATTCTGTTCTGCAGGATCCAGCTCAAATGAAGTACTACCTAACCTTAACCCCTAATCCAGTGTCTCCCAAACTCGTCTTCGGGACCCCAAGGGGTGCACGTTTTGTTTTTTGGCCCTCACACTACACAGCTGATTGAAAGCTTGACGATTAGTTGATTATCTGAATCAGCTGTGTAGTGAGAGGGCAAAAAACAAAAACGTGCACCCTTTGGGGTCCCGAGGACCGAGTTTGGGAAACCCTGCCCTCAACCCCTAATGTAGGCCACACATATTTAAAATGGTAAGATTTCATATGAAATGGATGATGGACAGCCACAAATTAATACGTACCAGACGAAACATAACGCTCCATATTCATTGGAGGGAGACACATTTACCTTTACTATGTTAAGTCGACTCTTGGGGCAAGGTTGTCAATGTCCATAGTTGCAGGCCTAGAAGTAAACAGTAATGCCCTCTATTTCCATGGCTCATTGCTCAACTCATGAAACGTAATGGCCATATGAAGCAAGGCCACAAAGATGACATGGTGTCAGACCAAGTTATGACTACAAGAGGAGATGAAGATCCAGGACAGCTGGACCACTCTTATTGATTTTGTGACAGCTTGTGTCATTTAACGTTTTGCCCGATGATACGCGGGACATTAACCCATGAGCACCTTCTACTCTGCGTGCATCCAATCACAATCACAACATCACTCCATCACACAGTCGCCCCGGGTGAGTGCACTCAAGGCTTGTAGCTCAGATGTTAATATAATCGATCCTTGAGGTAATGAAGTGTACATTAAAGTATCTAGTTAGAACGACGTTTTCGCAGTCTACTTAGCTTTATTTGGTCGTGCATTGCGCTGAAAAATGCGTTAGCGCTCGCCAAGTGACCATTCATGTAAAACGCAAAACATGCCTGTCCACAAGGACAGTCTGAGAAAGGGAAAATGAGTTAAAGAAAACGATCAATTGATCAAATCATTATTGACAGGGAATGGACAAGAAAACATTTGAAAATTGCAGTTATTGATTCATCGTGTTAGCTTTCACTGACACAGATAGGAGACTCATTTTACTCAATGCTCTAGATGTCAGGACTTCTGATTGTCTTGAACTTTAGGCCAGTGTAAGAAGCAGCTCAAAGGATGACCCTTAGGCGATTATGTAGCCTTCCATGGGATACATTGAATGAATGAATTGAAAAGTTGAAAACCGAATTGATCCCAACCCTCTTTGTCACATAAGTGTATGAAGTCAAGTGACTGTTGTGAAATTGTGGTTTAATAAGAGAATGATGTCGATGTTCTTTCAGATGAGTGTGATTATACAAATCAGTCTTTGTAAATTCCTCTTTTGATAGTCCAGTTTGTTGAAGCAGTATGAGCGAAAGTTTGCTCTGAATCTTGGACAGGGGCAATCACTAAACACAAAGATTAGGGGGACTCAGATAGTTTTATTCAGCCTAATTTTATTCACATTTATAGACAATACAAAATGGAAAGACAGCAATGATATTCAATAACAGTGATGCAGACATGGGGAGGAGGGCAGAGTGGCATTTGACCACATTAACACCACATGAAATGGCACAAAAACATAGCTTAATCCCCCAAAACAACAACAAAAACAACCACAGCCATAGTTACATAAACAAATGCTAATTTTGTAAATAATAAACTATCAATATAATGATCTATTACATTACACAGTTGAAGAAATCCTACCTAAATGCTCAATAAATCACAATTGGTACCCTGTAAAAAAGGACATTCAGAGAAAATAAGGAAATGCAACTTTTTTTGCCCAGTAGATTATGGAGAGAAGATCTGGACCCACTTGTTTCAGTAACCCAAGTAGGATAAAGCTTGGAGTGCCTCGTCACCGTGGAAACTGCCAGAACAATTCAGTTGAAGTTAGAGGAGGTCAGCTTGCAGGGTCATCAGCTCCAGCCTGCCTGTGCAAACTTCTGTTGGGCTGGGGACTTTTTAGTGGGTGTGTTAGCCTGGGCCTAGCCCTGGGTGGTAAGCAATTCTAAGTCTGATATAAATTTTTTGAGTCAGTTCGCAGCCTAGGCTCTCCAGGTGGCCTGTGAAATCGATTTTAACCCTGTGACCCTGTCTAGCAGAGGCATGGTTGACAACCTGAGTAAGAATTTAGTTGGCACTGACAGATCTCCACAGATTTCAGTACGGGGTGGGAGGGGAGGGGCAGGGCAGGGGAGGTTATGGGTGTGCTAGAAGTGCTCATTAAAAGTTTTCAGCAGTTAGGAGAGAGTTGGTGTGTGTGTGTCGCACAGAGCTGCTGTTCTATTTAATCAGCTCAGGGTTGTGTCAGTTTGTTGCGTTACTTGTCACTGGAGTTCACTGATCTATACAGAAGATTGACAGTCTTTTCTTGAGATGTTTGATTGAGAGCCATATGCCAAAAGATTGTTGTAAAGTTATCAGGGTGTTCATGCAGTTCTGAAAGTCCCCATTTGCCCTCTTCACTTGAACAAGAAAAAAAATAATAAACCCCACAAATAAATTATATATATATATATGTACAGTACCAGTCAAAAGTTTGGACACACCTACTCATTCAAGTGTTTTTCTTTATTTTTTTTACTATTTTCTTCCTTGTAGAGTAATAGTGAAGAAATCAAGACTATGAAACAGCACAAATGGAATCATGTAGTAACCAAAAAAGTGTTAAACAAATCAAAATCTATTTTATATTTGAGATTCTTCAAAGTAGCCACTCTTTGCCTTGATGACAGCTTTGGACACTCTTGGCATTCTCTCAGCCAGCTTCAACTGGAATTATTTTTAACAGTATTGTAGGAGTTCCCACATATGATGAGCACTTATTGGCTGCTTTTCCTTCACTCTGCAGTCCAACTCATCCCAAACTATCTCAATTAGGTTGATGTCGGGTGATTGTGGAGGCCAGGTCATCTGATGCAGCATTCCATTCCTCTCCTTCTTGGTCAAATAGCCCTTACACGACCTGAAGGTGTGATGGGTCATTGTCCTGTTGAAAAACAAAAGATAGTCCCACTAAATGCAAACCAGACGGGATGGCGTATCACTGCAGAATGCTGTTGTAGCCATGCTGGTTAAGTGTGCCTTGAATTCTAAATAAATCCCTGACATTGTCACCAGCAAAGCACCCCCACACCATCACACCTCTTCTATGCTTCACTGTGGGAACCACACATGCGGAGATCATCCATTCACCTACTCTGCTTTTCACAAAGTCACGGCGGTTGAAATCAAAAATCTCAAATTTGGACTCATCAGACCAAACAACAGATTTCTACCGGTCTAATGTCCATGGCTCGTGTTTCTTGGCACGAGCAATTCTCTTCTTCTTATTGGTGTCCATTAGTAGTGGTTTCTTTGTTGCAATTCAATCATGAAGGCCTGATTCACGTAGTCTCATCTGAACAGTTGATGTTGAGATGTCTGTTACTTGAACTCTGTGAAGAATTTGTTTGGGCTCCAATTTCTGAGGCTGGTAACTCTTTCTTTCCTGTGGCGGTCCTCAAGAGAGCCAGTTTCATCATATCGCTTGATGGTTTTTGTGACAGCACTTAAAGAAACTTTCAAAGTTCTTGAAATTTCCAGCATTGACTGACTTATGTCTTAAAGTAGTGATGGACTGTCGTTTCTCTTTGCTTATTTCAGCTGGTCTTGCTATAATATGGACTTGGTCTTTTACCAAAGAGGGGTTGGATTAAATGCAGAAGACACATTTCAGTTGAAGGCATTCAGTTGTACAACTGACTAGGTATCCCCCTTTCCCTTGACTAGGTATCCCCCTTTTTTCACCTTTATTTAACCAGGTAGGCCAGTTGAGAACAAGTTCTCATTTACAACTGCTACCTGGCCAAGATAAAGCAAAGCAGTTCGACAAAAAGAACAACACAGAGTTACACATAAACAAACGTACATTCAATAACACAATAGCACAATAACACAACAATTATGTATACCCCCTACCTTGTCACAACACAACTGATTGTCTCAAACGCATTAAGAAGGAAAGAAATTCCACAAATTAACTTTTAACAAGGCACACCTGTTAATTGAAATGCATTCCAGGTGACTACCTCATGAAGCTGGTTGAGAGAATGCCAAGCGTGTGCCAAATCAAATCAAATGCATTTATATAGCCCTTCTTACATCAGCTGATATATCAACGTGCTGTACAGAAACCCAGCCTAAAACCACAAACAGCAAGCAATGCATGTGTAGAAGCACGGTGGCTAGGAAAAACTCCCTAGAAAGGCAACAACCTAGATAGAAACCTAGAGAGGAACCAGGCTATGAGGGGTGGCCACTCCTCTTCTGGCTGTGCCGGGTGGAGATTATAACAGAACATGGCCAAGATGTTCAAATGTTCATTAATGACCAGCATGGTCAAATAATAGTAATCACAGTGAACAGGTCAGGGTTCCATAGTCGCAGGCAGAACAGTTGAAACTGGAGCAGCAGCACAGCCAGGTGGACTGGGGACAACAAGGAGTCATCATGCCAGGTAGTCCTGAGGCATGGTCCCAGGGCTCAGGTCCTCTGAGAGAGAGAAAGAAAGAAAGAAAGAAAGAAAGAAAGAAAGAAAGAAAGAAAAAGAGAATTAGAGAGAGCATACTTATATTCACACAGGACATCAGATAACACAGGAGAAATACTCCAGATATAACAGACTAACCCTAGTCCCCCGACACATAAACTACTGCAGCATAAATACTGGAGGCTGAGACAGGAGAGGTCAGGAGACACTGTGGCCCCATCCGATGATACCCCCAGACAAGGCCAAACTAGCCTACCTGGTTAAATAAAGGTGAAATAAAGGTGAAATAAAATAAAAAATAAAAAAAAAACAGGCAGGATTTAACCCCACCCACTTTGCCAAAGCACAGCCCCCACACCACTAGAGGGATATCTTCAACCACCAACTTACCATCCTGAGACAAGGCTGAGTATAGCCCACAAAGATCTCCGCCAAGGCACAACCCAAGGGGGGGGGCGCCAACCCAGACAGGAAGACCACGTCAGTGACTCAACCCACTCAAGCGACGCACCACTCCTAGGAACAGCATGGAAGAGCACCAGTAAGCCAGTGACTCAGCCCCTGTAATAGTTTTAGAGGCAGAGAATCCCAGAGGAGAGAGGGGAACCGGCCAGGCAGAGACAGCAAGGGCGGTTCGTTGCTCCATTACCTTTCCGTTCACCTTCACACTCCTGGGCCAGACTACACTCAATCATAGGACCTACTGAAGAGATGAGTCTTCAGTAAAGATTTAAAGGTTGAGACCGAGTCTGCGTCTCTCACATGGGTAGACAGACCATTCCATAAAAATGGAGCTCAATAGGAGAAAGCCCTGCCTCCAGCTGTTTGCTTAGAAATGCTAGTGACAATTAGAAGGCCTGCGTCTTGTGACTGTAGCGTACGTGTAGGTATGTACGGCAGTACCAAATCGGAAAGATAGGTAGGAGCAAGCCCATGTAATGTTTTGTAGGTTATCAGTAAAACCTTGAAATCAGCCCTTGCCTTAACAGGAAGCCAGTGTAGGGAGGTTTGCACTGGAGTAATATGATCACATTTTGTGGTTCGAGTCAGGATTCTAGCAGCCGTATTTAGCACTAACTGAAGTTTATTTAGTGCTTTATCCGGGTAGCCGGAAAATAGAGCATTGCAGTAGTCTAATCTAGAAGTGACAAACGCATGGATTAATTTTTCAGCATCATTTTTGGTCAGAAAATTTCAGATTTTTGCAATGTTACGTAAATGGATAAAAGCTGTCCTTGAAACAGTCTTGATATGTTCGTCAAACGAGAGATCAGGGTCCAGAGCAAAGCTGTCATCAAGACAAAGGGTACTTTAAAGAATCTCAAATATAAAATATATTTTGATTTGTTTAACACTTTTTTGCTTACTACATGATTCCATGTGTTGTTTCATAGTTTTGATATCTTTACTATTATTCTACAAAATAGAAAATAGTAAAAATAAAGAAAAACCCTTGAATGCGTAGGTGTGTCCAAACTTTTGACAGGTGCTGTATATTGTTGTCATATTGAGTTGTGTATTAAATCAATGACATTAATAAATATATCTATATTTGGTGATGAACTTAACTGATTGAGTGTACATAAGTTAGTAAAATACCAATATCTAACCTTCGCAATACGAATGTTTTTAGAATGGTCATGTATGCTTCCGACTTTGAAACCATTGATTTTCCATGACATAGTTTTGTTTGGTTACATGTCTTCCCATGTGGATTGAGGATATGGATGCCTCCCTCAGAGGGTAGTGGTGCTCATTGCCCTGCAAATAAGTGTCAACTTGTTCAGTGATTTTGAAATTGTCATGGCGAGTCCCACAGGAGCATGTGTGAATAAAGGGCAGCTCTTCACAGCCTATTTCTGCTGTCTCATTGGTCCTGGATATGCCCCATGGCCTCCCAAATGATGCCATTTGTCACATGTTTAACAGATTGATACTCCCTAGACTCGAGTGTGTGTGTGTGTGTGTGTGTGTGTGTGTGTGTGTGTGTGTGTGTGTGTGTGTGTGTGTGTGTGTGTGTGTGTGGGGGGGGGGATAGAGAGATAGGCTTTGAGGGATGACACTAGTCTAAGTGCCTGAGGATGCTATTGTGATTGATTGTTTGAGTGGGACCTTCATGATGCTTCTGAGAGCTGGTATCATCCCAACAGTTTTCCTCTTCCAGTAGGGAGGAGAGTGTATCCCTATAACTGGAAAAAACACTCGCTGGTTTATTTGGAAGAGATGACACTCATGGAGTGTTTCACTATTCTTTTCAAACTGAATGGATTCAGCAACAGTATCCTACATCCTACATTTGAACCTCTCTTACTTTAGCCTCTTGTCTAATCAATCACCCACAAAAGAGTCCTGAGTCATGTGTTCCTATGCAAATGTTTCTGTAAACACTGAAGGGTAAGCTGGGGCGGCAGGGTAGCCTAGTGGTTAGAGCGTTGGACTAGTAACCGAAAGGTTGCAAGTTCAAACCCCCGAGCTGACAAGGTACAAATCTGTTGTTCTGCCCCTGAACAGGCAGTTAACCCACTGTTCCCAGGCCGTCATTGAAAATAAGAATTTGTTCTTAACTGACTTGCCTGGTTAAATAAAGGTTAAAAAAAAAAAAAAAAAAAGCTAACCTTACATGATCTGTGTCTTATAGCTCCATCCTGATGGAAAACCTGTCATTCCCCCGTCTCCTCTCACATTCAGATACCAATACCAACATGGCCACATCATTCATGTCTTCTGCAATTACAAAACGGTTTGTCATTAAGATATGTAATGCCTATCATAATCTCAGCCACATTTAGATGCTGTTTGTCGTAATGTTTCAGTATTTGTTTGTTAAAATGTGAGAAATGGTTGGGGAAGGACAGGCGAGGCAGCGTCAGATACTAACAGTGTAAGTGCCAGGTCCACTTGTAGAGGCTTCATGAAAAGTGTTTGTGGCAGCAGTACTATTTTTCTGATTACCTTTTGGATTTATTGGTAACACACAGCTGTGTGCCTGTGTGCCTGTGTGCCTGTGTGAGTATGCACACACGGGCTTGTGTGTGATTTAATGAGGGATTTTTTGGGCAAGTTGGCGTTACTCATCAGTGTCATGGCAGTTTCGTTTCAAAAGTGCTGGTGCTGGAGAAAGAGGGATTTCGGCCCGTCAGCAGTGTGTGATGTCAGCATTGCCGAGACAACAAAAGAGAGCTCCAAATCTGTGGAGTTTGCAGCATTATGGGGCCCAGTCTGGGCCGAACATAGCCCCTCTTTTCACTGGGACAAACATTCTAGCGTACAGCTATCTAGAGCTCTGTCACAGAGTGCAGTGCACACACACACAACAGGATTTCTGCTTTTCAACCCTGTTTATTCATCTTATCCTCCACACTCATTTACTTAGGCTTTATCTATCTAAGGAGAATATCTGGGCGGAATGTTAATGATAAGGAATTTGTTTTTTGATAAAGTTATGGTCAATTAGCTGACACTTCCATAGCATCCAAAGCAACACACAATATCAGTAAAGGCTATGCGTATGTATGCAAAATGTGATATTGTGTGGGTAAATGATATACAAACAGTGATCACGTGGCTCAAACTTTGAAAACATAATACAAATGTTCATTGTTCATGTTCAGAGCTGTGACATCCTGAAAATGAGCCTTTTGATTCGCCCCCTCCTGTGTTCCAACTGTAACAGAATAAATGTATAATCAAAGTAGACACACACCTCTGTTTATTTAATGCTTTGGTTAGGACACTGTAAAGCCACCTGCAGTTCTCCTTGAAAATTAGAATTACATGTTGGCACAAAAACAGCTAGCATGCTGTCTGAACCAGTGGCACTCAAAGAAAACACAATCGCTTTGCATTCTGGGAAATCTACATTTAACTGGGGTCCTATGTGGCTCAGTTGGTAGAGCATGGCGCTTGTAACGCCAGGGTAGTGGGTTTGATTCCCGGGACCACCCATACGTAGAATGTATGCACACATGACTGTAAGTCGCTTTGGATAAAAGCGTCAGCTAAATGGCATATATTACTATTACTATATTTAACTAAGGCTATCAAAATTCAGCATATAGTTTCAATCCTTGTTGGTCTCGAGCTAATAGTACTTTAAACAATTCGGTATATCTCTAAACATGTTTGCAATGGAAAGGAATAGTCAACATTGCAATAAGGATTTTCTTCATCCCTGGCACTATCACTATTACAAAGTTTAACCTTACTTGAACCTGTTTATCTACATTTTTGATAAAGTTCCTCTGAGCGACTCCAAGTTGTGTGAACAGTCTGGGCTTCAGAGACACTGCCAAGCCGAAGAACACAACTGGGTCTGGCTGGCATGAGCCATGGGCAGGCCCTGAAGGCAGGATATTGTAGAAGACAGACAGACCACACGGATCCCCAACAAGTCCTCTTTATGATGGGGAAGAATTATGATGGCGATGCCTCGCATTGGAGCCTTCAGATCAGTCTGTAGTGGGGTTATAGGAGAAAGATGCCTACAGTAACATACAGTCACACAGCGGCCCCCATTCATTACATGCCCATGTGTATTAAAATACTGGAAGAACGTGAGGCAGCTGCAGTATGTAGTCCAACACAAGGCCACTCTTTCTTTTCTGCTCCCTACTGTCTGTCTTGGTACAGGCCTGTCTGTCTCTGGTACCCTCTGTGTGATTATACAAGCTTGCCCCAAAAAAGTTTCTACAGAGATTTGTTTTCGAGGTTTGGGGGGCAACAATAGTTTCCTTTGGACTAGATAAAGAGGGATTTCATGTTCAAATGGCAACCCTAAAGTGATTAGTTTGGGTACAGCACCACTGCCTGAAAAATATAATTACTCAATCTAGATGCTCCCAGATACACAAAGCACGGTGTTCTAAATACATGTGGGTACACATAGTAAGCCAGACTTTGTGTTTTATTTTGCTAGAGAAAAGGTGAGCGGAACCTGCTGACATCCATATGACCGTATGACCAAGACGAGACCTGTCTGTCCAGGAGACAGAGACCACACCAGATATGGTAAGTTTAGGACTGAAGAGAATAGACAGCTCTTGAATGTCGTCCATTGCTACACATTGGTACACCTTATTGCTCACAGTTACTATTACCATTACTCTTCCCCTCTGAAAAACAAAGTGTTCTTGGGCCAGTAACCGAAAGGTTGCTTGTTCGAATACCCAAGCCGACAAGGTGAAAAATCTGTCGATGTGCATTTAAATATATATATATTTTTAATTGAACCTTAATTTAACTAAGCAAGTAGGTTAAGAACAAATTCTTATTTACAATGACTGCCGACCCTTGCCAAACCCGGGCGATGCTGGGTCAATTGTGCACCGCCTTATGGGACTCCCAATCACGGCCGGATGTGATACAGCCTGGGATTGAACCAAGGACTGTAGTGACGCCTCTTGCACTGTGCCTTTAACCGCTGTGCCACTCTGGAGCCTAAGCAAGGGAATTAACCCGAATACTGCTCAGCGGCGTACTACTCTGGCTGACCCTGTAAACAACAGTGTTTGTGACAATAAAACATCCTCCCAAAAATATTCCCATTACCTTTGAGAAGCCTTGCCATGCTTGTTTTTCCTGGTTGGTTGCTTTCTACAACGCCTTGAGTGGGTGGCTGGCCCAACAATCACTATTCCAAATTGTGTGTGGCACAAAGAATATGAACTCAGTCATTGGAAGACTGCCATCGGATGGTCTTTAGAACAGCTGAGTGGAAATGACTCAGAGACTGGAGAAAGACGACTGATCAACTCACACATCTGACCCCAATCCACATCCATTCCATCATTTTAAGATGACTCTACATTATTTCACTTTTTAGTGTCTTCATCCCTGGTGCCCATTCTTTTCTTGTGCACCGGCCTTGGATTTCCCTCAAGAACAAACCAGTACAACACATCATGGAACCTCTGAGTTCCTACACCCACCCTGCTCTCTTTGCATATATAAACAAAAACTTAGTGTACATTCCTGAACCATATTCTGCTGGTGAGGTTTTATAGAGAGACCCTTCCCAGTTCTCAGTTCTTTAATGCCACCAGCTATTGTGCAAGCGTTCCCTCACCCCTACTACTGTCACACACTAGTCTGACGTGTCAAAAGAAAGCCGCATCGGCCCTTGTGGAATGTGGAATGTGGCATGTCCCTGTGAACTATTTCCTGCTTTGTCGTAATAGTTATGTGCGGTGGAAACACAAAGTTTCCTTTTTTTCACAGCTCCTCTGTGGCGCAGTGTCGGGCCTCTGCTGCAGCTAGCCTCTGCTCAGGAACAATGCCATTCTTTGAGTTTAAGGCCCTTAAAAGATGCCTATGTCAAGTCAGCAACCCAATGTTGCTGTGTGTCACCAAGCACGTTAACTGTGAAGCACTTGCCTTCTCCAGTCATTCAGTATGATGGGGCAGCAGGGGCAGAGTGGTTCCAATACTGGGTGATTTACAATAAAGCACAGTGGAATTTCACCCTATCTGAAATGGAAATAATGAATATCTTATTAGGATGGTTATTTCAGAACAAGTCACAATTTTAATATAAATGATTTTAATTTCAAAACCTTGGTCACAAAGAGTAAGACTCCATTTAGACCCAATCTAAAATGAATGAAAGCATTTTAAGGGACAGAGTGGAATCGGGAGGGTAATGGAGATACTCATGGTTATACTGTACTTTCATTGGCAAAACCTTGTCTATGTATGTTAGTTAAGGACACTAGCTGGAGACGTAGAACCCTTGGGAACCTTCAGGTCTTGACATTGTCACGACAGCCGACTAGATTGTTATGAGGGTATGAAGATGGCTTTAGGAAGGCAGTTTCCAGAGCAGGATTTGTTACTTTTGCTAGTTTCCATTGTTAAATATGTAGGTAATACAATTGAATATTTGAGTTTCATATTTGCTTTGCTTAATGGTTGTTGAAATCCAAACAGAGTGAAGTCCCACTGGGATGCTTGGTTTTATTGACCAAACTCAGGAGGGGTTAGTCTAGACTCATTATGCTCACACACATGGCGCTTTGTCCACTTGTCATGTTTAAAGATACATTTTTCTCTGCTCACACATCCCATTGTCTTTAAATTATTAATTCAATAACACATGTACTTTGGATTGTACTATATTATTGAAAAAGGACTGATCCTTCAACTTATTTCTAATACTGTAACCTGCAGTCCTTTTAGGGCGGCGGGTAACCTAGTGGTCAAGAGCGTTGGGATGGTTAAAGGTTGCTGGTTCGAATCCCTGAGCCGACTAGGTGGAAAATATGTTGATGTGCCCTTGAACAAGGCACTTAACCCCAATTGCTCCTGTATGTTGCTCTGGATAAGAGTGTCTGCTAAATTACTAAAATGTAAAAAGACAAATCATAGAGATGAAAACTGTGATGTGTAGGAATGGTCAATGTTGTTGTGCAGGAATGCAATGATCTGGGATCTATGTTGACATCAAAATGAAGTTGTTAGTTGTTCTGTGTACCTTGATACTTAGTATGGGACCACATCTGCCTGTCCCAGGGCAGCCATCGGTCAGAGAGGAGAAGCAGGACTTCTAAGGGGAGAGCGTGGTGTAGGAGAGGCCAACTCCATCTGTCGAGATTTTGTTCCAGCCGTGCGCCTGGCTGCACTGACGGGATTTGAGCCCACATGTTTGGGGTTGGGGTTGCCGGGGACAGAGCAGAGGGGGTAGAGGGGCACTCTAGCTTCCTCCCACAGCAACCAGCATGGTGCTACTGGAGGCAGCTGGCTAGAGGAGTGGCCCGGGCTCCAGGCCTTTGTTGCTGGGGAGATGAGAGGATGGAGGAGTGGGGGAATACTGGGAACCTGCAGGGAAGGAAGCACTAATACTCCTCCTCCTCCTCTTCTCCCTCCTCTTCTAACAACAGCAGGGTGGAAAAGTCTATCCTCTGCTGTTATATGATGTACTCTATCTTGCAGTGAGATTGGTTCCACCTCTCTTACTTGCATTTTTTTTGCAATTTTTTGTTGTTGTTGTGGTTATTAAATAACTAATCGACCGACGTCTGTTCAATTTCTTGAATTCCATTTTGTTCGTTTTGTTTGTGAGCCTTTTAAATAATACCATTCATTTTAGAATTAAAGTCAAGAACTATGTGGGACGCTGGGGAGTTGAAGGGAGTTGTAGTTTTCATTAAGCAAATATTCAACCTAGTTCAGCACAGAAACGTGGTAATTAGCTACAATGACCATAAACCACTGAGCCTGACGGATACACTTTTACGCCTGCTACGGGTTAGATACACACAGACCGCATGAGAGAAGAATGTACACAACACAACGATGAGAAAGATAGAGATTGACAGTTCATGAAAGTATGCCTGATATACTTTGAAGAACTAGTCAAATGATTTTGTCAGACAGCTCTGCAGCATACAGTACTTAGGCAGGCTAGCCTAGCTAAATAGAATGACAAAAGACAGTACAGGATGGGTAGCACAGAGATAACATTAGATGGCCTGGCTGGCTGGCTGCTACTGCCTGAGCAGAGATGAGTTGATGACTTTAAGGAATACAACATAACAAAGTCATACAATAAAAACTGAGTAATTTACACAGCTGAAATATTTTATTATTTCATAGTGATTTCCTATTTTCTTTTGTCTACCCTACCTAACAGAGACAATGTCGTATTTGAAATATTTTGGCAATTGAATGTTCACTATTTTGGACTTTGAAATTTCCATTAAAAAGCACTAAAATCAATAGAATGTCATTATTTCATAATACATTTCACGTTTAAAAAAAATGATTGAACCCAAAATCGAAAACCGTGATTATTTTAAATAATTGAACCGAAAACGAACCGACGTCAAAAAGCAGTAATCACTCAGCACTAACCCACATATCCAAGATTTTTTGTTACGCAATTATAATTTTTAAGGTTTATAATGTGCAGATGAGATGAGTTTCATCTAAAGTCTGAAATATATATATATTTTTTAAATGGCAGTGACATCTCTAGTTCTGATTTTCTCCTGTTTTTCCCCCCTAGTTTTACCTACCATGGTTGTGATAATTGGATTTTCTGGACACCTGTATGAGCGCAGTATATCCAGCGGATTATAACCAGGGAGAGGGTGAGTCAACTCTAATTATTGTCATGTCAAGCAACACAAATGGCCAGCCATCCCCCAACCCCTTCTCTCTAGCATGGTAGCCTAGTTACTGCTGTTCCTCACATCCACCTCATATTTACAGAACTAGTTTACTGTCTCAGAACACCAAAGCTAAGGAAAGGTAGGCTAGAGGAGGCCTTCAAGGGTGGAGTTTCTCTCTGTTTCACACGAGCTGAAGTTGCCACAGTTTCCTCAGAAAGAGTCGAGAATTTAAAAAAAAAAGTTGTTTCTACGCTATACAAACCATAAGCATAAAAAACTCACTCTAGTCTCCTAACAAACAACTCTAAACATAGATAAGACATTTTTTTTCTGGGAAATAAGTAGAGAACATACTGTGTCCTACTTCCGCCCACTCTGTGCTGGGCCAAAGCAGGAGTAGATAGTGAGGTGGGATGTGGGGACAGGAGAGGAGAATGGGAGTGGTGGGGTGTACTCTGCTCACGGTCCCACAGTTAATCCTGAGGAGGGAGCTGTGACTGAGACTGAGCGGGGATGAGGGATGAACAGACAGGACTTGTCCACAGACAGTCAAAGGGAGAGCTAGAGCTCTTTAGCCATGGGAGGGGAGCAGGACAGGGACGGATGGACTCACAAGATGTCCAGACGGGCCGGGCCAGGTCATTTATAAGGCCTTGCTTTCTCTCCAGGGTAGGCTGCCCGGCCGGCCAGGCCCAGCCAGCAGGAACTTTCCATGGCCACCTCCGCTCTGCTCCGAGGGACTGAGAATACGTAATGAGTTGCAGGGCTCCACATTTACCACGGCTGATCAGCTGAGAACAATGAACTCGCGGGCACACAATAGTGACTAGAGAGCCTCAAGGCATTGTCTCTGTATTTTTAGTGGGGGGAGAAAACGAGAGAGCCAGAGAAAGAGGAGAATGGAGGGGAGAAAAGTGAACAAGACTGTAGTTTTGTAATGCTTTGTTCTATTTGTTCTATTTGTTTGGGGGGAAAGAAGCAATACTTTGTTTGTATACTTATTGTTACTATTGTCAATACTTTGGCATCCATGTGGACATTTATGTCCATAGGCAGCACATGCCATTGGTTTATGTTAAATAGGTTGGGGATAATGCTGATGCTTTGGGTTTAGTGTTGAAGCACTTCAACTGCCTCTAATGTCATGATATTTATCATATTTTTTATAGCGTTCTTCAAATGGTAAAAACGTATTTGCACTATTAGTGATTTCCTCTTGTAATTTTAGCCTAGCTATTTGCCTACATCGGCCTGCTGTGTGCAGTGAGACCTACCTACCTCCCCTTACAGAGGAATAGTGAATGAGGGTTGCTCTGGCAGCTAGTGACATTGTCATTTAAAGCCAGCCTACAGCCACCGATTACCATCTACATATTTATGGAGACTATGAGCATTATATGGTACCATTTAAATTAACAACCCCTTTTTTCACTGACTGAATACTTTGCAATCTTGACTATGCAATTAGTTTAGAATGGCTAAGAAATCAACTTCATTAGCATTTTTTGTACTGAAGGTACCGGCTTGGGCCAAATGTTCGTTCTAGGGTGGAAAGCATATCTCTTTGGAAAAGCTGTCCTAAATTAGTTTCTGTATCAGTTAAAGACTATTTCCTCTCTGCCTTAAACTTGGGCATGATAGAAGAACCCCTGGAATATTTATGGGGGGAAAAATAAATCCACAAAGACAATTTTGCCCTTTGGTTACATGTTCTGCCTTCCCTTCTTGTGTTTTTCCAATTACTTAATGCTATTTAAATATAGCAGAGCCGACATATGCAGTTCACTGTAGTGGGGGAATGAAATAAGTCACGCTTTAATTGTATTGCATCAATTAAAATAGAAGCCCATCACAGTAAGCTAGCTGTAATAAAATGATAAAATGGACAATTAGGAAAAATCAAGTCCCTTAATTTTCTAAACACACTCTAGAGAGTGTCTTTAAGCCAGCCAGATTTGACTATATGTTGAGCAGTATTCCCCTCAGTGAGGACCGCTGAAGTGCTGTGAATTACAGTTGAACTCTTTGGTATGTTGTACTGTAACATATAGTACTACAAACTGTAGTGCCACTTCATATTATTCATCCAATTCTCTGCTTGGCAAGCTTTTATATACATTTTCTTTAGGCCAACTCATATATTGACTGGGAGAATAAACCATGCAGTAGAATATGTGTGTTAAAGTCAGCCTTTGCAGACGGGCCTGGATTGTAGACACAACCAGAGTCTGTAAATCAGTAATTTCCTCGTCTTTGCAGGAAGGATTTGGCTGGTTGGTGTTTGTGGTCCCAGGTCGACCGGTCGGGCAAAGAGATAACACCAATACCATTTGCCTGCCAGGAGTACTTGCGAACCGAGTGCAAACCGATTTTACATGTAGAATCACTCGAAAATGTTGCCAATCATAAGTCAACAGCACACTGAACGATCGGCAGACGAACGTGACATCCACATTCGGTGCGAAAGAGGCTCTCAGATTCCCAATCAGTGTTTGCCTTGGGAGACGAGTGATTACTCACACACCTAGGAGCCCCGGCCTCTTTCTGCCCCCCTGGGCTCCACCCACCTCAACCCGCCCTGCCCAGTGCCATGCATGATCTATGGGTGTGGTGTGGTGTGTGACGATACGCCGTCTGCTGGTGGGCCAAACCCACTGCTTGCTCTCTCTGTCAACCAATCAATATTTTTTATGGAACACATTTCAGACAAAGCAAGGGCTTTACACATATCATTAAAAGTACATTTGAAAGGCATTATGGTAACCATAAAAAGAAACATTACGTTACACAGAGTAAAATATAAGGACAGGCAATTAATCCCTTTTATCCAGCTAAATGAGTATTGTATATTGCTATTACTTGGAAGGCAGCAAGAACTCAACCAGGAAATGGTGTTGTATACCTATATTTTGTATTTCTTTCCAGGTGTCCTTCTGATGTTCTTGATGCACATCCAAGGGTACTCGTCCGTTGAAGGGTGATGGAGATGAGGTTCCTTCTGCTATAACCCTGGCCTCCAAGAACAGCTTCAAAGACAGGACCTAAGGAGAGATCAGTCACGCAAAACACATCTACACACCACTGCTTCTGCTGCAAATGTGAGGGCATGATCTGTCACTGTGAAGACAAAACGATATGCACCTTGTGAAATTCTCAGAACATGGTTAATTTTGAAACTGTTACAACTGAAACGACGAAACTTTTTACCAATAGACGCTACGCTGCTTATGATATGAACTGTATCGTCCATTGATATATTGGATTTCATGATGTTACATATCTTCAATCTGTGATCATATTAAATCAATGAAATCATGGTGTGCTGTGTCTTCGGTAGAAACACACTGAGTTTTCAAAACATGAATAATATTGAGCTGCACCCTTTTGCACTGAGAACACCCTTAGTTCGTTGGGGCATTGGACTCTACAAGGTGTCGAAAGCATTTCACAAGCATGGCCAATGTTGACTCTAATGCTTCCCACAGTTCTGTCATGTTGGCTGTATGTCCTTTGGGTGGTGGACCATTCTTGATACACACAGGAAACTGTTGAGCGTGAAAAACCCAGCAGCGTTGCAGTTCTTGATACAAACCGGTGTGCCTGGCACCTACTACCATACCCCCTGTTTTAAGGCACTCCAATCTTTTGTCTTGCCCATTCACCCTCTGAATGGCACACATACCTAATCCATGTCTCAGTTGTCTCAAGGCTTAAAACTCTTTAGCCGGTCTCCTCCCCTTCATCTACAGAGATTGAAGTGGATTTAACAAGTGACATCAATAAGGGATCATAGCTTTCACCCGGATTCACCTGGTAAGTCTGTCATGGAAAGAGCAGGTGTTCATAATGTTTTGTACACTCAGTGTATGTTGTGCATTACAATATTTGGGGTAGGGTTTTCACATCCCCAAACCAGGGGAAGGTAACTGCAGGTTTTTGTTCAAGCCCTCCATGACAGGAGTTGTACACCCCTAGATTAAAGTTATAGGAGATGCAGACGCCAGAATATGGTGACATAGAATACCCCCCACACACCCTACCACACACACCATTTGCAGCTGCAGGGTTAGGCATGTTGACACTGTTATGGCCTCTATAAAAACCTGAATAAGGCTGGTCACTACTATGTAAATGATAACACCATTTCTGGTTATAATTCATCTAAATACAGGACATGGCTGGGTAACTCTATCTTCCAGTATGGTGTGTGGTATCTTATATTGTTCATGTTGTATCACTGCAGCCCTCAGGTGATGAAACTGTCTCTGCCACATTAGCTGCTCTCTCTCTCCTTTCTCTCAAAGCTCCCAGGCCGGCTTTCAGCCATGGCTACTCAACACCCCTTTATTTAAAACAAACACACACACACACAGCCTTTCCACTGCCTACCACGCAGCCCAGTCATTTATCACTGCCAACTAAAGTGGGTATGTGTGCCCATTCGGGCTTATTGATGACCCATATCTCTCTCATGTATTTACTGTGTAAATCAGCAAACAGAAACCACACAGTAAGTGGATATACCTCCTCACTCACACTTGATTGTCCTCTCAGAGGATCCAAGCGGGAAGAGTTCTCTATCATGTCAAGCCAAGTCAAGCCCAGGAGATGGTTAGCATCATGACACTCCGGAACATCCTTAAGAGAACCAATCAAAGGCCCATCTGTGTTCAAGTGCAGATTGAATCCTGTGTTTCCAGGTTTATACAGAACGTTATGAAAGCAAGTTGGCGGAAAGGTCAGGAGAGAGCGGCACACAAAAACAAACAATTCATTTGGCATGGAGGTGTAATGGGATGATCCGGGGCTGGGGCTGAGCCTATTGTTCTGCTGCAATTAACCGTGGCAGGTCATGTGTCACTGGGCACTGACCCTGGTCCCATTCAGGAGCCCACACTCTGTATTAGCCATGGCCCAAAGAGAGGTCAAATAGTCACAGACCAGGCAAAACTCTGCCCCTTCCCCCACCCCCCCCAACAAACACACTCGCTCATGAACACACAGTTCTGACTAGGGCAGCACTTAAAAAACAAAAGGGTATTACCATGGGGTGGTTGGGACACTGTGGCGGCATCTAAGCCTGTGCGACTCGTCTTTCGGCCTGAATCTGATGGTCTGGTGCATATTGGAGGCATTAAGCATGGACGACATACACCTAACCCCTAGTCCTATTTCATCTGTGCAGAGAGAGTGAGCATGAGATGACTCCACTTCCCATATCCAGGTCAGCACCAGGCTGAGGTGCAGATTTGGAAGGAGAGGGAGAGTACAGAGAGCAGAGGAGTGGATTTGGTTCCTGTGGGGCCTGCTCGGGCACACACTCCTCAGATCACCCATCAGGATTGGTTTGTGCGGTCCAGTCGGCATGTTGCGTTTTCTCTCCTCCGCGACTCAAAGTTGCTGACTTCGTTTAGTGTCAGTCACCCGAGGACTGGGGAGACTGCAGTTTTCTCGCATGTGGAGTTCGTCGCTCGGCTGTTAGAGGCGGTACATTTCCACCTGACAGATGCCTGGTGGAACAGTGGCATGTTGTAAAAACATATGATCTTTTAGCTGCAGGCTACAGATACTGCTAATTGAAAAACGACCTCTCTCGAGTCATGAACGCCTATTACAATATTACTGTTGCACAATGCAATCGCAACCTATAATTTCGCAACACTTGGCTGCGCTACCTCGTCTCACTGACATTCCGCCTCCCTCTGTCCACTTGAGTGAATATTCACAACATATTTATTGTTTAGAGAAGGACAAACATTAAGCTAGCTCAACATGACTCAACTCCTTCATTTGATTTCTATTCAGCGTGGTGGCAGCAGTACTTGATGACAGCCAGCCTCCGCTCCAGCATGGCCCTGTTCTGCCTCTCCGTCCTAATTGACTGGGAGGGGAAAGGCAGAACAGCTGCCCCAAACCACCGAGCCAGAATTAAAACTTCAATCCCGCTGCCTAACACTCAATTTCATCCATGACCCAGCATTATACAAATGAGTTGAGAACAGACAGACAGGTGTATGGTTCCCCAGTAGGGTCCCTGGGGAAGCAAACAACTGCTCCGCTCTCTTCCTCTCTTTCCCAGCAGAACCAGGCCCTCTGCTCCCTCTGTGTTCCCTGCCCTCCTCCAGACCGCACCAGCCAAAACAACAACAATTCCCGTTCTTAGGGGATCCATTCACAGCACTTTTCATCACTTTTCAAGAGTCAACAAGAGTGTGTAACAATTACATCATCATCAGCCCAGTAGGTCTGGCTGTCATTTTTAGGCCCTCCTCCACACACACACAGTAACTAGAAGAGCTATAAAATAAGTAGAGATACTAGCCTACCGGTAAGTACTAAGTACACATACACCACATGACCAAAAGAATGTGGACACCTGCTCGTCGAACATCTCATTCCAAAATCATGAGCATTAATATGGAGTTGGTCTCCACTTTGCTGCTATAACAGCCTCCACTCTTCTTGGAAGGCTTTACACTAGATGTTGGAACATTGTTGCGGGGACTTGCTTCCATTCAGCCACGAGCATTAGTGAGGTCGAGTGCTGATGTTGAGCGATTACAAGCACTGATGTTGGGCGATTAGGCCTGGCTCGCAATCAGCTTTCCAATTCATCCCAAAGGTGTTCGATGGGGTTGAGGTCAGTTCGATGGGGTTGTGCAGGCCAGTCAAGTTCTTCCACAGCGATCTCGATAAACCATTTCTGTATGGACCTCGCTTTGTGCACGGGGGCATTGTCATGCTGAAAGGGCCTTCCCCAAACTGTTGCCACAAACTTGGAACCACAGAACCGTCTAGAATGTCATTCTATGCTGTAGTGTTCAGATTTCCCTTCACTGGAACTAAGAGGCCGAGCACGGACCATGAAAAACAGCCCCAGACCATTATTCCTCATCCACTAAACTTTACACTTGGCACTATGCATTGGGGCAGGTAGCATTCTCTTGGCATCCGCCAACCCCATATTTTTCCATCGGACTGCCAGATGGTGAAGTGTGATTCATCACTCCAGAGAACACGCTTCTGCTGCTCCAGAGTCCAATGGCGGTGAGCTTCACACCACTCCAGCTGACGCTTGGCATTGAGCATGGTGATCTTAGGCTTGTGTGCGGTTGCTCAGCGATGGAAACCCATTTCATGAAGCTCCAGACGAACAGTTTTTGCTCTGATGTTGCTTCCAGGAGCAGTTTGGAACTCGGTAGTGAGTGTTGCAACCGAGGACAGACAATGTTTACACGCCAAGCTCCTAAGCACTCGGCGGTCAAGTTCTTTGAGCTAGTGTAGCCTACCACTTCGCGGCTGAGCTGTTGTTGCTCCTAGAGGTTTCCACTTCCAAATAACAGCACGTACAGTTGACCGGGGCAGCTCTTGCAGGGCAGAATTATGATGAACTGACGTGTTGGAAAGGTGGAATTCTATGACTGTGCCATGTTATAAGTCTCTTCAGTAAGGCCATTCTAGTTCCAATGTTTGTCTATGGAGATTGCATGGCGGTGTGCTCAATTTAATACACCTGTCAGCAACAGTTGTGGCTGAAATAGCCGAATCCACTAATTTGAAGGAGTGTCCACGTACCTTTGTATATGCAGTGTATAACTTTCACAGAGGACAACAAAGGAGATGGGTAGGTAAGCAAAAGCTCAGAATATGTTAGAAAGTCACTGGGATAATTATAGTTTTAACTGTTTTAAATGTGAAAAATAGCTTCTTCTGTATTGAGGAAAAATATACTTATTACGACTGTGATATGTGGTTGTCTCACCTAGCTATCTTAAGATGAATGCACTTACTGTAAGTCACTTTGGATAAAAGCGTCTCCTACAGATGTAGGATCTTAATTTGATCACTTTTTTTGTTGCTGGGAAATTTCCTGCACAGCAGCAAACTTATTGTGCATTTGAGTTTTAAAAAGGCAGTTTACAGTTTGTCTGAAATTTCAGACTTTATTTGCCCTAACAAAACATTTATCAACTCCAACAAAACTGTCCATGAATTATAATCCATATAATAATTTACATTTCCTGTTGCTGCATGATTTCCTGCTGCAGAAAACTCACTCAAAAAAATCCTACATCTGTAAATGACTGAAATGTAAAATGTAACATTCAATACAACAGATACGATTTGTCAAAATAACACAAAATATTTTAATCATTAATACACATTTCAAATCACAATTCAAAGTACAGGAAGGGTTTTAGAAATCCACACATTATTGCATCAGTCAGTAGTCCATAAAACAGCAATATGTTTCCATAATAGTGACATTTATGGAATCTAGACATTATTGCACATGTGGCCTTTTCAGTGCAGAGATGACTGGACATATTCTTCTGAGTGGGGTGTGTCCATGCAGTGGGCAGTCAGGCAGGGATGAACAGAGTAGGATCTTCACTACTAGCGCCCACACAAGCCAACTGTGTTCTCTTTTTGACTGGACGATTGTCCTGCATGGGACACAGGGATCAGCCAATCACTTAGAACCACTTTTTTTCTTCAGCTGCAACAACAAACATCTTTTGGCTAACTGGTTTGTACTAGTTACAGTAACGTTGTCAAGAGGGGTTGAAATGTTTTGGCTAACTGGTTTGTACTGGTTACAGTAACGTTGTCAGGAGGGATTGAAATGTTTTGACTAACTGGTTTGTACTGGTTACAGTAACGTTGTCAAGAGGGGTTGAAATGTTTTGGCTAACTGGTTTGTACTGGTTACAGTAACGTTGTCAGGAGGGATTGAAATGTTTTGACTAACTGGTTTGTACTGGTTACAGTAACGTTGTCAAGAGGGGTTGAAATGTTTTGACTAACTGGTTTGTACTGGTTACAGTAACGTTGTCAAGAGGGGTTGAAATGTTTTGACTAACTGGTTTGTACTGGTTACAGTAACGTTGTCAAGAGGGGTTGAAATGTTTTGACTAACTGGTTTGTACTGGTTACAGTAACGTTGTCAAGAGGGATTGAAATGTTTTGACTAACTGGTTTGTACTGGTTACAGTAACGTTGTCAAGAGGGGTTGAAATGTTTTGTCTAACTGGTTTGTACTGGTTACAGTAACGTTGTCAAGAGGGGTTGAAATGTTTTGACTAACTGGTTTGTACTGGTTACAGTAACGTTGTCAAGAGGGATTGAAATGTTTTGGCTAACTGGTTTGTACTGGTTACAGTAACGTTGTCAGGAGGGGTTGAAATGTTTTGACTAACTGGTTTGTACTGGTTACAGTAACGTTGTCAAGAGGGGTTGAAATGTTTTGACTAACTGGTTTGTACTGGTTACAGTAACGTTGTCAAGAGGGGTTGAAATGTTTTGGCTAACTGGTTTGTACTGGTTACAGTAACGTTGTCAAGAGGGGTTGAAATGTTTTGGCTAACTGGTTTGTACTGGTTACAGTAACGTTGTCAAGAGGGGTTGAAATGTTTTGGCTAACTGGTTTGTACTGGTTACAGTAACGTTATCAAGAGGGGTTGAAATGTTTTGACTAACTGGTTTGTACTGGTTACAGTAACGTTGTCAAGAGGGGTTGAAATGTTTTGACTAACTGGTTTGTACTGGTTACAGTAACGTTGTCAAGAGGGGTTGAAATGTTTTGACTAACTGGTTTGTACTGGTTACAGTAACGTTGTCAAGAGGGGTTGAAATGTTTTGTCTAACTGGTTTGTACTGGTTACAGTAACGTTGTCAAGAGGGGTTGAAATGTTTTGACTAACTGGTTTGTACTGGTTACAGTAACGTTGTCAAGAGGGGTTGAAATGTTTTGACTAACTGGTTTGTACTGGTTACAGTAACGTTGTCAAGAGGGTTGAAATGTTTTGACTAACTGGTTTGTACTGGTTACAGTAACGTTGTCAAGAGGGGTTGAAATGTTTTGACTAACTGGTTTGTACTGGTTACAGTAACGTTGTCAAGAGGGGTTGAAATGTTTTGACTAACTGGTTTGTACTGGTTACAGTAACGTTGTCAAGAGGGGTTGAAATGTTTTGACTAACTGGTTTGTACTGGTTACAGTAACGTTGTCAAGAGGGGTTGAAATGTTTTGACTAACTGGTTTGTACTGGTTACAGTAACGTTGTCAAGAGGGGTTGAAATGTTTTGACTAACTGGTTTGTACTGGTTACAGTAACGTTGTCAAGAGGGGTTGAAATGTTTTGACTAACTGGTTTGTACTGGTTACAGTAACGTTGTCAAGAGGGGTTGAAATGTTTTGGCTAACTGGTTTGTACTGGTTACAGTAACGTTGTCAGGAGGGGTTGAAATGTTTTGGCTAACTGGTTTGTACTGGTTACAGTAACGTTGTCAAGAGGGGTTGAAATGTTTTGACTAACTGGTTTGTACTGGTTACAGTAACGTTGTCAAGAGGGGTTGAAATGTTTTGACTAACTGGTTTGTACTGGTTACAGTAACGTTGTCAAGAGGGTTGAAATGTTTTGTCTAACTGGTTTGTACTGGTTACAGTAACGTTGTCAGGAGGGGTTGAAATGTTTTGACTAACTGGTTTGTACTGGTTACAGTAACGTTGTCAAGAGGGGTTGAAATGTTTTGACTAACTGGTTTGTACTGGTTACAGTAACGTTGTCAAGAGGGGTTGAAATGTTTTGACTAACTGGTTTGTACTGGTTACAGTAACGTTGTCAAGAGGGGTTGAAATGTTTTGACTAACTGGTTTGTACTGGTTACAGTAACGTTATCAAGAGGGGTTGAAATGTTTTGACTAACTGGTTTGTACTGGTTACAGTAACGTTGTCAAGAGGGGTTGAAATGTTTTGACTAACTGGTTTGTACTGGTTACAGTAACGTTATCAAGAGGGGTTGAAATGTTTTGACTAACTGGTTTGTACTGGTTACAGTAACGTTGTCAAGAGGGGTTGAAATGTTTTGACTAACTGGTTTGTACTGGTTACAGTAACGTTGTCAAGAGGGGTTGAAATGTTTTGACTAACTGGTTTGTACTGGTTACAGTAACGTTGTCAAGAGGGGTTGAAATGTTTTGACTAACTGGTTTGTACTGGTTACAGTAACATTGTCAGGAGGGGTTGAAATGTTTTGACTAACTGGTTTGTACTGGTTACAGTAACGTTGTCAAGAGGGATTGAAATGTTTTGGCTAACTGGTTTGTACTGGTTACAGTAACGTTGTCAAGAGGGGTTGAAATGTTTTGTCTAACTGGTTTGTACTGGTTACAGTAACGTTGTCAAGAGGGGTTGAAATGTTTTGACTAACTGGTTTGTACTAGTTACAGTAACGTTGTCAGGAGGGGTTGAAATGTTTTGACTAACTGGTTTGTACTGGTTACAGTAACGTTGTCAAGAGGGATTGAAATGTTTTGGCTAACTGGTTTGTACTGGTTACAGTAACGTTGTCAAGAGGGGTTGAAATGTTTTGTCTAACTGGTTTGTACTGGTTACAGTAACGTTGTCAAGAGGGGTTGAAATGTTTTGGCTAACTGGTTTGTACTGGTTACAGTAACGTTGTCAAGAGGGGTTGAAATGTTTTGACTAACTGGTTTGTACTGGTTACAGTAACGTTGTCAAGAGGGGTTGAAATGTTTTGTCTAACTGGTTTGTACTGGTTACAGTAACGTTGTCAAGAGGGGTTGAAATGTTTTGACTAACTGGTTTGTACTGGTTACAGTAACGTTGTCAAGAGGGGTTGAAATGTTTTGACTAACTGGTTTGTACTGGTTACAGTAACGTTGTCAGGAGGGGTTGAAATGTTTTGACTAACTGGTTTGTACTGGTTACAGTAACGTTGTCAAGAGGGGTTGAAATGTTTTGACTAACTGGTTTGTACTGGTTACAGTAACGTTGTCAAGAGGATTGAAATGTTTTGGCTAACTGGTTTGTACTGGTTACAGTAACGTTGTCAAGAGGGGTTGAAATGTTTTGACTAACTGGTTTGTACTGGTTACAGTAACGTTGTCAAGAGGGGTTGAAATGTTTTGACTAACTGGTTTGTACTGGTTACAGTAACGTTGTCAAGAGGGGTTGAAATGTTTTGGCTAACTGGTTTGTACTGGTTACAGTAACGTTGTCAAGAGGGGTTGAAATGTTTTGACTAACTGGTTTGTACTGGTTACAGTAACGTTGTCAAGAGGGGTTGAAATGTTTTGACTAACTGGTTTGTACTGGTTACAGTAACGTTGTCAAGAGGGGTTGAAATGTTTTGACTAACTGGTTTGTACTGGTTACAGTAACGTTGTCAAGAGGGGTTGAAATGTTTTGACTAACTGGTTTGTACTGGTTACAGTAACGTTGTCAAGAGGGGTTGAAATGTTTTGGCTAACTGGTTTGTACTGGTTACAGTAACGTTGTCAAGAGGGGTTGAAATGTTTTGGCTAACTGGTTTGTACTGGTTACAGTAACGTTGTCAAGAGGGGTTGAAATGTTTTGACTAACTGGTTTGTACTGGTTACAGTAACGTTGTCAAGAGGGGTTGAAATGTTTTGACTAACTGGTTTGTACTGGTTACAGTAACGTTGTCAAGAGGGGTTGAAATGTTTTGACTAACTGGTTTGTACTGGTTACAGTAACGTTGTCAAGAGGGGTTGAAATGTTTTGACTAACTGGTTTGTACTGGTTACAGTAACGTTGTCAAGAGGGGTTGAAATGTTTTGACTAACTGGTTTGTACTGGTTACAGTAACGTTGTCAAGAGGGGTTGAAATGTTTTGACTAACTGGTTTGTACTGGTTACAGTAACGTTATCAAGAGGGGTTGAAATGTTTTGACTAACTGGTTTGTACTAGTTACAGTAACGTTGTCAAGAGGGGTTGAAATGTTTTGACTAACTGGTTTGTACTAGTTACAGTAACGTTGTCAAGAGGGGTTGAAATGTTTTGACTAACTGGTTTGTACTGGTTACAGTAACGTTGTCAAGAGGGGTTGAAATGTTTTGACTAACTGGTTTGTACTGGTTACAGTAACGTTGTCAAGAGGGGTTGAAATGTTTTGACTAACTGGTTTGTACTGGTTACAGTAACGTTGTCAAGAGGGGTTGAAATGTTTTGACTAACTGGTTTGTACTGGTTACAGTAATGTTGTCAAGAGGGGTTGAAATGTTTTGTCTAACTGGTTTGTACTGGTTACAGTAACGTTGTCAAGAGGGGTTGAAATGTTTTGACTAACTGGTTTGTACTGGTTACAGTAACGTTGTCAAGAGGGGTTGAAATGTTTTGGCTAACTGGTTTGTACTGGTTACAGTAACGTTGTCAAGAGGGGTTGAAATGTTTTGACTAACTGGTTTGTACTGGTTACAGTAACGTTGTCAAGAGGGGTTGAAATGTTTTGACTAACTGGTTTGTACTGGTTACAGTAACGTTGTCAAGAGGGGTTGAAATGTTTTGACTAACTGGTTTGTACTGGTTACAGTAACGTTGTCAAGAGGGGTTGAAATGTTTTGACTAACTGGTTTGTACTGGTTACAGTAACGTTATCAAGAGGGGTTGAAATGTTTTGACTAACTGGTTTGTACTAGTTACAGTAACGTTGTCAAGAGGGGTTGAAATGTTTTGACTAACTGGTTTGTACTAGTTACAGTAACGTTGTCAAGAGGGGTTGAAATGTTTTGACTAACTGGTTTGTACTGGTTACAGTAACGTTGTCAAGAGGGGTTGAAATGTTTTGTCTAACTGGTTTGTACTGGTTACAGTAACGTTGTCAAGAGGGGTTGAAATGTTTTGACTAACTGGTTTGTACTGGTTACAGTAACGTTGTCAAGAGGGGTTGAAATGTTTTGGCTAACTGGTTTGTACTGGTTACAGTAACGTTGTCAAGAGGGGTTGAAATGTTTTGACTAACTGGTTTGTACTGGTTACAGTAACGTTGTCAAGAGGGGTTGAAATGTTTTGACTAACTGGTTTGTACTGGTTACAGTAACGTTGTCAAGAGGGGTTGAAATGTTTTGACTAACTGGTTTGTACTGGTTACAGTAACGTTATCAAGAGGGGTTGAAATGTTTTGACTAACTGGTTTGTACTAGTTACAGTAACGTTGTCAAGAGGGGTTGAAATGTTTTGACTAACTGGTTTGTACTAGTTACAGTAACGTTGTCAAGAGGGGTTGAAATGTTTTGACTAACTGGTTTGTACTGGTTACAGTAACGTTGTCAAGAGGGGTTGAAATGTTTTGTCTAACTGGTTTGTACTGGTTACAGTAACGTTGTCAAGAGGGGTTGAAATGTTTTGACTAACTGGTTTGTACTGGTTACAGTAACGTTGTCAAGAGGGGTTGAAATGTTTTGGCTAACTGGTTTGTACTGGTTACAGTAACGTTGTCAAGAGGGGTTGAAATGTTTTGACTAACTGGTTTGTACTGGTTACAGTAACGTTGTCAAGAGGGGTTGAAATGTTTTGACTAACTGGTTTGTACTGGTTACAGTAACGTTGTCAAGAGGGGTTGAAATGTTTTGACTAACTGGTTTGTACTGGTTACAGTAACGTTGTCAAGAGGGGTTGAAATGTTTTGACTAACTGGTTTGTACTGGTTACAGTAACGTTGTCAAGAGGGGTTGAAATGTTTTGACTAACTGGTTTGTACTGGTTACAGTAACGTTGTCAAGAGGGGTTGAAATGTTTTGACTAACTGGTTTGTACTGGTTACAGTAACGTTGTCAAGAGGGATTGAAATGTTTTGACTAACTGGTTTGTACTGGTTACAGTAACGTTGTCAAGAGGGGTTGAAATGTTTTGACTAACTGGTTTGTACTGGTTACAGTAACGTTGTCAAGAGGGGTTGAAATGTTTTGACTAACTGGTTTGTACTGGTTACAGTAACGTTGTCAAGAGGGGTTGAAATGTTTTGACTAACTGGTTTGTACTGGTTACAGTAACATTGTCAAGAGGGGTTGAAATGTTTTGACTAACTGGTTTGTACTGGTTACAGTAACGTTGTCAAGAGGGGTTGAAATGTTTTGCGTAAGGATTGTGATACACAATGGTCTGTCAACATAACAAGAAAACTGAGTTATTAAATATTTGATTTATCATGGTTCCCATTTGAAAACCTGATCGTGGATAGCACATGTTTTACCCAATGAACCATTTCTTAAAATTCCTAAATGGCCTCATTAAAATGTGTGAATTCTCTAGAGAAGAAGTGAGCGTTTCACTTCACAGTTGTCCTCACATTAACATGGAACTGACGGTTTGGGCTTAATAGGCAAGTCAGGGGCCTTGTGTAGCTTGTCACAGCAATCTTTGTAGTCAACAGATCATATCTTAGAGCCCAGCGCTACTTGCCTTCTGGTGCTGCATACAAACTGAATGAATGGGAATCGGCTGGTCCCTTACTCCAAACAGTCATCTGAACGGTGCCAAACTGGTACCCAGGAAACAAACCCGGCAGTAACACAGCTTTCAAATACATCTTTGTCCCAATGTTTAACAGAACATAATGCACAAAAGTCAATAAAACAAAGATGGCCATCCATCTCGTAAGAGCCTGATATAACATATAATCAAGTAATCACGAAAACATTTTCTAACACCTATAGGACTGTTGAATCAACACAAGCCATGTTCAAGCACTATTTTTAGCTTCATAAATTGCCACCCCCAACAAAGCAGTAAAGTGCATATAAAGTGCATAACAATCAGGTAAATGCCACACAAAAATTATATTACAACCAACTTTCTTCTGAATTCCCCTGCTTTAAAAGTTGAGTGATTCATAACAGTGTATAATATAAGTATCTGAGAGTAAGTTGGGACACATGGGTTGACACATTTACTTATTAATTAATGTGCAATGACTAATAGAGTATAGTAATTAATGGTGCCGATTAACAATAGGTTATGGACATGGTGATTAACAGAGTGATATGATTGACTGATACGTGTATCAGTAAAGGGGTTCACCAGAAACAGTATGTACTACCAGCAAAGAACAAGTATGTCTTCACTGGACTAATCTGCCTTATCTTCCTATATGCTCTCTCTTTTCTGTCTCTCTCTCTGTCTCTCTCTTTTCTGTCTCTCTCTCTCTCTCTCTCTCTCTCTCTGTCTCTTTCTTTTCTGTCTCTCTCTCTGCCTCTCTCTCTCTCTCCAGTCACTGTCTCTGTCTCTCCAGTCTCTGTCTCTGTCTCTCCAGTCTCTGTCTCTGTCTCTGTCTCTCTCTTTTCTGTCTCTCTCTCTGTCTCTCTCTTTTCTGTCTCTCTCTCTGTCTCTCTCTTTTCTGTCTCTCTCTCTGTCTCTCTCTTTTCTGTCTCTCTCTCTGTCTCTCTCTTTTCTGTCTCTCTCTCTCTCTCTCTCTCTCTCTCTCTCTCTCTCTCTCTCTCTCTCTCTGTCTCTTTCTTTTCTGTCTCTCTCTCTGTCTCTCTCTCTCTCCAGTCACTGTCTCTGTCTCTCCAGTCTCTGTCTCTGTCTCTCCAGTCTCTGTCTCTGTCTCTGTCTCTGTCTCTCCAGTCTATTTTCTGTCTCTCTCTCTGTCTCTCTCTCTCTCTCTCTCTCTCTCTCTCTCTCTCCTGCTCTGTCTCTGTCTCTCCAGTCTTTGTCTCTGTCTCTGTCTCTGTCTCTTTTTCTGTCTCTCCAGTCTCTGTCTCTCCAGTCTCTGTCTCAGTCTCTCCAGTCTCTGTCTCTCCAGTCTCTGTCTCTCCAGTCTCTGTCTCTCCAGTCTCTGTCTCTCCAGTCTCTGTCTCTCCAGTCTCTGTCTCTCCAGTCTCTGTGTCTGTCTCTCCAGTCTCTGTCTCTCCAGTCTCTGTGTCTGTCTCTCCAGTCTCTGTCTCTCCAGTCTCTGTCTCTCCAGTCTCAGTCTCTGTCTCTCCAGTCTCTGTCTCTCCAGTCTCAGTCTCTGTCTCTCCAGTCTCTGTCTCTCCAGTCTCTGTCTCTCCAGTCTCAGTCTCTGTCTCTCCAGTCTCTGTCTTTCCAGTCTCTGTCTTTCCTGTCTCTGTCTCTGTCTCTGTCTTTCCTGTCTCTGTCTCTGTATCTGTCTTTCCTGTCTCTGTCTCTGTCTTTCCTGTCTCTGTCTGTCTGTCTGTCTGTCTGTCTGTCTGTCTGTCTGTCTGTCTGTCTGTCTGTCTGTCTGTCTGTCTGTCTGTCTGTCTGTCTGTCTGTCTGTCTCTCTCTCTCTCTCTCTCTCTCTCTCTCTCTCTCTCTCTCTCTCTCTCTCTCTCTCTCTCTCTCTCTCTCTCTCACTCTCTCCTGTCTCTCTCACTCCTGTCTTTCTCTATCCTGTCTCTGTATCTCCTGTCTCTCTCTATCCTGTCTCTCTCTCCTGTCTCTCTCTCTCCTGTCTCTCACTTGCCTGTCTCTCTCTCTCTCTCCTGTCTCTCTGTACGTGGAATTATGTTATTTTTGTATTACATTTTTTACAATTTCATAGAAAATGAAAAGCTGTAATGTCTTGAGTCAATAAGTATTCAATCATTCCTGTTGCTGTTGCTGATCATTAGAAAACATTTTTGCAATTGTGTTAGCACAGGTGAAAACTGTTGTGGTGATTAAAGAAGCAATACAACTGGCCTTCTTCGGACTAGTTGAGTATCTGGAGCCACAGTATTTGTGGGTTCGATTACAGGCTCAAAATGGCCAGAAATAAATAACTTTCTTCTGAAACTCGTCACTCTATTCTTGTTCTGAGAAATTATGGCTATTCACTGCAAGAAATCACCAAGAAACTGAAGATCTTGTACAACACTGTGTACTACTCCCTTCACAGAACAGCGCAAACTTTCTAACCAGAATAGAAAGAGGAGTGGGAGGCCCCGGTGCACAACTGAGCAAGAGGACATTAGAATGTCTAGTTTGAGAAACAGACGCCTACACAATTCCTCAACTGGCAGCTTCAATAAATAGTACCTACAAAACACCAGTTTCAACGTCAACAGTGAAGAGGCGACTCCGGGATGCTGGCCTTATAGGCATAGTTGCAAAGAAAAATACATATCTCAGACTGCCCGATAAAAATAAAAGATTGGCAAAAGAACACAGACACTGGACAGAGAAACTCTGCCTAGAAGGCTGCCTCTTCACTGTTGACGTTGAGAATGGTGTTTTGCGGGTACTATTTAATGAAGCTGCCAGTCAACTAGCCTTTTAAAATGATGAACTTGGATTAGCTAACACAACGTGCCATTTGAACACAAGAGTGATGGTTGCTGATAATGGGCCTCTGTACGTCTAGATACGTAGATATTCCATAAAAAAAATCAGAAGTTACGAGGTACAATAGCCATTTACAACATTAACAATGTCTACACTGTATTTCTGATCAATTTGATGTTATTTTAATGGACAAAAAAATGTCATTTTCTTTCAAATACAAGGACATTTATCAGTGACCCCAAACTTTTGAACGGTAGTGTACGTCTCATGATTGAGCTGCTGCAATTGCGACTCCACTTTGTCTCTGTGCTGACATTTTTCCCTTTTGATTGCCTTACAGAGGGCATAACTGGACTGTTTGCATGCAGAATGGTAAAAAAACATGAAAGCTAGAAAACAGGAACTAGAGACGGACAGGAGCATGGGAAAAAATGCTGGATGGCTTGACGAAACAAAACAAACTGGCAACAGACAAACAGAGAACACATGTATAAGTACACTGGGGATAATGGGGTAGATGGGTGACACCTGGAGGAGGGTGGAGACAAGCACAACGACAGGTGATACAGATCATTGTGTGACAGTATCCCCCCTCTAGGGTCGCCACCTGGTGTCCTACCTGGGCGCATACCTGGTTGACCGGGGTGCAGGCGTTGGAACTCAGCGATGAGGCCTGGCAGGGACCCAGCACCTCTCCTCTGGGCAATAACCCTCCCAGTCAACCAGGTACTGGAATTACCTGCCCCGCGGTTGAACCTTCAGGAGGTGGCCTCACCGTGTACGCCGGTTGGCCGTCGATGACACAGGGAAGAGGGGTGGGCCTAGAAACAGGAGACAAAGGGCTGCGAGACATAGGTTTAATCCTAGACACATGAACAGTTGGATGTATATGGAGGGTATGGGGCAACAGAAGACGAACAGCACAGGGCGGCTAATAATCTTGGAGATTGGAAAAGGGACGATAAAGCGGGGGGGAAGTTAGCGTGACTCCACCAGGAGGGGCAGGTCTCGAGTGGACAGCAATACTCAGCACACGGGGAGTGTGGCTGAGTCAGGTTGGAGACCTGAGCCAATTCCCCCGTGCTTACCGTGGCGAGCATGTGACTGGTCAGGCCCCGTGCTATGGGGTGATGCGCACTGTGTCGAGGCTGAGAATTCACAGACCTGTGTGCTCGGTGCCAGCGTCCTGCATTTGCCGGGTGGAAGTGGGCATCCAGCCAGAACGGGTGGTGCCAGCTCTGCACTCGAGACCGCCAGTGCGCCTCCATGGCCCAGTATATCCGGTGCCTCGGCCAAGGAAGATGCCTTCTGTATGTCTCCCCAGCCTGGTGAGTCCTGTGCCTGCTCCCAGAGCCAGGTCTCCTGTGTGTCTCCCCAGCCTGGTGAGTCCTGTGCCTGCGCCCAGCCCGGAGCCTCCAGAGACGGCCTCCAGCCCGGATCCTCCAGAGACGGCCTCCAGCGACGGTCTCCGGTCCCTATGGTTCTCAATCAGGGACAGCTGTCTATTGTTGTCTCTGGAACCATACTTAGGTACCCTTTTTCCCACCTGTGTTTGTGGGAAGTTAACTTTGTTTGATGGCACATTGCCTGAAACTTCACGGTTTGTTTTGTATTGTTTATTGTTTTGTCGGCTTCATTTCGAATAAAAGAGAAAATGTACGCTCACCACACTGCACCTTGGTCCAGTTCCTTCAACAGCCGTGACAACATCTCTGCCTTTCTTCTTCCTGGAGAGTTCTATATTCCTATCTGCACAATGTACGGAGAACCCAGCTGGCTATATTCACGGGGACTGTATATCCGGAGAGAGACATAGTTCCGTGAAACAGAGTATGTTACAGTCCCTGATGTCTCTCTGGATGGAGATCCTTGTCCTGAGCTTGTCTACTTTGTTGTCCAGGGACTGAACATTAACAAGTAGTATACTCAGTAAGAGTGGATGGTATGCACGCCTCCTGAGTCAGACTAGAAGTCCACTCCAAATACCTCTTCTCCACTGGCGGCGTCTTGGAGCAGCCTCAGGGATAAGTTCAATTGCACAGGGGGTACAAACAAAGGATCCAACTCAGGAAAGTCGTATTTCTGGTTGTAATGCTGGGGAGTTACTGCTGCTCTGATACCCAAAAGTTATTTCCGGCTGTATTTAATAACACAAAAAATGTTTTGGGCTAACAACGTAAGAAATAACACCAAAATAACTAAATACTGCAAAGTTGCTCAGGAGCTAGAAACAGAGCTGCCGGGTCTATCGGCGCCATCTTGAACGGTCTGTGGCTCGGGTGACTGAGGTCCTTAATGATCTTCTTGGCCTTTATTTGACACAGAGTGCTGTAAATGTCCTGGAGGGCAGGATGCTCATCCCATTCCCAGCAATCTAGAAGGGAAATGGAGGGAGAGATGTTTTTCTTCTCTCACACCACTTGTTTTTAAGCACGTCTTGGAATAATATTTAAATAATTATACAAAATATGCTGAAATTCTGCTTTGTATTTTTTTCTAGAGTTCTCATCTTTTAGAAAGCTTACAGACGGTCACTACTTGTATAGCCATCTGTGTTAGTCAGGGAAGGCTCTTACTTATTATCACCTACTGAAAAGAATTTGACGATAAAATATTATAGTAAATTGTAAAAAAAAAAAAATAAAATAAAATAAACGTCATCCATTTTTTGTTTGACGTAATAATGTTCAATTGGTTCTCCTTTACTGTTGACTGCTTCAAATAAAGCTTTGGCTAGCAAACGTTTAAGCATGAAGAACAAGACCCTCTTGAATTGAATGAAGCTGGGAGGGATTAAATACATTTCCTGTTCCTAATCTGGAAATTAGCCCTTCGAATGCCAGTGGGAAAAGACAGGCACTTTTCTTGGGGATTTTTAACCCTTTGGAGGAAACAGTGTGACCGAGACATGGAACCCGGAACCCAGAGGCCTAGCTGGTTGGTTGGGTTTGAGGTTGGAACCAGAACAGAGTTGAACAGGACAGAAATTTCAGGTCTATTAGAGTGAAATGTGACTGAGGATTGGTATGAGATAAAACATGCAGGAGAAAGAGCCTGCCATCCTTCCCCATCATTGAGCGACCGCGCCCTTGAGGTCCCGTTCATGGAATCCCAGTAATGAGAGTGGAAATGTCAGCTATGATACACTCAGAGTATAGAAGGGAAACAGAGCGCCACACAAAGGCCTTTTATGCTGCCTGCCTTCTATTTCCTCTGCACTTGTTTTCCAACTCTTTTGTGACTTGATTAGTGGGTCCTTTCACACATTCTCACATGCAGAAAGAGAGCTATTTGCTTGCAGATTATTTTTAGTAAAGAACAGACTGCCCTCATTGTTTTGGGTGATGGTCGTGGTCATAGTGGTGATGGTGGTAGTGAGTGAGGGATATATGGTTAGGGGATTGGAATTGACTTCCTATCTGAACGGTGTCCTCCAGTTGGGGAAACACAGACTGTCTAATGCATGCATGGCCGCTCTGTGACAGTGGTGCTACCACTTTCTGAACAGAGGATCACTGGTGGGGGACGCGGTAATGACAATAATTCTATTTAGATAGTACAGTTAGTTAGCTGAAAGCTAACAGTGACATTAAGCTGGTATGGGTGTTGGACACACAGGATGAGCAAGATGCCACTGGTCTTCATGTTGTCATCGCCACTGAAGCAGCTGACCTTGTAGTGCCAAAGAGTAACAGCACTTGAACTGATCTGAGAACCAAAAGACTGGCTGTACACATGGCAAAGTAGGTTACATAGTTAATTAAGAAAACTTGGCTCTAAATCCGCTAAGTATGATCAAGTTACCCCCCACAGAGATAGTGGGGGGAAAATGGGAGACAGAAAATAACGAAATCCTGTGTAAAAGTATAAAAAGATGAACCTGTCAAAAACGGAGTCTGGCGCCTGGGAATATGGCATTAGATAAACTAACCTCTACACGACTCCAGAGGAGGATGCGTGGTAAGGACAGCCATGTAGAGAGAGATGGTACAGTTCTACATACTGTACAGAGAGCGTTACAGAGAAAGAGAGCGAGAGAGAGAAAGAAAGAAAGAATGAGTGAGAAACAGAGAGAGAGTGAGAGACACAGAGAGACAGAGCCTGAGACAGAGAGAGAGCGCCTGAGACAGAGAGAGAGAGAGAGTGAGAAAGAGAGCGAGAGAGAGAGGGAGAAAGAGAGATAAAGAGATAAAGAGATTTCCTGGGTTAGAAGGTAATAGAATATCCTTCCAAGGTTTCTGTACTACAAAGAGAGAGGTGATCTCAGGTGTGAGGCCCCTTTTCCCTGGATCTGATCAATCATACACAGACAGTTCCCCCAGGACAGAATCATAAGGCCATTACACCTGTCTCATTACCACACTTTTCAACACAGTCTAACCTTCAGGCTGCCTGGATGTGAAGAGAGAGAGACAGTCATCTCCACTTCCACACATTTCGATGCCACTGTTTCCTCATTGAAATGCATCTACTGTCACTACTATCACTACTAATGTGTTTTGCTCCACTTTAAATGACAAATAATGATGTCGTTTTTTAGTGATGGTGAATGGTGTCAAAACCCATGTTCTGTCATTTATAACAACACGTCCCCAAACAATTCAAAACAACACAACCTCACAACCTCCTTAAACATATTGGATGTGGGAGCTTTGAAATGTGTTTTTCCAGCATGTATTTTCCTCAGTGGAAGAGCACTGGGGGTTACGGTGAAAAGGTGTTCTGTTCTGGAACTCACTGTCACAGAGTGGCTGACCTTCAACAAACTCAATCCTACGATAAAGTTTCACATGCACCGCAACTGACTGACGGCCATGGAAGATGGCTAGGCAGAGGGGAACGGGACCAGCCAGCCAATCACTGTGTAAACCTGCCCTCTGCTCAAACCCTCCTCCATCTACCTGCTGCTCTCTGCCTCACCTGGCTGGCCTTTTCTGCAGCAGAACACAGCACAGGCAGCCTGCTCTCTTCTCTTTGTCTCTTTAAGCTGCAGTCTGCAGTTCATCTCAGATGCAGGTAAAAACAGAGAGTGTGGGGGGGGGCAGACAGACACCTGAAACCTGCATGGAGTGTTTTTGGAGAGACCTGGGCCATTGTGCCTGTCGTTACCTGTCTGGGATAAACAGCAGCAGGCTGGGTGAGCTGAGCTGCAAACCCTGGTCACACACTAAGCAAACTCTCCCCAGGTGTGCATGCAGAGCCGACCCTCCGTCAGCATCCTGTCATGCACAAGATGTTTATCCAATTTGTCAAGGTAATCTTTCCTCAAACAAGCGCTGGGCCCAGTCCCCGGGACACACTGACTGACTGGCTGCTGGGCCTGAAATGCAACCCCTGGTCTCCATCTCGCTGCGTCAACTCCATTCTGCCTCACAGCAAACCAGAAGTAATCATATCTCCCTTAACTGAATTATCTGGCCAGCTCATTTGCTACGGGAGTTTAAAAGAGTGCTTTGAATCGACTTCATCCCTCCTCAAGCAAATCAAGCAGTGCAACACACTTAACACATGTCCACTCCTTAATGGAGCCAATATCTGTTGACTTTTTCTTCAGGATTACAGCATTCTTAATGATGTCAGTTTTACTGAAAGAAAAAAAAAATGGCATGTGAATTTGCATAAACAACACACACTCCAACAGATACACACTCTCTCTCTCTCACATGCATGCACAGCCACACGCAAAGTAAAAAAAATCCTAGAACGTTCCAAAGCTGATCATTTTTATAATGAATCTTTTCATTTGGCATGCTTCGGATTACTTTAAAGGGATTTTGGGGGACTATTTACATGCATTTAATGATCCACTAACTTTATATTTATAGAGTTTGGTTTATCAACGGATATCATCTTCAAATTATAACGGCTATAAAACAAACCTCTGAAATGATGTACTGCACAATTACACGGCTACAGCACATATTCATTTCAAATGTGTGACAACATCTATGAAGTTAATGTGTGAAATATTAAGTCTCCTGAGGATAGAGGAAAGTCTGTCGCGCGTCTACTCCACTCTAACTCCAGCATTAAAACGTGTAGTAGGAAGCTGTGGAGACTAAGATTTCACCCAAATTATTTACGGCAAAAGAAAAACCCAGCTTGGGGGGAAAAAAATGAAAAAATAACACTTTTCTATGTTTATGGAATGTTAGAACTCAGTCGCTGGGCAGAGAGAGACTGAAAGCTTAAAAGTACTGAAAATACTACAATTTTGCACAATCAGGTGAGAAATCACAGGTAAACAGTACCTGAGCACCGATAAGAATGCAAAATGTGAACAGTGAATTCCAGCTAATGGATAAATCACTACGCTCAGATCAAGACCAAGTAACACATAGGTTTCAATGACTTCAGAGAGGCCACATGCTTTAAATTTGTGTTAGTGATTGAACTGTGTGCCAGGGGTTGGCTGGTAACTAAATGGTATACTAGTGCTTTAGTGATGAGAAACAGACATGACTGAACTGATTTGACAGAATTTAGGGCTTTGTGTGACAAAATATCACTGTCTCAGCCTGTGGGGCAACTGTCATTAGCACAGTGGCCACTCTCACACAGTAACATCTCAAAGTCACATGATCAAATCCCCCAAACAGTGAGTAATACCATGTCTTTTCTGTCTAGTTCTCTGTCCTCTCACATGGTTAACCTGAAGAGGCTGACTACTTCTAGTGTAAACACACACGTACCTCATTGTCTTGTGAGAGGCTGCTGCACCGGAGAGAGTGCTGAAGGCATTTCTCTGGACACACCTTCACCTCCACCTCCACCTGCTGTCTGTCTGAGCAAACACCCGGCCCGTCCAGATATACCACACTCACCCCACCCCTAGCCAATGTGCATTCTGGCACACACACACACACACACACACACACACACACACACACACACACACACACACACACACACACACACACACACACACACACACACACACACACACACACACACACACACACACACACACACACACACACACACACACACTCATACTACCCCTCGGGCCGTGGAAGTGTCTGAGGTGAACGCCTTAATGAGGAACACAGACATTGCATTGACATGACATTGCTCAGTCAAGTGCTTGAATCTGAACTTTGGATGAGATGGTCACATTCCTGAGATTTCATCAATCGGATCCTCATTACTTGAATTCTTAACTGGGCTTTACATTCAGTGACCTCTATACATAGAATCCTTAGCTGCCACATTCATTTCTGAACAAATATTGACATATAGCCATTGATTCTTGAAGAAAAAAACCTATACTTGCCTCATGAGCTCATGAGCTGTCGTATGCCATCAGAACCCCAAATATAAGCTTGTTTAACTCCAATATTTGAACAAACACTGTATCACCTCAAAACATGGTAAAACTATACTTTTGACATCATGGATGGTCAGTCCTTGCATCCATAGCTCTGTCTTCAGATTTGAGAGTGGTTCAATCTCTCCTGGCCCATCCCTTTTTTACCAAAACAGAGGTGGGGTGTCCCTTTGTTGTTGTTTCAACTAAGATTTCTGTCTTTAAATAGATGTTAACTGCTTAGGGCAGTAGGACAATCTGCTAGTTAATCACATCATTTGGGCCAGTCCCAAGTATGTCTGTTCTAATCAAAAGCAGAACATCTGCACTCAACCAACCAATATGCCACTTTTCTTTCTCTCCTGCAGATTATTGAATAATGAGCAATCATGTAACATTTTAGAAAATTTCATCACACAGACGGACGGACACACACACACACACACACACACACACACACACACACACACACACACACACACACACACACACACACACACACACACACACACACACACACACACACACACACACACACACACACACACACACACACACACACACACACACACACACACACACACACAGAGAGTGAAAGTGTGTTTGGGAGTTCCTCGTCCAGAGAGATGTCTTCAGCACTTTCTCCAGTGCATCCGCCTGACAAGGAGATGCGTGTTTCTCCATACCACCCCAACAGATCCATAGACGATGCAATCTCAATTGCCCTCCACACTGCCTTCACCCACCTAGATACTGTAAGAGGAAGACCTATGTGAGAATGTAGATTCATTGACTGTAGCTCAGTATTTAACACCATTGTCCCTTCCAAGCTAATCATCAAGCTGAGGACCCTGGGACTGAACACTTCCCTCTGCAACTGGATCCTGGACTTCCTAACGGGCTGACCCCAGTTGGTGAGGATAGGCAACATCAACATCAACACCGCCACGCTGACCCTCAACACGGGGTCGTCACATGGGTGTGTGCTTAGACCCCCACATGTACTCCCTGTTCACCCACAACTTCAGGTTTGCTGATGACACAACGGTGGTAGGCCTGATCACCTGTGACGATGAGGAGGTCAGTGACCTGGCTGTGTAGTGCCAGGATCCACATCAACGGGGGTTGCATTGGAGTGGGTCGAGAGCTTCAAGTTTCTCGGTGACACTATCAAATCACTAAGAAAGTCAAACTTAAAATAATCCACTCACACGTGCACAGTCGTGAACAAGTTGTGACCTCAGGAGGTTGAAAAGGTTTGGCATGGGCCCTCAAAACCTCAAAAAGATTGACAGCTGCACCATTGAGAGTATATTGACTGGCTGCATCGCACACTCACGCACACTGACACAGCAACACAAACATTACATGCACATACAGTGCATTCGGAAAGTATTCAGATCCCTTGACTTTTTACACATTTTGTTACATTACAGACTTATTCTAAAATGGATTAAATCCCTCATCAATCTACACACACTACCTAATAACGACAATGCAAAAACAGGTTTTTAGACATTTTTGCAAAAAAAAAAAAAAAAATGAAATATCACATTTGCATAAGTATTTTGACCCTTACTCAGTACTTTGTTGAAGCACCTTTGGCAGCATTTACACCCTTGAGTCATCCTTACAGCATGATGCTGCCACCACCATGCTTCACCGTAGGGATGGTGCCAGGTTTCCTCCAGACGTGATGCTTGGCACTCAGGCCAAAGAGTTCAATCTTGGTTTCATCAGGACAGAGAATCTTGTTTCTCATGGTCTGAGAGTCTTTAGGTGATTTTTTGGCAAACTCCAAGCAGACTGTCATGTGCCTTTTACTAAGGTGTGGCTTTTGTCTGGCCATTCTACCATAAAGGCCTGATAGATGGACTGCTGCAGAGATGGTTGTCCTTCCCGGAAGGTTCTCCCATTTCCACAGAGGAACTCTGGAGCTCTATCAGAGTGACCATCAGGTTCTTGATCACCTTCCTAACCAAGGCCCTTCTCCCCCGATTGCTCAGTTTGGCCGGGTGTCCAGCTCTAGGAAGAGCTTTGGTGGTTCCTAACTTCTTACATTTAAGAATGATGGAACTTCAATGCTGCAGACATTTTTTGGTACCCTTCCCCAGATTTTTATAAATTTGCAAAAAAATCTAAAATTTGGAGAAAGTCAAGAGGTCTGAATACTTTCTGAATGCACTGTACAGTTATACTGACTCTACACACATGCACGCACGCACACACACACATACAATCAGAATTTACGCTGCTGCTACTCCGTTTATCATATATCTTAATGCCTATTCACCTTACCCCTATCACTTCATCACTGTACATTGTAAATATGGTATTGAAACTGACCGTGTATATTGCATCTTACTTTCTCGTGTTCTTTTAATTTCTTACTTTTATTTCTCTATTGTTTTTGTTTTACCTTATGTTATTTTTAGTGCTACGTTGATATTGATGACTGCATTGTTGGGTTTGGAGCTTACAGGAAAGGCATTTCACTGTACTTGTGCATGTGACGTTAAAACTTGAAACCTGAAACACACATACACACACACACACACACACACACACACACACACACACACACACACACACACACACACACACACACACACACACACACACACACACACACACACACACACACACACACACACACACACACACACACACACACACACACACGCACACACACTCTCGCCTTATCTTCAGCTGTGTTTTTGTGACTTGTTGGATGTTTTTCCCCAGGCAGGCAGGCAGGCAGGCAGGCAGGCAGGCAGGCCCGACTCAGCACGGCGAGTGGCCCACACGGAGGGGAGTGCTGCTGTGTTGGGGGTTAGTCTTCAGACAGCCCAGAGCAGTGGGACTGGTCCAGATGGTTACTCAGAGCTTTAGCAGCAGACCAGGACCAAACAAGAGATCCACAGAACACCCACCCACTGTGTTTTTGCATGCACAATCACTTTATCGGGATACCACTATGCTTGATGCAGGCTCATGAAACGACTATAATGACAAGATGCTACAAGACGTACAGTACCACAGACAGTGTTGCTCCAGTCAAGCCCTGGGCGCACTCCTCTACAGCTAACACAATGTTAATCCCTTTTGCTTTATGTCAATTACAGTGTCAGTGACTCATCAGCTGCTTGCTTAGCATACAGCCCAGCACATATTCTGATCTGAACATTAAAATCCCTCTGCCACTGTGACCTAATGACACAGCTGGATCCATTTCAAGAACAAGAGAGGTGTCTTCCCCCAAGGAGACAGTAGCTGGGTGAGGGATCCACCTTGTAGTCTAAAGCAACCCCATCTCACTTCCTCCATGACTACACATCATATCAACACATTCTCACAGACTAACAAGACATTGAGCAACAAGGCCTGTTGGGTTGATTAGGGTGTGGAAAGGTGTGAAACTTGGCTCTGTGTGTGTGCGTGTGTGGGTCTGTCTGCTCCTTTCTTCATGTTACTGTAACCTTAATAAGTTGTTTTAACTCTACATAAAGTATTAATGGCATATCCATAAGAAACACATTAGAATGACAAAAAAGTTTGATTATTTATTTATTTTGAATAGCTTTTCTAATTGACTAATGTGGTGTTGTAGGACTATGTGGTTCTAGTGTACATTTACAATTGGGCTAGTATGTTGTGTAACATTGTAGTGAGTCTAAAGTGGAAGGACTGGGCCCGGGGTGGGGGTGGATTTAGAGAAAGGGGTTGATTTAAAAATAAAAAATAAAGTTGAACTCCTCTGTCATGTAGGAAGTAATGGAGCATGAGAGTTCCATGTTTTTTTAGGACCTTTCACCTTTTGTAATGGTGGCATGAGAGCCCACCTAACAGAGCCCGTATGTAGACCTCATCGTTTCATCAGATTAGTGTTGATGCTGGAAAACTCCAGCGGACGTGGAGCTTGTGTGCACAGTAAGCCTGCTATGACTGTCTCCTCTGCCACACTTCTCAAAAAAAACAACCAAAACCTTCTCCCAAGCTCATTACATGTGCTCCTTTCTGCATTACACATGCAAGAATGGGAAAAGGGTGGCGATAAATCACAGAAAAGCATTACGCTTTCAAAATGTATCAGTTTACTTGAGTTGTCCAAAGTTTGAAAAGGCTTGGAGAGTCTGTGTGGAATAAAAGAGACACACAGTATTGGCAATTCAAATCCAAGTGCACAAGACACCAAGTACAGTTAATTAATGCTGGCCCCTTAAGTAAAACCAATTTCCATCAGCTACTGTATACAACTTAAAATTATCCAGATGTTAATCGCAGCAAGACTGTGAGGAATTGGCCTTTCCCCTTGCCTCCATTCTGACTCAGATCTTATCTCTTTGACAGGCTCTGCCAGACCGGGGTCTCCGCTCAACCAGGGTTGGGGAGTAAATGATTAATTAAGGTGTCAGTCACTCATCAGAGCATGCTCAGCATCCATCCCAGCACAAACTCTCATCTGAACATTAAAATCCCTCTGCCACTGTGACCCAATCACACAGCTGGATCCATTTCAAGAATACGAGAGGTAAGGTCTTTCTCCAAGGAGACAGTAGCTGGGTGAGGGATCCACCTTGTGTACATGTAGTCCGATTACATTTTTCTTTTTACTATAATCTGGTACATTACCAACAAAACAAATTTGATCACATCTAGATGATTACTTCATGGATTATTTTTAAATTCAGAAAGGATGTTTAGCGAGAAAAACATACATTGACACCTCTGTTTTCTTAATTCAGCATTGAAAAAAGGCACAAGTTTAAGTTTGTTCCACGTGAGCGAGTCTGACTACAAGTCTTTGGCTGGAGTTACACAAAGCAAATGTCATGCTATTTTAGTTGCAGTTGCGGTTGCAAGTGACATCATCTCAAGCAACTTTGCTTTTACATGAAGCAACTCAAACGTGATTGCAACTGTATGCAACAGCCAATCAAATTGAAGCTGTTTCTGTCATACTGTTTGAGAAATCGAAACTCACCCATGTCATGCGCTGCATTACATCACGATTTCACAAATAATTTGTTTATCCAACTGTTTTGTTATTGTATGATGCAACATTTTTTATTAGCATGACCTTATTTCAATTACAGCATATTGGATGACTATCATTCATATTCCATTCACTCAGCTCAATTTAACATTGATAGGTTTAGTCTGCTTACTGCATTATACTCCAATTTCCCTATACCCATCATGAGGTTGCTACAACCTAGCCTATGAATGAAAGTTTACAACTTAGGTCCATAGGTCGACAGAAATTTGAGTACTCAAGGTGACAGACATTGACACATTCAATATCGCCTTGCAGAATGTTGCCTGCATCTAGCTGGTCATTAGTCCAACAGTTGCAAATGAGAATTTATTTTGAAAAAAATGCAGGTATGTTTATCCCTGTTTCATTCTGTTTGCTTCCATTTAAGAAATGTTCTTCAACAGAATTGGTGGAATGAATACACCCCTGATCACATGCAAACACAGTTCACTTTCATAGCAGCCAGATTGTTATAGTTATAATTCCTCCGTGCATCTACGCGCTCTCCTTCTCTCACTTTTTCCCTTCGCTTGTGGATTTAACACATCAGCACACAACACATCAGCTGTCTGTGACCATGTGAAAAAACCTTTCCAAGCCAAACCTTCATATCATAACCGCTAACTGCTACACACAGCCAACATCATTGTCACCATGTTAGCTAACGTCAAGTCAACCACATAGATCTGACGCGTTAGTAAACCCGCTACAATCATGCAGTAAAGTGAGAAAGCAGTTTAGCAATTACACCAGTAGGCCCGGTGGCAATAAATAAAATAAACATGACTTGAAAGACTTTCTGTGTTGGATAGCCCTAGCCAGCTAGGTAACATAGCATCCCTCTCTGTTTAAGCTGGGTGTTTAAGTAGGCTAAACTAGCTAGCTCGCTGCATTCACTAGCTAAGTAAGTGAAAGTGAAACTGAAAAAATGAAATATAGCTAGCTTGCTCTCTCTCACTCTTGCTTCTCCTTCATTTTTAAAGAAATTAATTTGTTCAAAACTGTTCAAATATTATCTTTCTCTCTTTGAGTCAACTACTCACCAAATGTTATACACTGCAGTGCTAACTAGCTATAGCTTATGCATTCAGTATTAGATTAATTCTCTGATCCTTTGATTGGGTGGACAACATGTCAACTCTTGCTGCAAGAGCTCTGATAGGTTGGAGGACGTCCTCCGGAAGTTGTCATAGTTACTATGTAAATCTATGGTAGGAAGTGAGAATCACGAGCCTCCTAGGTTTTGTATTGAAGTCAATGTACCCAGAGGAGGACGGAAACTAGCTGTCCTCCAGCTACACCATGATGCAAACCTACAGAGTGCTGTTGAGGCTACTGTAGACCTTGATTGCGAAACAGTGTTTTAATCAATTATTTGGTGATGTGAATTTTTTTGTATCGTTTTATCTAAAAATTATAACTTTTTTTTGTTTCAGTATTTTTATTTTTTATGAAATTCACTGAGGAGGATGGTCCTCCCCTTCCTCCTCTGAGGAGCCTCCGCTGACACACACACATACACACAGACACAGACACACACACACGCACACACAAACAGACGTAAAATGTATCAACCCCTACAAAAATTGTTCATCAATTATAATTCACATAATAATTAACATTTTCTGTTGCTGCAGGATTATTAACCTGCTGTAGAAGAATGGGCTCAAATCAAGATCTTACATCTGTATCTCTGCTTTAGGAATACTTCCTACAGGAAGTTAGTCTTTAATCCTCTAGGGATCAAGTAATTAATGACTCAAAATTAGGTTCATAGCATTCACTATACAATAGCATATGTCGAAAGAAAACATTTTCAAGAAAATCTTTTCCCCCAATAAGTTGTCATTTACCTATACAGTATATTGAAACTATATCAAACAGAAATTAATTGAAATTATCACACTGTCTGCTGGCAAATTAATGTTAAAGTTTTCATTGAACTTCCATAAAAATGTGTAAAGTGACACTCACTTAATCAAGGAATAGAAATATGTTACTCAACAGGTCAGACTCGTGTGTTTGCGAACCAACATTGGATTGGGCGTGATGTGTTTATGTGTGTGTGTGAGTAAGGGACAGAGAGCGTGATTCCGGCTGTAACACCAGCATGTCAGGCATCAGTGGGCCTTCTCCTGTCGTTAACCTCAGCAGCTGTCAGCGCACAGTTGCAAGCGCTTAGACGACTTGAGACAAGCCCCCAGTGAAGCAGAAAAGAGGGCCGGTGACGGCGGGGCGAGAAGCCCCAAAGCAGATGTCCTGTGACAGCTCTCTGCTGGGCTGGGATGCAGCTGGAAGCAGCTGCATGGCCTCCTGGAGGAAGGGAAGGGCATCTGCTTTGGGGCTCCCCCCTCTTCCTTCCCACCCGTCCCGCAGCTGTATCCAAAAAAAGAGGATGAGACCGTTTGAGATGAGTCATTGAGTGAACCGAGGAACCCCTATGGAGACTCCCATCCCATTCCCATATCGTAGGTTCCTAACTAACCAACTAACTAACCACCCGCTCTTATGACATGCAGTCTGTCTCAGTGAGCCAGTTAGGGACAGTTAGGAGTCCAGCAGCACCCTGCGGGGGCTCATGGCTGTGGTGACCTCATGCCTCCGTGTCTGTCTGTCCCTCAACCTGTTTACGGCACACTGGGTCAGGAGCGGTCAGGCAGAACACTGGGGCCCCATTTCAGATTACGTGTCACATCTCTCTGCATTTCTAGACATTGAAGTTACAGTGCCTTGCGAAAGTATTCGGCCCCCTTGAACTTTGCGACCTTTTGCCACATTTCAGGCTTCAAACATAAAGATATAAAACTGTATTTTTTTGTGAAGAATCAACAACAAGTGGGACACAATCATGAAGTGGAACGACATTTATTGGATATTTCAAACTTTTTAACAAATCAAAAACTGAAAAATTGGGCGTGCAAAATTATTCCATTCCATTGTAGATTTTGCTTTATGTTTTGGATCATTGTCTTGTTGGAAAACAAATCTCCGTTCCAGTCTCAGGTCTTTTGCAGACTCCATCAGGTTTTCTTCCAGAATGGTCCTGTATTTGGCTCCATCCATCTTCCCATCAATTTTAACCATCTACCGTATTTGTTTTTATTTTGTACACAACAGCACACTGAACATTTCAGTTATAAACATTGAAGTCATACATTTTCATGCCAATGTAGTGAGATCAACTCTGCAAACTGACTTGTAAAGCCAGAGAATAAGGTCATACTCAGATGAGACATGAGGGTTTGAGTTCCACAATAGGCCTTCCTCTTATCATACTACATCGGCTGTTTGGGTTTCAACAGGTTTCACATCACTGCTGCCTCTGTATCCTCTGGGATTGCAATTCATCCTGCCACAATGAGCTAATCTGATACTTGAGGTTTGGGGGACGGACAGCACAGTGCGCACTTCAACAACAAACTCACTTCAGAACTGCTTTGATAACAAACACAATTATTACACTCATTGTTTCTCTTTTGATTGTTTATGTGTGCCAGCAGCATACCACCCTGCATCCCACTGCTGGCTTACCTCTGAAGCGAAGCAGGGTTGGTCCTGGTCAGTCCCTGGATGTGAGACCAGATGCTGCTGGAAGTGGAGTTGGAGGACCAGTAGGAGGCACTCTTTCCTCTGGTCTAAGTTGATCACAATCCCCCAGGGTAAAGATTGGGGACATTGCCCTGCTTAGATGGCTGTCTTTCAGATGGGTTGTTAAATGGGTGTCCTGGCACTTATTGCAAGAGTTAACCATGGTGTCCTGGCTACATTTCCAATCTGACTCTCATACCATCATGGACACCTAATCATCCCCAGCTTCCTACTGGCTCATTCCTCCCCCCATAACTATTCCCCAGGTTGTTGTTCTAAATAAGAATGTGTTCTTAGAGTCAACTTACCAGAAAAAAATAAGAAACTTTGAATGTTTTTTCCCCCCCAAGATAACAATATTATTTCACACACATATATTACTAAATTAGTTTTAGTAAATTAAAAACAAAATACCTAACAGTGAACATTTTACTATTTTATTTCCCTAATCACACACAAGCCTGTTACATAAAATGAACATATTCCTTACCTAACACTTGTAACACCTTTACAACACCTGTACTTTAATCTTCAGTATTTCACTCAGGTCAGTTTGCCAGAACACCCAGCTAATGAGTGTGACCACCACAAGCACCAGTAGCAGGAGCAGCAGAGCTGAAACTTTACTCTGGGAACCATGTCTGTGCCAGAGATCCTCTGTCAAAAGTCTACCTGACGTGTTAATTAGGCTGTGAACTCAGGTGGTGACCCCTGTGTCACAGAGTGCAGGCTAGGGTTGTGTAATTTCTGGATGTTGACCCACTTCAGATACAGCTGTAATTATTGAAATAGAATAATAGTTCAAACGGGGCCTCCGATTTCAGATCATTACTGAGCTTCCTGATGAAATATTAATCCCAGCTTTGTTCCCATGTTTGTGTGTGAGGAGAGATAGTGTGTGATAGTGAGAGTGAGAAGGTGTGTGTGTTTTCCCAAGAGACTCTCCACACACCTGTGTGGATATTTTCAGGTGGAGGGGGTTTAGTTGAGACAGAAGTTGGCTACACATTCTGTACTAACTTGTGAAAGCTTTTCTCTCTGAGTACATTTCCAAGCCATCCCCATTTTAGGTGGTTGGACCGACTCAGACAGACTAACAGGTGCTGTACATTCAAACCTAAAGTACAGCATAAGCAGTGATTTAGTGGTATGTGTATACACGGTACGGCCTGCAGGTATTCTGCTGGGTTAAGCTGGGGTCTTTGATGGGGAGAATGAAGATGGCTTGGCCAAACAGGAATAACTGAATGCCTAATCCAGCCTGATGACAGGAAGTAATTCCCTCCTCTTACTACCCATTGGCTGAGGTTGTGTTGGGGGCCACACTCACGCACGCACACACCTATGCAAACACACACGAACAGACACACACTCATGGGAAAAATCATCCTGGTAATACAGGTGGAGTTGGTGGAGTCCAAACAACCCAAACAACAAATCCTGTTGTTTGGATTCATCCCACAACGTCTTTAACATTTTTGTGCGTCTGCAACGTCTTTAACAGTGTTGAGCGTCTGCAACGTCTTTAACAGTGTTGTGCGTCTGCAACGTCTTTAACAGTGTTGTGCGTCTGTAACGTCTTTAACAGTGTTGTGCGTCTGCAACGTCTTTAACAGTGTTGTGCGTCTGAAACGTCTTTAACAGTGTTGTGCGTCTGCAACGTCTTTAACAGTGTTGTGCGTCTGCAACGTCTTTAACAGTTTTGTGCGTCTGCAACGTCTTTAACAGTGTTGTGCGTCTGTAACGTCTTTAACAGTGTTGTGCGTCTGCAACGTCTTTAACAGTGTTGTGCGTCTGAAACGTCTTTAACAGTGTTGTGCGTATTACAGGGGCTGAGTCACTGGCTTACCGGGGCTCTCTCATACCGTCCCTGGGAGGGGTGCGTCACCTGAGTGGGTTGAGTCACTGATGTGGTCATCCTGTCTGAGTTGCCCCCCTTGGGTTGTGCCGTGGCGGAGATCTTTGTGGGCTATACTCGGCCTTGTCTCAGGATGGTAAGTTGGTGGTTGAAGATATCCCTCTCGTGGTGTGGGGGCTGTGCTTTGGCAAAGTGGGTGGGGTTATATCCTTCCTGTTTGGCCCTGTCCGGGGGTGTCCTCGGATGGGGCCACAGTGTCTCCTGACCCCTCCTGTCTCAGCCTCCAGTATTTATGCTGCAGTAGTTTATGTGTCGGGGGGCTAGGGTCAGTTTGTTATATCTGGAGTACTTCTCCTGTCCTATTCGGTGTCCTGTGTGAATTTAAGTGTGCTCTCTCTAATTCTATCTTTCTTTCTCTCTCTCGGAGGACCTGAGCCATAGGACCATGCCTCAGGACTACCTGACATGATGACTCCTTGCTGTCCCCAGTCCACCTGGCCGTGCTGCTGCTCCAGTTTCAACTGTTCTGCCTTATTATTATTGGACCATACTGGTCATTTATAAACATTTGAACATCTTGTCCATGTTCTGTTATAATCTCCACCCGGCACAGCCAGAAGAGGACTGGCCACCCCACATAGCCTGGTTCCTCTCTAGGTTTCTTCCTAGGTTTTGGCCTTTCTAGGGAGTTTTTCCTAGCCACCGTGCTTCTACACCTGCATTGCTTGCTGTTTGGGGTTTTAGGCTGGGTTTCTGTACAGCACTTTGAGATATCAGCTGATGTACGAAGGGCTATATAAATAAATTTGATTTGGTTTGATACTGTTGTACGTCATTGTAGACAACTTAAACACATATTTCAGAGGCAGATAAGATCCTAATCACAATGCCTCTTTATGTAAATGTTACAGGCTGCTGACGCTCTCCAGGAAAAGAAGCCTCATGCTGGATTACTCATAGTTATGGTTCACTTATCAAATAAAATGGTTACTACTGTAACATGTTTAAATTGAAGTAGTTTTGAATTAAGTGGATATGCACAGTGTCTTCTCATACTATTTTTAGTTGAGGACAAAAATGACAAGCCAGAATGAAGAAGATGGATGATATAACAGGGGATTGTCTGGAGGTTTTACGAAGGAAGATGCTGAGAGAACTGGTTTGTCCGTACCTGGTGTTAGTGAGGGCGGGCTGAGAGAGCGTCTGGGCTGGCTGGCTGGGTGGCTGACATGGGAAGTTGAGCATCTCAGCGGGTTTGACGTCTTCAGGGCGAGGCCTTGGCATGCCAGTCGTACCTGATTCCAGTGATGTGAGGCCCAGCCAGCGGGGGAAACTATGAGGGGAGTGGTGCCTATGTGACGTTACTCTGGGGAATACCAACATACTGTCATGTAATGTGTCGGGATGACAACGCTAAAAGCTACTGCCATGGGGCAATATGAAAGAATACCACAATTTTGAGTCATAGCATATCAAGCATATACTGTACTCTCCCCTCCATAAGTATTTGGACAGTGAACCAATTTGTAAAAAATGTGGCTCTATATACCAGCATTTTGGATTTGAGATAAAATGTTTTATATGAGGCGACAGTACAGAATGTCACCTTTTATTTGAGGGTATTTTCATACATATCTGTTTAACCGTTAAGAAATTAATGCACTTTATACATGTAGTCTCTCCATTGAAGTGTTTGGACAAATTCACTTATAGTCTATTAAAGTACTCCAAAGTTTAGTTTTTGATCCCGTATTCCTTGCACGCAATGACTTCATCAAGCTTGCGGCTCTACAAACTTGTTATTAGGTTCCCCATTAACAGACACCAATGGCAACAGCTAGTCTTCCTGGGGTCTGACACATTATGAAAAACACATTACAGGCAAAAATACTTTAGAATTGACATATATTTAAAACATGAACAGTATGCGTGTGGTACAGAGATGAGGTAGTCATTCTACATTTTGAACAGTATTATTGCACACAGATTGACTCCATGCCACTTATTATGTGCCATGTTCATCAAATGTTTCCTCCTTAACTTTTTTAGGCCATAACAAAGAAATTGAATACTAAGTGACTCAAGACATTTCCACTTTTCATTTTTTATTCATTTGTAAAACTTCTACTTTGATATCATGGGACATCATGCATAGGCCCAGTGACACAAAATCAACATTTTATCCATTTAAAAACCAGGCTGTAACTCAATAAAATGTGAAACAAGTAAGGATGGCAATACTTTCTGAAGGCACTGTAAGTGAATATGTCCAAATGCCTATGACCTCCTCAAATGGGGGGACTACATACGTAAAGTGCTTTTTGTTTCTAAATGGTAAAACAGATACAGTATGTATGGAAATAAAACCAAATAAAAGCTGACATTCTGCTCTGTCGCCTAATATGAAACATTCTCAAAATCTAAAATGCTGGAGTATCGAGCCAAATTAAAACTCTTAGATTCACTGTCGAAATACATATGGAGGAGAGTTGTACCTAACATAACATGACATAACATTAAAACAATCCAAAATGTGATTTCCTAAATGTGTTCCTCTTCCGTTGAAGATGAAAAAAGTACAAATCCGTAGTGTCCTTCACATTCCGTAAACCTTTAGCATTAATACCTTTGTCTGTTGTTGTTGTTCAGTCCTATCAATTATCTTCAAATCCACAACAAACCAAAAAACAGGAGGTTATGGGAGTTCAGGAGTTCACGAATGTCTAAAAGATGTATGGCTTTAATGGACACACCAAAACAGGCACACAGACGTCTCGCATTGACAAAGTAATCCAAATAGTTTGTGTAGAAATACCTACAGTATACAAACAACAGTTCCACATTTCCCACCACCTGAGTAACAGCACACAAAGACACAATATTATGAAAGGGTTCATCTAATGCAGCTATTCTTATCTCAATATCAAATCATTTCTGGGTAGCAATTAAGTACCTTACTGGGATTTGTTTTTCTATCTGACTATTTTAAATTGAAAACAAAGTGCTTCTTAGCAAAGCGCAATATCACAAGCAAGAATTACGCTTGGACTGTCTGGGCGTGGTTTGAGTGGGGGTGGGGGACAGAAAATGAGTTGTTATTGAGAGATATTTGGAACTCTTTCTTATTGGCCTGTTATCTAATATAATGCAATGTGATGTTACCAAACCAAAACTCACTCTCACCTCACAGGCTGAAAATGTAGGTTGTCTTTTCAAACAGCTCTTACACTAAAAGGCCATTATCATTGTTTTCACAAGTTCACAGTATTACTCCAACCTCATATTGTGGAAATATATACACTCAGCAAAAAAAAAGAAATGGCCCTTTTTCAGGACCCTGTCTTTCAAAGATAATTTGTAAAAATCCAAATAACTTCACAGATCTTCATTGTAAAGGGTTTTAACACTGTTTCCCATGCTTGTTCAATGAACCATAAACAATTAATGAACATGGACCTGTCGTTAAGACACTCAGATGGTAGGCAATTAAGGTCACAGTTATGAAAACTTAGGACACTAAAGAGGCCTTTCTACTGACTCTGAAAAACACAAAAAGAAAGATGCCCAGGGTTCCTGCTCATCTGCGTGAATGTGCCTTAGGCATGCTGCAAGGAGGCATGAGGACTGCAGTGTGGCCAGGGCAATAAATTGCAATGTCTGTGCTGTGAGACGCCTAAGACAGCACTACAGGGAGACAGGATGGACAGCTGATCGTCCTCACAGTGGCAGACCATGTGTAACAACACCTGCACAGGATCGGTACATCCGAACATCACACCTGCGGGACAGGTACAGGATGGCAACAACAACTGCCCGAGTTACACCAGGAACGCAAAATCCCTCCATCAGTACTCAGACTGTCCATAATAGGCTGAGAGAGACTGGACTGAGGGCTTGTAGGCCTGTTGTAAGGCAGGTCCTCACCAGACATCACCGGCAACAACGTTGCCTATGGGCACAAACCTACTTTCGCTGGACCAGACAGGACTGGCAAAAAGTTCTCATCACTGATGAGTCATGGTTTTGTCTCACCAGGGGTGATGGCTGGATTCGTGTTTATCGTCAAAGGAATGAGCATTACACCGAAGATTGTACGCTGGAGCGGGATCGATTTGGCGGTGGAGGGTCCGTCATGGTCTGGGGCAGTGTGTCACAGCATCATTGGACTGAGCTTGTTGTCATTGCAGACCATCTCAATGCTGTGCGTTACAGGGAAGACATCCTCCTCCCTCATGTGGTACCCTTCCTGCAGGCTCATCCTGATATGACCCTCCAGTATGACAATGCCACCAGCCATAATGCTCGTTCTGTGCGTGATTTCCTGCAAGGCAGGAATGTCAGTGTTCTGCCATGGCCAGCGAAGAACCCGGATCTCAATCCCGTTGAACACATCTGGGACTTGTTGGATTGGAGGGTGAGGGCTAGGCCCATTCCCCCACAGAAATGTCCTGGAACTTGCAGGTGCCTTGGTGGAAGAGTAGGCTAACATCTCACAGCAAGAACTGGCAAATCTGGTGCAATCCACGAGGAGGAGACGCACTGCAGTACTTAATGCAGCTGGTAGCCACACCAGATACTGACTGTTACTTTTGATTTTGACGCCCCAGGGACACATTATTCCATTTCTGTTAATCACATGTCTGTGGAACTTGTTCAGTTTATGTCTCAGTTGTTGAATCTTGTTATGTTCATAAAAATATTTACACATGTTAAGTTTGCTGAAAATAAACGCTGTTGACAGTGGGAGGATGTTTCTTTTTTTGCTGAGTTTATAGTATAAAACACATGAAAATATATTTTTTTGACTGAACTGGGCCATTCAAAGTTATGAATGTGACCCCTCAAAACACCAAAATAATGACTTTTTTATGCACCAAAAGTGTTATCTTCAGAATAATATGAGAAATATCATGCTTTGTGTGTGCTACTTGTAAAACTTTTTACTGAAAATTACTCAAAGCTGACAGACATGCTTGTACAAAAAAAAGAAAAATGTAAACCTCTATAACACTGGCAAGAAGTGGAAATAACATTCAACTGCAATGTGTACTTCCAGAGTGGCTCACAATGAACTGCTGAACTGTTTCCTGTTTGAGTGTCTCAAGGGTATGCTTGTTTCTATGGCTAAAAGCATCTTCAAACATTTTTAAGGTAGAGATCAACAAATGCTAGGGTTTGGAGGAAAGCTGCCCTTAATACTGAGGATGAGGGAAAATGTATGCATCGATAGCAACCAGTGCATACATGCCAGCAATCTACAGTGCATGAGTTTGTTTATGAAAAAGAGAAAGAGTGAGACAGAGATCAGCTGCATGCAGAGGCTCATGGTCATTTCTGATGGATAACTGTTGTAAGGTTTGTATGATGGACAAATATGGTTGAAAAACAACACAACATGTGGGTATTGAGTGGGTAAGAGGTTGTGGTCCCAGGTCTTTCTCCCTCTCCCCAGCCAGGCCTCTCCTCTCCCAGGCTCCTGTGCTGCGGCTGCTGCAGGATGTGCTAGGCCAGTCCCTCAGGCAGTGACACCTGACTCCTGGGAGTGGACACACCTTCACGGGAGGTAATGAGAGCTCTCTGTGTGCATGGTGATAAATGACTTTCTCTACCTAGGACACAGATCCACACAAAACACACACAAGCACATACTCACATGCACACACGCCCTCACAAATGCGTGCGCACTCGCACATGCACGCTCTCTCTCTTCTCTCTCTCTCTGCCTGTCGCTCTCTACCTGGATTCCACCTGTTGGGTCACCCTGGTGAAATATAACACCTTCCCTAACAAGGAGAGATACGGACGGTGAGATTTTAAGAATGCTCAAATGTATCAAGGCTGCTGGCTATAAATATATATTGATTCATAATAGGAAACATTTTGAATCTACACTACCATTCAAAAGTTTGGGGTCACTTAGAAATGTCCTTGTTTTTGAAAGAAAAGCAAGTTTTTTGTCCATTAAAATAACATACAACATACAGAAATACAGTCTAAACATTTTTAATGTTGTAAATGACTATTGTATCTGGAAATGTCATATTTTTAATGGAATATCTACATAGGCGTACAGAAGCCCATTATCAGCAACCATCACTCCTGTGTTCCAATGGTGCGTTGTGTTAGCTAATCCAAGTTTATCATTTTAAAAGGCTAATTGATAATTAGAACACCCTTTTGCAATTATGTTAGCACAGCTGAAAATTGTTGTGGTGATTAAAGAAGCAATAAATACTGGCCTTCTTCAGACTAGTTGCTGCCTAGGAGGCCAGTATCCAGGAGTCGCATCTTCACTGTTGACGTTGAAACTGGTGTTTTGCAGGTACTATATTTCATGAAGCTGCCAGTTGAGGACTTGTGAGGCGTCTGTTTCACAAACTAGACACTCTAATGTACTTGTCCTCTCGCTCAGTTGTGCACTGGGGCCTCCCAAACCTCTTTCTTTTCTGGTTAGGGCCAGTTTGTGCTGTTCTGTGAAGGGAGTAGAACAAAGCGTTGTACCAGATCTTCAATTTCTCGCATGAAATAGCCTTCATATGTCAGAACAATAATAGAGTGACATAGGAAAGGTCTTTGTTTCTGGACATTTTGAGCCTGTAATCGAACCCACAAATGCTGTGGCTCCAGATACTCAACTAGTCTAAAGAAGGCCAGTTTTATTGCTTCTTTAATCAGAACAACAGTTTTCAGCTGTGCTAACACAATTGCAAAAGGGTTTTCTAATGATCAATTAGGCTTTTAAAAATGATAAACTTGGATAAGTTAACACAATGTGCCATTGGAACACAGGAGTCATGGTTGCTGATAATGAACCTCTGTACGCCTATGTAGATATTCCATTAAAAATCAGCCGTTTCCAGCTACAATAGTCATTTACAACATTAACAATGTCTACACTGTGTTTGCGATCAATTTTATGTTATTTTAATGGACAAAAAAATATGTTTTTCTTTAAAAACAAGGACATTTCTAAGTGACCCCAAACTTTTGAATGGTAGTGTACCTCCAAATATGATTCCTGAAAATGACTTCACTAAAGACACAAAAACACCACCATAACATAAGCACAACCTATGACATATAGCTACATTAGCACAGTAAGCCATATACATTAAATCATGTACTATTCAATATCTTTAAATGTTCAGACAACAAAAACCAGGATTACCTCAGGAATACCCAAGGCACTCATCGACACGTACACTCAGGACTTTGCCGATGATGGCAAAGATTCACTTTTAAATGGTTTCTTTTGGTTCTATGAAAGAGTTCACACACAGACACAATTAAAAGATTAGGCTGTGTGCCAAGGGAGTAAATGCACTGTGACATGATGAGTCATCCCCTCCCTCCCTTCCTCCCCGGGACATTTGTTGTCTTTGCAGTGTTCAGATGGAAAGGGAGCTGCTAACAGAAGGATGTTCTGTTTACTTTTTTAATGTCAGGTATTACTGCTAATCCTAAAACCGAAATCTCACTCACGCACCCTAGCACAGGTTCTAAGAGTTTCTGCTTAGAAAAAACCCTCCAAAGGTTTTAAAAAGGGTATAAATGTATAGTAGGTGTATTAAAGTGAATTCTACCTACAGACTGCCAAATCACCTGACCCCCACTACAGCACCCACCTTTCCAAAGACATCAGACCACCTGGGTACCCTCAGTCTTAAACACCATCAACCCACCCCAGTGGTGTAAAGTACTTAAGTAAACATATGTTAAAGTACTACTTCAGTCATTTTTTTGGGGGGTGGGGTATCTGTACATTCCTTTACGATTTATAGTTTTGACTACTTTTAATTCACTACATTCCTATAGAAAATAATGTACTTTTTACTCAATACCTTTTCACTAAAACCCAAAAGTACTCGTTACATTTGAATGCTTAGCAGGACAGGGAAACGGTCCAATTCACGCACTTATCAAGAGAATATCCCTGGTCATCCCTACTGCCTCTGATCTGGCTGACTCACTAAACACACATGCTTCATTTGTAAATTATGTCTGATTAATAATGGTGCCATCTGGTTTCATTAATATAAGGAATTTGAAATGATTTCTACTTAAGTACAGTATATTTTAGAAATTATATTTAGTTTCTTTCAAACCAAGTACTTTATATTTTTACTCAAGTAATGTTTTACTGTGCGACTTTCACTTGAAACATTTTATATTAAGGTATCTTTACTTTTACTCAAGTATGACAATTTTGTACTTTTTCCACCACTGCCCCTCATCACACCATACCCAAGCCACCAACCCTTCTATGACAACACACCACTCTCTGAACCTGAATTTAAACCTCCTCCTTAAATGTAATGAGGGGGTTCTGCCACATAAGTAGTTGAGGGTTTACTCTAATATATCAGGAGTAGTATTTTAGCATCTAGAGGTGCAGGGTGCAATATGCAGCACTAGTGGAATGTGCTCAGAGTGGACGCTATGCAGTCTCCTGGCCTGCAGATTAACTGGGCTTGTTAATCAGCATGTCTGTTGCTCAGATTTAGTATTTTCACCCGACATTATTCATGCAGGATGTATTTTGAAAATATCAACTGACCCAATCGGTGTCAAATGAATGGTTGGAAGCCGTTGGAGTAATGAAAGGAACTTTTCTGTTGTTGCCGGCCCAGCTGGAGGACGACCGAGGAGTGAGTAGCACACATGGAAATAAAACAGCAGCACTGTATGCTCTCAAAGATTCACTCAACAAAAAAAACATTTTAGGCAAAGAGAGTACTACATATGTTAAAATAATAAATACAAATGTACAATGATTTGAACATAAACTTGTGCTGAAAAGTAACAGCAGATTGTCAAACACCATTTGGCAACAATGGAAAATTCCTAATTGGTTCATTGTCTATAAAACACACGAATCCTAAATACTCATGACTAAGGCATAGTTACAGCCCTTGACTGAAAAAAATGTAGCTTTTCCAAATAACACACTTCATGTATGTACATTCATATTTGTTTAGGAGAGTTAAACATTAACAGTTCCCAGAATGCCTCTCTCCTGCAAGGGCGGACCAAGCTGAGAGGAATCCAGTTAGACCTCACCTGTAGAAGGCTGGGGGATTAGTTGGTTCACACACACACACACACACACACACACACACACACACACACACACACACACACACACACACACACACACACACACACACACACACACACACACACACACACACACACACACACACACACACACACAAAGTGTTTATCCATCATCCATCACTCCATCCACTCGCAATGGTATGTCAAACACCACAAAGCTGGCCAAAATATTGACTAGTTACTAGGATTACTCACGGCACTGCTAACCACATGTAGAGGCTACACATGAGGGAGCTGGGGCGGCCATGTTGGCTACAAAAGATTCTACCATATCCTTTGTATAACGCAGCCTCTCCATGAGTCTGTGTTATTACATGTAAAAGTACGTGACAACATATATCTAGGGACTCTCCTGGAAGAAGCTAGCTAGCTTACAAAGAATAACAACAAAAAATATCTAGTTAACAGAAGAAAGGAAGACAAAATAAGGACAAAAGAAGGACAGAAGAAAAAGGAAAAGAAAGAGGACAACAAAGTGAAACAGTCAGCACTTCTATTGCAACTTCGTATTTCGTCGTCCTAACGTAGTCTACACTGCTATCTGCCCAGCAGCTAGCCAGCTAGCAAACGTCCACCGTCTACCGAATAGCAGCACTGTAGAAACTATTACACTCAACTGAACGACTTGATTAGTGTAGTGTTAGCTAGCTACATAGTTGTCTTTGCTGTCTTCGTATCCAAGATAATTGTGTAGTTTAGAGCGTGTAGTCTTAGAGTGATTATCTTAATTTACCGAGGTTAGCTAGCCAGCTATTTGTCGTCCTTAACGTAGGAGACACTGCTAGCTAGCCAACAGCTAGCCAACATCTACTGAATAGAACTTCCGCACTCAACAACCCGGTCGCATTCCGCTTCGCTCCACAGGTAGTATCACATTTTCATTTCATTTCATTACAGCACAACGGTTTGATTTGTTTGATCATAGCTAGCTACATAGCTAGCTACATAGCCGTCTGTGTATCAAAGATAATTGTGTAGTCTAGAGCGATTTTCTAGGTTAGCTAGCCAGCTATTGTCGTTCTTTTAACGCAACGTAACGTAATCAACACTGCTAGCTAGCCAGCTAGCCCCCGAATAGCAGCACTGTAGAAACTATTACACTCAACGGAACGACTTGATTAGTGTAGTGTCAACAACGCAGCCACTGCCAGCTAGTCTACAAAGTCAACAACGCAGCCACTGCCAGCTAGCCTACTTCAGCAGTACTGTATCATTTTAATCATTTTAGTCAATAAGATTCTTGCTACGTAAGCTTAACTTTCTGAACATTCGAGACGTGTAGTCCACTTGTCATTCCAATCTCCTTGCATTAGCGTAGCCTCTTCTGTAGCCTGTCAATTATGTGTCTGTCTATCCCTGTTATCTCCTCTCTGCACAGACCATACAAACGCTCCACACCGCGTGGCCGCGGCCACCCTAATCTGGTGGTCCCAGTGCGCACGACCCACGTGGAGTTCCAGGTCTCCGGTAGCCTCTGGAACTGCCGATCTGCGGCCAACGAGGCAGAGTTCATCTCAGCCTATGCCTTCCTCCAGTCCCTCGACTTCTTGGCACTGACGGAAACATGGATCACCACAGATAACACTGCTACTCCTACTGCTCTCTCTTCGTCCGCCCACGTGTTCTCGCACACCCCGAGAGCTTCTGGTCAGCGGGGTGGTGGCACCGGGATCCTCATCTCTCCCAAGTGGTCATTCTCTCTTTCTCCCCTTACCCATCTGTCTATCGCCTCCTTTGAATTTCATGCTGTCACAGTTACCAGCCCTTTCAAGCTTAACATCCTTATCATTTATCGCCCTCCAGGTCCCTCGGAGAGTTCATCAATGAGCTTGATGTCTTGATAAGCTCCTTTCCTGAGGACGGCTCACCTCTCACAGTTCTGGGCGACTTTAACCTCCCCACGTCTACCTTTGACTCATTCCTCTCTGCCTCCTTCTTTCCACTCCTTTCCTCTTTTGACCTCACCCTCTCACCTTCCCCCTACTCACAAGGCAGGCAATACGCTCGACCTCATCTTTACTAGATGCTGTTCTTCCACTAACCTCATTGCAACTCCCCTCCAAGTCTCCGACCACTACCTTGTATCCTTTTCCCTCTCGCTCTCATCCAACACTTCCCACACTGCCCCTACTCGGATGGTATCGCGCCGTCCCAACCTTCGCTCTCTCTCCCCCGCTACTCTCTCCTCTTCCATCCTATCATCTCTTCCCTCTGCTCAAACCTTCTCCAACCTATCTCCTGATTCTGCCTCCTCAACCCTCCTCTCCTCCCTTTCTGCATCCTTTGACTCTCTATGTCCCCTATCTTCCAGGCCGGCTCGGTCCTCCCCTCCCGCTCCGTGGCTCGACGACTCATTGCGAGCTCACAGAACAGGGCTCCGGGCAGCCGAGCGGAAATGGAGGAAAACTCGCCTCCCTGCGGACCTGGCATCCTTTCGCTCCCTCCTCTCTACATTTTCCTCCTCTGTCTCTGCTGCTAAAGCCACTTTCTACCACTCTAAATTCCAAGCATCTGCCTCTAACCCTAGGAAGCTCTTTGCCACCTTCTCCTCCCTCCTGAATCCTCCTCCCCCTCCCCCCTCCTCCCTCTCTGCAGATGACTTCGTCAACCATTTTGAAAAGAAGGTCGACGACATCCGATCCTCGTTTGCTAAGTCAAACGACACCGCTGGTTCTGCTCACACTGCCCTACCCTGTGCTCTGACCTCTTTCTCCCCTCTCTCTTCAGATGAAATCTCGCCTCTTGTGACGGCCGGCCGCCCAACAACCTGCCCGCTCGACCCTATCCCCTCCTCTCTTCTCCAGACCATTTCCGGAGACCTTCTCCCTTACCTCACCTCGCTCATCAACTCATCCCTGACCGCTGGCTACGTCCCTTCCGTCTTCAAGAGAGCGAGAGTTGCACCCCTTCTGAAAAAACCTACACTCGATCCCTCCGATGTCAACAACTACAGACCAGTATCCCTTCTTTCTTTTCTCTCCAAAACTCTTGAACGTGCCGTCCTTGGCCAGCTCTCCCGCTATCTCTCTCAGAATGACCTTCTTGATCCAAATCAGTCAGGTTTCAAGACTAGTCATTCAACTGAGACTGCTCTTCTCTGTATCACGGAGGCGCTCCGCACCGCTAAAGCTAACTCTCTCTCCTCTGCTCTCATCCTTCTAGACCTATCGGCTGCCTTCGATACTGTGAACCATCAGATCCTCCTCTCCACCCTCTCTGAGTTGGGCATCTCCGGCGCGGCCCACGCTTGGATTGCGTCCTACCTGACAGGTCGCTCCTACCAGGTGGCGTGGCGAGAATCTGTCTCCTCACCACGCGCTCTCACCACTGGTGTCCCCCAGGGCTCTGTTCTAGGCCCTCTCCTATTCTCGCTATACACCAAGTCACTTGGCTCTGTCATAACCTCACATGGTCTCTCCTATCATTGCTATGCAGACGACACACAATTCATCTTCTCCTTTCCCCCTTCTGATGACCAGGTGGCGAATCGCATCTCTGCATGTCTGGCAGACATATCAGTGTGGATGACGGATCACCACCTCAAGCTGAACCTCGGCAAGACGGAGCTGCTCTTCCTCCCGGGGAAGGACTGCCCGTTCCATGATCTCGCCATCACGGTTGACAACTCCATTGTGTCCTCCTCCCAGAGCGCTAAGAACCTTGGCGTGATCCTGGACAACACCCTGTCGTTCTCAACTAACATCAAGGCGGTGGCCCGTTCCTGTAGGTTCATGCTCTACAACATCCGCAGAGTACGACCCTGCCTCACACAGGAAGCGGCGCAGGTCCTAATCCAGGCACTTGTCATCTCCCGTCTGGATTACTGCAACTCGCTGTTGGCTGGGCTCCCTGCCTGTGCCATTAAACCCCTACAACTCATCCAGAACGCCGCAGCCCGTCTGGTGTTCAACCTTCCCAAGTTCTCTCACGTCACCCCGCTCCTCCGCTCTCTCCACTGGCTTCCAGTTGAAGCTCGCATCCGCTACAAGACCATGGTGCTTGCCTACGGAGCTGTGAGGGGAACGGCACCTCAGTACCTCCAGGCTCTGATCAGGCCCTACACCCAAACCAGGGCACTGCGTTCATCCACCTCTGGCCTGCTCGCCTCCCTACCACTGAGGAAGTACAGTTCCCGCTCAGCCCAGTCAAAACTGTTCGCTGCTCTGGCTCCCAAATGGTGGAACACACTCCCTCACGACGCCAGGACAGCGGAGTCAATCACCACCTTCCGGAGACACCTGAAACCCCACCTCTTTAAGGAATACCTAGGATAGGATAAAGTAATCCTTCTCACCCCCCCCTCTTAAAAGATTTAGATGCACTATTGTAAAGTGGCTGTTCCACTGGATGTCATAAGGTGAATGCACCAATTTGTAAGTCGCTCTGGATAAGAGCGTCTGCTAAATGACTTAAATGTAATGTAATGTAAAAATATTTGGTTTTTAATCAATGATCTGATCTCATTCTATGAAACTGGCAATTGTGTAATTTATGTTGGACACTACAGGGCCAAGGTCTATAGAGACAAAACTATTCAGGCTACTGTGAGCCCAACATGCTCAGACGACAGTCCTCTGGTCTGCATTGTGTTTGCATATTGATTTGAGACTGACATTAAAAATGTCTTTCATTGGTAAAAAAAAACAACAACCTGAGAATTCAGAATAAACTTCACATCTTCAAAAATCTATTTGTCTAACCCCTTTACCTTGGTTCATAAAGGGTGGGGATGGAAACACAATACATACACTCTTCATTTGATGAACACATCTGTCTCATAGCAAACAACGTTTTGCTTTGAGACATAATATAACGTCATGATAAGTAAAGCTTTGTTAAATAACCTTCAGGTAGAGTATTATTTTACACGACCATGTTATTGAGAGAAAGGGTGGGAGAGAGTGGTACAAGCAGGTCTTATTTTTTGTCAACCTGTCTATTGTCTCGCTAACTTTCCAATCTCTTCAGGCTTGTCTCCATCCCAGAGTTTAAAGCTGTGCTCAACAGCTGGCAGGTGGAGAGAGCCTGTTTAGCCCCAGGCAAACGGGTCGTCTCCTTCTCCCGGACCGAGAGGGCCCACTCCCCACCGCCCCGCCTCTATCTGCTCCACTGTGAGGCTCCGTTGCTCTGAGACAAAGGTTGTGGACAGATAGGTGTAATTACCTCTTCTACTGTTGTTATCAGCTATCTCCCTTGACTCACTGAGGCTGGAACAGCAGTTTTAATGACAGTCTGGGAGAGGAGAAAAAAAAAAGAATCAAACCCAGCCCTACGCATGCTGTCTGTTTGTTGATTGATTTTCACAGTGTGAGATATCTATCTCAAAACATGAGCATTCAAAAATATACAAATATAAAGGTGTTCATGTTTTGGATAGCAGTGATCCTGGTGGAAAAGGCCTGATTCCCACTAAGAACTCCTTCCAAACAATGTGGCCTTTTTATTGAGCACAAGTCCAACTAAGTGAGCCCTTGGTCAAGTGAACTGTCAACTGCTTTTGGTCCAACTTGCGGAAAGCTAATTATATTGTGAGCGGTACTAGGACTAGACTATTCTTTGTCTACTGTTCACAGCCAATTGCATGTATAGTCTGAGCTGAGGGGTTCAGCGGGACTAGGGTTCTTCTGGAGGGGACAAAATAAAAGGTCTGCAATGGGGGAAAGAAAAAAAAGAGGTAATTGTGCAGTATCATGATCTGTGCATAATTACATCAATTATAGGAGTCAAAGCCATTTCTGTGTTGAAAGGCCCGACTGCAGACAGTTAAGGGAAGGCAAACGCCACATGGGTTCGACCAGGGCAAGACAGAGCCATCCACAATCAACGACTTGACTCAAACTACATTATTAATAATCCAAACCAAACGAACTTCGGCCACAACATTTTAACCAACGGGAATTCCTTTTAGAGCCAGCTAATGAAAACCTAAAACATTTCGGAACATTTTGTGCAAAAGTCAAATAGCTGCTCTGTGCCTCTGTGGCTACATGGTCTGATGCTTATCATCAGATTTCATGTAGGCTTTTGATTAGCCATTTATTCATATGAACCCCTTTACACCGCGATATGTATTATACGTATTCTTTCAGTTGAGGGTATCGTCCTAAATATGAAATTGACCTCATGTTTTCTCCTGCATCATTTGATTTGACAGCCGACACAAACTGAAGTACGTAATGGCATATGGCCTCTTGGAGACGCCGCACATTTTCCTGGCTTCTAGTAGTAGAGGCTAACTGTACCCAGTTGCTGGAGAACAAATTGTATTAGGTGACTCTGGGCATAGTTGACACTTGGGCATACTGCATAGTGGACACTTGGCCTATTGAAACAAAGAATGGTTTAGTGGCTTTTACTCCTTCAAAAGAATATTTATTTTACGAGGGCCTTTGTTGGGATCCTCCCTAGCCAACTGGTCCCGTAAACACCTCTCTACTGTGAGAGACTTGGCTCCAGCGCATGGTCCGAGGCTATCATGAAAGTTTCCAAACATGTCAACTATATGCTAATGCCAAATGCATACAGCTGACTCGTTTAGCATTCCTGCTTGGTGCGGGGATTGGCACACTCCTTTGGCAGGGGTGGCACTGCCATCTGCCTGGCCGGGGGGAACGGAGTGAGATAAACGGGTGATTGAGAGCAGGCCCCTGCCTGGTGTAAATGGGCGACTGGCACTGGGCAATGGGCACACTGGGGCATTTGGACAGATTGGAGGGAGCCGTCTGTTTCTTCTCCCTTTCCTTGTCGAAACTCTGTTTGGCTTCCAGGTTGCCCTTCATAAATTCTTCCATTCTCGTTGAAAACATCCATCCGGCCCGGGCTGCTCCCGTTAGATCAGCTCCCACGCCCGCGAGATCAATCCTCCGATTGGTGAAGCTGTTCAGGATAAGTATGAACAGTGTGTTTAGCAAAAGTCTTTGGAATAAACTCTCAAAATCTTGGAAAACTTTGCTTTGTTGTTGTTCTGGATCTGGAGGCAGTTCATTTGAATGGGGATTTGGACGCAGTGGTGAAACCACATGGCCACTATTGGGAGGTTGCTGGTAAGTCTCCCAGCTGTCACTTTGTTCAGCAGAGGCCTACGTTAAAGGAGCAGCAGGCCGACTCGGCCGGCCTTTAGACAGAGGTGCATAAATCACAGGGGTTCAACAAAGCAAGCACCTATTAACGTCAGCCGCCCAGGGCAATCAATGGCAATTCCTCACGCCACCCTGTGACAGTCAGGACATGGCTTCTGAAAGGGACAGTGAGGGTAAAAACACAAGTCCTGTCAGATGAAATGGTGATTATCGGCTCTTAATGTTTAAAGGCGCCTCATGTAAGTCTTAAATCCACATTACCTGGGAGATACATCCTTATCCGCCACCTGCTTATTTTTCAGTATGAAGCTAAAAGTTAGCAGAAAAACAGCTTAGAGGGGAGGAGAGTGGTGAGGGGAAAGTGAGGAGTTGATCATTTGGAGGTAAAATACCTAGGCGAGGTGGGTTTACATGCTGAGAGCACAGCAGATAAGAATGAGGTTTGCTGCGATTTTGGGATTAGATCCTGCATACCTGTAATAAGACATGTTGTGGGGTTTGGGGCTTTTAGAAGTGGGACAGTTGACTGATAAGTGTGAGTGTAGACCGTGTGAGGGAGTGGGGGCCAGTGTGTGTGTGTGTGTGTGTCTGTCTGTCTGTCTGTCTGTCTGTCTGTCTGCCTGTCTGTCTGTCTGCCTGTGTGTCTGTCTGCCTGTGTGTTTGTCTGCCTGTGTTTCTGTGTGTGTTCCCAGCCTGTCTGTGAGTCCTGTTTGTGGCCAGGGGAAGGGAGAGGGCAACAAAGGGAAACTGAATAGGTGCTTGTTATCAGCGCTCAGAGTGCAAGGGCACTAAGCTGATAGACAAAGGACAGAGTTGGTGTGGTCTGCTGTTAACTTCCAGGTGGGCAAAAGTAATGCCCCTAGATTCCGCAGCATCTTCTCAGAAACCACCGGAGAAATCCTCTTTACTCTTAGTCCTTAAGCACCTTGCAAAGTCGAGGTGGCTTGCAACGGATTGTGTTAATCTTTCCTTTTTGTAAAGAAAAGGGTAAGCCAGGCAGAATGTCAGTCGATATATAAAAAAAAAAACGATTGGTTACAAGGATTTTTTTCCATTTGCAAGGAAGTAGTTGCTATCAACTTTGTGAAAAACCTTGACGTGCTGATGCCAAAGCACAGCACAAATGCATACATCCCAGGTAATTTAATGTGTAATCATATGTGGGATTAATCCTCATGTTATGAGGGGCAATGCCATTTTTTGTGCCCCATCCAGAGGTCAGATATCTTTCTGCTGCTCTCAGGGCTTTCAGAGGAGGCTTAGCGATATGTTAATGAGAACGTTGTAGCCGTAAGTACAGGGAGTTGCTTTAGATAAAACAGTAAAAACTGTCCCTGGCACCCGAGTGGCTTAGGTGGGCAGTCCAAAACTCATTACGCTGATCGAGTCCCAGACAAGCAGCGAATCATCTCCACGCCGCTGCTCAGGCTCTCCAAAATCCCAGGCCGTACATTTTCATCCGGTGCTCTCCTCACTTATCAGGCCCGACGGAGAGAGATGTACTGTACCCAGTCTCCACTGTCTCCAGCCCCCTCCATTGTCTCCAGCCCCCATCCACTTTCCACTAAGAAGCTGATTTCTGCTGTCGCCAAGACGACAAAACAAGAGAGAGGATTTCCTGCATCTAGGGGACTGCCTCAGCGTTCAGACAGAGGACACCTCAGCTGAGAGAAAACACCCAAACAAAACTCTACATTACTGCCAGAAAAACAAATAAAGAAATAGCCTCCCACATTAGGGTGTTGATGCTTGGTATTACTTTCATAATCCCTCAGGAGAATTGAGCGATTAACTACCCATCACAGTATGTTAATTCACGTTTTGCTCTTGTACTAACTGAGCAGGTGGTTGAAGACATAATTGTGTACTAAAGACTCATACAGCCAGAAAATAACAGCATCAACATATTGCATGAAGCCTCTCTAGAAAAACAGAACAGGCAAACAGAACAGGACAAACAAGAGAGGAGGGAGACTTCGCTGCACGTATTGACATTAGTGTGCTGAGTGTGATGACAGAGTGACGGCAGGACAGACTGGCCAGGTATGATGGAGGAGATATAGATGGGGGGGAGACACTTCCTGTTGACGGGCTGCTGCAGGCTCCTAGGGGCAGGCAGGGGGGAGAGGCAATGAGGCGTGCAGAGGTGTAGCTCCCTGCACAGCAGCTGCGTTGGGAGGAGGGAATAACACAGGACAGGACCACACATCGAGATGCCAATCCCCCCTCCCCTCCCTTCTCCTCTCCTCCCAAGCCCTCCACTGATCTGGGGCTTTAATTGGAGATAAATGTTCCCAGTGAAAAGCTTACAGTAGCAGGGTAAAGCTGAGTGAAATTTTTCACGAGTTTTCATTCCAGGCAGAATGTATACTATGAAGGTAAAAACAACCTGTTATCTAACATCAAAATCCACAGAATGACGTTAATTGTTGGTGTGTTTTTGAATGTTTTTTTTGCAGATTGCAGTGGTTTCAATACAGTGTTAGTGTTGGGGTAAGATACAGGATACATGTAGCATGTGTGGACAAAAATAAACAAACCCAGAGATTGTGGGTGCATAGCAGAACTGTTATTACACTCAAATACATCACAGGCAGACTAAGCTTGGCCAGCCATGGCCAGACCAAGAGCTGAGCTGAAATTAATCTTCACGACATGGTTGTTCAAATTTTGCTACTCAATTTAACACAGCTGATTTGCAAGCAGTTTTCTGCCTGTCGGCCAGCTCGAGATTTATTTAATTCCATTAGTGGATATGCTGTCCGGAGCAGCTGGGTGAGTGAATGCTGTCGGGCCTGGGTTTGCTGAGTGGACGAGCGAGGGGCTAGGGAAAGGGGGGCCAGGTGTGTTGTTGGCTGGGGGTGGGGCCAGGGCTGGGTGGGACTGTTTGCCCATCAGTGGAAGAGTCCTGGGTCTGACCTTAGCATGGCTGATTGCACAGAGCAGCAGCCAGAGGTTAACTCAGCTGACAGGTGGAGGCAATCGGAGCATATCAGTGCTAATCCACCACTGCCATAGGAGAGAGAAGAGAAGGGAAGGGAGATAAGGGAGAGAGAGAAAGAGAGAAAGCGACAGGGAGGGAGGGAGAGAGAGAGAGAGAGAGAGAGAGAGAGAGAGAGAGAGAGAGAGAGAGAGAGAGAGAGAGAGAGAGAGAGAGAGAGAGAGAGAGAGAGAGAGAGAGAGAGAGAGAGAGAGAGAGAGAGAGAGGAGGGAGGGAGGGAGGGAGAGAGAGAGAGAGAGAGGGAGGGAGGGAGGGAGGGAGGGAGGGAGGGAGGGAGGGAGGGAGAGAGAGAGAGAGAGAGAGAGAGAGAGAGAGAGAGAGAGAGAGAGAGAGAGAGAGAGAGAGAGAGAGAGAGAGAGAGAGAGAGAGAGAGAGAGAGAGAGAGGGAGGGAGGGGGAGGGAGGGAGGGAGGGAGGGAGGGAGGGAGGGAGAACAGAGGAGGGGAATGGAAGAGAGAAAGAAACGAAGAGAAATGTCTTGCCTGAGGGTTTCTTGCCTGAGGGTCACCAAAAGGTAGTCAGAGGTCTTAAATAATGTAGTCCATCTTGTTTCCATCCAACAAAACTGGACTAGTTAGTCATAAAAACAGCATGATAAATCATACCACACTCAAAAACAGCAACAGAAATAAGAGACTTCTCACAACAGCCTAATTGTAGCCCAAAACCTTGATAGGCATCGCTGGCCGAGGCACATGAATACGACAGAGTGGTGTGCACAAACACACACGGTTCCATCCCCTGCCACGGCAGATTGTTATCATGGCATTGTGTTGTTCCTTCAGGTGCGCTAGTCCTGCTACAGCAAGTCAGACCATGTACAGCACACAGGCTGCTCTATCGTTTTCCCCACTACCCAGCAAACGTCATGCCTTTGATCTGCCTACCATAGAATCTGAAGCACGGTGGCTCTTCTACGGTATCCTGGCTGCATGTTCAAAACAAACATTCTCTTCCTTTTCCTCCCCTCCCTCCACTAACCTACAGAGGTTCAGAAGGAACAGGTAGTGAGCAAGCAGGCAGATGTTTCTCCACCTGTCTCCCCCCACCAGGGCTGTTTCAGTATCATGTCACTTGAATTGCTGGTTGGTGTACAGCGAGAGCTCTGAAATCAACAACAGAAACTTCAATATAGGCTAATAATATTGAGAGCTGGTATTTTAGTTTTTGCCAGTGACATGCAGGCACACTGCACACTGGTTGGTGTGAAAATAAAGGATCATGAAAGGTTTTTTCACAATTAGGAGTGGTGGGTACTAATTATATGAAAGTAGCCGGGACTACTGCAGCCTGACATCTGGGCTTAATGTGGATCACATTCACTCTGGAACAAGAAGGGGGAAATGTCAAATGCACATTGGATTAATGTAGACGTTGTTGCACATAAACAGAGTCAAAGGTCCAACGCAGCTGTTTTCATCTCAATATCAAATCATTTCTGTGTAACAATTAAGTAACTTACAGTGACTTTTTTTTTTTCAATGAAAATGGTAAAAAATAAACAACAATAGCTTCCTAGAAAAAAATAAGCAAGAACTTTGTTAGGACTGTCTGGGAGTGGTCTGAGAAGCCTAATTGGAGGAACATAATGGGAGGACTGTGTAACCTGAAAACTAGCTATTATTGGCAGAGAGGAGCGCAAACTCTCTTTGTTATTGGTCTATTAACTTGTACCGCCTGGTTATGTCATCAGATGGTCCAAAAAACCCACACAGACAAACAAGCTGAAATTTCAGGCAGTCTTTTCAAACAGCTCTTACACTAAAAGTGCGTTATCACAATTTTCACAATTTTACAGTATTATTCCAAACGCATAGTGTGGGAATATATAGAAAACACAGAATAATCTAATGATTAACTGCACTGCCCCTTTAAATGTAGTGTCCTCGGGTTATATATATTATTAAGTATGTAGTAAACAAAAATATAGTCATCCATCATAAAGTAAGCAAGGCTTCCATCTCTTTACACTGTGTTTTCTATACCTCTCACTCAAACACAGACCTGTTTGTCGACGGGGCCTCTGGCCCTCAGTGGCAGAGGTTCCCATATCATCAGATACACATATCTATTGTGTCACCTGTGTCCTGTGACGAAGGGAAACAGCTGCATCTTTCTGCCTTTATAACTTTCACCTTTCTCATCTGGGTGGGCCCTGTCTGGAATCTCTGTTTGGATTAGTGACGATTAACAAGACAAAACACATTAAATCAGGAATTGAGTGTTTCTTGTTTGTCCGGACCAAATCACAGGCCAAGCAGGGCACAGCACTTCCTTTTCATGTTCTTCTGGTGAACCCTCCAAACAAAAAGGTCTGCAGTGTACAAGAGAGCCAGCATTGGAGCTTAAGCCCCATCTGTCACTGGGGTTTATTGTGTGGCCTGGAGTTGACCATGCATGTTCCTGTCTGGGTCTGTAGCTACATACTCTCATCTCCTGAGAACTGCAGAGGAGTGCAGAGGGTGGCTCCTACAGGTAATGTACATTACCCTGTAGTACTGAGACAGGTCTGAATGTCTGAAGTAAATACACATTCCTTTCTTGTTTTAGGGTGATTGTTTGTTTTGTCTGGCACATCGTTAGAAGTGGTTTTAGGAGCATGGCGGTTTCCGGCGAGAATTTGTAAAGGGGAAGGTATCTTATTGTTTAAAATAAAGCTGAATGGTACATGTGAAAATATGGACCAGAAAAACAAAATAAAAGGGTACAAATATACTATATATAATCCTGGACAGAAAAAAATGGAATTTACCAGAATGTAATTGAATTGAAATGACATGGAAACAACGTTGATTCAAGCAGTGTGTGCCCAGTGGGTGGGCATGTTATTGGTGGTTGGACAGAATGGCCCCCCAATCCAACACACACCGCTGTTCTTAGATCAGTTGAACATCCTTAACAACCAATGCAGCACACCTGCACATGGGAAAGAGGAAAGTACACTGGCCTCCAATGGAGGAAAATGTAGCATTTCCTCACTGGGTTGTAATGTATCCTGATAGCATTAGTTACAAATTGGAGGAATAAAAGATAGGATGTTGGGTAAACCCAAGGCTAATTAATTTCCTTTTTAAAGATGACATTGTGGTTAGCTCTTTCACTTTGCTTCGTGCTTTCCTTAGAGAAGAACTTAGGGAGGACCTTTGTCTCCTGAAGTGATCTCAGCCTCTCCTATCACAGAAAGATCAACACATTCTGATTTGTTTGCTTGGCCAAGAGCAAACTAGCCACAGCACGGCCCTAATGGGAGAAGTGGCTCACAAACACGAGGGACAAGCTGGAGCTTGCTGTAGGGAAACTGTTTGAAACTGGAGCGTTAGATTGGGGCATTAGAAGGTTTATCTAAGGTGTGGTCCACCTCAACTCTTGGCAATTGTCCAGTGTGCAACAGCTGAGGGCTGCCAGCCTTGCTCTGCCTCCCTCACGCCGGCTGCACTTAACCCTTGAGAGGCAGTGGGGGAAAGGAAATAATATTTACCACAATATATCATTCTCACTTTCCCTCCACTGTTTCCTTACAACACTATTTTTCTGTCACTCGATCCCTACCACTCCATCCTCTCCCATTACCTCAATTTAAAAAAAGACAGTGAAATAAGCCTAATTCCCCTAATTTCATCATCCAATTCACAGCTCTAACTCCTGAACACATATGACAATAACAAAAACCTTAGGGCACAGAGAGCAGACAAAACACAAAGGGCATGTTTATTCAAGTCCATAAACATTTTGTTCACTAACCATAACATTCGATTACGATTCCTTACTACCTCTTTGTCCACCGCTCGATCCTCCTTGAGCTCAGAGAGAATCCTGTTCTCCCTCCGTCTCTTTTCTTTTCCCTCCCTCTCTTACGTACATAGTATTTGTGCCTACAGTATACAGTACATAACAACCCATTAGTGACAAATCGGAAGGCCTTCGTTTATGAACCACAGCCCTGGCTATTGGATCCATCATATATTATTTGTACATCACACAGCATTATATGTACAGAAGAGTTTATCCGCATCATCCCCTTTGGCAGTGATGTTTGGGAGTGAATACAGGCGCTGGATATAGTGTACAGTATGTTGACAGGCCATATTAGTTTCCCTAGGCTGAGCCCTGGCTGCGAGGGAGGGGGGGGGAGGGTGTGAACAAACACAAACAGGCTCAGAGTGTGTAAACGGCTGTTCTCTCTCTCTCTGTCTCTCGGTCTCTGGTGGAGGGAGGGAGAGGCGATCACTGGGAGTGTTGCGTTATGGTGCTGTAATTATATTAGTAATGTCACCAGAATGTGTTAACCTGATTACCGCCCGCAGACGCTCAATAATTCCCCTTCTCCACGCTCTGTCATTGCCGTGGTGACTAGTTAACTTCGCACACAGCCCTAATGCGCTGGGGCCATGTTAATAATGTAATTGATGTTATTAATGTTGTGGTGATGGGTATTAGAGGCCTGTGATGTGATGTGTTTGTCTGTCCGTCAGGGTAAAGTCGTGGCAGCCGTATATACGTCTAGAGAAGAACAGAACAGGTCGGCCTGCCAGTCACCCAGGCAGCAGCACAGAGCAGAGCAGGATAAACATAAACCCTTCATTAAAACACTGCTAATTCCCACTTCACTGACAGACCGCACTACACTACAATAACCTACAGCCTGAAGTAGAGACCACATGATGAGGCCCAATCAGACAGCATCATCTGAACCCTCCACTAAACCTCTTTATGAGGCCCACACCTTGTAGAGCCATTAGAAAGGTGATTTGTCACCTTAAAGGTGAGCCACTTTGAAATGGGGATAAAATACGCATTTACCCTGCTAGCGCCTGTCCTGACATTGTGTGTATACGTGCAGGGCTGCATACAAAGTGTTTTTAGTTTTTTTATTTAACCAGGTAGGCCAGTTGAGAACAAGTTCTCATTTACAACTGCGACCTGGCCAAGATAAAGCAAAGCAGTGCGACAAAAACAACAACACAGAGTTACAGATGGGATAAACAAACGTTCAGTCAATAACACAATAGAAAAATATATGTGCAGTGTGTGCAAATGTATTACGATTCGGGAGGTAAGGCAATAAGTGTACTGTCTGTCAGGGGAGTGTTTCCCCTCAGTTGCCTGGTTACCCACGACAACCCCAGATTCCATGTCCAATTGCTCCCGTAATGTGTTGTGGAGAACGTCAAGAGGAGGACGGCATAGAGAACGTCACACACTGAGTTGAACAAGGCGTGAATAAACACCATTTTCACCTTGCCTGCCCTGGCTGCCTCACCCTCTCCCCTCTCCCCTCTCCCCTCTCCCCTCTCCCTTCAGCCTCCACTGTCGAGGAGCGCCAAAGGACACTATATTTACGTCACTCCTGCCCTCCATAACTCTTTTATTATTATTATTATTATTATTAATATTCCGGAACACTACAGAGAGCCTAATCCTGGCAGGCAGTGGAGGGAGATGAAAAGCTGTGAGAAGAGTCTTCACAGTTAGCGATGCAGCAGGAAGCTCTGTCTGGCCCTGGGAGGAAGACACAGAGTAGTACACACCAGGGACACAGGGAGTTCCACAAGACCATTTTAGTGGACCAGTGTTTGATACCACTGCCAATACAGACAGTCTTTAGAACATGACTACTACACATCTCTTTGTAAATATGCTGATAAATAAATACAAAGCAATGAAAGGATATGCTCACAACACAATGTATTTAAAGAGTATAGTGGTGCTACCAGAAGACAGTAGACATTCCAGACATCCTGAGCACCTATTTTGTCTGAGTGCCAGAGAGGCTGTCTTTAGGTTCCTGTGCAGACTGTTATTTTGTTTTGACATGCACCTGCTAACACTACTCTGAGGCATCCTCTGCTATGTGTGCTCTTTTAGTGCAGGGGAGCGGGGGAGTGGGGGGGGGACTTGGATGCTCATGTAAATGCAATTTGCCCAAGCATGGCTCTATTAAATAATACATTATTTGCGCAGAGTGGCGATTTGGCTCCTGTGTGGTTGTTGTGACAGGAAAATACATCAGAGCTATTTTTTGTGATGGTGCAATTATGAGATGGAGGGGGTGGGGCAGGGGGTGATATAGCAGGGCTAGACCGTTTGGTCTCTCCCTCCCCTCTCCCCTCTCTCTTTCTCTTCCTCTCGCTCTATTCACCCCCTACTCTTTATCCACTCTCCCCCTCTCTCTCTCTTCAGTGTGGTAGGCCTGCTTTAGTATAAGGGTCTTTGCACTTTGCATCTCCAGGGACTAGCAGAGCTGAGAGGATTAGGTGGATGGCACATCAGTAAAAACAAAATCTGATCAAAAGGCTAAGTTGGGGCCAGTTAGAAGGTTGCAGCCCTATAGACCAAAGGGATTTCAAAGGCTCCTAGTTGAACAAATACCCCTTCTTTATCTTCCGCCACCCATCGGGTTTAGTGGTGGACCGTGGAAATGGTCATATAGATAGACCTTTGTTTTAGGAAAGCTGACTATGTTGAGGACAAGGGCAATGACAAACCCAGCACTATTAATGGGCTCTAGCACTGTGAAGATACAGCAATGATCTTACACAAGGGACAGCCACATACATCCATGCCCTCAAGGAGGGCCTTTCAATTGTGTTTTAATTTGACATTCATCTGTGTTACAAGCGTTACATTTAGAACTGAAACATGATTTATAGCTAGGTATGATGTTATGTACTGTATATTTAACATATAAACCGACTAGTCTTTATAAAAGCATTCTCCAAACTTACTGTACGTGCATCTATTTGAATTGATTTTAGAGAATGTAAAATAATAATAAAAATGATGATGTATAAGGAATATGAATGTTTGGTGAATAAATACGTACAAAATGCCAATATGGTACAATGACAATCCTTTTCGTAAATAATCTGATCTGTATTGGTGGTGAAGTGATGAACCAGATACACATTTTTAGTGACAGTGTGCTTTTCTGTGTTCCTGTTCTGCGGGTCAGCCTCTACCCATAATCCCTCTGTTCATGCCATGGTTAATGCCATGGGTAGGAAGTGAGAGTAGACGTTTTGTGAAAAGAAAACCTTTTCACTTAGCTTCCTCTGTTTACATGTGTTGAGGTGGGTTCAACTCCTTCCTGTAGTAGACAGACAAAGGTACAGGGGCCATTCAGAGTGGGTGCCTACTGAGACCTCAGTATACACACAGACCTGGAGCTGAAGCCTACGAAAGGAAAGCTCACAAAAAACTGTTAGATTCCTGTGAACAAGTCAAACAAGCCAACACAAATATGATAAAGTGTCGCTAAACATACGGAAACACATGTGTACATCAGTGGAGACTCCTCAGAGGAGGGGGGAGGACCATCCTCTTCAGTGAATTTCAGATAAATGTATATAGTTAAACATTAATAAAGTTAGCATTTTTCAGATAAAACTATACTAAATATAGGTAGGTAGGGCCATGGTGTAGCAGGAGGACAGCTAGTGTCTGTTCTCCTCTGTGTACATTGACTTCAATACAAAACCTAGGAGGCTTGAGGTTCTCAACCCCTTCCAGTAATTATGACAACTTCCAGGGGATTTTTTAATATATTTTTTGAACCTTTATTTAACCAGGCAAGTCAGTTAAGAACAAATTCTTATTTTCAATGACGGCCTAGGAACAGTGGGTTAACTGCCTGTTCAGGGGCAGAATGACAGAGGATTTGAACTTGCAACCTTTCGGTTACTAGTCCAATGCTCTAACCACTAGGCTACCCTGCCGCCCCAAATGTCCTCCAACCTACTACAACTCTTACAGCATGAACTGATATGTTGTCGACCCAATCAAAGGATCAGAGAATTACTCTAGTACTGAAATCATAAGCTACCTGTAGCTGTAGCTCATAAGCTACAGGTGCAGTGCATAAAACGTGGTGAGTAGTTGACTCAAAGAAAAAGACAATAGTTGAAAAGTTTTCAACAAATTAATTTCTTCAAAGATGAAGAGAGAGAGAGAGCTAGCTATATTTCAGCTAGCTAGTTTCGCCTACTCAAACACCCGGCTCAAACAGAGAGAGGGATGCTATGTTACCTAGCTGGCTATGGCTATCCAGCACTGGAATTCTTACAAATCAAGGTAAGCTTTTTTTTTTGTAAATGTATTGCCACCAGGGCCCCACGGTGTAACTGCTAAACTGCTTGCTAACTGTATACGGCACTGCATGATTGTAGTGGGTTTACTAACGCGTTAGTTCTAGAAGCTATGTTGTTGACTTGATGTTCGGTAATGTTGTTACAATTATATAGGCTGTGTGTGCGATTAGCAGTTATGTGTAGAGGTTCGGCTTGGAAAGGATTTTTCTCCTGGTCACAGACAGCTGATGTGTTGTGCACTGAAGTCCACAAGCGAAGAGAAAAGGTGAGAGGAGGAGAGCATGTAGATGCGAAAAGGAATTATAGAACGATCTGGCTTCTACCAAAGTGAACTGTGTTTGCATGTGATCAGGTGTGTATTAATTCCGCCAAATCTGTAGAAAAAAGAGCCTTAAAAGGAAGCAAACGGAACGAAACGGGGAAAAACATACCTGAATTTGTCCAATATGAATTCTTGTTTGCAACAGTGCAAGGTGGTATTGAATGTGTCAATGTCTTTCAACTTGATTACACAAATTTCTCTCTACCTGTATCTATGTTGTAAATTTTGACACAAGCTTTGTTTGCAGCAACCTCATGATAGGTATAGGGAAAATTTGAATATCATATAATAGCCTAAACCTATCGATGTTATATTGAGCTGGGTGAATGGAATATGAATGACAGTCATCCAAAATGCTGTAATAGAAATAAAGCCATACTCATAAACGGCACCGACTGCCACTGGTAAACATATTTGTTCATGACCAACACCATGTTGTTCTATTGCTCTTTCCCGTTGCTCATAATCATGTTGAACCTGACCAAGCCTTGCTGAAACCTTGGTTTACATCTGGAGGTTAAAGTGCAAGAAATAAAGTTAATACTTCAAGCTTAATGTGCCCCATATTATAGCCATTGAACTAATATGGAGCAGTGCATGTCAGCTTGGGTTGCAGCCACTCGTTGATTGGGTGTAAAAAACACCTCATTAAAAGGTTGATCAATTATCGCATCCCATCAGGACAAGCACTCCGCTTCTCACCACCTAATTGAATCATTGAACAATTTCAGTTTCTTGGGAGATACGGCGCGCGTCATCCTTATCCCTCCGGCGAGCGACGATGTGCTTGTCAGATGTGTTTATTAACGTTGAATCCCCTGGCAGGCTGTGTTTGGAGGGAGCACAGAAAGCTGTCAGCCTCTGCTAGATGAGAGACATGGGTCTATCTCAGCTGGAGATCTCTCCCTTCTACATAATCCTGTAGATCGACCTGCTGTACTTCACACTGAAAAATGTATCTTAGAAAGGCTCCCCTATTGTGAAAATGTGTTACATCCCTCCAAGGAGGGGGCTGAACAAAACAAATTATTGTATTGAATTGTAATCGCAACAACAATGCTGTTACTGACTGAGCACTGGTCAGGGCAAAGGTATGAGGATACCCCCACTCTGAGCAGGGTGTTGTTTGTACTGTTTGTGGAGCCACTTGGCCTGTGAACGCCCCTCTAATACAGGGCACAGTGGAGTCACAGTGGTGTCCTGGCTGCCTCTGCTACTTGGCAGAATCACAACCGTCTCGCAGGACACAAACAGTGAATGGCATGGATCATCACCATGGTATCACCATGTCACTCACTAGCATTACAATGAGAGAGGCACAGACACCCACCGCCATCCACTGTTGAGCTGCACTGTATGTACCTTCATCCTGGCATGACCTGAATACTCAATTGAATACTAGCGCTATAAATAGTCAGCTAATTGCTAGGGCTAAAAATACCAGCTGTATAAATAGTGAACTAATCATCATGTTAATTGCTCATAGTACATCTACGCAAAACTAGTTGCCTATCAAAATCGGCGCAAATTTTTATTGTGGTAGTTGTCTCCATAATGATGATGAGACAGTTACATGAGTGTTTAGTGAATGTAGAATATTTTGTCAAGAAATGCGCTCCTCTTTGCTTCTCACAGGCTGTCAGCAGCACCCATATTAAATAGTTCTAATGTGGGTCACATTAAGCTTCACGTATTAACTTTATTCAACGACAATGTTTGGTAAGCATCTCTTCAGCTACATGTCAACCATACCCGTCACTCATCCACATACCCCTTTCACCCTAACCAAATCCCTACCCCAACCCCCAGTCCTTTCCACTAGTGGTGTTGGAGGTCAAGGTGTCGCTCCCCACATAAACTTCTGAAACCACTGATCGGAGCGTTTGAAAGCTAAGGTAAGGGGGTGTACATTTATTGGGGCGGCTGAAAGGGGGGCAACTATTTTACCTGTAAGCTTTAGGGAATTGTGATGAGCACATAAGGGAAACGTAAGGGACAGATCCTGGGGCTTGGCCAGGCTGCAGACAGACAGGTCTGTAGTGTGACTAGGAGGACCAAGTCAAATCTACAACCACATACCTGTCCCCACTGCACACACCCACATAAAAGTTGTTTCCAAGGTAATACTGCACAACATAGAGCACGATGTCTTGTGGAGCGTCAGAGATACGGTTAATTTTGAACCTGGAGGAGAGTGATAGGGTGAATGTCTGACTTCACAAACCTCCCATCACGAAGCTGTGAAATTTTCAGGGTCTCTGTAATGCGGAATCAAGGTATCAAGGTAAGACCCAAATGCAGACTGTGTGAAGTAACAATGTGTATTGTAAGCACAGGGGCAGGCAAACGACAGGTCAAGGCAGGCAGGGGTCGTTAATTCAGAGGTGGAGCAAAGGTACAGGACGGCAGGCAGGCTCAGGCTCAGGGACGGGCAGAGTGGTCAGGCGGGCGGGTACAGGGTCAGGAAAAGACAGGAGCTGACAGGACAAACGCTGGTAAGCTTGACAAACAAGACGAACTGGCAACAGACAAACAGAAAACACAGGTATAAGTACACAGGGGATAATGGGGAAGATGGGCGACACCTGGAGGGGGGTGGAGACGAGCACAAAGACAGGTGAAACAGATCAGGGCATGACATACGAGCACCAAGTCCAGGACCAAAAGGCTTCTCAACAGCTTTTACTCCCAAGCTTAATCGGGCTAATTGAGGTAATATGTACATGAATGTATAGTTAATGCATAGATGATAACATGTACATATTACTTCAATTAGTCCAACTAACCGGTGAACCCGCACATTGACTCTGTACCGGTACCAGCTGTATATAGTCTCGCTACTGTTATTTTCACTGGAAAATAACAGTAGCGAGACTATTTAAAAAAAAAATTGTGTTTACCTAATACCTATTTTTTAACTTTCAAATTGTACTCTTGGTTAGGGCTTGTAAGTAAGCATGTACGTTCTACAACTGTTGTTTTCGGAGCACGTGACAAATAAACTTTGATTTAATTGTATTTGAATTTGTCATTGCCTTAACACTCACAGTTCTGGTATGTTCTGTAGTTATGTTATTAAATTATTTTTTCTCTTTAATGTGCCAACTGTACATTGATATTTAGTCAACCAATGTAATTACTCTGTATGAAATATACCAGATTTATACATTATTAGGCCCATAATCATTACATCATTACACAGATTTGCTTCAATGTTATGAGATACATTTCCTTAATACAAATACAGCGCCTTCGGAAAGTATTCAGGCCCCTTGACTTTTTCCACATTTTGTTACCTTACAGCATTATTCTAAAAATGATTTTAAAAATAATAATAATAATCAGCAATCTACATGCAATACCCCATAATGACAAAGTAAAAACAGGTTTTTAGAAATTCTGTTTCCATTGATAATCCTTGAGATGTTTCTACAACTTGATTTGAGTCCACATGTGGTAAATTATATTGATTGGACATGATTTGGAAAGGCACACACCTGTCTACATAAGGTTCCACACTTGACATTACATGCCATAGCAAAAACCAAGCCATGAGGTTGAAGGAATTGTCTGTAGAGCGCTGAGACAGGATTGTGTTGAGGCACGGATCTAGGGAAGGGTACCAAAACATTTCTGCAGCATTGAAGGTCCCAAAGAACACAGAACACTCCATCATTCTTAAATGGAAGAAGTTTGGTACCACCAAGACTCTTCCTGGAGCTGGCCGCCCGGCCAAACTGAGCAATCAGGGGATAAGGGCCTTGGTCAGGGAGGTGACCAAGACCCCGATGGTCACTCTGACAGAGCTCTAGTACTTCTGTGGAAATGGCAGAAACTTCCGGAACGACAACCATGCCTGCAGCACTCCACCAATCAGGCCTTTATGGTAGAGTGGCCAAACGGAAGCCGCTCCTCAGTAAAAGTGTAACGTCAGTCATTAAATGAAGACCAAGGTGCAGTGTGGTAGGCGTACATTTTCTTTCATTTTAAATGTTCCACCAAAAAACAATAAACAACTCAACGAACGTAAAGCTAGGAGTGAAACACATGCAACACACAAAGACAAGATCCCACAACAGAAGGTGGGAAAAAGGGCTGCCTAAGTATGATCCCCAATCAGAGACAATGATAGACAGCTGCCTCTGATTGGGAACCATACTCGGCCAACAAAGAAATATAAACATAGATTTCCCACCCTAGTCGTGACAAAAAGGCACTTGACAGCCTGCTCTGAGTTTTCCAAAGGGCACCTAAAGACTCTCAGACCATGAGAAACAAGATTCTATGTTCTGATTAAACCAAGAACTCTTTGGCCTTTATGCCAAGTGTCATGTCTGGAGGAAGCCTTGTATCATCCCTACGGTGAAAGCATAGTGGTGGCGGCCTCATGCAGTGGGGATGTTTTTCAGCAGCAGGGTGTTCTATCCTGCTGCTACAGCGTATAACACGCCAGCTGTATATTGATAATGTTGTCGTTCAGCCACAACTCCGCGAAGCATAAGATATTCATTTTTAATGTCCCTTTGGTAGTTTAATCTTCCTCATAGTTTTATTTTCCAATTATTTTATTTTCCAATGATTGCACATTAGCTAGTAGAACGGAAGGCAGGGGGTGTTTATTCGGAAGGCAGCCCGACCTCCATCCTCTTTTTCTCCGTCGTCTCTTCACGCAAATGACAGGGATTTGGGCCTGTTCCCGGGAAAGCAGTTTGTCTTTCATGCCAGTCTCGTTGGACTCGGTAAAGGATAAAAAAGCTTCTGCCAGATCGTGGTGAGTCATCTCTGTTCTGATGTCCAGAAGATATTTCTGGTCATAAGAGATGGTAGCAGCAACATTATGTACAAAATACGAACAAAAGAACACAATTGGTTAGGATCACGTAAAACGTCAGCCATCTTCTCCAGGGCCGAATATAGTCCCTGAGTAAATACAGGTGTGCCACGCTTGTAGCGTCATACCAAATAAGAATTGAGGTTGTAATTGCTGCCAAAGGTGCTTCAACAAAGTACTGAGTAAAGGGTCTGAATACTTATGTGAATGTGATATTTCCATTTGTTTTCTTATAAATGAGAAAAAATGTCTAAACCTGTTTTGGCTTTGTCATTCAAATCAAAGCAAATTATATTAGTCACATGCGCCGGATACAATAGTGTAGACCTTACAGTGAAATGCTTACTTACGAGCCCCTAACCGACTGTGCAGTTCCAAAATATATGGATAAGAATAAAAGATAAAAGTAACAAGTAATTAAAGGGGAGCAGTAAAAAATATCAATATATACAGGGGGTGCCGGTACAGAGTCAATGTGCAGGGGCACCGGTTAGTTGAGATAATATGTACATGTAGGTAGAGTTAATTAAAGTGACTATGCACAGATGACAACAGAGAGTGGCTGTGGTGTGGGGAGGGGAGGGGAGTGGAGGCAATGTGAATAGTCTGGGTAGCCATTTGACTAGATGTTCAGGAGTCTTATGGCTTGGGGGTAGAAGCTGTTTAGAAGCCTCTTGGACCTAGACTTCGTGCTCCGGTACCACTTCCCATGTGGTAGCAGAGAGAACGGTCTATTACTAGGGTGGCTGGAGTCATTGACCATTTTCAAGGCCTTCCTCTGACACCGCCTGGTATATAGGTCCTGGATGGCAGGAAGCTTGGCCCCAGTGATGTACTGAGCCGTACGCACTGCCCTCTGTAGTGCCTTGCGGTCGGAGGCTGAGCAGTTGCCATAGCAGGCAGTGATGCAACCAGTGCAGCAATCATGCAACCATGCTCTCGATGGTGCAGCTGTAGAACCTTTTGAGGAGCTGAGGACCCATGCCAAATCTTTTCAGTCTCCTGAGGGGGAATAGGTTTTGTTGGGCCTGTTTCACGACTGTCATGGTGTGCTTGGACCATGTTAGTTTGTTGGTGATGTGGACACCAAGGAACTCTCAACCTGCTCTACTGCAGCCCCGTCGATGATAATGGGGGAGTGCTCGGTCCTCTTTTTCCTGTAGTCGACAATCATCTCCTTTGTCTTGATCATGTTGAGGGAGAGATTGTTGTCCTGGCACCACACAGCCAGGTCTCTGACCTCCTCCCTATAGGCTGTCTCATTGTTGTCGGTGATCAGGCCTACTGTTGTGTCATTGGCTAATTTAATGATGGTTTTGGAGTCATGCCTGGCCGTGCAGTCATGAGTGAACAGGGAGTACAGGAGGGGGCTGAGCACGCACCCCTGAGGGGCCCCTTTGTTGAGGATCAGCGTGGCGGGTGTGTTGTTACCTACCCTCACCACCTGGGGGCCGCCCATCAGGAAGTCCAGGATCCAGTTGCAGAGGGAGGTGTTTAGTCCCAGGGTCCTTAGCTTATTGATGAGCTTTGAGGGCACTATGGTGATGAATGCTGAGCTGTAGTCAATGAATAGCATTCTCACATATGTAGGTGTTCCTTCTGTCCAGGTGGGAAAGGGCAGTGTGGAGTGCAATAGAGACGGCATCATCTGTGGATCTGTTGGGGCGGTATGCAAATTGGGGTTTCTGGGATGATGGTGCTGATGTGAGCCATGACCAGCCTTTCAAAGCACTTCATTGTCACACCCTGATCCGTTTCACCTGTCCTTGTGATTGTCTCCACCCCCTCCAAGGTGTCGCTTATTATTCCCGGTGTACATATCCCTGTGTTTCCTATCTCTCTGTCCCAGTTCGTCTTGTATGTTTTTTCAAGTCAACCAGTGTGTTTTGCCGTACTCCTTTTTCTATTCTCTTTTTGCTAGTCCTCCCGGTTTTGACCCATGCCTGTTTTCTGGACTCCAATTCAGGCCTGCATGACCATTCTGCCTGCCCTGACCTCGAGCCTGCCTGCCCTCCAGTACCTCCTGGACTCTGAACTGGTTTTGACCTTTTTCCTGTACACAACCATTTTTTTGCCCCCTTTTTGGTTTATTAATCAACTTCAAAGACTCTAACCATCTGCCTCCTGTGTCTGTATCTGGGTCTCGCCTTGTGCCCTTATATTCATGGCTACAGATGTGAGTGCTACGGGTCGGTAGTCATTTAAGCAGGTTACCTTAGTGTTCTTAGGCACAGGCACTATGGTGGTCTGCTTAAAACATGTTGGTATTACAGACTCGGACAGGGAGAGGTTGAAAATGTCATTGAAGACAGTTGCTAGTTGGTCAGCACATGCTCACGGTACAAGTCCTGGTAATCCGTCTGGCCCTGCGGCCTTGTGAATGATGACCTGTCTAAAGGTCTTATTCACATCGGCTGCGGAGAGCGTGATCACACAGTCTTCCAGTACAGCTGGTGCTCTCATGCATGTTTCAGTGTTATTTGCCTCGAAGCGAGCATAGAAGTAGTTTAGCTCATCCGGTAGGCTCATGTCACTGGGCAGCTTTCGGGTGTGCTTCCCTTTGTAGTCTGTAATGGTTTGCAAACCCTGCTACATCCGACGAACGTCAGAGCCGGTGTAGTATGATTCGATCGTAGTCCTGTATTGACACTTTGCCTGTTTGATGGTTTGTCGGAGGGCATAGCAGGATTTCTTATAAGCTTCCAGGTTAGAGTCCCGCTCATTGAAAGCGGCAGCCCTACCCTTTAGCTCAGTGCGAATGATGCCTGTAATCCATGGGTTCTGGTTGGGGTATGTCAATGTGGGGACGACATCATCGATGCACTTATTGATGAAGCCAATGACAGATGTGGTGTACAACTAAATGCCATTGGAGGAATCCCGAAACATATTCCAATCTGTGCTAGAAAAACAGTCCTGTAGCTTAGCATCTGCTTCATCTGGCCACTTTTGTTATTGATCTAGTCACTGGTGCTTCCTGCTTTCATTTTTGCTTGTAAACAATAATCAGTAGGATAGAATTATGGTCAGATTTGCCAAATGGAGGGCGAGGGAGAGCTTTGTATGCATCTCTGTGTGTGGAGTATAGGTGGTCCAGAGTTCTTTTCCCTCTGGTGGGGTATTGTGTGTAGATTGATGAGGAGAAAAAAAAGCTATTTAATCCATTTTAGAATAAGGCTGTAATAACCTAACAAAATGTGGAAAAAGTCAAGTGGTCAGAATATTTACCAAAGGCACTGTCAATTGAGATGAGTAAAACAGTGTTCTGAGTGGTGCTTCAATTTAAGGGTTTGGTATGTTGTCTACTGTAAGAAAAGACCATTCACAATGAGCCTTTCTAATAGCACTGGACACGATTGTGAATTCCATGAGGAACAATGAGGGATTTCAGACCTCTACTGTATGTGTCTGCTGCCTCATCACAGTAGACAATTGCTAAATTAGGCCTGTGGGTGAGATCCCAGGGAGTCAGAGTCAGGGTTTAGCAGAGGTGACTTGTTTTGCAAGCAGATCTCAGCCATAAGGCTTGCTAGTGAAGAAAGGCTTGCTACAGAGCTAGCAGAGAAAGAGCTCAGGTAGTCATATTGGGCCACAACAGGTGCTTCGGTGCCAAGAAACCTAATCCTATTAATAAAACAAAAATCTAAGCAAACATGACAGTCCTAACCTCTGAACACACTCCTGCCTCTGCCCAAGCCAGCCCTGGAATCTTAAAAGCCAATCATGGACAAGCTCCAGCCGGGTATTGTTACCACTTGGAGTGCTGTGAAGTCACACACTGCATCCCAGGTGGGGCATGCGGGCAGAACCTTGACACATGCACACCAACTGTACAGCTGTTCGAGGTGCTTCCACAATGGAGAACATGTCTTCTTAGCAGATGTCATTTATAATATGAATGGTTTAATAAAGGGATGATACAGCAGAAACATGCAAATACATGTGAATACATTAGCTGGTAGAGTAGGATTTATATAATATAACTCGGGGCATGGATTCACAAGTGCCATAAATACTTTACATAATAGTAACGTTCACGCAAAAGTGCATTAAATAGAAAAATAACGACCATTTACTGAGTCTCATGAGGGCAAAACTGAAAAAGTAACCTGACAGTGCCCAATTCCTCAGTGGCCTCCCAAGTACAGAAGATAAATGTTATTGCTCAGTCTCATTTGCTCCAGTTTCATGTGTGCTCATACAGTTACAGTAGGTAATGTTAGTCATTCTCGATATGGATGACAACTCCAGGGGGAAATGTTTTAAATGATCAGCACTGCCAATAGAGTACGTATATGAAAAGATAAGACTTTTGTGGATAAGGTTCACTGCTATCACCAACTGCTTTGTGCAATATTTCTCTTCAGATATAATTTCTTATCTCAGTCTTTTTACTGTACATGCCAACCCTAACAGAGGTAGGTGGATTTATCTTCAAAAACATTGCACCTTCTAGAGTGGAAAGACAAGACAATACTACAGTCATTTTATGGGCAACTGTACAACTGGAAGGACATTGTTGCATTGACAAGGTAAAAAACAACCTTCATACAGAGGTGAGGTGAGACGCCTCCCTGATAAGTAACAATTCAAACACTCATCATGGCCAATATAACCAGCTTTCCAGGACAAGACAAACAGTGTTTAACAATTATGTTTTTTTATAACAAATTCTCACTTTGGTATTTTGCATTATCTTGTGATGCAACCACTGAAAGCCACCAGATTTTGCACAAGCCTCATTCACTCAACTAGTATGCTTCCCTCAGGGGTGAACTGACCAATATGCATTTTGGGCAAATGCCAGATGGGCTGGTCCATTTTGAGCCTAGTGGGCCGGTCTAAATTGTTATTTTTTTGTGCAAAATTATGATTATCTGGCTACAAATGGGGGCCTCGAGGGAATAATTTGCCAAAGTGGGGGCCTCAAGGGGGAAAAAAAGTCGTTTGTCAGAAATGGCTCCTGAGTGGCTCAGTGTTCTAAGGCACAGCATTTCTGTGCAAGAAGCACCACTACAGTCCCTGGTTCGAATCCAGGCTCTATCACATCTGGCCGTGATTGGGAGTCCCATAGGGTGCCACACAATTGGCCCAGCACTGTCCGGGTTTAGCCGAGGTAGGCCGTTATTGTAAATAAGAATTTGTTCTTAACTGACTTGCCTAGTTAAATGAAGCTTAAATAAAATAAAAATTCCAGCGATGATTTCTGGTCCCAGTCTGTCCCTGCTTCCCTCTGCCATCAAGCCATCTCTTTGAAAATAGCTCTCCAAAAGAGGTCCACCTATGCCCCTTTGAAAATCACAGTGTAACCATTTATTCAGAGCTGCGATGCTTGACTCTATTGGGATTTAAAACTTCACCTAAAAAGATGGGTGCAAAGCAAATCAGTAGTTTGGCAAGGATTAGAATAGAAAGGTGGTGTTACTGAATGACAAAGTGGCCTTTGGTGGGATCTTTACTCCTATTTAAATATAACCCATATACTAATAACTAGGGCCTCACTGCAGACAATCCAGGACAAATATTTGGTTTGACTTTGTCTTGTTTTCCCTTTCCTGTCAATGGTCCGTGCTGATGGAAACCATGGCTAAGGTCTCAATCTGGTTAGTCCTCTGGTCTAACCCTGTTGTGTGGCTAAGGTCTCAATCTGGTTAGTCCTCTGGTCTGACCCTGTTGTGTGGCTAAGGTCTCAATCTGGTTAGTCCTCTGGTCTGACCCTGTTGTGTGGCTAAGGTCTCAATCTGGTTAGTCCTCTGGTCTGACCCTGTTGTGTGGCTAAGGGGACACCTGCTAGAAAAACACACTTGGTTGGGCACAAATTAAAGGATTGCTAAGCACTTCATGGCAGGCATGAAAAATCCGCTTTGTCTTACCTAATGAATACTTTCTTATGCTGAGGAATGACAGCAGAGATAGATACCAGGGGAGGAATCTCAACTGTCCTGCATATGAAAGGCAGGGCAGGAAGAAAGTGTGCCTTTGAAAATGAGTGCACATATGGGGAGCCTCCCCACGCATTGAAGAAAGTGGTAATTCATGTGTAGTGAATGACTCTGAAAGCAGTCTGAATAGGGCCCCAACAATGGGAAAGTTTTAAAGCTGAGGCATGGGAGAAAGAAAGAGGGGGAAAAAGCTGTTTAAAGATGGCGGCTGCCCGCGAAGTTGCCACTCCAGCCCCAATCCTCTTTGACCTCTCCTTTATGATGGGCTGCAGAGTTTGTTTTGTGTCAATCGTCAGTTTACAATAGAGTTCATCTGCACTAGTTTCATTCCTGTGTTCATCTGAATGGTTTCAGCAATGGTCTATAGACACATAAGTGTGCATACTATTTTGACTCAGGTATCTAAGGGAAAATCACTAGACCAAAATAATGAGTAACTTGAGCCCCAGGCCAGTTGCCATGAGAGACATTTCCTGATAAAACACACAGATATGTAATGTAATCTATTCTATACTAGTAGTAGGCTACTGAGAAATAAAAACAATGTGGTATGTTAAATCAAATCAAATTCAAGGAAGCTAAATATAAAGGATGATTCACTCCCTAGAGGCTAAAGAAAACCAACAATACTTTATACTTGACACGTGGCTTTGCCTGCCCAGGAACCACCTGTGGCTGTAATGTCAGACTTGTTTTCCTTGAATGATGTGCTTGGTAAACAAAAGTGTCATTGTGTGTGTTTCTCATTGACACACACCCTGCAACGTCTACCTGTGTATAGTATCATACAGGAGGAGGAGGAGAGCGATGGAATGCTGTGTGTCCAGCAGATATGAGTCGTTAGGTCTTTGACGTTTGCCTTCTCCGGCTGTGTGGACCTCTCACAGCCGTTTGCACCTCTGTATTATAAATTGGTCGTTTAACCACTTTTCGCCGGACAAGACAAACACGGTCAAATAGTCCTACAGTATGAGTAGTGAGTACACCGACTTGGTTTAAAATGTCAAATGTGAATGGTAGTTCAGAGAGTGACTCATGCAGCTAATGTTGATGAAAGAGGTGGTTATAAAGCATTACGTTATTGCTTAAGTGGGAGGGGCGTCCCTGAATGACACCTTATCAATTACTAGTGTGTTGCAATGGCTTGTTCAATGACATCAGGACCTAATGAGAGCGCGCCCTGTCTCGTAATATGGACTTCCTCACCCTTTGACCTTGAACTAAACCAAACACATAGAATACAAACAGTATAGGTGATAATATAGGTAAATACTGTAGTGTAGGCAATTGCTTGGGCCACAGAAGAAAGTGTTCACATGTGAATGTTGTGATCAATAATGGATTCACAGGGGATTGAGGTTGAAGCAGACAAGTAGCAGCACATTGAGGTGAGCTGTTTAATCTGCATGGTCTGATGTGCTGTACGGTTGGGTGGGTGGGTCGAAGAGATGGTGTGGGTGGGTGACGGTGTGTATATATACAGGTCAGTCCTATGTCAGGAAGTGGACAGGAGAATGGGGGTTCTCCTAAAATTAGGCCAGAGACACAGAGCATGTCATGCTCTAGAGGAGGGGGTCTGGGTGTGGGTGGGGGGGGGGGGGGTGGGGGGTGGCAGTGTGATTCCTGTTGTCACTCCTGACAGGCCAGGCCGAGCAGAGGTGGAGGTGGGGGTGGAGGTGGTTGCAAACTGGAGTCATAAGATTGGAAAGCACAGTGGAGCATGGTGGTGCTATCTCTTGTTTGCTTAGCATCCATTGGGCCACCACCATACTGCAACCTGGCTGGGTCAAACACCCCAGGATTCCTGATCCACAATCAACTCAACTCCCAATAACCCAATAACCCGTACCTCCCATGGACCATGAGGCCGTGCAGGAACATGTTGAGGTATATACAGGCTTACATCAGTCAGCATAGCTTCCAACAAACAGCTCAAGGCTGCTTCGGAACTCAAATCAAAGTTTATTGTTTGCATACACAGTTTACCAGGTGTTATAGCGGGTGCAGTAAAATGGTTATGTTACTAGCTACTAACAATGCAGTAAAATGGTTATGTTACTAGCTACTAACAATGCAGTAAAATGGTTATGTTACTAGCTACTCACAATGCAGTAAAATGGTTATGTTACTAGCTACTAACAATGCAGTAAAATGGTTATGTTACTAGCTACTAACAATGCAGTAAAATGGTTATGTTACTAGCTACTAACAATGCAGTAAAATGTGAAACAATTCAAATGTAAGGGGGAACAATTATACAAAAAAGAACGTTGGGACAAATCTGATTAACAACCCAAATAGCACTGTAGCAGTAATCAGATGTGACTGCAACGTACGTGGATCTGTTGGGGCAGTATGCAAATTGTGGTGGGTCAAGGGTGTCGGGTATGGTGGAGGTGGTCCGTGACTTTCAAAGCATTTAATGATGACAGAAGTGATTGCTACAGGGCGACTGTCATTTACTTTAGTTACCTTGGCTTTCTTGGGTACAAGAACAATGGTGGCCATCTTAAAGCAAGTGGGGACGATAAACTGGGATAGTGAGAGGTTGAATATGTCCGTAAACACTCCAGCCAGCTGGTCTGAACATGCTCTGAGGACGCTGCTTGGGATGCTGTCTGGGCCGGAAACCTTGTGAGGGTTAACATGCTTGAAAGTCCTACAAGGGAAATTGAGAAACAATTCCCATTACGATTCCTACTTTTATGACGACTGGCTATCAGAATATTTTGTTCTTTAATAGGTCACAAGACATCGTAAAAAAAGATATATAGATACACAGATACAAAATCTATTTAATGAAAAGGAACAAATGCAAAATCACTCATATTCATAGTTGTTTAAACACACACAAGCACACACTCTTGCAAACTATTTTGGAAATGAGAGACCCAAAACACACATCTATTGGACACATGACTTTGCATCAAATTATTCAACAATTCAACACTTAATGAGAACTAAATGATCATCAAAATACTGTATGTAAAATACTAACACACTGGCGGTAAAATGCGTTTAAAAATATATATATATTGCTGTCTTATATAAGGGATGCAAATCTTCATTCATTTATGTTCACGAGCAAATTATAGCCCATATCCATTTAATGAATTACTGTGGTAAGAGCGGTTTTATCCAGGAATCAGGTATTCATTAAGAATCCATTAATGCCGTCAATCAAGCAATGAAACAATGGATGATTTCAAAAAATCTAATTAGAACAGAAAACCCAGATGAGGGACAGACAGAATATCAACCAAGAAAACCGAGGACCTTATTTAAAAAGGGACCGAAAGCCACATTGGAAGATTTCCCCCATTATTACAGGCAGTCATACTGGCAGCAGACTTTCTCTTCATACAGCTTCCATGCTGGGTGCCACAAGCTTTTCAGAGTGCAGTCCTTAGCTGGCTACCAGCCCTAACGAGCCTGACCTTGTAACATAGGTTGCTGCACAAATACTCAGCCACCCGACAATAATCTTTTTGTCTTGTATAGGTGCTCCGCTGCTTTTCTCCAAGCACCAAGCAGGAGCTGACTTATCATCAGATTGACAAAAGCTCACTGTCCTTATTTGTTCATCTGTTTCTTCATTATATTGCCTCCATTCCCTGAGTTCACAGACACAATGCAGTTTGTGAATGTGGGATTATTTTATAATTACTTCTTCATGATGTATTCAAACGCGTTTGGCGTGTGTGTTTCCTTTAACCATTATAGGTGGAAGGGTGCATCAATTACCGTTTACTTAACCTCCAGATCACAAAAAGCAAGTCCCGCATCATGATAGCAGACCCTGTGTAGGCATAGGTCAGAAACCATGTATTCCCTTAGTGTACAGCCCCAGTATCTCTGGTACTAAGTTGTGAAGACCTCTTTCTCTCCACTGCTCCTCATTTCTCTGTCATACAAGGCGTTTCCATGGACACTTAGTTCCAAGAAACGTATATGCTTCTCATCCCTTCAGATATTTTTAAGACGTCTTACACCCTACTCCCTGAAAGCACTTTCCAGTGTTCTTTAAGCACATTCATTTTGACTTCACTGATCTCCAATTTCCTCTATCCTGCTGGATTCTGTCCATTTGTCCAAAAGGTAGGTGGCCCTTCCTTTGAATTCACTGAGACAACCTTGTCATCACCAAGTGAAGAAATAATCACTACTAGCATGCGGTACTACTAACCACAATGTACTGTGTCGCAACAGCAAGACCATATAGTCACACTATGTTGTGTACCCTTTGAGAGGTTATGGACACTGTTCCATTATTGTGACTGAATACAAACTGATCGCAAAGGCTAAACATGCATTACAGACTCAGAGAGGACCTAGTGACAGAATATAGGCTATACACAATAGTCACACCAATACTCTACAACATCTCAATATTCATCTCAAAATATGAGAGTACTTTTTTCATGAAGGATTACAATGATGTGTTATATTGACACGAATGACACTGTGTCTGATGTCAAATATTGACGTGGATGCTTACAATCCTGAAACGAGCTGGAGAATATTATCATATGTAGCAGACAACTGTGTGATGAAGATCGTTGAACACACCATATGATCGTGAACTTCAAAGTGCCTTTGACAAAAATGACACAGCAACTGTGTAACAAGACATTAAAGGGTACATAGCTAACAGTAACCCAACCATTTGTATGTGAGTAGAGTAACTGTAAGATCAAAAAGAATAACTCAAGACAGGTCTGATGGAAACAAATTGTCTGTACTTCCTAAATGTCGACAAAACTATATACGCTAGACAAGGGCGGATACTTTTTTGTTGTCTGTGATTAGATTATGTCGCAAATAGCAGTGTAAACACATTTTTGCACAATTGAGGACAGTATAAACGTCATGTCAAAGTACATTTGCAGAAATGTCATGTTGTGTGGTCCTCCCACTACGAGTTTATTAGGCGACAGGTGAAATAAGTTCCCATGAACTTCACAGGGTGGTGAAAGCGCACGGCGATGAGCTTGATGCTCCTTTTCAATACATATTGAGGGTTTTCATTTGTATGCTGGTGACACGATGAGCTCTTGGCCAAGGTTCTGAGAGAGCACATTTGCTTTCTATTGCAGACTTTGTGTGCCAAAATCATTGACTAAGTTAAAAATGGGTGAAAAAACATAGAATGTCTGTTTTTTATAGTGTTAAATTAAAGGTCATACAACAAAGTGTTTTGGTGTGTGCTACATCATTGCACACAGCCATGTTTTCACAAGAAGCCAGTTTAATGGAAATGCACTGCCACCCACCACTAAGGAAATCATTATATACTAATTTGTCACAGAATTGTCTTAAAGTTGAATAAAGATCTGTTTGTGTTGATTGATGGTAAAGTTGAAAGAAAACAGGGAGGACCTCTCTTTACATTCACCCAGCCAGGTAAATCAACTGCGATGCCCTTATCGAAGGCATTGACAGGAGTTCAAACGAATGCGTGGCTTTCACACTACAATTAGCACCTTAGAGACATCTCGACAGATGGGAATGTCATTTCTACTGAGTGGATACAAGGGGGGTTAAGTCCAAATATGGTGCAAGACAGGGAACGGGAGCGACAGACAAATCGAAATGAAAGATGCATTTTTTTGAAAGTGCACTCATGAGCAAACAAAATGTGAAATATTTATAAACATATACGTTCTTCATTATGGGTAACACAAAACAGATTTTCCCGTCTGCGTAGTATTAAGGGAGGAAAGGCGGATTAGAGAAAGCAGTGAGCTTTAGTGACGGGGAGGCCACAGAGATAACAGCAGGTTCATTACCGACGCTCGTGGTCCCCGTTCCAGGACCCGCTACGTTGAATTGAAACATGGAGCTCTATTTCCATACAAACAAAAAAGGTTCTCAAAGTGTGTGTCTGTGAGCAGGTAGCTGTGGAGCACCGCCCCCAAAACACACACACCTTCTTCTTTGACATCCACCCCTACTCCTATCACCTTCATAAATACCCCACACTTTAAACTAGAGGAGAAAATGCCTCAATTATGCTCCGCTGAAGAAGCCTCACTTTGTGCATTTATTAAGAGGTAATTTGGCTAAGCAGGGCTAAATGGAGAAGGTGGATACAGTAAAAATGCAGGTCTTCTTCAGACATTAAAGCTAACATTCCTTTCTCTTTCTAATCCAAATATATGAGAGATGGGTTTTGCTTAGAAGTGTGGATTATTTGTTTATTTGAGGTTGGAGCACTGCATTTTTAGATTCATAGAATTACCGAGCTAACAGTTTAATCGTATATTCCCGAACACAACACATTTACAGTTCAAAGAGGAGTATATCTCAGTATATCATGACTATTAATATCACAATGTTTGCCTTGCCAGTAAAAGCTTTTGAAGGCGTGTTCATAATGTGGCTAACCAAGTTTGGGTCCTTCTCCAAAACATGACCTCTGGACATCAACCTGGACTTCTATGCCCAGCTCAGATGAGGAAATCGTTTGTGAGGTCGACCCATGAGCCTCTGTAACTCTACAATGGATTGAACAGTATTCCATGGACAGAGAGAGAGGGAGAGAGAGAGAGGAAGACAGATTAGTGAGAAAAAGAGACATCTCCAAAGATTGTGAGTGTGCAGCTGAGCAGTCCTCTCCTGGCTTGGTGCCACTAACATTTCCCATCTTAACACACACGTGATACAATCCCAGCTTACTGCACCTGCACCAATTATTATCCAATTAGTAACAAATACTGCACAATTAAGGGTAAACTGTCACACAGAGTTCTAAAAGGCTATATAAACGGAGAGCAATAAATTACAGCAGCTGAAGTGATCATAATTAATCAGGAGTTGGAGTTGTAAAATTTGATGCCTCCCACCACAACCCTCCTCAACACTTCCTGTAGAGTGGCAGATCTATATGCCATCCTAAAGAGACACAAATCATTGTATGTTTTTTAAATATATTTTTAGGGGGTAGATCAGCCTGAATATTGCTGATAGACTCCATCAATGTAATTGTCTGCATCATTTCCAATCCCCCATATATTTTGGGGGAAATATCTCTATATTTATATATTTACATAAATACACATACCCACATATATATAAATATACATACATATACATACATACAAATACACATACATATACCTATATATATATAAACTCAGCAAAAACATTTCCCTTATTCAGGACCCTGTCTTTTAAAGATAATTCGTAAAAATCCAAATAACTTCAAAGATCTTCATTGTAAAGGGTTTAAACACTGTTTCCCATGTTTGTTCAATGAACCATAAACAACATGCACCTGTGGAATGGTCGTTAACCTCTTTTGGGTAGGGGGCAGTATTTTCACGTCCGGATGAAAAGCGTGCCCAAAGTAAACTGCCTGTTACTATGGCCCAGAAGCTAGGATATGCATATAATTGGTAGATCTGGATAGACAACACTCTAAAACTGTTAAAGTTATGCCTGTGAGTATAACAGAACTGATATGGCAGGTGAAACCCAGATAATAAACCATCCCCCTCCAAAAACTGTTCTCTCTACTACCACATGGCAAGCGGTACTGGAGTGCCAAGTCTAGGACAAAAAGACTTCTCAACAGTTTTTACCCGCAAGTCATAAGACTCCTGAACAGGTAACCAAATGGTTACCCTGACTATTTGCATTGTGCCCCCCCCAACCCTGCTTTTACGCTACTGCTACTCTCTCTCTGCTACTCTCTCTCTCTAGTCACTTTAACTATACATTCATGTACATACTACTTCAATTGGCCCGACCAACCAGTGCTCCTGCACGTTGGCTAACCGGGCTATCTGCATTCTGTCAAACCACCTGCCAACCCCTCTTTTTACACTACTGCTACTCTCTACTCTCTATTCATCATATATGCATACTCACTTTAACCATACCTACATGTGCATACTACCTCAATAAACCTGACTAACTGGTGTCTGAAAATAGCCTTGCTACTGTTATTTTCAAATGTCTTTTTACTGTTGTTTTATTTCTTTACTTACTTACAACACACACACACAACTTTTTTTTGCGCTATTGTTTAGAGCCTGTAAGTAAGCATTTCACTGTAAGGTCTGTTGTATTTGACGCATGTGACAAATCATCTTTGATTTGACAGTAGGCAATTAAGGTCACATTTATGAACACTTAGGACACTAAAGAGGCCTTTCTACTGACTCTGAAAAACACCAAAAGAAAGATGCCCAGGGTCCCTGCTCATCTACTTGAATGTGCCTTAGGCATACTGAAAGGAGGCATGAGGACTGCAGATGTAGCCACGGTTCTGGGCACAAACCCACTATCGCTGGACCAGAAAGGACTGGCAAAAAGTGCTCTTCACTGATGAGTCGCGGTTTTGTCTCACCTGGGGTGATGGTCGGATTCGTGTTTATTGTCGAAGGAATGAGCGTTACACCAAGGCCTGGAGCGGGATCGATTTGGAGGTGGAGGGTCCGTTATGGTCTGGGGCGGTGTATCACAGCCTCATCGGACTGAGCTTGTTGTCATTGCAGGCAATCTCAACGCTGTGCGTTAGAGGGACGACATCCTCCTCCCTCATGTGGTTCCCTTCCTGCAGGCTCATCCTGACATGATCCTCCAGCATGACAATACCACCAGCTATACTGCTCGTTCTGTGCGTGATTTCCTGCAAGACAGGAATGTCAGTGTTCTGCCATGGCCAGCGAAGAACCCGGATCTCCATCCCATTGAGCACATCTGGGACCAGTTGGATGGGAGGGTGAGGGTGAGGGCTATACCCTCTAGAAATGTACGGGAACTTGCAGGTGCCTTGGTGGAAGAGTGGGGTAACATCTCACAGCAAGAACTGGCAAATCGGGTGCAGTCCATGAGGAGGAGATGCACTGCAGTACTTAAAGCAGCTAGTGGCCACACCAGATACTAATTGTTACTTTTGATTTTGAGCCCCCCTTTGTTCAGGGACACATTATTCAATTGCTGTTAGTCACATGTCTGTGGAACTGGTTCAGTTTATGTCTCAGTTGTTGAATCTTGCTTTGTTCATACAAATATTTACACATGTTAAGTTTGCTGAAAATAAACACAGTTTACAGTGAGAGGACGTTTATTTTTTTTGCTGAGTTTATATACATATCTTTTAAAAATAAATGTTCCTTTTATTATTTCCCACAAACCCTACCACCCCTCCCCTAATTGGAGTAAACTAATAAACAACAACACATAGGCTTCTACCTCCAGACTATACATACTATATACATTTTACCGACACAATCTATTTGAAAATAGTTATATTTTGTTTGTTTTTTATCCCTGGCCTGCCTCTGATGTCCATCCAGTTAGATTTCTATTTGGCATATATTTTTAACTGTGCTATTTCACAAAGGTTCTGAACCTATATACATTTAATAGACTCAGTATATTTTATATTTGTTATCTTGTTGTTATTAGTCCCACCCTTCAGCTCCATTCAACCCCTCCCATCTATTTCTTAACACCATCCATATTGGATTTCTATTATATATGATATGTTTTTCAACTGAGCTGTGATGCTTCACATAAGTTCTGAACCTTTCTATTCTCATAGTTTACACAGATTGTAAATTAAAGATAAATAGTTTTGCTAAAAGTATTATTATATTGTTGATCGATTGACTATGAGTTTTCAAATCACCCAGTATTGCTATCTGAAGCGTTAGCTCCAGGTAAATGTTGCAATTCTTCAGCTATTCCTGGACATGTGACCAAAAATGAGCTACATATGGACAATACCAAAATAAATGATCTGCCTCCTCGCAGCAAAATCTGCAGAGATGGGAAGGTTGTATCCCCCATATATATACAGTATAACATTCTATCGGTTGCAAGAATTTTGTATAAACATTTAAATAGAAAAATGTAAATGTTGAATCCGGCGTCGTTTGCGTGTCAATTCATATTCCATGTGCCATGGAATCGGGACATCGAAAATCTCTTCCCAACTATTTTGCAATATATATGGTACAGCTGTCCATTTTTTGATTCTTAAATGAAACTGGTATATATTTTTATATATCACAATTTTCTTTAACCAATTTTGGTCTTTAATGCAGGGCCGTTCCAGTCGTTATGAGCCGTAATGATTGATGTGTACTATATCTGTCACTGATAAGAAAAGAAACAGGCCCCTAGTAAAAACTGGATGAAGTTAGGGTTGGGCAATTCTGGTGGAATGAAGATGGCGGCGTATTGTTTGCCTGTGTCTCTTCTCCGCTTGTTTTTGCAAAATACCTTTTGTAAAACGTTACTTTTCATAGCCACTGTATAAGTCAGCCAATTCCTTTTTTGTACTTAAATGCAACTTTTCTTGACACATACAGTAGTGTAGTTCTTCTTCTATTAAGGTGTAGAGCCCTGCAGGGGCATGCATTTTAAGCTCAAGCCCTACCTAATCCCGTGACGTTCAGGCCCTACCCAATCCTGTGACGTTCAGGCCCAAGCCAATCCTGTGACGTTCAGGCCCTACCCAATCCTGTGACGTTCAGGCCCAAGCCCTACCTAATCCTGTGACGTTCAGGCCCTACCCAACCCAGGCCTGATTGCTTCTGCCAAATTCATGGCCCGACCTGCCCGAAACCAGAAATAACTTCCTCCATTAGTAAATGCATTAGCTGCTCCTCTCTGTCTGTCACTCGCTCCCTGCACACAGCTCGCTCTGCATGTGTTCTGCTCATGGCGCTCTGAGTCTGTGAGTATCCATTACATCCATCCAAAACACACCAAGACAGTCATGAAGATGGCACGACAAAACTTTTTCCCCCTCAGGAGACTGAAAAGATTTGACATGGGTCCCCAGATCCTCAAAAAGTTCTACAGCGGCACCATCGAGAGCATCCTGACCGGTTGCATCACAGCTCGGCATCTGACCGTAAGGCCCTACAGAGGGTAGTCCGTTCGGCCTGGGACATCACTGGGTCCAAGCTTCTGCAATTCAGGACCTTATAAATAGGCAGTGTCAAAAGAAGGCCCTAAATATGGTAAAAGACTCCAGCCACGCAAGTCATAGACTGTTCTCTCTGCTACCGCACGACAAGTGGTACCGATGCACCAAGTCTGGAACCAACAGGACCCTGAACAGCTTCTACCCCCAAGCCATAAAACTGCTAAACAGTTAGTTACATATTTATGCAAATAGCTACCCGGACTATTTGCTTTGACCCTTTTTTGTTTTTTGACTCGTACCATATGCTGCTACTGTTTTACTATCTGTCACTTTAATCCGAGTTATTTGTACACATCTACCTCAATAACCTCATACCCCTGCACATCGGCTCAGTGCTGGACCCCTTATGTACAGTATAACCAAGTTATTGTTACTCATTGTGTGTCTATTATTACTTTTGTTATTAACTGTTCTACTTTTCTATTATTTCTCTATTTTCTCTGCATTGTTGGGAAGGGCCCGTAAGTTGTCATTTCACTGTTTGTCTACACCTGTTGTCTATGAAGCATGTGACAAATGACTTGATTTGATCTGTCATGTCACACTAGTAGTTTTATCAACACTAATGACGAACAGACAATTGAGCTAAAGATTACAAGCAGGGTGTCAAAACAACCGTTTAAACTTAAAGACAACTTGCAAAGACTCCTCTTTCATGACAGGCCCGAGAGTTTGACTGATACAGAACTATGTAAATAAATCCTGCATGCAGGCACAGGTCTGGTAAAAACGAAATCTATTCGTATTCATATAAATTGCAATTTTCTGTTTTAAATTGTGTTTCTTCTCTGCTCTTAACACGTTTTGGGTAGATTGAAAACAGGGTGAAGAGAGAGCAACTGAAAGGAGCTCAAGTTAGACACCCCAAACAGCAGGGAATGAGACCCTCGCCCAACAATTTGATAACCAAAATGTGACATCACTGTCAAAAAAAGACACCAAAATTCAGCGCTGGGAGTGCGGTGATCTGTGTCAAAACAGCAGTTAATAGGAACCACAGAGAGAAAGAGACAAACATGGCAGCGCATAAAGACGGGTGCCGTTCAGCTCTCCTCCTCCAGCTCTCAGATGAAATGGCAGTTTGCTTCAGGAGACGGTTCAAGTTGACAGAAGCAGACGCATGTGTTGGCTGAGGTATCTGGCTTGAGCCACAGTGTTAAAGTCTTCAGAAACGTTTGGGGAATATTCAACAGTAAACATACATGTTCTGTTTGATATGACAAAGCCGCCTTTGATTGTGCGGTCTTTCATTGCTCGAAGGCAAGAAGCACTGATCTCTGAACGAGGCAATTAATGGGGATGAAATCCCAGAAGTCCACTAGCCTGAGGCGATAGGAACCCTCCTCAAAAGACTGATTCACTGTTAATGTCATTGAGAAATCCCCCTCATTCCCTCTGCTCTGCTTCCATTTGAAGAGACAGAGAGACAGAAAGTCATTCTAGGCATTTCTTTAGAAATAGAACAGTATTATATATAGAGGGTAAGTAACTCTACGTACCAACCAGGCCTTGCATCTGGAACGACTTTCCTTATCTAGAGTGACATGTCATTCATTAACCAGCTCTGCAAATGTTGCCTTTACTTCAAATTGACCTGAATACTTTCTATTACCACAATAACTATCTGGCTGTACTGCTACAAAACAGTATTTTCAGCTCAAGCATTTTGTTCCCTTTACAGAAGTGCAGTTTACACTTCTTTCTTGATCACAACTGAAAAGATGATGAGAGATTTCCTCTGACTTTGATGTGGAATCCAGGATGAGAAGAAAATACCTGACTATAGGCCTAATAATTAATGTGGTCTTAAATTGCTAACCATTATGGGCAAAGTGAAATTGAGAGTTGGTTTCATTCTTGGCAGGCATTCAGTGGTGCTGTGTGATTGAATAGTGACAAGGCAAGGGCTACGGTGAGTGTGGTATGTGGATAGATTCTAGCTCTCATATGTATCCACCTGCAGGGAAGCCAGTGATTCAGAGGTGAGTCAGCTATGTTAACACGGCATGCCGTGATCTGTAGTAATCTGCCTCCAGCTGTCTCCTAGTCACCAGCCACCACATTAATGGACTCTAATAAAATCAAACCACAATACAAGTACCATAAGGTGGGAAGACAGGCGGGTGGGATGGGGAGGAGGGACGGACACAAAAGCATCACAAGGGAGAGTAGTGCTATAAAAGGGAGATGCATTTCATTTCAAGTACCCCATCATCATGTCTTAATCAGCTTTATTACAAGGGATCTTCTCAGTTTCAAGCCTTGGGTGAATTTAAAAAGGAACAAACAGAGTGTGTGCTAGCTACAGCATGTGGATGTGGTAGTGGGTAAAGGCTGAGCCGCAGAAGGAAGGCGGCTAGCTACCTCTGATCAAAGTGTTTTAGATGGTGTCCATGCAGATAAAGCAGGATTAGCAGGTCCTACTGAGCAAATAATTGCCCTTGCTTTGAAATCCCACTTTCTGAGGGAATGCTACAAAGGGTTTGCCATAGAGACCACTTTCAAGGAGAGGTGCTAATACCCCATTGGTCCCCTTTAATATATTGTTGATAAATTCTAATCAAGACTTTGTCATTATATAAGGCTTTCTTCCCATGCACCTCCTGATACATTGTGGACTTCAATGGATGTCCTCAATTAATTACTTACTTTCTTATCTTTCTATTTTCCCTGGTCCAGATTTAGCTAATGAAGTACATACCTGTGGAGTAAGCTTTTTACTCCCTCCATAGAATATTAATTAGAATTATTCTGAACTTCAGGCATTTACAATCATCTATTTATTTCCCAATGAACTAAAATCCCACCAAACCCTTAATCTGTTTAATTACAAGGGATAACCCTTGGAAGAAGTGGCAACTTTACAGCGTCCATAAAAAAAACAATGAATATTGTCCAAGGATTCTAAGCAATCATAGTAGCTACATGCCAAAGACCGGTGGAGTCTCATTTGGAGAACAGTCTACTGTGGTACCGTACGTACTGTGCTATGACATTTTGGGAAGTAAATACACAGAGAACATAGGAAGGCTTCAGAGAAATGACCAATTAGGACTGATCCAATACTGAAGATAATATATTGCCTACGCTCAACAATACTTTTCTCAGATAAACGTAAAATGGTTATGATCTCACGTTGACAGCTTAATTGAAAATGAAAATGTAACTTTTTTTTTTCATATTGTTGGAAGTTATACTTGCATACACTCAGGGAAGATCACGCATGGCAAGCCGGTTTTCAGAGAATTAATTATCAGTGTGTTTGAGAGACAGCAGAACAGTCCCGCCCCCCCAACCACCCAGCACCAGGTTCCTGTCTTGGTCTCTGAGGAAAACACACAAAGCTGCCTTCACTCAAGATGCTTCCATTGGAGTTTCACTGAGTGGACTGGGCAGGGTGCTGTGTGCTTAAAACATACACACAAGCACATCTGTGCGAGGTCAAAGGATCCCATCTCTCCTTTTGATCTCACGCGGTGTGTATAGCCATTTACAACAGCGCCAGCATGCTCCAACAAGACGCACACCTCCAGCCATAACTGCTAATTAATTACGTTTAGCAGGCAAGCCAGGCCAGTGCCCTGGGAGTAGTGTGTGGGCTGCGGGTTATGTGCTAATGCAACGGCCTTGTCACGATACCAATAGATCAACAGTCAAGGTTGGCAAACCTTTGACTCAGTACGCCTACACCAACAACTGGCAATTTTTCTTGTTTATGTTATGTGACATGATCCATATGTTACCTTTATTGAATTAACTAGGCAAGTCGTTTGGTTGTCATATAATATCATTTCCCTGGCTGATTAGTGTAGTTAGTTTGAGGTGTTAGGGTACTGTATTTGTTGGCAACAGTTACTTGTGTCTAATCCTTGTAAGTTTCCATCAGATAAACTTTCCTTCACCCATTGCTCATTCATGCCCATTAATAACCAGCTCTAAAGGCTTATAATAACTGCCAGTAGTGTTTAAAACATGGAAAGGTCGTATTGAGTGTACAAGGCTATACAGCTACCTCTGAATTAGAGATGGAATGCTTGAGAAGTCTGGGGCACCACTGCTGTTGTCCAGAGCAAGGCCCTCGTGTGGTAAACCATCACTCGATGAGAAACCGCCTCCACACTCCTATTGCTTTCCTTTAGAAATCCCGATTATAGTCCATCATCAATATGAACATATTGACTAAATAAGGGGGGACAACCAAATGACAGAAGACAGTCATTGGCACAAGAGCACCTTGAACTTCAACTACTGTAGTCCAGACAACCTTTTCAATGGAAGCCTGACAGAATGGCTATAATGATATTTTGTCACTTGATTAAGACAAAACAGAAGTCAAAATGCAAAAAGAACCACATATTTTCCCCTCCCACAAAGAACAGCTTTAACCGCCAACGTTCCTTCCTCCACCTCTCCATCTCCTCTTCCTGATGGAAACTTTTTAGCGCCGAACAATGCCCAATTACACGTCAAGATAAACACATCAAATGCCTATTTTAATTGTTCCAGATGCAGATTGGAATGAAATTAGAATAAAATTGGTCTTTTATACAACTTTCTGTCTTCATGACTGACTCATTCTGACACAATAGAGCTACAGTCTAATTTGTAAATACACAATGGCTCTTTGTTCCCTTTGTTGCATTTGACTCTCCAAAGCTGGCATAAATCTTTCAAAATTCATTAATAATCAGTGGCAACCTACGTGTACATCATATGAAATAACACAATGTCATATAGTGCAATTTTACTTGTTACTGAAGTGACTAAATAAGTACCACATGTCAACGTCATCTTTAAAAATGCACCACATGATATCTTTGTCGTTAAACCAAAGAAAATCGTGCTTAGAGACAACCTGCACGCTTGGCTGTCACAACAGCACTCATCTACGTCCAGGCCGGGACTGAAAGCTGTAATTTACAGTAAAATGAATTCTCTTGACTTTGTCAACTTTCTAAAAGTGCAGAGTAGGCAACGAGGGGGCATGCTAATAAATGGCCAATTGTCTCCCAGAATTGGTTTTACAAGATAGGATAGATTAATAGATTATAAGACCATTATATGGCCAAGCTATACAAATCGACGACTGTATATTCAACTGCTCTTTATACATAATATCTTACACATTCCAACGTTGTTTTTCTGTTAGTGATTACTTGGATTACATTCATAATGCCTTTTCAAAACCATTCATTCTGAATTAACGGGTTTTTGTGACACCAACTTATATGTTGGAATTGGTGACACTATAAAGAGTCAGGAAAGGACCGCCTGTCCTTTCAAAAGCATGTCTTGAAAAACCCACAAGTGTGTCTCCCTATTTTTCACTCCGGCCCTGAGATAAAGGGCACAACTGGGAGCAGCAATATGTTCAATGCCTTGAGAGGGGAAGCCGTGACAGAGTGTGCATTCTGAACTGGCATTGTGGCTGTGTCGGCGGCTGTGTTCTGTGTTGAAAAGATAGGATCTGCAAACTCCCAAGAGGCAACAGGCTGATTCAGGGGGCTTTCAAGTATGTTCTTAGAACAGAGAGGAAGGATTCATTGTATTATAGCTTGATCAACTTTATGGCTGCTTGATGCGAAAGAAAAAGAGAAAAAGAAAGATATCTAAGCAAGTTATTGTTCTGTGTTACATACAAAACCAATAAACTGGTGTGTCTACCACAAAAGTCTATCTACTTTTAGAGGCATACACCTCTTATTGAGTATTCACACTGACACTATTTTCCTGAAACAACAGAGATTTGATAGGACTGTTCATGGTATACATTACCTATATTTATAGAGCTGGATATACAGAATTGCCTATGTCATATTGATAAGTGGAGTAAACCCCTCTAGACAAAATTCCACCTGGAACAGTTCAAAATAACCCACCAAAATAGAAAGTGCTTTACGTGACAAACCGACTTTGGCGTTCACAAAATGTGCATATTATTTCATTTGTAATCCTTACAAGGCTATGGAGAAAATTTCCAATCTGATTCATGTGGGACGGTTTCTCCCAGTTCTGTGCCATAATCTAGCATGGTGAATTCAAAAGATATTACAATATTTACGGCAATTACAGATTGTTCATATATCTAGGCAAGGCTACAGAACAGTACCATTAGAGGGTCATGGGGGAAATAGCCAAGCTACTTAGAGTAGTCTTTTAAAGTTCACCACTCCTTCGAAATCCCTGGGTGCCTTCAAAATAATCTAACTGTGTGAATAATGTCCTGAATAAAATCAACACAATAACAAACAAATACTCTCTTAAATGTTGAGAAAGTGTTTCTTTAGCAAGTGTTTTGTGTGTAGTACTGTATTTGTGTTAGTGTCAGCAAGTCTTTCTTTGTAATGAAAACCAAAACAATTGACAATGAATAGCAGGGTTGGGGTCAATTCCATTTAAATTCTAATCAATTCAGAAAGTAAACCAAATTCCAATTCCAAATGTTCCTCATTGAAAAAGCATGAAAGAGAATTTGATTTTCAGTGCACTTCCTGAACTGACTGGAATTGAAATGGACTTGACCCCGACCCTGAAGAATAGTAATGGTTATCATATCAGAAAGTCTATTGCAACATTTCTGAGAGCAGTGTTTTACGTATATCATTTTCAAACATACAAGATCACTGTCTACAGATGTTTAGTATTGTAAGCTGAGGAAAATCCTTGTCTGTGGCTTGTGTAAAAAAACTTTTGCACCTTACAGAGGAGCAAGCAGCAGAGGGAAATTTGCCTCACGAGAAGAGAGATTTGGAGGTGAATCCGAAAAGGTTTAATTAATTTTAAATGATTCTTTTCAGAGTGTTAGAGGCTCAAAGCAGTGGACTGGAAAGCAGTTGGAGTGGCTAGTGCTTGGCAACCGGGATAATCTAGGCCCTCCTCAGCAAGCTCATTTAGGAGTCTTACATCAGCATGTAGGCATCCCGAGGTGGAGCTTTAACAGGGTCGCTAGTGGGGCTAGTGGGGTGTACTCAAAGTTTGTAAATCCACACAAGCTTCTTGCATAAAGCAAACTCACATTGCCATATTATTCAATGTGGACAATACACGTATATAACTCTAAGCAGGGCTTTAAGGCACCTAACTATCTTACCCCATCTTACTGCTACGAGGAATCCTACTTTTCATTTAAACTCCATTATGTTCTTTGTGATTTCATTCAGGCAATGGGGGGAGGGGCGGGAGAGGCAGACATATTTCTTTCTTCCTGAGAAATACATAATTACATAGCCTTTAGTGCTATTAGCTTGCAAATGCTGTAGCAAAGTAAGATCTAATTTAATAATCTGTGCTAAATCTAGATGTGTAGTATGTTATTGCGCTTACTTTCCATGCAATGATACCATGCACATTTACTGTATCTTAACTCTAACCTGGCTTCCCATTTGGGTACCAGAATAGTTTGAAAGCGGCTTCATGATGACAACAAATAGGGGTTGGACCAACACTTGGATCCTTTACATAAGCAAAATGTACTTTGCTTTACTTTTAAGCACCAGTTAACATAGCGGTTAGAGTGTTGGCCTAGTAACCAAAAGGTTGCTGGTTCGAATACCCAAGCTGACAAGGTGAAAAACAACCAGTCAGTATCTGGTGTGACCACCATTTGTCTAATGCGCACCACACATCTCCTTCGCATAGAGTTGATCAGACTGCTGATTGTGGCCTGTGGAATGTTGTCCAACTCCTCTTCAATGGCTGTACAAAGTTGCTGGATATTGGCGTGAACTGGAACACACATCGATCCAGAGCATCCCAAACATTCTTAATGGGTGACAGGTCTGGTGAGTATGCAGGCCATGGAAGAGCTGGGACATTTTCAGCTCCCAGGAATTGTGTACAGATCCGTGCAACATGGGGCCATGCATTATTATGCTGAAACATGAGGGGATGGCGGCGGATGAATGGCACGACAATGGGCCTCGGGATCTCGTCATGTTATATCCGTGCATTCAAATTGCCATTGATAAAATGCAATTGTATTCGTTTTCAGTAGCTTATGCCTGCCCATACCATAACCCCACCGCCACCATGGGGCAGTCTGGTCACGAGGTTGACATCAGCACACCGCTCTCCCATACACGACGCCATACACCTTGTTGTGAGTCTGGTTAGACAGACTGTCAAATTCTCTCAAAATATGTTGGAGACGGGTTATGGCAGAGAAATGAACATTAAATTATCTGGCAATAGCTCTGGTGGACATTGTTGCAGTCAGCATGCCAATAGCACGCTTCCTCAAAACTTGAGACATCTGTGGCATTGTATTGTGTGACAAAACTGCACATATTAGAGTGGCCTTTTAATGCTGTTTAATAAGCTTCTTGACACACCACACCTGTTAGGTGGATGGCAGGTTAAATAAGCTTTTTGAGAGAAATAAGCTTTTTGTGCAAATCAAATCACATTTTATTTGTCACATACACATGGTTAGCAGATGTTAATGCGAGTGTAGCGAAATGCTTGTGCTTCTAGTTCCGACAATGCAGTAATAACCAACGAGTAATCTAACCTAACAATTTCACATCTACCTTATACACACAAGTGTAAAGGGATGAAGAATATGTACATAAAGATATATGAATGAGTGATGGTACAGAAAGGCATAGACAAGATGCAGTAGATGGTATAGAGTACAGTATTTACATATGAGATGAGTAATGTAGGGTATGTAAACATTATATTAAGTGGCATTGTTTAAAGTGGCTCGGGATACATTCTTTACATTTTTCCAATGCATATGGACATTTCTGGGATCTTCTATTTCAGCTAATGAAACATAGGACCAACACTTCACAATTTTTGTTCAGTCTATATTACATGTGTCTACCTATCTACAGTTGAAGTCGGATGTTTACATACACTTAGGTTGGACTCATTAAAACTAGTTTTTCAACCACTCCACAAATTTCTAGTTAACAAACTATAGTTTTGGCAAGTCGGTTAGGACATCTACTTTGTGTGTGACACAAGTAATTTTTTCAACAATTGTTCACAGACAGATTATCTCACTTATAATTCACTGCATCACAATTCCAGTGGGTCAGAAGTTTACATACACTAAGTTGACTGTGCCTTTAAACAGCTTGGAAAATTCCAGAAAATTATGTCATGGCTTTAGATGATTCTGATTCTGCTAATTGACATAATTTGAATCAATTGGAGGTGTAGCTGTGGATGTATTTCAAGGCCTACCTTCAAACTTGGTTCCTCTTTGCTTTACATCATGGGAAAATCAAAGGAAATCTGCCAAGACCAAAATAATTGTAGAACTCCACAAGTCTGGTTCATCCTTGGGGGCAATTTCCAAACGCCTGAAGGTACCATGTTCATCCGTACAAACAATAGTACGCAAGTATAAACACCACGGGACCACACAGCTGTCATACCGCTCTGGAAGGAGACATGTTTTGTCTCCTAGAGATGAGCGTACTTTGGTGCGAAAAGTGCACATCAATCCCAGAACATCAGCAAAGGACCTTGTGAAGATGCTGGAAGAAACAGGTACAAAAGTATCGATATCCACTGTAAAACGAGTCCTACATCGGCATAACCTGAAAGGAAGCTCAGCAAGGAAGAAGCCACTGCTCCAAAACCACCATAAAAAAGCCAGACAACTGGTTGCAACTGCACATGGGTACGAAGATCGTACTTTTTGGAGAAATGTCCTCTGGTCTGATGAAACATGGTCCGTTATGATCATAGTTATGTTTGGAGGAAAAAGGGTGAGGCTTGCAAGCTAAAGAACACCATTCCAACTGTGAAGCACGGGGGTGGCAGCATCATGTTGTGGGGGTGCTTTGCTTCAGGATGGACTGGTAAACTTTACAACATAGATGGCATCATTGAAGCAACATCACAAGACATCAGGAAGTTAAAGCTTGGTCGCAAATGGGTCTTCCAAATGGACTATGACCCCAAGCATACTTCCAAAGTTGTGACAAAATGGCTTAAGGACAACAAAGTCAAGGTATTCGAGTGCCCATCGCAAAGCCCAGTCCTCAACCCTCAAAATGTGTGGGCAGAACTGAAAAAGCTTGAGCGAGTAAGGAGGCCTACAAACCTGACTGAGTTACACCAGCTCTGTCAGGAAGAATGGCCCAAATTCACCCAACTTATTGTGGGAAGCTTGTAGAAGGCTACCCAAAACGTTTGACCCACGTTAAACAATTTGAAGGCAATTCTACCAAACACTAATTAAGTGAATGTAAACTTCTGACCCACTGGGAATGTGATGAAAGAAATAAAAGCTGAAATAAATCATTCTCTCTGCTCTTATTCTGACATTTTACATTTTTAAAATAAAGTGGTTATCCTAACTGACCTAAGAACCAGAATATTTACTATGATTAAATGTCAGGAATTGTGAAAAACTGAGTTTAAATGTGTTTGGCTAAGGTGTATGTATGTAAACTTCCGACTTCAACTGTGCCTCTAAACATTATGGACACATTACTAAACAAATCAACAAGCACCTGCACAATAGCTGTTGCCGATCCCCTATGTAGAGCAGCTATCTCGCTACTGTTAATTTACAGCAATGTGTCCTTTCTGTAAGCTATCTCCACACAAAGGCAATAAAATGCTGAGCACGAAAGATACAGCTCCACAGGAAGGAGGCCTCAGTTTGGCAGTGAGATGAGGGGAAACAGTCCCCTCCTTGTTGTGGCCGAGTTGCTGCAGCTTATCGCTTGCTTGGCCTACATGACACGAGGGCCATGATAAGGGAGGCACAAATGCAGCCTTTATTTTTGACTGCAACATGAAACTCACTCACTCGCAGATGAGTGGCAGGAACATCCTCAACGATTTATTCCCCATTCACAGGAGTGGAACAAAGTGGCCAGGGAGGGACATTTTCACATTTTAGGGCTAAATCTGGGTTGTTTGGGAAATGTATGAAACTATTCAAACAGTTTAATATTTTACTAGTTTAACTTTTGCAAAAAAATAGAGAAAAATCCCCTAAGACTTTTTTTGTCATAATGGATTTATTTGCCTCAAAACAAGTTTCCTTCTTTTGAATAGTTTTGTGTTGTTTGTTTTCTGTTTGTTTTTGACTGACTCACCACATTTAAAATAGCTAAATTAAATATTTGAGTGTGTAGCTACCCTACATTTCATGGAATTGCCTATTACAATTGTGCCATAAACAGACTCATATGCATAGCTTAGCTACCTGTTGATATCAGCTGCAGAGTGCTATGTTAAGCATCATCCTGAATATCGTCAGGGACTTGTCTAGATGTCCACTCTATGCAGAAGTGCAGAGGACACATTTTCTATCAGTGGAGAGAATTTGTGTTTGTAAGGAGCGTTCCTGGGGCCTTTGTTTTCAGGCCTTGATGTGTGACCAGTCGCTCTCAGGCCTCCCCTTTACCCCTGGCCTATTCTGCCAGTGTTCTGCCCACCCATACTGTCACAGCAGGGGAAGGGTTTCAGAGAGAGACTGAATCAAAAGCTCAAGGAGAAAAATTGCTTTTCAGTCTCTGCTGTGTGGGAATCGGATGAGGGGCCTCGCTCAAATCCGGTCTCCAGGCAACCAGAGCGATATGCCGGGGGAATATCATTAAAGTTGGAAAACTAAGCAGTCTTTCTGAATTTGTAAACCTAATCAGCACAGTTAAAAAAAGGGAAGAGGGGGGAAAAGGATGACATGAAGCAACCATCAAAGTTTGTCCAATGTATTTTTTTATGAGTTTGCTTGTTTGTTTATTCATTAACTGATGCTAATACCCTACATACTATGATTTTAAATTAAAGACATGAGAGAGTACAGCTAACAGCTGAATGAGTGAAAAGTGCAGCTCCAGACAGACAGACCCAGGTTGGGTGTGAAATAGGGGAACTGCCATCTCTGCAGCTGGCCCCTCCATCACAAGATTAATAAGTTGCCGTTTCCAGGCCGACCAGAACCTAGTGGGAACCATCCAGCGCTTCTGTGAATTGTGGGTAACGGCCTCACCACAAGTTGGCCTGGTTTACAGCTCTGTTTTGTCTTGCAGTCTTAAAGTGGAGAAAACATCTGTGACTAGACTGATGTCACCATGAAGGGTGTGCAACAAGTTCAAACAATATATATATATTTTTTTTAAATCCAAAACAACAGCCAGGTTATACTACTGGGTTTACTTTCCAGTAACACGTTTTCAGCTTTACCGAAGAGTCTCTAATCATAAATGTTTGTATTGTCTCAGGGAATTAGACACGAGGTGGTTTTCATGTGAATGAGAAGAAAAAAAACTGAAAAGTGTTATTCTATGATCATGAGTACTGTAGTAGTTCTGTAGTAGTACTGTAGTAGTTCTGTAGTAGTTCAGCCCTCCACTACTGCATGACAAAGGCAACAATGAGTTGACACATCTTTAGATCCGCTGGTCAAAGTTGCTGTGATACAAACGTCTTTACAGATATCTTAGATAACTTATCTGAGTTTTAAAAGGACTTAGATGTAAGTCAGTGTTCAACTATGTAATAACAGGATGTTATATAACTACACTAAGAATTTCTACAAAAAGTTAAAGAGGAAAATCCTTCATCCATAGAACTTTTGTGACAGTGATTCTACCCTGTCTAAATGGTGTTCTGGGGTGATATCTACATCCATCTATTTCAACTACATTAAAAACACGTTTTCTAACGAACAAGCTTTACCAGCTCTCTGAGTGATATCAAGAAACGAAAACAGTAAAGTATGTATGATAACCTGATATTTCTATAAGGTTGCTAATAGCATAACATCTCCATACGCCCTACTGAGGGTAATAAGAGAGGATGCCCCTCTTTGTTCATAATTCTACAAATGAAATACCCATAAGAGCCTCAGAGATCAATTACCAAGTTGCACTACTTCCATGTTAAAGAGGGTATGCAGTGGCACTGCCCCCTAGTGGATCACTGGAAGACAGCTCACACTCAGACTACTATTAGCATAAAGCATGGTATCCTTGGGATGTCCATACTCTAAACCCTAACCTAACCTAATCCTAACCCTTAACCAATTTACATTTCTACTTCAATGGGGTAGGGATGGTCCCAAGCATCCCGAATAGCACGGACCCATAAAGCACAGCACTAGGGTGATTGGAAATTTAGCTGACAGCAAGTTTATTTTTGGCTGATGCAACTAGAAGCTCGTTTTACTATTTTGAAACGAAATTGGGAGAAAAAAAACAGGAACATATGCTATGTCGTCAAGATGAACAAACATATAACTGTTTGTTTTATCAATTCTATCAATTCCCAATGATCTGCTGTCACATGACATCGCCACACAAGTCCCTGCTGTTAACTACGGTGAATGCTGCTTTGTTCGCCAAGGCTCATACATTTTAATTCATCCAAAATAGCGTTTAACATTTAAACTGGGCCCTTTTATTCAGGTTTCACTGCACTGTAAGGAATACAGTGGGAGTAATGAAGCAGAGCCTAGAGATAAGCACTTATATTATAGGTAATCACAACCCAGAGCAGCAACCTTAACACATAAAAAAAACTCTGGGATTATCACCAAGTATTGTATTCGTTCAGTTCGTTCAGTATGAGTGAAAATCTGTGGTGTGTCACCCAGTATATTATCCATCCTAATGGAGAAGACGGTATTACTTCAAATTGATGTTGGCTTCCATTGACATTCATTGAGCCTCTAAGTAAGTTTTGCCTTCAGAGAAACTGTAGCTCACTTTCTTTTCACGTACACAAGTGCATCAACACACCACACACACACCACACAGTGAGCATGGGGTGACATTTCCAATTGTCCAGTGATCTGTTTGTTGTGTTTGTGTTCCTGTGCTGCTGACCTTGCCCCCCGCACATATCTCTATGTTTTATTGTTGCCTGCCTGCCTGCCTGCCTGCCTGCCTGCCTGCCTGCCAGAAGTAAACTTAACTAGTGATCCTTTTGCTCCCTGACATCACTGTAGTGTGCTGGGCTGTAGACTAGAGGCTGGAGGCTGGATAGAGCAGCCGGGCCTGGCCGGTATCTGGTGATCGCCCACTGCCCCCCTGTGAGACAAACCCAACTCCCAGAAGAAAATTAGCGCATTTAGCTGTCAGCACCAGGCTCGCTTTTCAATCCAGACCAGCATTCACAGAGACCCGCTTTTTCCCCTCCCTCCTTTCTTTGGCTGGAAATGCGATCTCTATATAGCTCAAAGATCAAGAAAAAAGGTGTAAACTTCACATAAATGTGATCAAGTGTCTCTCTATCAGATTCCTTAGATCTCCCCACCACAATACCCATGCACCCACCCGGATTAACTCACTCCTCTTTGTGCCTCCCTCGCTCGCCCTCAAAAGAGAAGCAGACAAGTGCAACACACGGTTTTACTACTATTCACAGCGGAACTTCTCAACACTGGAATGGAAAACAATTATAATGGCAATGTTTACTGTTATTGTAAACATTTATAGAAACCAAGCACTGTTGAACATTTTACAACAAAATAGCAAACTTCCCCCAAAACCGTTTTAACATAGTAGACTTTGAACTACTTCGCCCTTCCTTTAAAGGGATCCACTCTGACTGACTGGCTCTACCCTACTTTACACAGTTTTCTCCATGACGGCCTATACTATAATAGGATTCGCCCATCCTCCCACCTTGGTGACAGTCCCTCTGCCGGGGGCTGGGGAAGGGGACAGGGGGCAGGGGGGCCGGAGGGTATGAATGAGGGGCTGTGAAAGCGGGTGTGGCACGGGTCCTGGCTGTGCCTCTGTGTGTGTATGACTGTGACTGTGACTGAGTGACCCCCCCGGCCCTGCTCTGCTCGGCCTGCCAGAGGCATGACCCCCATCACACTGGAGTCCCAGTGCACCCTGAGCACTTCTCGTCTATCCGTCGCCAAGGAGGCAGACGGGAACGCAGGAACAACAAGTCATTTGTACCTGTAGAGGAGGACACTCCTGGGAAACAAACAGATGAGCCTCTCCCCCTGAATACAAGCCTTTCTCTCAGGGTAAACAGAACTGCATGAGAAACATACAAACTATCGGGAGGATCGCACTTAACTCTTTCAGCGCCTGCCGGAGGGCCTGGAGGGGGCAGAGGCAGAGAGAGGCAGAGGAGTGATTAGGCCACACCTGCTGGGAACTGGGGAGGGAGAGAAACTGGCCAGAAGGAGGACAACATCCTGAAGTAGCAAGGGAGTGTTCTACCAATGGCATGACATCAGAAGGTCACCGTGATTACTTTCCTTGTGTTAGGGATGCACACAATCACAGCACCAGATCAGGTGTTGCTGATGTGTGCTTATACAGGTTCAGGAGAAATGCTGGGAAAGGTACTTTCTTGTATACTGGAGCCTCAGAATGGAATGAGTTGCCTCTGCCTATAAAAACAATGTCCTCTCTGGGCAGCTTTTAAAATAAAGTAAAAAACAGTTTGATGTCTTCTGTGCCCATATGAATAACTCCTATGATGTCACTGCAATGATGAGATAGATGTTCTTCTTCTTTGTTTGTACGTTTTATTATCTCAATGCCATACTGTGTTCAGCCGTATTGGATCTTGCCTAACCATCTTGTTTCAAGAGGACAAAAAAGGGAATAAGTCCCAGACTTTATTGTGTGTTATCCTCCATGATTTAACAATGGAAATAAGTCCCAGATGTTATTGTGTGGTATCCGCCATGATTTAACAATGGAAATAAGTCCCAGATGTTATTGTGTGTTATCCGCCATGATTTAACAATGGAAATAAGTCCCAGACGTTATTGTGTGTTATCCTCCATGATTTAACAATGGAAATAAGTCCCAGATGTTATTGTGTGTTATCCTCCATGATTTAACAATGGAAATAAGTCCCAGACGTTATTGTGTGGTATCCGCCATGATTTAACAATGGAAATAAGTCCCAGACGTTATTGTGTGTTATCCTCCATGATTTAACAATGGAAATAAGTCCCAGACGTTATTGTGTGGTATCCGCCATGATTTAACAATGGAAATAAGTCCCAGATGTTATTGTGTGTTATCCTCCATGATTTAACAATGGAAATAAGTCCCAGACGTTATTGTGTGTTATCCTCCATGATTTAACAATGGAAATAAGTCCCAGACGTTATTGTGTGTTATCCTCCATGATTTAACAATGGAAATAAGTCCATGATTTAACAAGAAATAAGTGTTATTGTGTGTTATCCTCCATGATTTAACAATGGAAATAAGTCCCAGACGTTATTGTGTGGTATCCGCCATGATTTAACAATGGAAATAAGTCCCAGATGTTATTGTGTGTTATCCTCCATGATTTAACAATGGAAATAAGTCCCAGACGTTATTGTGTGTTATCCTCCATGATTTAACAATGGAAATAAGTCCCAGACGTTATTGTGTGTTATCCTCCATGATTTAACAATGGAAATAAGTCCCAGACGTTATTGTGTGTTATCCTCCATGATTTAACAATGGAAATAAGTCCCAGACGTTATTGTGTGTTATCCTCCATGATTTAACAATGGAAATAAGTCATAACTAAACTAAACCAAACATACCGTATACAGGTCCACAGCGTTGCACTTCATGCAGCTTCCACTTCATCCTAAAAAACACATGTCAACGTGTGCAGAAGTATATGAACCTGCCATAAGAAGCTCTGCTTTTGTCACTGTATTCTCTATCAATCCAAGTGATTGAATCACTTAATCAATTCAAACAAAAACGTAAATAATTGAATACTTTAATTGACAAACACTGCAAGTGTATTCGATTGCGAAAGCGTAAAAGGGTTTTATTTTGATTGCAATCTGTACCTTGAGCAACTTGTGAAAAGCCTTCTATTGAACATATAACTCTTGCCAGTTCACATGGCTGTGCAGAAGACAACCCATTGTACACCCAAGGACATTTCAGTCTCTCCATCCAGAGAATTTACACTCCAGCACATAATAAGAGTCCTCATATCGACTCGCTACAGAAACACCATGCATCTGCTCCCAAATACTCCAGACAATAAACAACTCAGAAGAGCTGTTCAAATCTAATTCTCAGACAAAGTCTGACAAAAATAAATTACGTACCGCTTTTGGACAAAACTTTCCCAGAGTTTCCTTCAGATCCCCCATTATCTTGCAGAAAGTTAATTAAAGTGGCAAAGTTTAAATCAATGGGATTTTTTTTCCTTGGTCCCGGACCGACAAAACTGGTTGGTCAGAAATGAATGATGGGCATGACAGGACTTCACAAGATTACTCAGGGAGACAAAACTCCCTAATGACCACCAAATGCTTTTTCCTGGATTACACTGGGAATCCTGGACTCCCTCTTTCTCTCCCCAAAACAGTCTAGTCTAAAGCCCCCATTTGCCTCATAATGTGACCACATCGTGTAATTCCACAGATCATTACCAACTTTCCAAAACTTAATTTTGCAATTACACACGCAATTAATTAATACATGTGCAAAATTAACTGTGTGGGCTAAGAGAGAGAGAGAGAGAGAGAGAGAGAGAGAGAGAGAGAGAGAGAGAGAGAGAGAGAGAGAGAGAGAGAGAGAGAGATTGTTAGTAAGGGATTGTGAAGTTAATCTGGTAAGCAGCTGGGGGGATATGGGGATAGTTCTTCAAGGCAGCCCTCTCGCCCTCTATCAGTGTGGGCGTCTAGAGGGATCCAGGGCGGTTAGTTATTGAGTACGATGGATGGATGGCAGAGCTCCCGTCCCGGAGGACGGATTAATGAGATCTATGAGCTCAGAGAACGACACCGCCACGCTAACAGCACCAACGCTAACCACGTCAGGTCTGAGGAGCAGCGGGGACGATTGGTAGTGTACCTCTCCACTTAATGCACGTCAACCCAGCCTCTGTACTGCCAGTCTGTCTGACTACTCCACTGACTGCCCACACTGTACCAGGACACTTACTGTATCAAAGGAGAGCACATCAAGTAATTTCAGCCAATTTAATCATGTCGGTCATTTACATGACCAAAGATAGATTCAATCTCTCCAGCATTGGATATTCTTCTCCATTTGCTTTTCTGATTTTTCAGCCCCAAAAATCTACTGATCATCGCATGATGCTGCACACCTTGGAAAGAGATTTATTCCCAGAAAATGTTGGATCGGGCATTGCTTTGGGATTCACCTGAGGACTAGAGGTGTTTTTCTTTAATCCTCATATGAAACATTTGTCCACAAACCTGAAACTATCTAGCAAAGAAACTGTTGATACTATATACAGCTTCAGAGGTATTTGATAACCATTTACACAGTGCACTGGGTTTGTGTTTGTCGCTGACAGTAAGTATAGAGAGGAAAGGAAAAACATCATGCTTTGTTTCCAACAGGTTCATGGACCGTTAAAACCACATTTGACAACAAACCTGAGCCCGTCCTCTATTAGTCCCCTCTTCAGTCATTAGATGATGTGTTTGAGGTGAATTCATTAATAATAAGGGTTAAGCACACCAGGTTCCATTTTAAATCCTTTTGTACACTCAAAAAATGAGGGGTTCAACAAGGGTTCTTCTAAGATCCTCAAAGTTCTTTGAAGAATCGTAGGGTTCTTGGCACTGAAAATGGACCCCAAAACGTTATTCCAAGAACCCCATAGGGGGTGGGGTTCATCGAGGAACATCCTTAGTTGGTGGGGGTTCTTGCAGGAATCTAACTTCCCAACTGACATTTTTGGATTTGAATTTGAAAGGACAGCAGGTGCAGGAACCTCGATGAAAAATGTAAAGATCTCCTCAATGTAAGGTAAGGTTTGTCCCTCGTATGATCTGACTTTATGTTGTTTTATGATGATACCATCTCTCTTTTCATATTTGTGCAAATCTTTCTAAAACAGAAAACGGACACAGTTCAATGGATATCAATCAATAAAGAGGTAAGAATATGTTGGGCTATAAGAATATGTTGGGCTATAAGAATGTGTTGGGCTATAAGAATATGTTGGGCTATAAGAATATGTTGGGCTATAAGAATATGTTGGGCTATAAGAATGTGTTGGGCTATAAGAATATGTTGGGCTATAAGAATATGTTGGGCTATAAGAATGTGTTGGGCTATAAGAATATGTTGGGCTATAAGAATATGTTGGGCTATAAGAATGTGTTGGGCTATAAGAATGTGTTGGGCTATAAGAATATGTTGGGCTATAAGAATATGTTGGGCTATAAGAATGTGTTGGGCTATAAGAATATGTTGGGCTATAAGAATGTGTTGGGCTATAAGAATATGTTGGGCTATAAGAATATGTTGGGCTATAAGAATGTGTTGGGCTATAAGAATGTGTTGGGCTATAAGAATATGTTGGGCTATAAGAATATGTTGGGCTATAAGAATGTGTTGGGCTATAAGAATATGTTGGGCTATAAGAATATGTTGGGCTATAAGAATGTGTTGGGCTATAAGAATATGTTTTGGGTGCAGATGACTGAACTGCTCACCTTTGTGTCTGCAGGTATACAGATGAGAAGGCATGCAGATCACATGCACCATCTTCCTCCCTTACCTCTTCAATGAATATCCCATAGGCCTCTACATTATTGACAAGGTATGTGTATGAAAACCATTATCAAAACAGCTTTTTTCATTCACAAAAACCAAAGTATGAGTACTGTTGTGTGCATGTTTTGTTCAACATCTGTATAATTAAACATGTTTGGATTCACAGACTTCACCCTCACTACACATCTGATGAATATAACAGGAAACCTGTTTGATCACCGTGCACTGCAAACTAATTCTGGCTATAGATACGGAGGACATCAACACATTAACATCAACACACCAGATGATATACCCACTGGACTTGGGGCTCTGCTGGGAGTTTACCTAATATTTGGATTTTTTTATTGTGCATTGCCACTAAAATCATAATTAACACTGACAACTAAAATATGGTGTTATTGTTGTTATTGTTATGTGTAATGTTAATAATAATAATAGAGGGGGGTAGTTCAAAAATTTACCCCAAAATGTTTTTCAAAGGTTCTTCGAGGATCCATTAAAAGGGGTTCCTCCAGGAACCTTTACTTTTTAGAGTGTAGTGGAAGAATTGGAGCCTGGGTCAACTAGAGTAACCAGCCTGGATCAACTAGAGTAACCAGCCTGGATCAACTAGAGTAACCAGCCGGGATCAACTAGATTAACCAGCCTGGATCAACTCGAGTAACCAGCCGGGATCAACTAGAGTAACCAGCCTGGATCAACTAGAGTAACCAGCCTGGTTCAACTAGAGTAACCAGCCTGGGTCAACTAGAGTAACCAGCCTGGGTCAACTAGAGTAACCAGCCTGGATCAACTAGAGTAACCAGCCTGGATCAACTGGAGTAACCACCCGGGATCAACTAGAGTAACCAGCCTGGATCAACTAGAGTAACCAGCCTGGATCAACTAGAGTAACCAGCCTGGATCAACTAGAGTAACCAGCCTGGATCAACTCGAGTAACCAGCCGGGATCAACTAGAGTAACCAGCCTGGAACAACTAGAGTAACCAGCCTGGATCAACTAGAGTAACCAGCCTGGATCAACTAGAGTAACCAGCCGGGATCAACTAGAGTAACCAGCCTGGATCAACTCGAGTAACCAGCCGGGATCAACTAGAGTAACCAGCCTGGATCAACTAGAGTAACCAGCCTGGATCAACTAGAGTAACCAGCCTGGATCAACTAGAGTAACCAGCCTGGATCAACTAGAGTAACCAGCCTGGATCAACTCGAGTAACCAGCCGGGATCAACTAGAGTAACCAGTCTGGAACAACTAGAGTAACCAGCCTGGATCAACTAGAGTAACCAGCCTGGATCAACTAGAGTAACCAGCCTGGATCAACTAGAGTAACCAGCCTGGATCAACTCGAGTAACCAGCCGGGATCAACTAGAGTAACCAGCCTGGATCAACTAGAGCAACCAGCCTGGATCAACTAGAGCAACCAGCCTGGATCAACTAGAGCAACCAGCCTGGATCAACTCGAGTAACCAGCCGGGATCAACTAGAGTAACCAGCCTGGATCAACTAGAGTAACCAGCCTGGAACAACTAGAGTAACCCGCCTGGATCAACTAGAGTAACCAGCCTGGATCAACTAGAGTAACCAGCCTGGATCAACTAGAGTAACCAGCCGGGATCAACTAGAGTAACCAGCCGGGATCAACTAGAGTAACCAGCCTGGATCAACTAGAGTAACCAGCCTGGATCAACTAGAGTAACCAGCCTGGAACAACTAGAGTAACCAGCCTGGAACAACTAGAGTAACCAGCCTGGATCAACTAGAGTAACCAGCCTGGATCAACTCGAGTAACCAGCCGGGATCAACTAGAGTAACCAGCCTGGATCAACTAGAGTAACCAGCCGGGATCAACTAGAGTAACCAGCCGGGATCAACCAGAGTAACCAGCCTGGGTCAACTAGAGTAACCAGCCTGGATCAACTAGAGTAACCAGCCGGGATCAACTAGAGTAACCAGCCTGGATAAACTAGAGTAACCAGCCGGGATCAACTAGAGTAACCAGCCTGGATCAACTAGAGCAACCAGCCTGGATCAACTAGAGCAACCAGCCTGGATCAACTAGAGTAACCAGCCTGGATCAACTCGAGTAACCAGCCTGGATCAACTAGAGTAACCAGCCTGGATCAACTAGAGTAACCAGCCTGGAACAACTAGAGTAACCCGCCTGGATCAACTAGAGTAACCAGCCTGGATCAACTAGAGTAACCAGCCTGGATCAACTAGAGTAACCAGCCGGGATCAACTAGAGTAACCAGCCGGGATCAACTAGAGTAACCAGCCTGGATCAACTAGAGTAACCAGCCTGGATCAACTAGAGTAACCAGCCGGGATCAACTAGAGTAACCAGCCTGGAACAACTAGAGTAACCAGCCTGGATCACCTAGAGTAACCAGCCTGGATCAACTCGAGTAACCAGCCGGGATCAACTAGAGTAACCAGCCTGGATCAACTAGAGTAACCAGCCGGGATCAACTAGAGTAACCAGCCGGGATCAACCAGAGTAACCAGCCTGGGTCAACTAGAGTAACCAGCCTGGATCAACTAGAGTAACCAGCCGGGATCAACTAGAGTAACCAGCCTGGATAAACTAGAGTAACCAGCCTGGATCAACTAGAGTAACCAGCCTGGATCAACTAGAGTAACCAGCCTGGATCAACTAGAGTAACCAGCCTGGATCAACTAGAGTAACCAGCCTGGATCAACTAGAGTAACCAGCCTGGATCAACTAGAGTAACCAGCCTGGATCAACTAGAGTAACCAGCCGGGATCAAGTAGAGTAACCAGCCTGGATCAACTAGAGTAACCAGCCTGGAACAACTAGAGTAACCAGTCGGGATCAATTAGAGTAACCAGCCTGGATCAACTAGAGTAACCAGCCGGGATCAACTAGAGTAACCAGCCTGGATCAACTAGAGTAACCAGCCGGGATCAACTAGAGTAACCAGCCTGGATCAACTAGAGTAACCAGCCTGGATCAACTAGAGTAATGCTAGAATCCTTAGTTGCTACATACATTTTGGGATGTATAAATTAATGATATATACCCATTGATTCTTGAAGAATATAAATGATAAATCCCTCATGAGTTAAGTCCAACTGTAGTACCCCACCAGTGGGGAACACTACAAAGCAGGATCAATTAGACAACTCATTTGTCTAAATATTCTGAAATCACTTTGTATTTTTTAGAGAGAGAAGCTTGAAATGAGGATGGTCTAACTGACTCAATAACCAAAAACATATCTAAGTTTAGTTTTATTAATGAATCTGAAAATCAGTAGTTATTCCTGGTTGTTTATCAAAGTGAATTGGCTAATTCATTGATCCTGTTTTGTAGTACACCCCTGTGAACCCAACATGTAAGCTTGTTATACTCCAATGTTTGTAAACAAAGTACATGCAAAAAAAACACTGTATAGCTTCAAAACATGGTTCAAACTATAACTTTGATATGATGGATGGTCAGTCCTTGCATGCATAGTAGGTTGATGCATCACTATGTAAGTCCCACTATACCGAGCATAATTACTGAACTTTAGACACACGAGTTACCATACTGAGTTAGGTATATCAGCTTTTGGTTTTCTTGGACCTTATTTGTGGTACAATCTTCAAAATGTTCTTACATTTGATGTTCTGGTGCCTCTAGGGTCATTTAGAAAGCTGATTGAGGAACTTATTACTGATGAATATGTTGTTTGGTTATGACCGTGTTTTTCCTTCAACTTGCATTTTGTATTTATATATTGGTGTGTGTATTTTGTGTATTTTCTGCAATTTAGGGCTCATCTGTAAAATAGACATTGGTCTCAGTACGACTCCCTGATAAAATGAAGATTCAAAAAATATATAAACTATAGCCATCACTTTTTGAGAATGGTTACATTTCTCCAGGCCCATCGCTCAGCTTTTTTTTATCAAGACACAGGTGCGATGACCACTTTGTTATTGATTACATTAAGGATTCCTGCAGTCAATGACCAAAAGTGCCCTCTTTGACCTCAGGGGTGGAATGTTATTCAGATTTTTCATAACGGATAAAGGTTACTTTTAAAAAACGGACGGAAAGCCGGCGTTTCTATGTCAAACAGTTTTGTTATGTTTCAGTCTTCTGTTATGCATTTCAAGTGTAATATTGGGGTGTAAACTCTAAATAGAATACATTTCAACTCTATATCTGACATGGTACATGCCTTCTTTTTTTAAAGCCCATAACCATGTGTGTGAGGTGTAAATTTAGGTTTCAAAGTAGATGTGTTTAAGACTACCAAGAATCACTCTGCGTAATCCTGATTTAGCCCACTGCAGTAAAAGGTTGTGAGGTGAGTCAGGCCCTAAACGCACTCAACAGCAGCTGGGAGCAACAAGAGGATTGTTCCATGACAAGTGATGGGGTACCATCTGCTGATGACTGTTGCTCTCATTCCATTAGAAGATAGCAATGACACTAGCTACATGTGCTATATGAACAACACTGTGACCGACAAGCATACAAGAATGTGTAAGGAACATTTTGCCAAACAATACAAGCTCTTAAATAGCAAATCCTTTTTACACCAGTTTGTTTAAATATAAAATATCGTACTTTGCGGATTTGACCTTTGACCATGACGATTAGGTCATCTTCTATTGAATGGTGCCTTTTAATAACAACTGTCCATACACTTCTGATGGGCCAAAATGCCACTTTCGCAAATTATATCATCATACAGTACATTCTTCTGTCAAAACAAAACAAAATCTGTCAAGAAAAACATTCTGTGAATTAGAATGCTTCAATGACAGTCAATCATCCTTGTAATAAGCGGTGCAGGTAATTAGTGACTGGGAAAACTAATTACTCTGCTATAACCAGAATTTTCTTCCTCCAGTTTCCCCTCGACATGATTCATCAGATCGATCAAATGACAGCTACCAAACTCGTCAGGCTGTTCACTCACAATGCAAGGCCTCTAGAAGATGTTAAATGCGTCTGGGAATTCGGAAGAAAAAAATGTGGTAATCAACTCTCAGTGGGGTAACAACAGGTATTTTGTAATCAACCTCAACAAGTTTTATGTACGAGAGTTTCTTTTAGCATGATTATGAGGGCTTCATTACAGGAATAAGAGCAAGCATCTCAGTCTGGCACATTAAGAGAGACGGAGAGAGAAAGATAACCTGCACAATACTTGAACGGCTTCAGTTGCACTCTCCTTGATTATGCCTCCTCTCCATGGAAACCCAATTTGTGATTCTAAAATACAGATAGTTGATCATCAGATCAATCTGGCCTATGATTAGTTGACCAGGGCTTTGTTAGTAACACTTCTAGAGACACGTGAAAGGGAGGAGAGGAGGGAGAGAGGAGTAGAAGGGAGGGAGAGAGAAGAGAGCAGATGGAGGTTGGAAGAAAGGAGGGGAGGGAGGGAGGGAGAAAGGGAGAGTTGGGCTGGCTGGGAGGGCTAAAGTGGGTCAGTGACTGAAGCCGTCTGGAATGTGATGTGGCGGTAGGTGCAGCTGCTTGTTAATTTCACTGAGTGCCACCCTGCCTGTGGGGCGATGCCACTGCTGTCGCCAGCCTCTCCAGTCTCTCTGGCTCCACGGTTCTGTACGCTTCGCTCTCCTTGACTGCTCTGGTTTGGCGTTGCCCGCGCGTTTGCGGCTCCTTAAGTTTGCCATGTGCTGTGACCCGCTCCCGACCTCCTGCCATGATACAAACTACCGGATTGTTAGTAATCCCTAATTACCCAGAATACCCCTCTTCACTCAGTTCACCGCTTCTGATGTCCTCCTAATCAATTTGGACAACACCAAGATATTCCCTGGGATACGCAGGGTACAGCAAATTAGGAAGCAGGGCTGGTGCCCCATTTAAAACTCCAAGGGGAGGAGTGGAGGGAAATACTGTTGCATGGTGATGCCACTGGACAAGTCCCCACCCAACCCCCAAAAGGTAACTAAAATAACACTAGTTGAACAATTCACAAACTTCTGAGAAATCATGAACAGAGGGACACAAAAACTACATGACCAAAAGAATGTGGACACATACTCGTCAAACTTCTCATTCCAAGTTGGTCCTCCCTTTGCTACTATAGCAGCCTCCACTCTTATGGGAAGGCGTTCCACTAGATTGTGGAACATTGCTGCAGGGACTTGCTTCCATTCAGCCACAAGATCATTAGTGAGGTCAAATCAAATCAAATCAAAATCAAATCAAATTTTATTTGTCACATACACATGGTTAGCAGATGTTAAATGCGAGTGTAGCGAAATGCTTGTGCTTCTAGTTCCGACAATGCAGTGATAACCAACAAGTAATCTAACTAACAATTCCAAAACTACTGTCTTATACACAGTGTAAGGGGATAAGGAATATGTACATAAGGATATATGAATGAGTGATGGTACAGAGCAGCATACAGTAGATGGTATCGAGTACAGTATATACATATGAGATGAGTGTGTAGACAAAGTAAACAAAGTGGCATAGTTAAAGTGGCTAGTGATACATGTGTTACATAAGGATGCAGTCGATGATGTAGAGTACAGTATATACATATGCATATGAGATTAATAATGTAGGGTAAGTAACATTATATAAGGTAGCATTGTTTAAAGTGGCTAGTGATATATTTACATAATTCCCATCAATTCCCATTATTAAAATGGCATGGTCGGGCACTAATGTTGGGCAATTAGGCATAGCTCGCAAATTCATCCCAAAGGTGTTCAATGGGGCTGAGTTCAGGGCTCTTTGCAGGCCAGTTCTTCCACACCGATCTCGACAAACCATTTCTATGCACCTCTCTTTGTGCACAGGGGCATTGTCATGCTGAAACTGTTGCCACAAAGTTAGAAGTTCAGAAGTGTCTAGAATGTCATTGTATGCCGGCCCTTGGTATTGCGCATGGTGATCTTCAGCTTGTGCGCGGCTGCTCGGCCATTGAAACCCATTTCATGGAGCTCCCTACGAACAGTTATTGTGCTGAAGTTACGAGACAGTGTGGAAATCAGTAGTGAGTGTTGTAACCGAGGACATACTGTCACGCCTTGGTCATTGTATTTTGTGTTTTTGTTATATGTTTGGGTAGGCCAGGGTGTGACATGGGTTTATATGTTGTTTTCGTATTGGGGTTTGTATTATTTGGGATCGCGGCTGATTAGGGGTGTGGTATAGGCTTGGCTGCCTGAGGCGATTCTCAATCAGAGTCAGGTGCTTGTCGTTGTCTCTGATTGGGAACCGTATTTAGGCAGCCTGAGTTTCGCTTTGTATTTCGTGGGTGTTTGTTCCTGTCTCTGTGTTGTAGTCACCAGATAGGCTGTAATTAGTTTCACGTTTCGTTCTGTTGTTTTTGTATTTAGTATCAGTTATTTAATGTACCGCGTTTTCTTTCATTAAAGTCATGAGTAACCAACACGCTGCATTTCGGTCCGACTCTCTTTCTTCAACAGACGAACGCCGTTACAGAAACACCCACCAGTTCCAGCACCACGCACCAGGCCTCCAGTGCGCCTCGCCTGTTCAGCGCAGCCAGCGCTTTTCTCCTCTCCTGCGCTGTCGGAGTCTCCCGCCTGTTTAGCGCAGCCAGAGCCTTTCTCCTCTCCTGCGCTGCCAGAGTCTCCAGTCTGCCCAGCGCCGCCAGTGCTCCCAGTCTGCCCAGCGCCGCCAGTGCTCCCAGTCTGCACAGCGCCGCCAGTCTGCCCAGCGCCGCCAGTCTGCCCAGCGCCGCCAGTTTGCCCAGCACCGCCAGTGCTCCCAGTCTGCCCAGCGCCGCCAGTCTGCCCAGCGCCGCCAGTGCTCCCAGTCTGCCCAGCGCCGCCAGTACCGCCAGTCTGCCCAGCGCCGCCAGTACCGCCAGTCTGCCCAGTGCCGCTAGTGCCGCCAGTTAGCCCAGCGCCGCCAGACAACCAGTCTCTTCCAGATCTGCCAGACAACCAGTCTCTTCCAGATCTGCCAGACAACCAGTCTCTTCCAGATCTGCCAGACAACCAGTCTCTTCCAGATCTGCCCGACAACCAGTCTCTTCCAGATCTGCCCGAGAACCAGTCTCTTCCAGATCTGCTTGTCAACCTGAATCTTCCAGTTCCGCCAGCCAGCCAGGATTTACCGGAGCCTACTACCTGCCTGAGCTTCCTCTCAGTACTGGGCTTCCTCTCAGTACTGGGCTTCCTCTCAGTACCGGGCTTCCTCTCAGTACCGGGCTTCCTCTCAGTACCGGGCTTCCCCTCAGTCCCGGGCTGCTTCTGTCCCGAGCTGCCCCTCTGTCCCGAGCTGCCCCTCTGTCCCGAGCTGCCCCTCTGTCCCGAGCTGCCCCTCTGTCCCGAGATGCCCCTCTGTCCCGAGATGCCCCTCTGTCCTGAGATGCCCCTCTGTCCTGAGATGCCCCTCTGTCCCGAGCTGCCCCTCTGTCCCGAGCTGCCCCTCTGTCACGAGCTGCTCCTTAGTTATGTGGGGATCTGGGTGGATAATCCCAGGACGCGAAGGGGAGGAACTAGGACATTAATGGAGTGGGGTCCACGTCCCGAGCCAGAACCGCCACCATGGACAGACGCCCACCAGGACCCTCCCTATGCTCTTGAGGTGCATCCGGGAGTCTGCACCTTAGGGGGGGGGGGTTCTGTCACGCCTTGGTCATTGTATTTTGTGTTTTTGTTATATGTTTGGGTAGGCCAGGGTGTGACATGGGTTTATATGTTGTTTTCGTATTGGGGTTTGTATTATTTGGGATCGCGGCTGATTATGGGTGTGGTATAGGCTTGGCTGCCTGAGGCGATTCTCAATCAGAGTCAGGTGCTTGTCGTTGTCTCTGATTGGGAACCGTATTTAGGCAGCCTGAGTTTCGCTTTGTATTTCGTGCGTGTTTGTTCCTGTCTCTGTGTTGTAGTCACCAGATAGGCTGTAATTAGTTTCACGTTTCGTTCTGTTGTTTTTGTATTTAGTATCAGTTATTTCATGTACCGCGTTTTCTTTCATTAAAGTCATGAGTAACCAACACGCTGCATTTCGGTCCGACTCTCTTTCTTCAACAGACGAACGCCGTTACACAGACAATTTTTACGCACTATGCTTTCAGCACTTGGCGGTCCTGTGAGCTTGTGTCTGAGCCGTTGTTGACTTTTCCACATCACATTAACAGCACTTATATATTGCCTAGCAGGGCAGAAACTTTACAAACTGACTTGTTGGATAGGGGGCATCCTATGACATTGCCACGTTGAAAGTCACTGAGCTCTTCAGTAAGGCCATTATATTGCCAATATTTGTCCATGGAGTTTGCATGGCTGTGTGCTCGATTTTCTACACCTATCAGCAACTTGGTGTGGCTGAAATAGCTGAGTCGACTCATTTGAAGGGGTGTCCACATACTTTTGTATATATTGTCTATGTTCTAAATTAATTAACATCATAATGTTCCATCTGTCACAGTAACAGGTGTGAAGGTGAGGTAGAGGATTATTTGATGGCGGTATCCCCTTCCTGGGAAACACACAGCTATTTTCTTATAGAACTCATATACTTGTAAGGGGTGCGTAACTGGTGGCAGGGGAGTCAAACACAGGAGAGCAGGACTTGGTGAATAACCGGAGCAGTTTCATATATAAAACTAACGGCATACAAAACAACAAACACATGGGTGCAAAACCCGTAGCGCACCAGTAACACATAGCACGAGTACTTACAAAATAAACAATTCCCGACAAGGACATGGAGGGAGACAGAGGGAAAATATACAACATGTAATTAGGGAATTGAAACCAGGTGTGTGTGAAAACAAGTCAAAACAAATGGAACATGAAAAATGGATCGAAGATGGCTAGAAGACCGGTGACGTCGACCGCCGAACACCGCCCGAACAAGTAGAGGAACCGACTTCGGTAGAAGTCGTGACAATACTACGTATCTGACCTGGTCAAAGACCACTGGGTTACTAACACATTCCGTGTCATTATCTAGGGTTTCAGAAAGAAACTACTGACATGAAAAAGGAAGGTGTGGATAAGAAGGACATGACAACGAACAAACACGGTGAGGAGTTAGCTAAAGCCAAATAGATCTGTGCCACTAGGCCAGTGATATTGGTATCTACCTTGTCAATATTAATAGTAGCTATGGAACAGGGATTCTTATGTCAAAGTTCCACAGTGAGTGTCACTGTATTCCCTTTCAAAATATCAGCTCAAAGGTTTTTCAAACATCTTATTAGTGTTACTCATTTGCCCAACAAGATATTAAATATATATTTTTAAATACATCAATGATAGTGTCACATCTGCTCCTGCCATGCCCTCTAGTGCTCATCCTGTGTCTCCTTGACCTGCCGCCACTCCCCCAATGCTCTCTCCCTCTCCCTCTCCCTCTGTGTGTGTGTGTATGTGTATGTTGTGTGAGTCAGAGCAGATCCCCACCAGCAACCTGTTCCATAATCAAGACCTCTATAAATACTCATTCCTGCCACTTCCTATCTGCCAGATGGTAATCTCTGCTCAGTCAGTCCATGTGTCTAGCCATTTGTTCCTGTTTTCTTGTTGGGCCTGTTTCCCCTTCCCTGACGCTGTTTTCCTCTCTGCTACAGTTCTGCCTGCTCTGACTCTGGTCCCTGTCTCCAGTCCAACCTCTCGTCAGTCCTGCTACTCTGTCCTGGATTCCCCACTCTACCCTCCCTTGGATTCCCCTCCGGACCTGCTTACCCTGTCCCACCACCTCTCGCTCCACCCTCAGCCTCCGCACCTGGTTTCCGGCAACCTGACCTGCACCCAATCTTCCCCCCGTGTTTCAATAAATACCTTGGTTACCTCATCCCAGTCTCCTCGTCTGGGTCTGCTCTTGGGTTGAAGAGCAGACTCCGCGTGACAGTTAGACATGTTTTGATATTACATAAAGCTATATGGTTGTGTAGCATCAACAACAGGTTTGGCTTTAGCCAACCAGTAACATGGTTACAGGAGATGAATCTGGCCTGTATAACATAGTCGACAGTTGATCATATTTCACCTTTTCTGTGTCACCTTTCATCAGGGGCACACCATTGTTCTGAAGAAAACACAATACACAGCTTAGATTTTGCATGGTTAGGGGCAACAGCAAGAGATGTGGCAAAATTGAATCCACCAGAGGATATAGGGCCTTAAGGCACATAATTCAAGAAACAGAAAATGATCTCCAACTATGTCTTGAAATATGAATCCATTTAAAGTGTATAAAGCGCATACTGTAGGTATCAGACTCCATGTTTATCAGAAATGTTGAAATATTACAATCAGTTACTTATACAATATACTACCTACAGCAATTTGCTTAGGTAGGAAACTATAGCAAATCCAACAAATGTCTCGTGAAAGCGCTCTATGAGAATTGTATTGTTTCATTTGAAGGGAAAAACGATATCTTCAAACCATGTCCGCCTATTAAATGATGCATGTTATGCTCTTTGAATAATAGCTCTGTTAAAACTATTAGGTCAATAGCTTCACAAATGTCATTAAAATACCAATGTGGTGTTTATCTTTGGTTCCAGTTGTATTCCTGTTTGTTTGCTGTAAGCCATTGGAAAGGAGTGGATGCATGGATACTGTGCTGAGAATTGTGACTTCCCTATAGCAAAATGTCACCTTATGCTACATGCTTGATTCAAAAATAAGAGGTGGGTAGTTGTTACTAGGACAACAGAGTCTCATTTTACCCCATAGCCTATTTCCAACCTGTTACCAAATTACTAAGTACAGCTTCAAAGAACGGACACTAATGCTACTAATATAATGAAACTATACACTCTATTTAAAACGTAGTGTGTCAGCTTGGAAGTAAGACATTTTGGCAAAATATCAACTTCTTGGAGTTTCGTGTGCCCCTGGCAAAATTCCGTTAATAAAGGCATTTCAAGTTTAAAGTAAACACAATAATGTCATGCTTTGCTTTAATTTACAGAAGGTACATGTTTAAACGATTTACAAGATGTGCTGGTTGGAGACTTTTGGAGAAATGTTTAGTCATTTTATCCAAGTGTTCAAGCATAGCTATTGACCCAGCTATGCTGTATTAGTGGTAGCAGAAGTAGCACACTTCCAGACAAGCTATTGTTATGCTTAAGAATGCCTCTGGAAAGCCTGTCAATTGCATGCCATGCAAGTCATTGACAGTTCCTCAAAAAAGATTACGTTAATATCCAAGAACCTCCTCTATCTTGTATGGCATCATAACAGTAAAAAAGTTGACTATAGCACAGCTTGGGACCAGGCTAGCACAAGACTGCTTCAACACAGACATTACTGTATTGTCACATAAAACAATTGGATTATGACAGACTAACTACACTACCATCCACAGATTAGGATGGTTGTTTGGGTGGTCAACCGCTCCATGTATTTGAACTACCTATCAAACACTTGACTACTTGAATCGGGTGAGCTAGTTCAGGTCTACAATAAAACTGTGAAACGTCCGGGGCTCAACTAGGAGAGATTTGAGAACCACTGTCATGGACAATGAGATACCAACACAATAAAAGCCATATAAAAAACCATGGCATTATTACAACAGTCACAGAGGGAGCTGTCATGGGAAGAGTGCAAATAGTCATTGTATTTACTGTAGGTTCAGGGAAGTTGGACCAGAGTTTCGCAACTGGTTTTGCATCGGGACCCAACTTGAAATAGTTTTTTTAATGTTGTCCAGTTGTGTGGATGATTCTACAGGATTTCTTTTAGGGTGCAAAAAAAAACGTTTTGCAAGAACGTTCCTAGAATGTTTCATTAGGTTGTGGGAACAGACTGGTGAGAACACTGTGGGGACATCACAAAATATATGTTCCCGAAACACAACAACTGCCCAGTTGTGCGGCTCAAAGGAGGCTGCTGAGGGGAAGACGGCTCAAAATAATGGCCAGAACGGAGCGAATGAAGTGGCATCAAACACATGGAAACCATTTGTTTGATGTATTTTATACCATTCCACAAAGTCCACTCCAGACATTACCACTAGCCCGTCCTCCCCAATTAAGGTGTGCTGATAGTTTTGCAATGTTTATTTTTTTAGTGTGCAAATAAACATTCACCTAATGGTACAAATGACATTTTAATTGTCACATGCTTCGCAAACAACCGGCGTAGACTAACAGTGAAATGGGCCCTTCCCAACAATGCAGAATACAATCAAATATAAAATAATAATAACGTTTTGTCTGTGTTCTGGGAATGATAAGAGATAGGTTCTCAAAACACAACATATGCTCAGTGATGACATTCATACAGTGTTCAAATTAGGTTACGCATGACATCCCTAAAATGTTGTCAGAACACCTGGAGTTGTTTGGGATGTTGCATGAAAATGCTTGTAATATTCACATAGGTTGAGCAGAACATTCCCACAATGTTGCACATTTACCTTGTCTTGGAGGTCCTCAGAACCTTTCAAGAACATTTAGAATTTGTTATTTTAGTTTTACCTAATATTACCACAACATTCTCAACATGCAAATTTGTAGCTCCATAAAGCATAAGAAAGCAGATTGTAATACATCCCCATTATGTTTCTCTCCAGATTGAATGGCAATTCACATTTGAAGGTGATTTCGAGACACATGGCATTTTAATTTAGTTCATAGGACATTTGAACAGCATTTAAAGATGCACTATGCCAAAATTGCTCAGCCATTTCCTGGTTGCTAAAGTTCTAATAGTTAACCTAATTTCAGTTTATGTGATAAAACAAGAATGTATTCATACCACTTGACTTATTCATACCCCTTGACTCATTATTCTGTTGTGTTACCGCCTGAATTCAAAATAGATTAAATAAATGTATTTATTTCACCCATTTACACACAATACCTCATAATGATGAAGTGAAAACAAGTTTTTAGAAATGTTTGCTTATTTATTGAACATAAGATGTCCTTGAGTTGTCATTAGAACTTGATTGGAGTCCACCTGTGGCCAATTAAAATCTTTGGACATGATTTAGAAAGAAACACACCTGTCTATATAAGGTCCCACAGTTGACAGTGCATGTCAAAGCAGAAACTACACCAAGGAACTGTCTGTCAATCTCTGAGATAGAATTGTGATGAGGCATATCTGGGGAAGGGTATAAAACCATTTCTTGAGCATGGACATTTTCCAAGAGCAGTGGTCTCCATCATTGGGAAATTGCAAAAAATAAAGAACTACCCAGACTCTGCCTAGAATTGGTTTCCCCAGAAAACTGTGCAACAGGGCAAGTAGGACCTTGGTCAGGGAGGTGACCAAGAACCCAATGTATTGCTAGATGTCTGAGCATGTCCCTGAACACCTCGCTGGAACAGTGATGGAACATTGGCTAAGCCAAAGGGCATAACCAAGTACTTGTAGTGACCAGACATCGTGCTGAATGCCGTCTTCCACGCATCCCCCTTCCGGATGTGAATGAAATTGTAGGCACTCCGCAGGTCCTGTTTGGTGCAGAACCGGGCCCCGCGGAGCTGCTCGATGGCTGACGGAAGCAGCTGGAGAGGGTACCGATATTTCGTGGAGATGTCATTGAGTCCACGGTAATCGATACAAGGGCGTAATCCTCCCTCCTTGGCTACTAAGAAGAAACCAGCCGACGCAGGGGACGTGGACCTGCAGATGAAACCCTGTTGGAGCACCTCTTGAATGTAGTCCTCCATGGCCTGGTTCTCAGCCACTGACAGAGGGTAGATGCGTCCGCGCAGAGGTGTAGCACCGGGAAAACAGGTCAATGGCACAGTCCCAGGAGTGATGAGGAGGTAGACAGGTAGTGTGGGTCTCGGAGAATTCCATGATATTCCTCCTGGATGTTGGGCTGGAGGGCAACCACAGGACTCTCAACCGACGTGGAAAAACAGAGGACAGGAAAGCAGGTCGTCCGGCATTCAGGTGACCAGTCGGTTATTCTCATCCTCGACCATGAGATGGTAGGGTTGTGGCGCTGAAGCCAAGGTAGGCCGACGATGATCTTGTGAACTGGTGATGAAGAAGGGGATGTTTTCCTGGTGATTGGGCTCCACGGTGAGGGTGAGTAGTTGGGTGATGTGTGTGATGGTTCCGGATCCTAGAGGCCAACAGTAGAGACCTTGAACCGGAAAAGGAGAGGAGAGTGGGTAGGTCGTAATATTGAGAGAGGAAGCAAGGGTCTGATCCATAAAGTTCCCTGCAGCGCCAGAATCCACTAAAGCTGTAGACACAGAACATGAGGGACAGTCAGCCAGAGTGATGTGTACTAAAAGAGTCTGGAAGAGCAGTAGATGGAATACTCACTCCTGGTCTGGGGGATGTAACATCACGTGACCATCTCTCTGCTCTAGTGGATCCCAGATTCTGAAATAATGGACACCGCTGGCGCTTGTGACCTCCCAAGCCACAATACAGACAGAACCCCAGCTGTATACATCTAGTTTGTTCCGCCGCAGGAAGACGTGTGACCACTACCTCCATGGGTTCAGGCACTAATCCCAAACACTCGCTGAAGGAGGGAGAGAAGCGATGGAGATGCCGACACTTCCGGAGGAGGTTATCCAGACAGATGGCCATCGCAATGAGTGCGTCCAGGATGAGGTTGTCATCTCGGCAGGCCAGTTCCATCTGGACCTCCTCGCGCAGACTTCTTCTACATAATGTGCTGAGCGCCAGCTCATTCCATCCACTGGAAGTTCGTACTGTCCAGAAGGTAAGAACATACCCAGCAGCCGTCTGATTCCCCCGCTAGAGCAGACACTCATCTCCCTCTCTGCCCTCCGCGGGATGATTGAAAATACATTAAAACAGAGCCATGAACCCCTCATAAGACTCGAGCTCCTCCTCCCTTCTCTCCCAGACGGCCGTAGCCCATTCCAATGCCTGCCCAGTCAGCAGAGAAATAACCGTGGCAACCTTAGACCTCTTGGTGGTGGGAACTCCCATCTGATGTGCGAAATAGAGTGAGGAGGAAGCCACGGCATTTGGATGGTGTCCCGTCATATTTCTCCAGTAGGGATAGACGGGCATCGCTGACCTGAGCGGGTTGCTAAATAGGCTTGTGTGCTGACACTTTTGTTATTTTTTTTTATATATATTTTTTTAAATATATATATATTTTTTTACCTTTATTTAACCAGGCAAGTCAGTTAAGAACACATTCTTATTTTCAATGACAGCCTGGGAACAGTGGGTTAACTGCCTGTTCAGGGGCAGAACGACAGATTTGTACCTTGTCAGCTCGGGGGTTTGAACTCAAAACCTTCCGGTTACTAGTCCAACGCTCTAACCACCCTTTGGGTAGACTGGCTTTAGAATATCCTCCACTGTTGAGGCGTTGTAGACTGCGGAGAACATCTTCCATGGCCGTCCCCAGTTGAACCAGCTGATCATGGAGTTGACGAAGAAGGTCACCTTGTTCATTGATCGTCTGGGAGATGTCCGGTTGTCCTGCTGGTTCCATATTTTGAGATGGTATTCTATAATGATGGGGCGGTGAGTCGGAAGCAGGTGAAACATTTTAATAAAACAACAAAACGACACTAACATAAGGCAGTACGCCGATACACAAGAGCAACACCAACTGGTGAGTGAACATGGGAGAGTGACATATAAATGGGAGGAAATGATGATGTTAATGGAGTCCAGGTTTGAATCATAATGAATCATAATGATTCACAGGTGTGCATAATGAAGAGTGCCAGGTGTGCATAATGATGAATCCTAGGACCATTAGTTAGTACTGTGGCGATGTTGTACGCCGGAGGGGAGGAGCAGGAGCCGACATGACACAATGACCACTCTGACAGAACCACAGAGTTCATTGGCTGAGATTGGGAGAACCTGCCAGAAGGACAACAGTCTCTACAGCACTTCACCAATGTGGGATTTATGGGAAAGTGGCCAGATGGAAGCAACTCCTGAGAAAAAGTCTCATGACAGCACACCTGGAGTTTTCAAATAGGCATGTGAAAGACTGAGATTGTAAGGCATAGGATTCTGTGGTCTGATGAGACAAAAAATGTACTCTTTGGCCTGAATACAAAGCGCTATGTCTGAAGAAAACTAGTCACAGCTCTTCACCCGTCTAACAAAATCAAATAAAATGTTATTTGTCACATGCTTCATAAACAACAGGTGTAGACTAAATGTGAACGTCGCTGCATGGCTATTCTCCAGAGATGTTCGATCAGGTTCACGTCTAGGCTCTGGCTGGGCCACTCGAGCACATTCAGAGAATTGTCCCAAAGCCACTCCTGCTTTTTCATCAAGGATCTCTCTGTACTTTGCTCCATTCATCTTTCCCTCTATACTGACTAGTCTCCCAGTCCCTGCCACTGAAAAACATCCAAACAGCATGCTGCTGCCACCACCATGCTTCAACGTAGATAGTGCCAGGTTTCCTCCAGACTTGATTCTTGGCAATCAGGCCAAAGAGTTCAATCTTGGTTTCATCAGACCAGAGAATCTTGTTTCTCATGGTCAGAGAGTCTTTAGGTGCCTTTTGACAAACTCCAAGCGGACTGTCATGTGCCTTTTACTAAGGTGTGGCTTCCGTCTGGCCACACTACCATAAAGGCCTAATTGGTGGAGTGCTGCAGAGATGGTTGTCCTTCTGGAAGGTTCTCCCATCTCCACAGAGGAACTCTGGAGCTCTGTCAGAGTGACCATTGGGTTCTTGGTCACCTCCCTGACCAAGGCCCTTATCCCCCGATTGCTCAGTTTGGGCGGGAGGCCAGCTCTAGGAAGAGTCTTGGTGGATCCAAACGTTTTCTAATTAAGAATGATGGAGGCCACTGTGTTGGGGATCTTCTGCAATGCTGCAGACATGTTTGGTACCCTTCCCCAGATCTGTGCCTCAACACAATCCTGTCTCGGATCTCTACAGACAATTCCTTTGGCCTCATGGCTTGGTTTTTGCTCTGGCATGCACTGTCAACTGTGGGACCTTATATAGACAGGTGTGTGCCTTTCCAAATCATGTCCAATTAATTAAATTCACCATAGGCGGACTCCAATCAAGTTGTAGAAACATCTCAAGGATGATCAATGGAAACAGGATGCACCTGAGCTCAATTTCAAGTCTCATCGCAAAGGGTCTGAATGCTTATGTAAATAAGGTATTTCTATTTTTTTGTTTGTAATGAATGTGCAAAAAAGTCTACAAATAATTGTTCTCTTTGTCACTGTGGGGTATTGTGTGTAGAGTGACACGGATTTTGTTTAATTTAATACATGTTTTAATAAGGCTGTAATGTAACAAAATGTGGTACAAAGAAAGTGGTCAGAATACTTCCAGAATACACTGTTCCTTTTGTCCAGGTGGGAAAGGGCAGTGCGATTCACCCTGCGGCCTTGTGAATGTTAAAATGTTTCAAGGTCTTAATCACATCGGCTACGGAGAGTGTGATCACACAACCGTCAGGAACAGATGGTGCTCTCATGCATAGTTCAGTTTTGCTATCCTCTAAGCCAGCATAGAATTAATTTAGCTCATCTGGTAGGCTTGCGTCACTGGGCAGCTTGCGGCTGGTTTTCCCTTTGTTTGCAAACCCTTGCCACATCCGACGAGCATCAGAGCCGTTGTAGTAGGATTCAATCTTAGTCCTGTATTGACACTTGTTTGATGGATCGTAGAAGGGCATACCAGGAGTTCTTATAAGCGTCCGGATTAGTGTCCTACTCCTTGAAAGCAGAAGCTCTAGCCTTTAGCTCAGTAATCCATGGCTTCTGATTGGGATATGAACGTAGGTCAATGTGGGGATAACATTGTTGCTGCTGGGCTCTTGTTAATGAAGTTGGTGACTGATTTGGTAAACTCCTTAATGCCATCGGATTAATCCAGGGAAAATATTCCAGTCTGTGCTAGCGAAGCAAGTCTATGCTCTGGCTGTATCCACTTTACCGGATCACTTCTGTATTGAGCGCGTCACTAGTACCTTCCATTTGACCTTTTGCTTGTAAGCTCGAATCAGGAAGATGGAGTTATGATCATATTTGCCAAATAGAGAGCGAGAGAGCTTTGTATGCGTCTCTGTGTGTGGAGTAAAGGTGATCTACAGTTTCTTTGCCTCCAGTTGCACAGGTACAATGCTGGTAGAAATGAGGTAAAACGGATTTCAGTTTTTATGCATTAAAGTCACTAGCCACGCAAGCGACACCTCTGGGTGGTTGCTTATGACCCTATACAGCTCGTTGAGTGCGGTCTTAGTGCCAGCATTGTTTTGTGGTGGTAAACACCACCCCTACTGTGAAGCGTGGTGGTGGTAGAAATAATGCTATGGTGAAGCTTTTCAGTCGCAGGCACTGGGAGACTGGTAAGGATAGAGGGAAAAATGGAGCCAAATACAGGCAATTCCTTGATGAGAACCTGCTTCAGAGTGCAAACAACCTTAGACTGGGGGACGAAGATTTACATTCCAACAGGACAATGACCCCAAGCATACAGCCAAAGCAACGCTGGAATGGCTTCAGAACAAGAAAGTGAAAGTCCTTGAGTGGCCCAGCCAAATACCAGACTTGAATCCCATTGAAAATCTGTGGAAAGACTTGAAGATTGCTGTTTGGCTCTGCTCCCCATCTAACTCAACAGAGCTTGAGAAAATCTGCAAGGAAGAATGGGAGAAAATAGGTTGAGTGATCAACTTTGTCTTGAATAGACAACAGTCAGTGAATTATGGGTCAGTGATACAGCTGTTGAGGCACATGACCAAAGATACAGTGGTTTTCAGGTGGATGTGTGGGTGTGATCCATCTCTCCATCTCCCATATGGGGTGAGAAGGGGAGGGGAGGGGAAAGGAAAGCTGCCCTGCCTTGTGGTTATTCTAGAGAAACAACACACACACACAGCTAACCTCCCGGGTAGTATCCTGGTGGCCAACGAACAGCTGGCCAGCAGGGGATGAAGCTGGGAGAGGTCTGGCTGCAGGGCATAGGCAGTGCCTGGTACCACTTTGTCTGTCCCCCCCCCCACCCACACCCACCATCTCTGGTTGCATCTCTCTATTTCTCATCTCCCCTGACTCTTTCCACACCTCCCTCTCCAGTGACCCTGTAGCTTAGACCAGGTTTTGGTTCTCACAACTTTGAAGGGCGGGGCCGATCTCCACCCAGTAATGCAACCTTTGGTTTGAGCCTTGTCACTCTGTATTGTTTGGTCAATCCCCCAGGTAACTGACACACTTTCCAGGCAGCACTGGGATGCTCCTCCTGCACACTTTACCATCTCATATCTGTTAGAAAGCTAATCTTAATACTTCCCAGAAATGGATGCAACTTTTCCTGCCAGCCCAGTCAGCGGCTCTGGGTCAGATTTCAGGTTATTAAATTAGTAACCAGCGCTCTAGGGCAGGGTTTCCCAAACTGGGTCCTGGGGTCCTGGGGCACTACACCGATTCTTAAAATAACCAACTCATCATCAAGCTTTGATTATTTCAATCAACTGTATAAAGACTGGGCAAAAGACAAAACTTGCACCCGGGGGCTCAGGGGGCTTCTGTGGCTCAGTTGGTAGAGCATGGCGCTTGTAACGCCAGGGTAGTGGGTTCGATTCCCGGGACCACCCATACGTAGAATGTATGCACACATGACTGTAAGTCGCTTTGGATAAAAGCGTCAGCTAAATGGCATATATTATTATTATATTATTATTATTATATTAAGATAGAATGGCGTGGTGGTAAGATACTGTATCCACCAAGTGAGCGAAGGGGTTATAAGATGCTGCACATCCTCTGGGTAGATGGATATGGGCATTTCCATGTAAAAAGCCCCATGAAATCTAATGTGCGGCTCAGAGGAGCACATCAAATTTGGTGTCAAATGAAAGCTAAGGGTCTATATTTGTTTTTAATTGAGGCATATATACATTTTTCAACCATTTTCCATCCCAAAGATGTGGAAAAAGTGAGGTATTGTTTGTGAGGTATTGTTTGTTTTTGATACACATTCTATTCTGAGCTCTGTTTATTTCTCAGGAGGCTGAAGAAATTCGGCTTGTCACCAAAAGCACTCACAAACTTTTACAGATGCACAATCGAGAGCATCCTGTCAGGCTGTATCACCACCTGGTACGGCAACTTCTCCGCCCACAACCGTAAGGCTCTCCAGAGGGTAGTGAGGTCTGCACAACGCATCACCGGGGGCAAACTACTTGCCCTCCAGGACAACTACACCACCCGATGTCACAGGAAGGCCATAAAGATCATCAAGGACAACAACCACCTGAGCCACTGCCTGTTCACCCCGCTATCATCCAGAAGGCGAGGTCAGTACAGGTGCATCAAAGCAGGGAGCGAGAGACTGAAAAACAGCTTCTATCTCAAGGCCATCAGACTGTTAAACAGCCACCACTAACATTGAGTGGCTGCTGCCAACATACTGACTCAACTCCAGCCACTTTAATAATGGAAAAATTGCTGGAAAAATGTATCACTAGCCACTTTAAACAATGCCACTTAATATAATGTTTACATACCCTACATTACTCATCTCATATGTACGTATATACTGTACTCGATACCATCTACTGCATCTTGCCTATTCCGTTCTGTACCATCACTCATTCATATATCTTTGTGTACATATTCTTCATCCCTTTACACTTGTGTGTACAAGGTAGTTGTTGTGGAATTGTTAGGTTAGATTACTTGTTGGTTATTACTGCATTGTCGGAACTAGAAGCACAAGCATTTCGCTACACTCGCATTAACATTTGCTAACCATGTGTATGTGACAAATACAATTTTATTTAATTTTATTAGTACTCCTGTGTATCGTAGTTTTTGGTCATCCTCACTAACAACGCTTTTTTCCTATTCCCTGCCTATACTTTTGCCTTTCAGATTTACTGTCATCAACCTCTTGCCTGATCTCCCGGACTACGTTATTAGCCTTTCCCTGCCTGTACTGTTACCTTTTTGGAGTCCCTGTGTATGACCTACTTCCTGCCCCCTGGACCCAGCTTCCTGCCTCCTCCCGTGGTCCTTTACTAATAAACACCTGCTGCGCCCTGCGTTTGAAACCAGCACTCTGTCTCCCATCGTACTCATTACAACGTTGAAGACCCCTGCGAACTAATATCAACATTTATATTTAGTTTTGGCAGAAATTATTTGCCTTCTGTAAATGTAAGAAATATTGTCTAGTGTCTTGTCATTCTGTCACCAAAAGAAAAACATTATCTTTAGGAAATGTTTGTATTTCTCTACCTCATGAGGGAGGATTATGAAAGTTCACAGAAATAACAAGTAAAGGTACACCTACCAATTAGTTACAGTGTCTACAGTGTAAATTTATGATTTATGTCATTAAAATGCACCAGAAAATCAATACGCAATATGACTGCAACTGAATTGGCTACAATGGGTATTCATAGTAGTCCCAAACCACAGTTGGGTCACTTGCTACTGTCCTCCCGTCCACACACGTACTGTTACGTTCAACTCATAACTGTTTTCTTTCTCTTTCTGTCATGTTGTGGTCAAAACCAGAGTGTGAACAGTCCAGTAGCAATGTGTGGGTAAAATCACTGAGGAAGCCAAGCCAAGCCTGTAAAAAAAGCCATATTACAACCTGTTGTGATGTTGTGATAATTGCGTTGTTTGCTCTATAACCTATTTGTTCATACGCCAGCGTGATATACAATAAGGCCGTGACAACAAAAGGACAACAGTCACACAGTGGCCGAATAAATTCAACTACACATAGGTTTACTTCATCACAAAACCGAAGAGCAGCATCTGTCTGGTGAAGTCCACAAAGCAAATATCGCATACACACAGTTATCATCTGCAGTATGGTCAAGCAAGTGAATGTTTTCAACAGTTTACTAAACAACTAGTGATTTACAACCCAATAAAATCAAATAAAATGTATTTGTCACATACACATGGTTAGCAGGTGTTAATGCAAGTGTAGCGAAATTCTTGTACTTCTAGATCCGACCATGCAGTAATATCTAACAAGTAATATATCCTAACAATTTCACAACTACCTTATACACACAAGTGTAAATGAATGAATACGAATATGTGCATAAAAATATATAGATGAGTGATGGCCAAACGGCATTGGCAAGATGCAGTAGATGGTATAGAGTAGAGTATATACATATGAGATGAGTAATGTAGGGTGTGTAAACAAGGTGCAGTAGATGGTATAGAGTACAGTATATACACATGAGATGAGTAATGTAGGGTGTGTAAACAAGGTGCAGTAGATGGTATAGAGTACAGTATATACACATGAGATGAGTAATGTAGGGTGTGTAAACAAGATACAGTAGATGGTATAGAGTACAGTATATACACATGAGATGAGTAATGTAGGGTGTGTAAACAAGGTGCAGTAGATGGTATAGAGTACAGTATATACACATGAGATGAGTAATGTAGGGTGTGTAAACAAGGTGCAGTAGATGGTATAGAGTACAGTATATACACATGAGATGAGTAATGTAGGGTGTGTAAACAAGGTGCAGTAGATGGTATAGAGTACAGTATATACACATGAGATGAGTAATGTAGGGTATGAAAACATATAAAGCGGCATTGAGATAACCACAGAGTTAGCACAAATCAGCACAAAGACAACAGGAGCACCACTGTTCCAGCACCATTTAAATTTAAACATTTAAACATCCTTTTTTTATTGTTGAAAAATGTGGAGCTACCTGGCTTCCCTTGGCACCCATGAATACACACCACTGAAACAGTCGTGAGTACCCATCCCGTGTACGAGCGTTGGGCAGGTAACAAGGTAAAAATATGTCGTTCTGCCCCCGAGCAAGGAAGTTAACGCACTGTTCCCCGGGCACCGATGTTGTGGATGTCAATTAAGGCAGCCCCCTGCACCTCTTTGATTCAGAGGTTGGGTTAAATGCGGAAGACACATTTCAGTTGAAAGTATTCAGAGGTTGGGTTAAATGCGGAAGACACATTTCAGTTGAAAGCATTCAGAGGTTGGGTTAAATGCGGAAGACACATTTCAGTTGAAAGCATTCAGAGGTTGGGTTAAATGCAGAAGACACATTTCAGTTGAAAGCATTCAGAGGTTGGGTTAAATGCGGAAGACACATTTCAGTTGAAAGCATTCAGAGGTTGGGTTAAATGCGGAAGACACATTTCAGTTGAAAGCATTCAGAGGTTGGGTTAAATGCGGAAGACACATTTCAGTTGAAAGCATTAAATTGCACAACTGACTAGGTATCTCCCTTTCCCCTCTCTCTCCCTGTCTGTCTTCTCCCTCTCTCCAGTTAATGTCACCTCTCCCAGCTTTTACTGACACCTACCCATGAGCCTCCTCTCTTTCCATTTACTGTAACCAGCCCTCTCACCCACTGAGCACCTACCACACCTGACGTTCATGGACGTTGAAAAGTAGTTGAAATTTGTTCACTCCAAATCTGAACCAATCATAGATGTCTGTTACACAAGTTTGGAGAGCATGGTACAGTACTATACAGTCGAGTTTAGTACAGTACAATAGAACACACTAGAGTACAGTATGTACTGTACTGTACTACCATGTACTGTAATGTACTGAGCTATACTCTACTGTGCTGTGCTATGCTGTACTGTGATGTCCAAACTTGTGAAACATATACGTCTATGATTGGTACAAATTTGGTCCGGTCTGGAACAACCAAATTTGGTCTTGTTTTGGGGCAGAGCTTTATAGAATAATAGCCACTGTGTAGAATAATACCCAAACAAAACATTGAGCTACAAAACCAACGACAATCAAGCACCTAAAAAATGGCCAGACGACTACCATGCCATATGTACTGAAACAATATATTAACTAAATGGTTCCTATACCAGTCTGTTGCTAAGGGTTACCAGAACAATTGCTTTTAATCCTCCTTAAATCACGACTGTAGTTTCTCCATATTTGGATTAGCTTTTTAGCTAAATTAGAACTAGCTTTTAATATGCCCCAGTATAACAACTAATGTTCTTCCCTGAGTTTAATCAGTTGACCCAAAATGTTATACACGCTAAATATAATTTCTATTTTTTTGGCATATTCCATTTTGATGAGAGGAGCAAAAGTATTTGGTCAATGTAATCCTACATGTCAAATTACAGAGATCAAAGCTTTGGCAAGCTGAAAAGACATTAACGACACAAACATTTGCTGTCTGTAATGGTTCATCTTTACCAAGGCCTACTCGAGGCCCAATTTCTAATTTCCATGAATTGCACTCTGTCTGTGTAAATCCTAATAACCCTTTTTAAGGCGTTTACTTGGGATCTGAGGTATTAGACATTGGACCAAGCTGGTCTCAATTGCATACTGGGAACAAACTGGAGCACAATGGCATAAGTGTCATCAAAGCATTATGATTTAAATTTCTGTAATTATTCACAACGTGAAAACATAATTGTACTCATCCCAACCATGCTGTTCTTTACAACACCATAAAGGAAAATTGGGCCTGAGGATCAGTCTTTGTGCACCTGCATTTTCCAGCCCTCTGCTCAAATCAGCAAAGATCATTATTTCCATTAGAAATGGTCATTATAAAATTATTTTCATAATGCCTTCATTTCGATCCTGTGAATCAACACAGAAGATTACTTTCATTTGTGCAGAATGAAATTAACAGTCACCACAATGCCCGTGCTAAATATAAGCAGTGTAAATATTCCCACCTCTTTGAATGGCCACGAAGGCATTGAATAGAGCATTGAATAGAGCCAACAGACAGAAAACAGAATACAGACGTCCTAGACGACTCAATCCCTCACATATCTCTCTGTGTTCCTTGCCTAGTAGACCAAATAAGAGTAATGATGCTGTACTTATGTGAACAAAGCTCACACGATCCAGAGCTGCACCCACCTTGTTTCGCCTTCAGTTGTAGTGGACCACCAAATCCACAGTAAACAAAAGCGATGGGGACTGTCATTGTCACTCAACACCTAGGTTTACCTCAACTGTACTCACATCCCACCATACCATTGTCTGTACAAAATGCACTGAATCTAATTCTACCACGCCCAGAAATGTGCTCCTTTTATTCTCTGTACCCAACACATTAGACGACCAGATCTTATAGCATTTATCCGTATCCTTATCCTACTCTTCCTCTATTCCTCTGGTGACGTAGAAGTTAACCCAGGCCCTGTAGCCCCCAGTTCCTCTCCTTTTCTCCTGGCACTATGATTTGTTGACTTCTGTAACTGTAAAAGTCTTAGTTTCATGCATGTTAACACCAGAAGCCTCCTCCCTACATTTGTTTAATTCACTGCTTTAGCACACTCCGCCAACCCTGATGTCCTAGCCATGTCTGAATCCTGGCTTAGGAAGGCTTTGGGAAGGGTATCCTGGAAGGATATTGACCTCATTCCGTCAGTTGAGGTAATTCTTTAAAAGTGCTTTTCCTCACCATCTTCAATAAGCATGCCCCATTCAAAAAATGTTGAACTAAGAACAGATATAGCCCTTGGTTCACTCCAGACATAACTGCCATTGACCAGCACAAAAACATCCTGTGGCGTACTGCATTAGCATCGAATAGCCCCCGCGATATGCAACTTTTCAAGGAAGTTAGCAACCAATATACACTGGCAGTTAGGAAAGCAAAGGCTAGCATTTTCAAACAGAAATTTGCTTCCTGTAGCACAAACTCCAAAAAGGTCTGGGGCACTGTAGTCCATGGATAATAAAAGCACGTCCTCCCAGCTGCCCACTGCACTGAGGCTAGGAAACACCGTCATCACCGATAAATCTACGATAATCGAGAATTTCAGTAAGCATTTTTAACGGCTGGCCATGCTTTCCACCTGGCTAACCCTTCCCCCTTCAACAGCTCTGCACCCCCCAAAGCAACTTTCCCAAGCCTCCCCATTCTCCTTCAACCAAGTCCAGATAACTGATGTTCTGAAAGAGCTGCAAAATCTGAACCCCTATAAATCAGCTGGGCTCGACAATCTGGACCTTCTCTTTCTAAAATTATCCGCCGTAATTATTAAATCCCTTTTCTGTTCAACCTCTCTTCCATATCGTCTGAGATCCATGAAGATTGGAAAGCTGTCGAGGTCATCCCTCTTTCCAAAGGGGGAGACACTCTAGACCCAAACTGTTACAGATCTATATCTATCCTACCATGCCTTTCTAAAAAGTATTTGAAAGCCAAGTTAACAAACAGATCACTGACCATTTCGAATCTCACCGTACCTTTTCCGCTATGCGAGCTGGTCATCGGTGCACTTCAGCCACTCTCAAGGTCCTAAGCGATATCATAACCACCATAGATAAAAGACAATACTGTGCAGCCGTCTTCATCGACCTGGCCAAGGCGTTTTCGACTCTGTCAATCACCCCATTCTTATCAGCAGACTCAACAGCCTTGGTTTCTCAAATTACTGCCTTGCCTGGTTCACCAACTACTTCTCAGATAGAGTTCAGTGTGTCAAATTGGAGGGCCTGTTGTCCGGACCTCTGGTAGTCTCTATGGTGGTGCCACAGGGTTCAATTCTCAAGCCGACTCTTTTCTCTGTATACATCAATGATGTTGCTCTTGCTGCTGGTGATTCTCTGATCCACCAGTACACAGATGACACCATTATGTATACTTCTGGCTCTTCCTTGGACACTGTGTTAAAACTTCATAAGGCTAGTGGGCTGTATCCTGAATTTCCGGATGACTGACGTGCCCAAAGTAAACTGTTACTCAGGCCCAGACGCTAGGATATGCATATAATTGGTATAATTGGATATAAAACACTCTGACGTTTTTAAAACTGTTAGAATAATGTCTGTGAGTATAACAGCACTGATATGGCAGGCAAAAACCAGAGGATTTTTTTTATTTTTGAGGTCACAGGCCTTTACAATGCTAACCTATGGGATATACAAAAAAAATAGGCCCCAGATTGCAGTTCCTATGGCTTCCACTAGAGGTCAACAGTCTTTAGAAAGGGTTTCAGCCTTGTTTCTTGAAAATCGAACAAGTAGTTGTAGTTTAGCCAAGGTGTTCTCATCAGGAAAGGGAGACTTTTGGCACGGATGAACGAGGGCGCGCTCTTCTTTACTTTCCTTTTCTATAGAACACCATTCCTTCCGTCTGAAATTGTATAATTTATTTACATATTGGGATACCTGAGGATTGATTAGAAACATTGTTTGACTTGTTCGGACGAAGTTTACCGGTAGCTTTCTGAAATCCTTTGTATGCATGTTGAAGGAGTGGATAACTGAAATCAATGGCACCAACTAAACAGACTTTTTGTATATAAAGAAGGACTTTATCAAACAAAACAAGCATTCATTGTGTAGCTGGGACCATTGGGATTGCAAACAGAGGAAGATCTTCAAAGGTAAGTTATTTATTTTATCGCTATTTGTGATTTTTGTGAAGCCGGTGCTGGTTGAAAAAGTATTTTGATGTGGGGCGCTGACATCAGATAATCGCATGGTATGCTTTCGCCGTAAAGCCTTTTAAAAATCTGACAAGGGGGTTGGATTAACAAGAAGTTAAGCTTTTAAATGATGTTATACACTTGTATGTTCATGAATGTTTAATATTACAATTTTGCCTTGAAAACTGACCATCCTACTGATCCTTGACTTCGGCGATGTCATTTACAAAATAGCCTCCAACACTCTACTCAGCAAATTGGATGTAGTCTATCACAGTACCATCCATTTTGTGACCAAAGCCCCATATACTTCCCACCACTGCGACCTGTATGTTCTCGTTAGCTGGCCCTCGCTTCATATTCAATGCCAAACCCACTGGCTCCAGGTCATCTTTAAGTCTTTGGTAGGAAACCCCGCCTTATCTCAGCTCACTGGTCACCATAGCAGCACCCACCTTTAGCACGCGCTCCAGAAGGTATATTTCACTGGTCATCCCCAAAGCCAACTCCTTCTTTGACGGCCTTTCCTTCCAGTTCTCTGCTGTCAATGACTGGAACGAATTGCAAAAATCACTGAATCTGGAGTCTTATATCTCCCTGTAAGCATCGGCTGTCAGAGCAGCTTACCAATCATTGCACCTGTACAAAGCCCATCTGTAAATAGCCCACCCGACTACCTCATCCCCATATTGTTATTTATTTTTTGCTCCTTTCTCATTCATCTTCTGCACATCTTTCACTTCAGTGTTTAATTGCGAAATTGTCATTATTTTGCCACTATGGCCTATTTATTGACTTACCTCCCAAATCTTACTACATTTGCACACACTGTAAATATTTTTTAAATATTGTGTTATTGACTGTACGTTTGTTTATCCCATCTGTAACTCTGTGTTGTTTGTGTCGCACTGCATTGCTTTATCTTGGCCAGGTTGCAGTTGTAAATGAGAACTTGTTCTCAACTGGCCTACCTGGTTAAGTAAAGGTGAAATAAATAAAAACAATTAAAAATCCTTTGGACAGTTACACAAACAACGATATAACGACAACCAAAAAATGTGATCAACATTGAAAAGGAAACCGTGCAATGCTCACTCAGGATTAAAAACTCATTGTTTTATTTAAGCAAAGTTAAAAGCTTGACGTATCGGTTCTGATGAAGGCCATTGATGGCTGGAACGTCAAACTTTCGATAAAATAATGAGTTTTTAATGGTGAGTAAGCGGTGGGCCTTTTCCTTTTCAATACCCTTTACATTTTGACAGTGTGTGTGTGTGTGTGTGTGTGTGTGTGTGTGTGTGTGTGTGTGTGTGTGTGTGTGTGTGTGTGTGTGTGTGTGTGTGTGTGTGTGTGTGTGTGTGTGTGTGTGTGTGTGTGTGTGTGTGTGTGTGTGTGTGTGTGTGTGTGTGTGTGTGTGTGTGTGTGTGTGTGTGTGTGTGTGTGTGTGTGTGTGTGTGTGTGTGTGTGTGTGTGTGTGTGTGTGTGTGTGTGTGTGTGTGTGTGTGTGTGTGTGTGTGTGTGTGTGTGTGTGTGTGTGTGTGTGTGTGTGTGTGTGTGTGTGTGTGTGTGTGTGTGTGTGTGTGTGTGTGTGTGTGTGTGTGTGTGTGTGTGTGTGTGTGTGTGTTGTCCCCCAGCCAGCAACAAGCAGGAGCAGCTTTGATCCTGGCTCAGGTGGCTGTATCCGCTCCGCCAGCGAGCTAGAGGTAGCCCTCAGCCCAGGAGGGTCCCAGGGGAGGTGTCTGGTTGACCAGAAAGCTCAACTTTAGGCATCTGATAGCTAAAGGATGGTCTTTCAAGGGGGGTGCAGAATTGGCTTTGTATTCCATCATTCTGTCAGTCCCCCACCCCACCGCTCCTTTTGAGGGGCCCAGAGACACACATCACAATGTTACACCAATAAACTTCTACATAGACTTCAGCAGACACAATAATGATCAGTAACAATTCAAGTTCTATATCAGTCTGATAAAATCACAACAATCAGTAATAGTAACTCCATTAACTTCAAGCTAAAGCACCTGCCTTTTTCTTTTTACATCCACACTGTTTATATTAGCCATCTCTTAGGCACAGAGCTAGGGTGTCAACCTGAGGGGTATACAACAAAGCAGGATAACTGAGTTAGCAGAAAGAAATGAGTTAACTTTTATAAACAAGCAGAAATACATAAGTATTGATTTTGTGGTTCATTCATCCATGACTGCGTGTGCCACGCACGCCTCCAACTCAATCATCAAGTTTGCAGATGACACAACAGTAGTAGGCTTGATTACCAACAATGACGAGACAGCCTACTGGGAGGAGGTAAGGGCTCTGGGAGTGTGGTGCCATGAAAATAACATCTCACTCAACGTCAACAAAACAAAGGACCTAATGGTGGACTTCAGGAAACAGCAGAGGGAGCACCACCGTATCCACATTGACGGGACCACAGTGGAGAAGGTGGAAAGCTTCAAGTTCCTCGGTGTAAACATCACTGACAAACTGAAATGGTCCACCCACGCCTCTTCAATCTCAGGAGGCTGAAGAAATTTGGCTTGGCACCTAAAAGCTTCACAAACTTTTACAGATGCACAATTGAGAGCATCCTGTAGGGCTGTATCACCGCCTGGTATGGCAGCTGCATTGCCCACAAATGTAGGGCTGTCCAGAGGGTGGTGCAGTCTGTCCAACACATCCCCGGGGGCAAACTACCTGCCCCCCAGGACACCTACATCACTCAATGTCACAGGAAGGCCAAAAAGATCACCAAGGACAATAACCACCTGAGCCACTGACTGTTCACCCCACTATCATCCAGAAGGCGAGGTCAGTGCAGGTGCATCAAAGCTGGGACCGAGAGACTGAAAAACAGCTTCTATCTCAAAGCCAACAGACTGTTAAATAGCCATCACTAGCACATTAGAGGCAGCTGCCTATATACCTGTATATCGAATTGAAATCACTGTCCACTTTAATAATGGCACACTAGTCACTTTAACATATTTAACATACATATACGTTTACATATTTTGCATTACTCTTATGTATATACTGTATCTTAGTCTATGCCGCTCTGACATTGCTCGTCCATATATTTATATATTCTTAACTCCATTCCTTTACTTAGATTTGTGTGTACTGAAATGGTTAGATATGGCTTGTTAGATAATACTGCACTTGTAACGATGTACGCTGAGAGTCGGAAAGCAAGTTCAGGGAGTGAATACATTTCATTAATAAATGAACATAACAAGAAACACGAACAGCACACCGACATAGCACAGATACAGGAACAATGACGTCTGGGGAAGAAACCAAAGGGAGTGACATATCATAGAGCAGGTAATCAAGGAGGTGATTGAGTCCAGGTGAGTGCCATTATCCGCAGACGAGCACCATAACGAGCAGCCTGGTGACCTAGAGGCCGGAGAGAGAGCATAGTGACAGTACCCCCTCCCGGTGCGACGCCAACCAGAAGGACATCCCGGGGATCCGGAGCGAGCAGGTCACCGCAGCTGAGGCGCAGACACCTGATAAACTGTAGTGAGATACCCAGCTGAGGCATATCGAACCCGCTGAGGTAGGGGAACCCTTCGAACCCGCCAAACCAGCTGAGGCCTCCCAGGTAGCTCCGATTCTGACACCTGGACCCGACATCACCTCCAATGCTTCCCTTTAGTTCATTTTGTAAAGATGTACGCTGAGAATCGGGAAGCAAGTTCAGGGAGTGAATACATTTCATTAATAAATTAACAAAACAAGAAACACAAAAAGCGCACTGACAGAACAGGAACAGATACAGCAACAATGACGGCTGGGGAAGAAACCAAAGGGGGTGACATATTTATAGGGCAGGTAATCAAGGAGGGGATTGAGTCCTGGTTAGTGTCATTATGCGCAGATGCGCACCATAACGGAGCACACGTGACAGCACTGGTGGAGCGAAAAAGGATTTTGCTACACCCGCAATAACACCTGCTAAACAGGTGTATGTGACCAATAGAATTTGATTTGATTTAGTAGTAGTGGCAGTTGTGTGTATGTTTTGAGCTAAGGACCCCATCATCTCCTGCTTCCAGACATTTCACCACCTAGATTATAAGGGTTGGATTTGCACTAAAAATGTAATATCAGCACAATGGCATTGGTGTTGCATGCCATTATCAGATGCAAAGTGGGATCACATGGCTGAAATCTTGAACAAAATGTGACTGTCTAAAAAAACTAATTGGAGAGCGTACAACTGAACAAAAAGGTAGGTAATGTTCATTTAAAAATACAACACAGGCAAATTAATGACAGATTCCCTTACCCTCTTTATTGCAGGACTGTGAGGTACAGCTGTATGATTAATCAACATTGACACAAGTTCATCTTGAAGAATAGTTTTAAGTTAACAAATTAAACCATTTTAAACACTTCACTTCACAGAATCAACAGTATTTCATATCATTTAAATGTTTACAAGTAGGCTAACTCGTGTTTAAAGGTTAGATATCGTAGTAACACGTGGACTGTTATTAATAAAGCATAATTTCTGGTGAAAAGAAAGTAAATACCAGAGGTAGCCAACCTCGCGCCACTGATCCCTGATCTATTAGGTGAGCAGATTTATGTTCCAGCCCAGCAATAGCACACTTGATGATCAACTAATTAGGTTTGATAAATTGAATCAGGTGTGTTGGTGCTGGGTTGGATCAGAAGCCTGCACCCTCAGCAGGGATGGCCTGCTTCTGTTGTAATAGGTTTATATACTGTGTGTTACTTTTAAACTGTTTTTAAGTTCACAAAATTTGCTAACATACTGTAGGTACACAGATAATCCATTGTATACAAGGATTTACCCTTGTTCTCTTGGGACATTCGTTGGGATCTCTTCATCTGCAGACAGGTCTTCGGGGCTCTCTGTATCTGAGGACAGAAAACATCACAAAGAAACAGGCTGCATTGTACTCAAATTAGACAGCACTGAATATTATATTGCTCTATCTCTGTGTCCTCAGTTTTTTTTTGCTAGGGACTGGAACTGGAGAATATTTTCACAATGTCCTCCCACAAAGGAGCCTGCCCTATCCAGAGTAGCCTACTCTCTCTTTTCTGACAGCTGGAACTGCTAGCTAATCCTTTAACCCTCTTCCATAGCTGTTAGCTAAGTACCTGGCTAAAAATGCATTTTGAGTTACAATAATAAATACGTCAAGATGGGTAGCTAACTATCTAATATTAAGTTCGCTAGCTGGAGAAATTGAATTTAATTGGCTAGCTATGCGGTATGGAAAGTAGCTACTAGGGAACATTACGTTAGCAGCACATGTAACTGTAGGTCCTTTTCAAAATATATTTATTTACTTGAATAGGTTCTCCCACTGTCTCAATTTTCTGGGCCTTAGAAAACGAAATAATGGTAAATCTTCCCGAAGTTTCCAGTGACAGCAAAACGCAGTCAGCCATGTGGATGATAGGAGGACTTCCACCAGACTGAATGGCCTTCCAATATGGCGCCTGGTACAGTTGCTAGGTGATTTGTGATGCAACTGTAAGCCCCTCTATACAATGCTTGAGTTGTCACTTAAACTGAAATTAGGCGAACTAATAGAATTTTAGCAACCAGGAAATGGCAGAACAATTTCTGCATATTGCAACTTTAACTTTCTAAAATATAAAGTTATATCAGAACATTTAGGCAAGTTATCTGGCTAAGTCAATCATCCTTCTTTGTAGTATACCCCTAAAGCCCATAGAAAAGCAGTGAGTTGGAGGAGGAGAGTTTTTCTCTCTCCCTCTACCACTCCCTCTTTCTGTCACCATATCAGGTTTGTGATCAGGTAGATGAGACAGGTAGCAAGTCATCATCCACCAAGCCCTGAGGAGACAGTCTGGGCAGGGGAGGAAAGGGAACAGGGGGTCGGAGGCCCTGTCTTCAGGCCTGCCATATGCCTGTATGAACGTTAAGGTCAGAATTAAGAACATTTACATAATCCCACCCCTCCTCTGAGGTTGTTTTATGTGTTTACCAAACTGTAACCCATCATAGATTCATTCCAGTTCATGTCACGGTAGACTATGGGCCTGTCTCCTGACTTGCTGTGTGTGGCTGTGTTTGTTTTGAGGAATGCGATTTAGTGTCACACTAAGCACTTTGGGTTACTAATGCTTGTTTGTACATTCCCCGTTCCCACCCCCAAACTGCTTCCTTCTTTTGCCTTGGCAGGTACAGTCATTCCAATTTGCGGTAGCCTGTCAACTGAGTCTTTTCTCAATTTGACAGAATTCAAAATGTCTTGATGATGTCAGCTTCTTCAAGGTTCTTGTCAAAAAGCAGGGCTTATTACGTTGAGGAGGGATTCATGCACTGCACATACAAGTCATGACAACATCAGGCAACTTTGTTTCAGTACATGCTGAGGAACCTACAGACTGTAGGTTATTACCTCTCTAATAACCCAAATCAGATAAAAGTCATAAAACACATCTTCAGTACTATTCAACACCAAGTTATCAACTAGAGCAATGAGGTTTATTTGAAGAGAACATTTTGATTGACAGCACTGTATAGACACAATAATGTTATACTGTCCAGACTCCCTTCTTCACTTAAATATTTGACTTGATAATAACCGCTTAGGAGAATTTGAGTTAAATGTTCAAGTTAGCTTATCACAGAGTATGTACAATCAAGTACAATTGCATTATCTACAAACAATGTATTAATGGACTATCAACCTCAACAAAAGAAGGAGAAAAAGCTAATAGAGGCACGTTTATCTTTAAGGTCAAATATGCAATTAACCTCTCTGTTGAACACTAAATACCAATGTCTGACACAAAATTACTGTGGTGACTTTTGTACTCATAATTTAAAATGAAAAACTTAAGCATGTTATCTTTTGAAAGAAAAGGGAAATCACGAAGAAAATACGTAACTTGTCAGTGCCTCCTTGCCTCCCCTTCCCCACCCACAAGTAAACGCAGGGTGCAGGGTGTGAAGTATTCATGCACTCTTTCTAGCTGGCGGTGAGTTAACACAGCACTTCTTATTGTCCGTTTTTTATGTTCCATATTGGTTACAGGGGAACAATTGAAATATAAAAAACGGAAGCCGGGTACATTGATATCAAGTTAGTCTTCTGTCAGGTCGGGGTCAATGGGACAGGAAGGGCTCCTGGTCTTTTTGGGAGCCCTCGGGGGAAGGGAATGAGACAACTAGCACCAGTTCACTGGGCGCCAGAGAGAGAATGGAGAGGGATCCTCCGCCCATACCCAGGAGACTGAAATGGGAACAGGGCTGAGACTGTTTCAGGCAGCGGGGATGAAAAGCCACAGCCAGACGTCCTCCTCCTGATGTGGGTTAACAAAGGTTCAAAATCACTGGCAGGACAGCCAAGGCCCACAAAAGGGCCCCACCCAACCCAGTGATGTATTTGTATTCATTAAGGATCCCCATAAGCTACTCTTCCTGGGGTCCAGCAACATTAAGACAGTTAAATACAATTATAAATGTTACATTACATTATGTTTCAGAACTCTTTTCACAACACATTAAGTGTGTGCCCTCAGGACAGTACTCTACTACCACATGTCACACAATACAAAAATCCATGTGTACGTGTGTGTAGAGTGCGCGTTAGTATGTTTATGTATATGCGTGTATCTGTGCCTGTGTTTGTCTCTCTTCATAGCACTCAACGAGCTGTATAAGACCATAAGCAAACAAGAAAGCTCCCTCGCCCTCCATTTGGCAAATCTGACCATAATTATATCCCCTGATCCCTGCTTACAAGCAAAAACTAAAGCAGGAAGTACCAGTGACTCGCTCAATTTAGAAGTAGTCAGATGACGAGATTGCTAAACTACGGGATTATTTTGCTAGCACAGACTGGAATATGTTCTGGAATTCATCCAATGGCATTGAGGAGTATACCACCTCAGTCACCAGCTTCATCGACGACATTGTTCTCACAGTGACCGTACGTATATATCCCAACCAGAAGCTATGGATTACAGGCAACATCCGCACCAAGCTAAAGGCTAGAGCTTCCGCTTTCAAGGAGCGTGACACTAATCTGGACGATTATAAGAAATCCTGCTATGACCACAGCCGAACAATCTAGCAGACAAAGCATCAATGGAGGACTAAGATTGAATCTTACTACAGTCGTCGGATGTGGCAGTGCTTGCAAACTATTACGGACTACAAAGGGAAATGCACCCTGGACCTGCCCAGTGATGCGAGCCTACCAGATGGGCTAAATGCTTTTATGCTCGCTTCAAGGCAAGCAACACTGAAGCATGCATGAGAGCACCAGCTGTTCCATTCACAAGGCCACGGGGCCAGATGGATTACCAGGACATGTTCTCAGAGCATGTGCGGACCAACTGGCAAGTTTCAAGCAGACCCCCATAGTCCAAGTGCCCAAGGAAGCGAAGGTAACCTGCCTAAATGACTACCTCCCTGTAGCACTCATGTTGGGAGCCATGAAGTGCTTTGAAAGTCTGGTCATGGCTCACATCAACATCATCATCCCGGAAACACTAGACCCACTTCAATTTGCATACTGCCCCAACAGATCCACAGAAGATGCAATAACAATCGCACTTCACACTATCCTTTCCCACCTGGACAAAAGGAACATCTATTTGAGAATGCTGTTCATTGACTCCAGCTCAGTGTTCAACACCCTAGTGTCCACAAAGCTCATCACTAAGCTAAGGACTCTAGGACTAACACCTCCAACTGCAACTGGTTTCTGGACTTCCTGATGGGCCACTCCCAGGTGGTAAGCGTAGGCAACAACACATTTGTCACAATGATCCTCAACACAGGGTCCCCACAGGGGTGCATGGTTAGTCCCCTCCTGTACTCCCTGTACACCCACGACTGCATGGCCTAGCACGACTCCAACACCATCGTTAAGTTTGCTGATGACTCAATGGCGGTAGGCCTGATCACCGACAACGATGAGACAGCCCATAGGGAGGAGGTCAGAGATCTGGCAGTGTGGTGCCAGAACAACAGACTCTCCCTCAACGTGAGCAAGACAAAGGAGATGATTGTGGACTGCAGGAAAATGATCGCCAAACATGCCCCCATTCACATCGACGGGCTGTAGTGGAGCGGGTCGAGAGTGTCAAGTTCCTTGGTGTGCACATCACTAACAAACTATCATGGTCCAAACACACCAAGAAAGTCGTGAAGAGACCACGTCAACACCTTTTCCCCCTCAGGAGATTGAAAAGATTTAGCATAGGTCCCCAGATCCTCAAAAAGTTATACAGCTGCACCATGCTACCGCAATGCAAGCGGTACTGTGCAAAGGTCTCGGTGCAAAAGGCCCCTTAACAGCTTCTACCCCCAAGCCATATGACTGCTGAACATTTAATTCAATAGCCACCCAGGTTATTTTTCATTGACACCCCCCCCCCATTAGTTTTTACACTGCTGCTACTGCTGTTTATTATCTATGCATAGTCACTTTACCCCTACCTACATGTACTAATTATCTCAACTAACCTGTACTCCTGCACATTGACTCGGTACCGGTACCCCCTGCATATAGCCTCATTATTGATATTTTATTGTATTGCTATTTTTTACTTTAGTTTATTTAGTAAATATTTTCTTAACTCTATTTTCTTAAATGTGCATTGTTGGTTAAGAGCTTGTAAGTAACCATTTCAGGTCGACACCTCTTGTATTCGATGCATGTGACAAATAAAATTAGATAAATTAAGTCAATCTCTCCTCTACTTTGAGCCATGAGAGATTGACATGCATATTATTAATGTTAGCTCTCTGTGTACATTTTAGGGCCAGCCGTGCTGTGCTGTTCTGAGCCAATTGTAAGTCCCTCTTTGTGGCATCTGTCAATAGTGTTATTAATTAAGGCAGAGCGCTTTATTATGGACTGACTTCTCCCCATTTTAGCTAATGTTGCATCAGCATGTTTTGACCATTATAATTTCCACATTATTCATTACAATATTTAGATTAGGTTTATGGTTTAGTGAATGATTTGGCCCAAATACAGACTAACTTATTTCTTGCCACCCATTCTGAACCCGACTGCAGCTCTTCGCAGTGATTTCACTCGCTATAGTAGCTGACGTGTATAGTGTTGAGTCATCCGCATACATAGACACTCTGTTTTAACTTAAATCCAGTGGCATGTCATTAGTAAATATTGAAAAAAGTAAGGGGTCTAGACAGCTGCCCTGGGGAATGCCTGGTTCTAACTGGATTATGTTGGAAAGGCTTTCATTAAAGAACACCCGGTTCTGTTAGACAGGTAACTATTTATAGACTATATAGCAGGCGGTGTAAAGCCATAACACATACGTTTTTACAGCAGCAGACTATGATTGATAATGTCAAAAGTCGCACTGAAGTCTAACAAAACAGCTCCCACAATCTTATTATCATATTTGTTTCTCAGCCAATCATCAGTCATTTGTGTAATGTTGTGCATGTTGAATGCCTTTCCTTATAAGCATGCTGAATGTCTGTTGTCAATTTGTTTACTGTAAAATAGCATTGTATGTGTAAGTTTACAAAGGGTTGGTAACAGGTTTGGGTGTGCAAGTTCACATTTCAAACTGGTAATTTTCAAGAGATACCAGTACCTGTTACTTTATAGGTATATTGAGAATGCTCAACTTGTGGATGTCTCTGAAAACAACAGCACAGATAAGTATAGAATGAAGTTAGATCTAAACGTGCAAGGATTGGTTTCTGAGTTTTAAAATCTCCACATTTAATGAACAACTCATATTTAATAACTCCAACTCAATTCTGCTTGATTGAAACCCAGGCAGAGTGGTTAGTTATTGTGTAATTTCTACAATAATAATGACATTTCAAAAGAAGGAAGATAAAACCAATTAATAATATGAGTAATTGAAAAGGCTGTCATTGAAAATCTCATTGAACACTAAAAAGCTTATTTTTCTTTTTAAAGTTTCCACAATAATAACAGAGGGGCCTTGATCAAAAACCAAAAAAACTAAGGATCAACAAACGATAAACCTTGGAAAACCCATTACAGGCTGATTTCACATTCTTAAAGCATCAGGGAAATAGAACGTTCAGAAATGGCTCCCCTTAAAAGAAGGAAAGCTTTTGGCCTTAATTGACAAGTTATTTTTTTTCTCAGATTATCTGATAGAGGGTTACACACAATTGAGAGGTAACATGGCAAGGGAGAGAAACTGCAACGCTGCGAGCCAGCCTACAACGCTGTGTGCTGCCTTCCTGGCACAGAGAAAGCATGTTTAAGTCTGGGTGGATTTAGAGCAGTTCAGATTAACCCAGTTGCTGTAATAGTCACACATTAGCAATTACAGTTGTGGTTTCTTGCACGGGGCCCTTTTTGTCATGCTTGCTTGGTTTCAATTTGGGGCTTTCAGTATGTATTCTAGAGACATTTCAAAGTTCAGCCAGTGGGTCTAGTAAATGCTGTGCTGTTTGTTTTGTGTGGGACAGATAAAATAAGTGAAGTGGAGAGAATCATGTTATTAAGGATGAGATGTAGGCCTGTGTGTGGTTCATGCTGGTCTCAACAAAAGCATGCAACATGTAGCCTAAATGTGATATCAATTGTGGATATAAGGGTGACAAATGTGTTTTTAATGTGATCAAAGTAGAACGGCATGCTTTTTTACTTACGTCAATAAAGATAAGGAAATGGACGTGAACTGCAATTCTAATGATGTGGCATGAAGAGGCTTGCCGCTTGTGTGCTATAAACATCTCCAGTTTCACTATGGGTCAAAGTGACCAGAGAATTAACAATCAAGTTCAGGTGAATTTACCACCTAGGGGTTAGGGTACAGATCTACGATCAAGTTTCACTTCCAATGACTAGGAGGCTTGTCACTCACTCCGTATCACTGCACTGACCAGACAGAGGATCACTACTCTTATCCCTGACAGTTTTCACAACAAACCGGAAGAAATCTCCATCCATATAATTATTTGTCTATTAAATAAGTTGACCTGTGCATGCCCATATAGAACAGCTCATTCCGCAGCGGTTTCCCCTGACTGACTAGCTGGATTGTATGCTTGAGGAGATAGATTTGGGGGGAGGGTCTTTAGTTGTCTGGGGCTCTAATAATACTCCAACCGGTGGACCTTTGTCTAATATCTTCTGCAGAAACATGCTGTGTAATCCTTGGCTACCCTTTGATAAATGCTGTTTCGTTTATGCCACGTGTCAAGTCCCTGAAGAACTGAATTATTAGCCTAGAAGATAAGAGCCAGCAAATATTCTACTGGCATTGTCTTAAAGGACTGTTTGAGTTTATGATACAAATAAGACGAGGCTAACACACCTCATAGTTTGCTTTTCATTAACCCTAAGAAGCTACCTAGAGCCTTTGGACATTGGTCACAAATGTATCACACAACTCCTCTGAACCTGGGAGACCTGTGTAGACCATTTACAATGCTTCCTCCAACACCAGCAGTGAGTCAATGGGCACTATCACTGTCTTTATAGGGGTTACAATGATGTATTATGAATTAGAGTTAATATGACAGGCCAATGTTGTGTCTCATCTGTCTGGGGTTGTAGAGATTTCTTCATCTTGAAAGCACCAAGTAACACTTATGGCCATCTGAGTTCAAATACGTCAGAAGTTGGAACTTTGCTACACCTCATTTGTAGAAAACAGACGGATTCAATCAAATGTATAAATTGCTAAATTATCCAAGATACAGTATGACAGAATATTTTGCTCGAATCATTCTGTGTCTCCCTCTAGTGTTCAGAAGCCTAGCAGGTTAAAGCCAGCAGGTTCAATTGTGAGTGTGTGTGTGTGTGTGTGTGTGTGTGTGTGTGTGTGTGTGTGTGTGTGTGTGTGTGTGTGTGTGTGTGTGTGTGTGTGTGTGTGTGTGTGTGTGTGTGTGTGTGCACAAGCAGGAGTTATACATTTAAAAGGAAGATTCTCTGAAGAGGGATTGTTGTATGTGGAGCTTCACCGTGGCACCTGCAAACAAAGCCCGGTCCAGCCTGCTCGCTCTCTCTAACACACACATACACACACACACTCGTCAACCTTTGGGATCTGACAGCTAAGCATGAAAGCAAAGGCGAAACTGAAGCTGAAAATTGCAGTGCGGCGAGAGAGAGGAGGTAGCTATCAGTGGGCTTCGGCTGAAACCTCATCGCTGGGATAGGGTTTCCACCGTGTTTTCATGCCCAGGTCAGCTGACCGTGGCCCCCAGGCTCTATTGGACGCCCTGCTCACAACCCCCCGTAATGATGTAACCAGAGTGTGTGGGAACCAGAGTTCCGTGGCACACTGTGTGATAAATGCTACTTTCCCACTCCTGTGCCCGAGAATGGACGCAAATTAATCTGACCGTCTTAGTCCTGCCACTGGTTATCACGAAATCCAACCTGTGAGTGTGTGTGTAGTGTGTGTATATGACTGAGTGAATGAGTGAATGAGAGAGAGAAAGAGTGGGAAAATAGTAGGGGTGAAGAGAGGAAGAGAAATAGAAAGAGTGGGTGAGTGGTAGAGGCGAGACTTGTGCTCCCCTTTTCCACAGTCTCTCACTCAAACAACCCAATCAAGAGACTAGATACTACATCTTCAGGTTAGCGATTCACTTCAATTCCATAGCCACGGCCTTGTTCATATCTGGCCACAAAACATGAGCAGCATGTCCTCAGTGTTAGCACTCCCACAGCACCGTATTCCCTGCTATCTTCCCTTCGCTGCTTCAGAGACGCACTACAAAGGTATGCGGACACATGCTTGTCGAACATTTCATTCCAAAATCATGGGCATTAATATGGAGTTGGTCCCCCCTTTGCTGCTACAACAGCCTGCACTCTTCTGGGAAGGCTTTCCACTAGATGTTAGAACATTGCTGCGGGGACTTGCTTCCATTCAGTCACAAGAGCATTAGTGAAGTCGGGCACTGATGTTGGGCGATTAGGTCTGACTTGCAGTCAGCGTTCCAATTCATCCCAAAGGCATTTGATGGGGTTGAGGTCAGCGCTCTGTACAGGCCAGTCAAGTTCTTCACCACCGATCTTCACAAACGATTTCTGTATGGACCTCGCTTTGTGCATGGGGGCCTTGTAATGTGAAACAGGAAAGGGCCTTCCCCAAACTGTTGCCACAAAGTTGGAAGCACAGAATCGTCTAGAATGTCATTGTATGCTATAGCGTTAAGATTTCCCTTCACTGTAACTAAGGGACCTAGCCCAAACCAGGAAAAACATTATTTATCCTCCACCAAACTTTACACTTGGCACCATGCATTCCGGCAAGTATCGTTCTCCTGGTATCCGCCAAACCCAGATTGGTCCGTCGGCCTGCCAGATGGTGAAGCGTGATTCATCACTCCAGAAAGTGTGTTTCCACTGCTACAGAGTCCAATGGTGGCGAGATATGCACCACTTCAGCCAACGCTTGGTATTGCTCATCGTGATCTTAGGTGAAATTAAAAAATAAATAAAACATTACAGAGGCAGCTCCAACAGGGCAAAAATGGCATGCTCTGACTTGTTGCCACGTTGAAAGTCACTGAGCTCAGTAAGGCCATTCTACTGCCAATCTCTGTCTAAGGAGATTGCATGAATCTGTGCTCGATTTTATATTTTAATTTTTTAAAATATTTTTTAATTTTATTTTTTAATATCACCTTTATTTAACCACGTAGGCTAGTTGAGAACAAGTTCTCATTTGCAACTGCGACCTGGCCAAGATAAAGCAAAGCAGTGTGACACAGACAACAACAACAGAGTTACACATGGAGTAAACAATAAACAAGCCAATAACACAATAAACAAGTCAATGACACAGTAGAAAAAAGAAAGTCTATATACAGTGTGTGCAAAAGGCATGAGGAGGTAGGCAATAAATAGGCCATAGGAGCAAATAATTACAATTTAGCAGATTAACACTGGAGTGATAAATGAGCAGATGATGATGTGCAAGGAGAGATACTGGTGTGCAAAAGAGCAGAAAAGTAAATAAAATAAAAACAGTATGCGGATGAGGTAAGTAGATTGGGTGGGCTATTTACAGATGCACTATGTACAGCTGCAGCGATCGGTTAGCTGCTCAAATAGTTGATGTTTAAAGTTGGTGAGGGAAATAAAAGTCTCCTACTTCAGCGATTTTTTTGTTCGTTTTTTTTGTTGCTGACACCTGTCAGCAGTGGGTGTGCCTGAAATGTACTTTTGTATATATAGTGTATCCCATGGCTAATTGCAACACGATTTCCTGCCTCTCATGAATCCAGCTTTTAGTAAAAAGGGAAATTAAGTAGAACATAACCAGGATTCTCAAGCTTAATGAGAAAATGCCTCGTTAATTACTTGGTAGCCGGGAGTGCTGATGCTCTCCTCGACCTCAATGCATGCTATTACAGCAGGCAGATTAACAGAGGCTGTGGGTAGAGTACAGCAGGACCATGGAGCCCTTCTCTCTGTGTAAGTCTGTCTGCATCCAGATGTCCTGTTCAATCAGCTTCTTCTTCATTTCCCCCAACATCAGACACTTGTAATTGCTTAAAGTTCACTTCACACAGGTAAATACATGACGCAAGGAACTATGGAGAACAGAAAAGCCAACTCCTGATAGATAAGTGCACTACAGTTCACCGGTCCCAAATCATAAACATTACCCTGGAACAAGATATCTAGTACAAGGAACACATTCACAACAGTCCCAAACGAATCGTGTAGGAGTCGACTGTAACACCTTCTGTGTATGTATTTATGTTACCGGAATGACATACATACTCGCAGATAGAGGTGAGTTGATATTACAGTATAGCCACCAGTTTTACTTGGCATTGTCAGTTTTAAAACTCGTAATTGCATATCATGCAGTTAGAGCGCAATAATAGTGTTTAGAAAAAATAAGCATGGGAGGTGTTGTACTTGTGTTGTTTGTTTACAGTAGAGTGGTACAGGTAATAATACCAGACATTTCACATGAACAACCCTTAATGAGCAGAGCTGTTTACACCACAGGCCGGGTGGACTATTAACATGTTTTGAGCCTAAAAAACAGCCAAAAATGTGAGCTGAAGTAGGCTACTCCTCAGTTAGATACTGATGTCAGGATTTGTAACTTTACTTGTGTCTGTAACGGTTCTCTTGGTGTGAAGGAGAGTCGGACCAAAATGCAGCGTGTAGATTGCGATCCATATTTTAATAAACAAAGAAATACAAACACTACAAAAAACAATAAACGTAATGAAAACCGAAACAGCCTATACTTGTGTACACTAACACATAAACAGGAACAAGGACACTAAGGACAATCACCCACGAAACACACTAAGAATATGGCTGCCTAAATATGGTTCCCAATCAGAGACAACGATAAACACCTGCCTCTGATTGAGAACCACTTCAGACAGCCATAGACTTAACTAGAACACCCCACTAAGCTACAATCCCAATACATACACACCACATGCAAAAACCTATGTCACACCCTGGCCTGACCAAATAAATGAAGATAAACACAAAATACTTCGACCAGGGCGTGACAGAACCCCCCCCTAAGGTGCGGACTCCCGAACGCACCTCAAAACAATAGGGAGGGTCCGGGTGGGCGTCTGTCCATGGTGGCGGCTCCGGCGCGGGACGTGGACTCCACTCAAACACTGTCCCTCCTCCTCGCGTCCTTGGATAGTCCACCCTCGCCGCAGACCATGGCCTAGTAGTCCTCACCCAGAACCCCACTGGACTGAGGAGCAGATCGGGACTGAGGGGCAGCTCGGGACTGAGGCAGCTCGGGACTGAGGGGAAGCTCGGGACTGAGGGGAAGCTCAGGAGTGAAAGGAAGCTCAGGAGTGAGAGGAAGCTCAGGCAGGTTGATGGATCTACCAGATCCTGGCTGGCTGGTGGTTTCGGCAGATCATGGCTGACTGGCAGATCCTGGCTGACTGGCGGATCCTGGCTGACTGGCGGATCCTGGCTGACTGGCGGATCTGGCGGATTCTGGCTGACTGGCGGATCTGGCAGATCCAGGCTGACTGGCGGATCCTGGACGACTGGCGGATCCTGGCTGACTGGCAGATCCTGGCCAACTGGCAGATCCTGGCCGACTGGCAGTTCTGGCAGATCCCGGCTGACTGGCGGATCTGGAAGAGTCTGGTTGACTGGCGGATCTGGAAGAGTCTGGCTGACTGGCAGATCTGGAAGTCTGGTTGACTAGCGGATCCTGGCAGACTGACGGATCTGGCTGCTCCATGCTGACTGGCGGCTCTGGCTGCTCCACGCTGACTGACGGCTCTGGCTGCTCCATGTAGGCTGACAGCTCTGGCGGCTTCTTACAGACTGGCAGCTCTGGTGGCTCCGTGCAGACTGGCAGCTCCGTGCAGACTGGCAGCTCCTTGCAGACTGGCAGTTCCTTGCAGACTGGCAGCTCTGGCTGCTCCATGCAGACTGGCAGCTCTGGCTGCTTCATGCAGACTGGCAGCTCTGGCTGCTTCATGCAGACTGGCAGCTCTGGCTGCTTCATGCAGACTGGCAGCTCTGGCTGCTCCATGCAGACTGGCAGCTCCATGTAGACTGGCAGCTCTGGCTGCTCCATGCAGGCTGGCAGCACTGGCTGTGCTGAACAGGCAGGAGACTCCAGCAGCGCTGTAGAGGAGGAAGGCTCTGACGGAGACTCCGGCAGCGCTGGAGAGGCGAGGCGCACTTTAGGCCTGATGCGTGGTGCTGGCACTGGTGGGACTGGACCAAGAACACGCACAGGAAGCCTGGTGCTGGGAGCTGCTACCTGGGGGCTGGGGTGTGGAGGTGGTACTGAATAGACCAGACCGTGCAGGCGCACTGGAGCTCTTTACCTGGCTCGATGCCCACTCTAGCCCGGCCGATACGAGGAGCTGGAATATACCGCACCGGGCTATGCACCGCACTGGGGACACCGTGCGCACCACTGCATAACACGGTGCCTGCCCGGTCTCTCTAGCCCCACGGTAAGCACAGGGAGTTTGCGCAGGTCTCCTACCTGGCGTAGCCCTACTCCCTGTGAGCCACCCCCCCCAAGAAATTTTTGGGGCTGACTCCCGGGCTTCCTTGCCAACCGTGTTCCCTCGTATTGCCGGCTCCTCTCTCCGGCTGCCTCTGCTCTCCTAAGTGCCTCCACCTGTTCCCATGGAAAGCGATCCCTTCCCGCCAGGATCTCCTCCCATGTGTAGCAACCCTTGCCATCCAATATATCGTCCCATGTCCAATCCTCATTGCGCCGCTGTTGCTGCCTTTGTTGCTTCTCCTGTGGCTCCTGCCTGTTGACACGCTGCTTGGTCCGTTTGTGGTGGGTGATTCTGTAACGGTTCTCTTGGTGTGAAGGAGAGTCGGACCAAAATGCAGCATGTAGATTGCGATCCATGTTTTAATAAACAAACGTAACACAAATCTAAGCTACAATCCCAATACATGCACACCACATGCAAAAACCCATGTCACACCCTGGCCTGACCAAATAAATGAAGATAAACACAAAATACTTCGACCAGGGCGTGACAGTGTCCTCGCAGCAAGAGTAGTCTACTTGTCAAATATAACAGGGTTCATAACGTGCAGCCCGTAGGCCAGATTTGGCCCATAGGTGATTTTCTTTGGCTTCCAAAGTTTTCTGAGCAAAACATTTACATTGTTATGGGGGAGGAGGGGACATAAAAGACTGTAAAAACACCAGCAAATCAGCTCTAAGTGATTTTCATTGAGGAAATCTGTTCCAAAGTATTCCTATGCATAATAGAGAGATAAATAAGATCAAATGCAAATGTGAGCAAGGTTTGAAATGGTTATGTTTTAGTCAAATATGATATTGCGGTACATTTTCAGTACAAAATATTTGTAATTATCTTCCAGCCTCCTTACCATCCGCTCAACATGAAATCAGCCTGTGGATGAATCTAGTTGATGATTTCTGAAATATAGGCTGGTGGCCAATCCTCAAAGAAATATACAATGCGTTCAGAAAGTACTCATACCCCTCGACATATTCCACATTTTGTTGTGTTACAGCCTGAATTTAAAATGTTTGCACATTTATTGAAAATAAAATACAGAAATAATACATTTACATAGGTACTCACACCTCTGAGTCAATATTCAAACATGTTTTAATCAACATTGTCAGCGATTACAGCTGTGAGTCTTTCTGGGTCTAAGTCTCTAAATCTTCAAGCTCTGTCAAGCTGGTTGTTGGTCATTGCTAGACAGCCATTTCAGCCATTTCAAGTATTTCCATACATTTTCAAGCTGATTTAAGTCATATTTTAAATAGGCCACTCAGGAACATTCAATGTCATCCTGGTAAGTAACTCTAGTGTATATTTGGCTTTTTGCCTGTGCCTGTGCTTAGATCTATTCCATTTCTTTGTGTCCTGAAAAACTCCCCAGTCCTTGCCAATGACAAGCATACACATAACATGATGCAGGCAGCACCATGCTTGAAAATATGAAGAGTGTTACTCAGTCATGTCTTGTGTTGGATTTGCACCAAATATAATGCTTTGTATTCAGGACATAAAGTTATTATCTTTGCCATATTTTTTACAGTTTTACTTTAGTGCCTTATTGCAAACAGGATGCATGTTTTTGTCTGAACAGGCTTCCTTCTTTTCACCCTGTCATTTAGGTTAGTATTGTGCACTCTTAGAAAAGGGGCTTCCGAAAGGGTTCTGCGGCTGTCCCCATAGGAGAAGCATTTTTTGTTCTAGGTAGAACCCTTTTTGGTTCCAGGAGGAACTCTTTAGGTTCCATGTAGAACCCTTTGTGGAAAGGGTTATACATGGAACCAAAAAAAGGGTTTTACCTGGAACCAAAAGGGATTCTTCAAAGGTTTCTCCTATGAGGACAGCCGAATAACCCTTCTTGGTTCTAGATAGATTAATAACTTCACAACGCTCAGAGGAATATTCAATGTTTGCTTTTATTACCCTTTTACGCATAGGTACCCTTCTTTATGAGGCATTGGAAAACCTCCCTGGTCTTTGTTGTTGAATCTGTGTTTGAAATTCACTGATCGACTGAGGGATCTTTACATATAATTGTGTGGGCTAAGAGACGTCATGTCAAACATGATGCAACTTATTATGTGACTTGTGACATTTTTACTCCTGAAGTTATTTAGGCCATAACAAAAGGGTTGAATACTTGAACTCAAGACATTTCAGCTTTTCATCTTTTATTAATTTAGTTGATTGTCATACTTGAGTAAAAGTGAAGATACAGTACCTTAATAGAAAATGAAAGTGATATACCACGGGTAGCTTTGTTATACCTCGGTAGCCAGAGGTTTGTTTGGGGGGCCCCTACCTCGCGGTAGAACATTTTAGTGGCCCCCCTCTTAGATATTGTGACACACCCCCTTAACTCAAACAGTGCAAAATAATTCCTGGCTGGAATGCAATATTGCTCTGATTTAGCAAAAATGTGGAACACACGTAGACAATTGTCTATCCTACATACACAAATAGCATTAGGATTTGTAAATATAGACCTGTAAACACACAGATACAAAAAGTGGGAAATATCAACTGTTAATATTTATGATGAACGTAAACCTACTTTTTGGTAGCTGTTCAATAGACAACTTTCTAAGTAAAATTTGCTCTCATTCACTAATTCATGGTCCTGCCTGACCAAAATGGATACAGTTACAGATTTTTGATGTTGTGGCTTTTGTAACCAGCTCTAAGGCAAGTGGGGTCAGACACTGAGAACTGTCATTGTTATCTGTACTTTACTTTTCTATTTCTATTTTTAAAACTTGTACTTTTACTCTACTATATTCCTAAAGAAAATATATACTTTTTACTCCCATGCATTTTCCTTGACACTCTAAACTACTCATTACATTTCAAATGATCAGGCAGGACAGCAAAATGGCCAAATTCACACACCTATCAATGTAACGCGTTGTTATTCCTACTGCCTCTGATCTGGCAGACAAAAATAAATGAATACTGCTTCTGTAAATCATGTCTGAGGGTTGGAGTGTACCCGTGTCTGTCTGTAAAATGAAAAAACAAGAACATGTTGTCGTCTGGTTTACCTAATAAGGAATTTGATGTATAGCACTTACTTGAACTTTTACTCAAGTATGACAATTGAGTACATTTAAAACCAGATACCTTTACTCAAGTAGTATTTTACTAAGTGACTTTCACTTTTACTTGAGTCATTTTCTATTTAAGGTACTGTATCTTCACTTTTACTCAAGTATGACAATTGAGTAGTTTTTCCACCACTGGCCCACTCCCCCACCAGTCCTCTCCTCAGACAGGTACTCGAGACAGAGACACCATGGAACTGGACTGCCACATGTCAGAAGGTCATTCAGAAGGTCATTCAAGGTCATTTCCATGCTGTCTGGAAATTGCTGGCCTAAAACTGTGCTATGTCCCTCACAACCAACCCTTCTTAATCATAGTCTATGACCTAACTACACTTGAACTAACCTGAGGTCACCCTTGCAGGTTTTGTCACTCTCCACATCTCCTGCTGGGCATGCCACAGTCCGTAATCAACACCAACCACCCACAGTTAATATCGCCCACATTTTCATCCTATATGACTTCCAAAGGAATATAAAGAAACATGTAGGACGTGACTTGCGGAACATTTTACCAACGTTCAACATTTAAAAAAAAACAGGCCAATAAGACGTTGTTTGTGACAGCCATTCACAGACTTTCTTTCACAACCAGACAACCAACCATTCCATTACTGGAGAATCCCCAGCATCGTTTAGGTTGGGATACCATTCCAGCTAGTCAATGTGTCTCTTTGGTATGCAAGCAGCATCCGGGGGCTGTCTCTATAGTGACCTGTAGAAATGGAAACTGATCAAGCCACAGCCACAATACCCCACCAGTCATACAAGAAGTATACTACCCCTTGTAGCTGCAACTTGCCCAGAATGATTAGTACAAGCTGGTCAGGCTCCGGAAATACAACTCCACTGGCTACTTTTTATAATAATATATAATATTATTACTTTTTATGGTTACTTTCCTGTAACTTGGTTACGCTAATGTGTGCTTGTGTCGTGAAAGGCTTGTTATTATCATTTGTGGAATTGTCCGTTGTTGATATGCTGTACTGTAAGTGTGTGAATGAGTTCAAAACAGGAACACATGTTGAAAAACGTGTTGGCTTTGGCTATTCGAAAACAACAGAGGCATGGCAGTGCCACTCATAGTCCAAGATAACATGTACCAAGAGCCATATAAAAACCATTTTAAAGACGGAATGACACAATACAAAATGTTGGCCATATTGGATTCAGAATATAATTGATTCGCACCAACTGTCGTTATAGGCATGAGTGTTGTACACAACTCTGAAAAGAATGTCTCTTATTTACAAAAATTTTATTTAAAGGTGATTTAACCTCCATAAAATGTTAATATGTCAGCCATATTAGATTTTGGACACCATATTCGATTTGAGGCAAGAAAATATGTGATTGGGCCTTTGATTTAATTGCAAGACAAAGGGTTAAAGACACAAAAGCCTTTAAGGAGCGTCGGACCCCTTAAGGAACTTTGGACATTTCAATGACTGAGCACAATTGTTTTCCTTAGAGCCAAAGATAATGGCCACAACATCAGGAAAATGTCAGGCAATGTTTACAGGTCTCCAGTACCTTTAGAAAGTATTCACATCCCTTGACTTTTTCCACATTTTGTTGCGTTAGAGCCTGAATTTAAAATGGATTAAATTGAGATGTTGTGTCACTGACCTACACACAATACCCCATAATGTCAAAGTGGAATTATGTCTTGAGTTCAAAAAGTATTCAACCTCTACTTATGGTAAGCCTAAATAAGTTCAGGAGTAAATTTGTTTAAAAACTCACATAATAAGTTGCATGGACTCACTCTGTGTGCAATAATAATGTTTGACATCATTTCTGAATGACTACCTCATCTCTGAACCCCACACATACAATTATCTGTAAGGTCCCTAGGTTGAACAGTGAATTTCAAACACAGATTCAACAACAAAGACCAGGGAAGTTTTCCAATGCCTCATAAAGAAGTTTACTATTGGTAGATGGGTAAAAAAAGCAGACATTGAATATTAATTTTTTATTTGATTTAATTGAACCTTTATTGTGACGTTATTGTGAAGTTATTAGTTACACTTTGGATGGTATATTACTACAAACATACAGATGTCCTTCCTAACTCAGCTGTGATAGGAGAAAACTGAGGATGAATTAACAACCAAAAAAGGTTATTCGGCTGTCTCAATAGGATAACCGTTTGACGAATCCCTTTTGGTTCCAGATAGAACTCTTTTGGTTCCAGGTAGAACCCTTTTGGGTTCCGTGTGTAACCCTTTCCACGGAGGGTTCTACATGGAATCAAAAGAGTTCTACCTGGAACCAAAAAAGGTTATCCTATGGGGACAGCCACAGAACCGTTTTGGAATCCTTTTTTTCAAACAGTGCACAATACTAACTTAAATGACCGAGTGAAAAAAAGTAAGCCTGTACAGAATAAAAATATTACAAAACATGCATCCTGTTTGCAATATGGCACTAAGGTAAAGCTGAAAAAATATGGCAAAGAAAATAACTTTATGTCCTGAATACAAAGCGCTTTGTTTGGGGCAAATCCAACACAAGACATCACTTGAGTACCACTCTTCAAATTTTCAAGCATGGTGTTCGCTGCATCTTGTTATGGCTAAGCTTGTCATCTGCAAGGACTGGGGAGTTTTTTTAAGGATAAAAAGAAACAAATAGAGCTAAGCACCTACAAAACCCTAGTGTGCAGTCTTCTGCACATCTATCACTCCAGTGTTTACTTGCTAAATTGTAATTATTGTAATTATTGTTTGTGTCGCTCTGCTTTATCTTGGCCAGGTCACAGTTGTAAATGAGAACTTGTTCTCAACTGGCCTACCTGGTTAAATAAAGGTGAAATAAATACAAAAAAGAACTCATTCTTATTTACAATGAAGGCCTACCAGGGAACAGTGTGTTAACTGCCTTGTTCAGGGGGCGAATGACAGATTTTTACCTTGTCAGCTCAGGGATTTACCTTGTCAGCTTACTGCTAACCTACAAAGCATTACATGGGCTTGCTCCTACCTATCTCTCTGATTTGGTCCTGCCGTACATACCTACACGTACGCTACAGTCACAAGACACAGGCCTCCTAATTGTCCCTAGAATTTCTAAGCAAACAGCTGGATGCTTTCTCCTGTAGAGCTCCATTTTTATGGAACGGTCTGCCTACCCATGTCAGAGACGCAAACTCGGTCTCAACCTTTAAGTCTTTACTGAAGACTCATCTCTTCAGTGGGTCATATGATTGCGTGTAGTCTGGCCCAGGAGTGGGAAGGTGAACGGAAAGTCTCTGGAGCAACGAACCGCCCTTGCTGTCTCTGCCTGGCCGGTTCCCCTCTTTCCACTGGGATTCTCTGCCTCTAACCCTATTACAGGGGCTGAGTCACTGGCTTCCTGGGGCTTTCTCATGCCGTCCCTGGAAGGGGTGCGTCACCTGAGTGGGTTGATTCACTGATGTGGTCATCCTGTCTGGGTTGGCGCCCCCCCTTGGGTTGTGCCATGGCGGAGATGTTTGTGGGCTATACTCAGCCTTGTCTCAGGATGGTAAGTTGGTGGTTGAAGATATCCCTCTAGTGGTGTGGGGGCTGTGCTTTGGCAAAGTGGGTGGGGTTATATCCTTCCTGTTTGGCCCTGTCCGGGGGTGTCCTCGGATGGGGCCACAGTGTCTCCTGACCCCTCCTGTCTCAGCCTCCAGTATTTATGCTGCAGTAGTTTATGTGTCGGGGGGCTAGGGTCAGTTTGTTATATCTGGAGTACTTCTCCTGTCCTATTCGGTGTCCTGTGTGAATCTAAGTGTGCGTTCTCTAATTCTCTTCTTCTCTCTTTCTTTCTCTCTCTCGGAGGACCTGAGCCCTAGGACAATGCCCCAGGACTACCTGACATGATGACTCCTTGCTGTCCCCAGTCCACCTGACCGTGCTGCTGCTCCAGTTTCAACTGTTCTGCCTTATTATTATTCGACCATGCTGGTAATTTATGAACATTTGAACATCTTGGCCATGTTCTGTTATAATCTCCACCCGGCACAGCCAGAAGAGGACTGGCCACCCCACATAGCCTGGTTCCTCTCTAGGTTTCTTCCTAGGTTTTGGCCTTTCTAGGGAGTTTTTCCTAGCCACCGTGCTTCTACACCTGCATTGCTTGCTGTTTGGGGTTTTAGGCTGGGTTTCTGACCAGCACTTTGAGATATCAGCTGATGTACGAAGGGCTATATAAATAAATTTGATTTGATTTGATTCAATCCAGCAACCTTTTGGTTACTGGCCCAACGCTCTCTGCTACCAAAACTGAGTCTAGCATGTATTGACTCAGGGGTGTTAATTGTTAAGTAAATTAGATATTTCTGTATTTAATTTAAAATAAATTAGCAAAAATGTCTATAAACATGTTTTCACTTTCTTATTTGGGGGTTTTGTGTGTAGATGGGTGAGAGAAAATATATATATTTAATCCATTTTGAATTCAGGCTGTAACACAACAAAATGTGGAATAAGTCAAGGGGTATGAATATTCTCTGAAGGCACTGTATATTTCCAAGATTCATGAAGATATCCTTATATTGTATGTGTATGTAGGGCAAACAGCTGAGTACTTTAAATTCAAACAATATCAGAGCTTGCAATATTGGGTAAATGAGCTTATGTGGAATTATTCTGCACTGATTGAGGTAAACGGGTGTGTCACAATGTCAATGAACGTAACCATTTTTGCAGTAAAATATTTTTACACAACCATGTATTTTATATATGGGAGACCTTAGAAATATGGAAAAAGATGGTTGTGTTTTGTTATACCTCAGGTATGAGTATCTCAACATTTAGGGGACCTTGCCACTAGCCTAATAGTGGACCATATCAGATTTACTCATGGAAATCGAATCAAATCAATTAACTTAGTCATATAATGGAAAATATTATTTAAATGACATATTGCATTTGAGAAGGCGTCAGCCCAAATGGATACACGGAGTTCCTGTGCCCTCCAGGCATTCCCTGTGGCAGCCCTCACAGCCAAATTATATAAGGATATTGTAATGGTTTTCTAGGTGTGAACGAGAGTCGGACCAAAATGCAGCGTGTAGATTGCGATCCATGTTTTAATAAACAAACGTAACACGAATCTAAATACAAACACTACAAAAAACAATAAACATAACGAAAACCAAAACAGCCTATACTTGTGTAACCTAACACATAGACAGGAACAAGGACACTAAGGACAATCACCCATGACAAACTCAAAGAATATGGCTGCCTAAATATGGTTCCCAATCAGAGACAACGATAAACACCTGCCTCTGATTGAGAACCACTCCAGACAGCCATAGACTTTGCTAGATCACCCCACTAGCTACAATCCCAATATATACACACCACAATACAAAAACCCATGCCACACCCTGGCCTGATCCAATACATGAAGATAAACACAAAATACTTAGACCAGGGCGTGACAGATATTCCAATATTGAGGAGACTCGTTTCTTTCACTGCACTTGTTGACTGGGTCATGTTACAGGGGGTAGGGTATACGACATGTCTGAGCCACCCTACAGAAAGGGTTAATACTCATCTGCCTCCTCCTCCTACTGATTCTGGCCAATCCTGACCTTAATTAATACAAGCCTGGGTGGAAATGGGAACGAAGCTGGCTCTCAGGCCCTGGCCTCCCTCTGAGCCGCTCTCTGGGGTAATGAGAGAGACGCGCATCGGGGGCTGCCAGCTGAGGGGAAGGGGTCACTGGGAATGGATTTGCAGGCCTTCAATGAGAAGCCACTCCATGCTGAGAGAAGATGGCCTGCTTTCGGACACCTGGTCATTAACATTGCTAATTAGTGGCCATTAATCAGCCCTGTGTGTGTGTGTGTGTGTGTGTGTGTGTGTGTGTGTGTGTGTGTGTGTGTGTGTGTGTGTGTGTGTGTGTGTGTGTGTGTGTGTGTGTGTGTGTGTGTGTGTGTGTGTGTGTGTGTGTGTGTGTGTGTGTGTGTGTGTGTGTGTGTGTGTGTGCGTGCGTGCGTGCGTGCGTGCGTGCGTGCGTGCGTGCGTGCGTGCGTGCGTGCGTGCGTGCGTGCGTGCGTGCGTGCGTGCGTGCGTGCGTGCGTGCGTGCGTGCGTGCGTGCGTGCGTGCGTGCGTGCGTGCGTGCGTGCGTGCGTGCGTGCGTGCGTGTGCGTGCGTGTGTGTGCGTGCGTGCGTGCGTGCGTGTGTGCGTGCGTGTCACAAGCTCAGTGTGGAGATTCCTGTTAAGACAAAGATTACTCAATACCAAAAAATAGCTTGATGTGGTGTTGGGATAGATGACAGTTCCCCATCTGCACCACAGGTAAGCAGAAAATAGAGTGAGACACAACAGCCCCCCTCCAAGGCTAAATCAATTAACTATTATTAATGAAATGGCACTCTGATCAGCACTAACCCACATGAGAGGCTGGGAAGACGGTATATTATTTTGAGGGATCAGCCAACCATGGTCTGTTTTGATATACTTTAAATTATCTACGGAGTATTTTCAGTTGGTGACCTTGATCAGAAATAATAATGGGCCTATAACAATTAATAAAATGTCAAATTAGACAAAAATAACATTACAAACAGTTGGACTTAGCTCATGAGGCATGTACAAGTTATATTCTTCAAGAATCATGAATTTATAAATCCAGAAACGGTTGTAGCAACTGCGGATTTCCACTTTAATCCAAACATATGACCTTTATTTTCACTTTGGTATAATCTGGAACATGTGGTTATTGATCAGCAGAGCAGTTTCAAAGGATCATCTTTTAGTGATGCAATCTTGTTAACCAACATGCATCTCTTCAAATGGACATTTGACCTGGTGATGTGGTGAGGCACCAACATTCACAAAAGGAAAAAAGAAAAACAATTATTGTAGCATATTGCTAATAAGGCATAATTGTACCATGTCAACTGCATTATTGATATAATTTATGTAATTGTGATACAGTGCAAATGAATGTAAACTTTTTAAAACAGTATCACTGTCTATTCAAAAACCAATCAAGCATGCAAAAAGTGTCGTAGCCCATGCAAAAAGTGTCGTAGCCCATGCAAAAGTGTCGTAGCCCATGCAAAAGTGTCGTAGCCCATGCAAAAAGTGTCGTAGCCCATGCAAAAAGTGTCGTAGCCCATGCAAAAGTGTCGTAGCCCATGCAAAAAGTGTCGTAGCCCATGCAAAAAGTGTCGTAGCCCATGCAAAAGTGTCGTAGCCCATGCAAAAAGTGTCGTAGCCCATGCAAAAAATATCGTAGCCCATGCAAAAGTGTCGTTGTCCATGCAAAAAGTGCTGTAGCCCATGCAAAAGTGTTGTAGCCCATGCAGAAAGTGTCGTAGCCCATGCAAAAAGTGTCGTAGCCCATGCAAAGTGTCATAGCCCATGCAAAAAGTATCATAGCCCATGCAAAAAGTATCATAGCCCATGCAAAAAGTGTCGTAGCCCATGCAAAACGTGTCGTAGTCCATGCAAAAGTGTCGTAGTCCATGCAAAAAGTATCACAGCCCATACAAAAAGTGTCGTAGCCCATGCAAAAGTGTCGTAGCCCATGCAAAAAGTGTCGTAGTCCATGCAAAAAGTGTCGTAGTCCATGCAAAAAGTATCACAGCCCATACAAAAAGTGTCGTAGCCCATGCAAAAAGTGTCATAGCCCATGCAAAAAGTATCATAGCCCATGCAAAACGTGTCGTAGCCCATGCAAAACGTGTCGTAGCCCATGCAAAAAGTGTCGTAGTCCATGCAAAAAGTATCATAGCCCATGCAAAAAGTATCATAGCCCATGCAAAAAGTGTCGTAGTCCATGCAAAAAGTATCACAGCCCATATAAAAAGTGTCGTAGCCCATGCAAAAATTGTCGTAGCCCATGCAAAAAGTGTCGTAGCCCATGCAAAAAGTATCACAGCCCATACAAAAAGTGTCGTAGCCCATGCAAAAAGTATCATAGCCCATGCAAAAAGTATCACAGCCCATACAAAAATTGTCATAGCCCATGCAAAAAGTGGCACCATAGCGCTGTGTCTTATCTTACTCTCCCACTTTTTATTTTTTCCGCCTCTCGCTTGCTTTTTATCCATCCCTTTTTCCTTTACATCCTCAAAATTGAGTTTTACTTGCTTTGATGTGATTTATGTGATTTCCCTGTTGAATAGGCTGGGGCAGATTACAATGACCAAATTAGAAAAAAAATTGCATTCTGGTACAGAGTCATACAGATGGAGTACATTCTTCCGTTTTTCTCATGACAGATTGCTTGTGAAATTAGTGAGGCGAGCTGGTAAAATGCTAATGAGAGAGATGCATCAATGAGCTGTGTCATCCCTAGGGTGGGGAGGTGGGGGCTCACAAGGGGCACAAGAATTTGCTTTAGCGCTGGGGACAGCAGCTTAAATCCACCGCAGCCCCCTTAGCGAGCAAGCGCATTCCTTCAGTTTCAGGGGGGAGCTAAATCCCCCGAAAGTATTCACAGCACTGGAAAACAACTTAACCCACGCCACACGACACACAGAGGGTTCTTTTGATTGGTCCATTCAGCTTCTGGGATAAATAAACTGAAATGGTTGCAGACAACTCAGAGAGAAGCATGCAATCCATCGCACAACACAGCTGTTCCCTGGAAGTCTTACTGCAGAAGCATTAATTATTAGGAAATGCCACAACAGGCCAACTCTCCTCAAATAAAAAAACTGCTGAATTCAAAAACGTGTTCTACCTCTATTTACACATGAATAGAATTTCCTTAAGCACATATTATATATTGTATACAGCACATTTGTTTTATGAAACATCGAGACAATTTGAAATTGACTACAACCACAAACTTACAGAACACTTTTTTTTAAAGGAAATGCTTAGATTATAGACAGAATAAAACTGTATTTTCCCTGTATAGCTGTATAAAAAAAACTCTGTGTGGCTGATGAAACGATGAGATAGAGGCGAGAGGCGGACGCAGCTCAACCCCCTCATTTAATCATCAGGCGAGGCCTTGAAGGGAAGAGCTCCATGGTAGACAAAAACCCTCACTGCCGGTAGCCTATTCGTCAGACTTCAGCTCAAGTTGATGACCAAGCCACTACCGCAAGAAAGGAACTCATAGAATAGTGCAAGATTCAAATTGAACCAACAAATGTCCTTGGACAAGAAAAACACACACACACACACCATCTCTCTCTACCCCCACTCTCTCTCTCTTTTTTCCCCCTCTCTCTCTCTCTCGCACACACACACTCACACGAAGGATGGAACAATAGCCTTGCTGATGCAGTCCAGTCTGGCTTCATGCAACTAATTAATGCAGAGGTCCGTGTTTGCTGAGGACACTGCCATTGGAGGGGGAGAAATGAGGCCCTGGCAGCTTGTATCTCAGCAATTACAGTGTGAATTGCATGAGAGGATTACATGGAGTGCTTGAGGGAGCCAGGCTGCCTCATCTTGAGTACCAAAAACAGCTGCTTAGGGCCCATGCACCTGCGTGTTAACAGACCATTTTCACCTTCACCGCCATCTGAAACAAGAACATTCTCTTTTTTTTATACACATAGTCCTCCTCAATAGTCTTCCAGCAGGAGGAAAGAAAGAGGTCTGAGAAATACAGCCTGAATGAGGCTGGCAGTGTAAGTGGTTGGGGGGTTGGAGTGGAGGCTCCATAAGAAAGTGCTCTGGTTATGGTGGGCATTTTGGTAGCGAAACTGTGGTAAAACTGTCTTCGAAATGTTTGTTTTTCCATTATTATTTTCAATAGACATTAGTTTAAAGAGCAAATGAACCAAAACAACAAATTCTCCTTTTGAAAATGGCCTGTGGCATCAATATGAGTCAGAAACATTTATTCTAGTGTCAAAATTGACTATGACGTGTAAATAGGATCATTTTGGCCATAAAGTCAGTCCAAAACTAAGATTTGCGAGATTTAAGGAATCTAGTATATAACAGCTTTCCTTGGGTTGTGTTTATTTAAATCCTGCCCACATTCCCACAGCTGGAAGCACGACCCGGTCGTAATGCCCACTAAACACACAACGCAGAACACACACACAGACTGTGGTAAATTTGGTTTCACTTTGGATATCCCTATTGTTCTAGTTAAGGACCATCAATAAATTACACAAAGTACTGAACATGGAACAATATTTACAAATGTCAATAGCTCTAAAGACCAACCAAACTCAAACCAACCTCAAACCACAATAACTTGTAGAAATTCATATACAAAGCCTTTAAATTATGCAACATGAAGATATTGTCCCATTTATACTGTGTAATTTATTGACAAATAGCCCCACAGAGATAGGCTATCCAACGTCAAACTCATTTTGCACACACCGGCCTGCTGAAACTAATTGGCAAAATAAGTTGGCTATCTAGCTAGCTAGCCTATACTACTTCCAGATACAAGACCTGGTTAGACCGTTTCAAGTTATTAGAAGGGTGAGTAACTGTAACTGTGTACTGTTTTGGCAGTGTGAATGCACAAATGCTTCCCAAATGTGAATACACACAAGAGATACCCACATCTACTGTAAGCACGCCTCCAAGACCCACATCTCATTCTCAGTCGCATTTCCTAATAAGGAGTATTAAAAATTAGGCTAAATCAGTCAGTTCAGGCCCCCTTTAAGTCTGTAAAGTGTCTCTCAACCTAATATGGTGGAACCCCCTGCCCCCTGGGACTGTGCCCCCCTCACTGACACCACTGGTAGCAGGACTATGGTCCATATCTAGAGTGACCAGATTTAGCGACAAACATACAGTAGCCAGGCTTTCCTTTGACAGTTACAATGTAAATGAGAAGCTGGAATGAATGGTAAAGTCCCACCTACTCCCCCTGCTTTCTGTCTCCCAAGTCCTGTGGATCAACATACGCTTGGCTGTGCGTGCAGTGCATAGCAATGAGGCAGTGGCTACAGTAAAATAAGAAAAGATAAAGAGACAGCCAGAGTCTGGCCAATTCATAACCAACAAGGTAAAATACAATAGCTGTACAATTTAATTGTCATTGTCAACAATTTAAAACAGATTTTGTTTTTAAAGGACAAGTTCCCTTATTTGTTGTATCAAATCTGTATTTTCAATGTAAATGGCATGTTATAGGAGTGTCAAGACACTACTTTTGCGATTTCACTTGGTTTTGTGAAACTTAGACTTTCTCATGCTTGTTCTGCAGTTACAGGGGCACAGATAAAACATGAACAAAGTTTCCAAAAACACCCAAACATGTCAGTTTTAGAAACAGCAATGCTCTCAGTATAGTAATGGAGCTCTTTAGATGTTTAAAACTTTAAATTGTGTCTTTCCGAACTTTATCCACCTCATATATTCCATTTTGTTGGACTTTAGCGATACTTCTCTGTGTAGGCCACACACGAACATGGGAAAGTATGGCTCGAGTCCAACAAATTAGAATATCATTTTGCGTATTAAGTTCGTGATTAGGGATGTGACAAACGGACAGTTATATTTTTTCATTTAATAAAAATCATAATAATAAAAATCCATAAAATTCCACATTAATTCACAATGCAGCTGCCAGCAACGGTTTGTGTCTCATGGTGCATTTCTTTCAGATGGTAAAGCATTGTACCTGTACTACTATTACTGTACCTCAATTCCACCTCACAAACTTTGCATTTCCTTCTCATTTAACTTCTCAAAGTATTGCCATACAGAACTTTGCTGCTTTCGCTCGTCTTTCTCTGCAATTTTTCCTACTGTTAACAAAGATGACGTAGAGGTGAAGAACTCCAAAATAATTGAGGCCTTGACTCCTTGCACGTCACCTCCCATGTATTTGTATTTTATTTGATTTATTTCACCTTTATTTAACCAGGTAGGCTAGTTGAGAACAAGTTCTCATTTGCAACTACGACCTGGCCAAGATAAAGCGTAGCAATTCCACACTTACAACAACACAGAGTTACACATGGAATAAACCAAACATACAATCAATAATACAGTAGAACAAAAGAAAACAGTTTTGGTCTAGAGTGTCACTCCCTTTGAAGGGGGGGATGACCGCGGCAGCTTTCCAATTTTTGGGAATCTCAGATGATACGAAAGAGAGGTTGAACAGGCTAGTAATAGTGCTTGCAACAATTTCGGCTGATCATTTTAGAAAAAGATGGTCCAGATTGTCTAGCCCGGCTGATTTGTAGGGGTCCAGATTTTGCAGCTCTTTCAGAACATCAGCTATCTGGATTTGGGTAAAGGAGAAATGGTGGGGGCTTTGGCGGGTTGCTGTGGAGGGTGCCGGGCAGTTGACTGGGGTAGGGGTAGCCAAGTGGAAATCATGGCCAGCCGTAGAGAAATGCTTATTGAAATTCTCAATTATGAGTGTCAAGAATCGATTCCTCAAGGAGGAGTAGACTTCACTGTAAAATGCTTACTTTAAAGCCCTTTCTCAACAATGCAGAGTTAAAAAGTACTTTCATTTTTTTTTGTGCTAAATGTATAAAAAATAAAATAGTAACACAATAAAATAACAATAAATTAGGCTATTCATAGGTTTCAGCTCCAACACTCGATCGCGTCATGCCATTGTTATGAACGTTCTCAAGCCACCCTTTAATCGGTGACGCCCTAGTTGTGCCTCAAAGTGGTGATAAGCCTAGTCATTCTGGACAGAGGTTCACTACTGTTTTATCTAAATTACACTATTGTGCCTGGAAATACGATGACATAGCTAAAGTAGTCAAATATTTAGTAGGAAACAACTTTTCCAGCAATATCATGTTGTCAAATTTACTCTAGACATGGCAATGTTGTCATTAGCTAGCAAAGTTTGTCAAAAAAAGCTAGCAATGCCAAAGTTACTCAGCCAAAATCTGGTGGCCTCACTTCAATCTTAGCAAGCTAGCTAACTTTATACTGCATCTAAAGTCAATGTGGTGATATCAAAATGATGACAAAAGGTTTTCCTGATAATTATTTGCCTCCTTTTGAATGTCATTGTATTTACAAGCCACTGTAATGCACTTTAGATTAAATCTTCATCAGTGCTCATTGACAATGCATTGAGTAGAATGCTCAGTTGGGCATCAGTCCATGAAATATGCAATCCATGAATATACAATGAGTACCGGTACTGAGTCAATGTGCAGGGATATGAGGTAATTGAGGTAATATGTACAGTTGAAGTCGGAAGTTTACATACACTTAGGTTGGAGTCATTAAAATTTGTTTTTCAACCACTCCACAAATGTCTTGTTAACAAACTATAGTTTTGGCAAGTCGATTAGGACATCTACTTCGTGCATGACACAAGTCATTTTTCCAACAATTTTTTACAGACAGATTATTTCACTTATCACAATTCCAGTGTGTCAGAAGTTTACATACACTAAGTTGACTGTGCCTTTAAACAGCGACAATTATGTCATGCCTTTAGAAGCTTCTGATAGGCCAATTGACATCATTTGAGTCAATTGGAGGTGTACCCGTGGATGTATTTCAAGGTCTACCTTCAAACTCAGTGCCTCTTTGCTTGACATCATGGGAAAATCCAAAGAAATCAGCAAAGACCTCCGAAATCAGCAAAGACCTCCGGAAGTCTGGTTCATCCTTGGGAGCAATTTCCAAATGCCTGAAGGTACCATGGTTATCTGTACAAACCAAACAATAGTACGCAAGTATAAACACCATGGGACCACACAGCCGTCATACCGCTCAGGAAGGAGACGCGTTCTGTCTCCTAGAGATGAACATACTTTGATGCGAAAAGTGCAAATCAATCCCAGAACAACAGCAAAGGACCCTGTGAAGATGCTGGAGGAAACAGGTACAAAAGTATCTATTTCCACAGTAAAACGAGTCCTATAACGACATAACCTGAAAGGCTACTCAGCAAGGGAGAAGCCGCTGTTCCTAAACCGCCATAAAAAAAAACAGACTACAGTTTGCAACTACACATGGGGACAAAGATGGTACTTTTTGGAGAAATGTCCTCTGGTCTGATGAAACAAAAATATAACTTTTTGGCCATAATGAGCATCGTTATGTTTGGAGGAAAAAGGGGGAGTCTTGCAAGCCGAAGAACACCATCCCAACAATGAAGCACGGGTGTGGCAGCATCATGTTGTGGGGGTGCTTTGCTGCCGGAAGGACTGGAGCACTTCACAAAATAGATGGCATCATGAGGTTGGGGAAATTATGTGGATATATTGAAGCAACATCTCAAGACATCAGTCAGGAAGTTAAAGCTTGGTCGCAAATGGGTCTTCCAAATGGACATTGACCCCAAACATACTTCCAAAGTTGTGGCAAAATGGCTTAAGGACAACAAAGTCAAGGTATTGGAGTGGCCATCACAAAGCCCTGACCTCAATCCAATAGAACATTTAAGAAGGCCTACAAACCTGACTCAGTTACACAAGCTCTGTCAGGAGGAATGGGGCAAAATTCACCCAACTTATTGAGGGAAGCTTGTGGAAGGCTTCCTGAAGTGTTTGACCCAAGTTAAACAATTTAAAGGCAATGCTACCAAATACTAATTTATTGTATGTAAACTTCTGACCCACTGGGAATGTGAAATAACATTGCTTCTCTCTACTATATGCGTGGCATTGAAAACAAGGCCCAGTCTAGCCCAACCAACCCCTCCTGCCATTCCAATCAGGGATTAAAGGTTCAAAATGAGAGGGAGGGAGGGGAAGAGTATTAGACACACACACCATTCACATGATGTCACCAATATCAAACCAGCTACTAATACGTTTACTCACTGATCTGTGCCAATTCATTAAAAAGTTTGGCGACAAATTATTGCGCTTAGTAAAGGTGTCTATTGGAGGTGGGAACGGATGGGGAGTAAGGGGGAGGTAACGAAGGAGTGGGGGTGGCACAGGTGTTTAGATCAGCTTAAAAATAATAAACCCCCTCCCCACTGGGTGTTCCCCTTTCACAAGTCCCCTGCTTTTCTTCCCAGCTGTTAAGAGCTACCTTGAACTACTAATTCCTCACGTGATTGGCCTTTACGAGTGGTGCTGAGTCTTAACCCGGGCCTTGGAGGGGTGATTTGTGGATGACCATGTGAATAACCTTGTTAGGGCCCATATTTCACTTCACACCCAATTAAGAGACGCAGTTACTACTTCACACTTCTCCCAGGAGCATGCTTTATTGACCAGCATTAAAAACGTAACCAAGGGAGCCTAAAGGCAATCACAGATCCCTAAAAAGCCCGTTGGGTGTGTGGAGTCTCTGCTTTATTCAGGCCATTAGCACACACTATTCACATAAGCACACAGCACAGTCAACTGGGAGGTACTGTATGCAAAGGCTGATGTGTAATATGCAAATGCTTTATTACGCAACAGTATCAATGACAACATTGTTACAGTTTGATGAATACAACATTTCCATAATTCAATGCAACATGAATCATATTGACGATACAATCACAATAATATATATATATATATATAAATATATATATTGGTCTTAAACATCTACAACATTAAGTAACATCTTTCAAGCTTTTCCTTGATCCAATTTCCTGGCTGGTTAAATTATTCCATTAGGGTGGTTAAACTGCCATTAAGACCCTTTAATCACTAATGGTTCATCACTCAACCAATTACAATCTTTGGCAAGTGCTATTATTTCAGTTAGCTGACACGTCTATGAGCGATATCGCTGTTAATCTCAAAAATATGAAGACAGCATCAAGACAATGGTGCTGTTGCTGATCATACTCCAAATAAATGACTTTATTCACAAGGTTGTTTTTCCCCATTCCCTGTATGAGGAGACTAAAGAAAGGAAGCTACTCTCTCTGACCTCTACAAGCTCCACTCTAGCCTTCATAGCTAGGTTTATTGCTATTTGTGTGTACTATACACTCATCACTTTTAGCAATTCATAGTAAAAAGGAAGCTCTATTTTGCATCTCATTTGGGGCAGGCACAATTACAGTATAATCCTGTAATCAATGATTATGGATGAAAACCGTCATGAAATTCAAATAACCATCTTAACTGTTTCCAAACTATATATTTGTATATTGTGGAACGAACAGCTGACTGAAGACTAGACGGCGGGCCATTCATGGTGTTGAGTCAGTTTCCGCAGTAACAAAGTGATGAAAGTTGGTTGCTCCTTGCTGAAACAAACAAGGTGTTGTAGCAAACAAGTCTTTGGTTGCCTAGGCAATGCCCCCCTCCTGCAGCAGAAGCACATGAAGTCAGAAGCGTCTTTAAAAATATGTTTAAACGATTACAACGGTGAACAACACTGCAGACAACAGTGAGGCAGGCAGGAGTCTCTCTCTGGACCGGAACAGGGACGCAGGGAAAGGGTTTCTCAGCATTGCCTGCGATGGACAGCTGTTACGCATGTCTGCTCTGCTCTGCTCGCAGAGTCCCGCTTTGTTTGCTAATGCCTGGGAACCCACTGTATGTCCAGGTGAGCAAACGCTGACTATTCCATGTTTCAGAACAAGCGGAGGGCGAGGCAGCTCAATCCCTCCTCTTTCATCTCTCAATACAAGCAGTCATCCAGGCGGCATTTCAAAAACTTAACACAGACAATAGACGCTGCTGCATGAGCAGGGGAGGGGGGGGTGGTGGTTAAGGATTCTAGAAATCAACATGGGAAATGGAGAAATCGGTGACAGCCTGTCAACTTGTCAACATGATTAACACTAATAATGGCACAACTCTGTGTATATGTTGACAACTTGTTCAAAGCTGTGCTGTTTGGACGTCTTCATGAGTGGCAAGTGGCAGAGACTCTAAAGATGGCATAAACTGTCTTGTGGTGACTGACTGACTCAGCTGAGAATATTGCTTTAGTGATGGCTGTGTGTGTGTGTGGGGGGGGCACTCCCCTGGCCTCCAGCTTCTGTTCAAACAGTGTTCCCTATTTACGAGTTGGGGGGTACAGCATCCTACCCCAAACAGGCATCGAAAAGAATGACCTAAGTCTGACCTTTATTGACACAAACTTCAAAACACAGGCCTTTACTCGGCTCCTCATTGTGCAAATGTCAACTGATCAGCAAACTATAGGAAACTGTTGTATCCCCAACAATAGCAAATTAGGAGGTATATGTGACCAAGCGTAAGCATTAAGTGGTTTAGAAACTTTATACAAGTACAGCAATGAATAAGTAGATAAGGTCCAAAAGCAACCAAATATCTATGAATGGAAAAATGTAAAGAACAGAATGCTATTCATGCTTGATTCTGAAGATGAGTATGATTTTGCATTTTGACAAACACTACACACAACAATTATTCTAATTTTGTCACATCAAATCACCTAGTATAACTACATAAAAATGTATTACAATTACATCTTTGAGAAACTAGTAATCTGTGAGAAATGAGGGGAGTTCTAATCTGCTCCATGGCATATTGCTCCCATATTCCATTACATGAATGTACTGCTTTTAGTAATTCAAGTAAAGGCTACTTTGAACTAGCGTAATGATTATGATGATCATCATCTCAATATTTTATACCATATTATTGTGTGAGCAATTTAAACATATGAGTGCTTCTATTTCAAAGTAGTCAGAAATTAATAGAGCAATTTATCCATATTAATTTCAGAGTTTTAACCATGTAAAATGTTCTAATCAAGCAGGGGGATTGTTTGACAGGCTGCTATGTCAACTTGCATTTAGAATAGGTTATATTACAGTTCAGTGAACTAAGAGTAGAGTAACGAAAGTATTTTCATGTGTAGGGATATGTAGTCCAATCATGTGCTAATTTCTGGCCTCAGTTGTTTCGTTAAAATATTGGACAATGTTTCAAATCTCTACACAATACAAAAATTCCGAGACAGAATGAAAATCGAAAATCGCAAATCTATGTTTATTGATTTAGCTGGCTGTGGATTTCACCAAAGCTTTTGTTCGTTCCAACAGTTGCATAGTTGAAACAGTGCCGTAGGCTCGGATGACGTTATCATTGTCACACATATCTATTAGGCAGGTTAGCTAAGAATTCAAGTTACACACATTACATTGAAAGTGTGCTATCTTTTCGGACAATTACACACTGCAATCTTAAACAGTTTACTGGGCTAATGCTTTTCATGGCAGCAGCAATCCAAGACTTGTGTAAGAGCTCTAGAGAGGTCCGTCTTGAACAATAATGTCACCAGACAGGAGTTGGGAAGGGAAAATAGGGGATTTAACATTGAGCATGTTTATTTGTCATTTCTACCGTGACTTACTAAGACAGAAAGCTCAAAATAACCTAGGCACAATGTTTTGAAGTACTGGTTGCCATCAAACATGGCAGCCATCCAAAAGGTCATGTAGGTCAGCCCAGAGTTCTGGAATAGGTGTCCACAAAATTGAGTGTCTGCTTCACTTAGACTGACTGTCGCTTGTAATTGCAACTGTCATCATCAATTAAGAAGGAATGCAGCACAACACAAGTTAAGGCCATTGCTTTACGCTGCATCCATCCAACCACAGGTCAACTACAACCAACACTCGCTCCTCTTCAGTGAACTATATAGATCGACAACATACAGATGTAGCATCTTAGTTTGACCTACTGTATACCGTCACAGCAAAATAATCCCGCAGCAACAGGATTTGAACATTTAGTCCATAACGTTGCTTGATTGGTGGTTAAGCTAATAGCTGGCCAACTGTAGGCTACATGAATTGTGCAGTACTTTTAATATAACAGTGTGTTAGCGTGGGTAAAAAAAATAAATACAAAAGTAAACAAAAACACTTACTTTACATAACTCTTTTTGCTGCAGTTTTATAGCAGATTTCCTAAAATTCTACTCATTTAGCAATGAGGTGGGGAGAAATTTTGACAGTTTTAAAAGCTAATTTCCTGCAAATCTACACATTTTGCCATGGGGTGGGGAGACACATTTACAGTTTTAAAAGCACATTTCCTGCAATTCTACACATTTATCCATATTAATATGATATCTTAGTGAGAGTCAATAACAAAATCCATGGGGGCCCCCTGGAGGTTCAGGCCCCTGGGCACAGGCCCTGTGTGGCCGGTCAGTAAATCAGCCTTGATTACTACACGTTTACATAGCTGGATAGACTAACTAGACTCATTTAACACTCTAAAATGTTTTACCTGACATGGGCTTATTGAGTGACTGTCAGTGACTGACATACAACAAGAGAAAACTACTGTTGCATAACCAAGTTTTGAAATTGCACCTCATGTTTTCCACTATTCTAACCCTAAACAGTCAGTTGAGACCCAGATTGAATTCGTAAGTTACTATTATTTTTATATATATATATATATATTTTTTTAAATGACAGAGGTCTAGACCTGTGTCCTCATACAGTATGTAGCTACAGCCATGGTTGGCAACAATATTATGACTGTTGTGTACACAACAAGACCTGATCGTAGTTAATTAAACATTTTGTAAATCAAAACACAAACTATTTGAAAAGCAACAAAAAATCTAATCCAAAAGTACAAAACCATGAAAACTTTGCTGTTAATAATGCTCTAATAAGAATATCAATCCAGTCAGGTTAGAATATAAATTCAGTCTGCAAACCTGACAGTCAGTTAAACAGCCAGCTGACAAAATACACTAAGAAGAAGCACAACAAAGATCCATATGTCATTGGTTTGTGTGCCAGCACACCACTTGGTCTCTAAGAGGTCTAAGAAATCCTGTTGCTAGGTTTTACATGTTGGAAACCATCCAAGAGCTCATGAAGGAGTGGACTGTTGGTCTGTGAATTTATCCACATAGACATCAACACCGTCATATTTACAATGCAAACTGGGACTGAGACTGAATGCATCACTACGGCTGGGCAACTTCAGAGGAGCTAGCCTAAACACACGTTGAGAGGACAATTCCTTTGACACCATTAATCTTTAATTATAATATCTAATTACTCAACCTATTTACTTGTCAGGAGTTCAGTTGGTAAACTCACAGTGGGGAACAGCCCCTTAGCAACCCTTCCTGGCCCCTACTTTGCCCTCCCAGCAGTGTCGGCGTGGCTGGTTGCTTCACCTGCCCAGCAGCAAGCTGTCCCAGGAATGTCCCAGGCTTGTCTGGGGCCCTCCCTCCACGTCATGATTAATGCACAGGCCTCTGCAGGGTCACACTCCATGGGCACAGCCTGAAACAGAAAGAGACCAGCCTTGGGTGGTGTCCAGGAGCATCCGCTGCAGACGCAGATATTTGGGCAAAAAAATGTAGTGGCCCATGAGGACATCTCACAGCTCGTTGAAAAAGATGAATACTACAGATAACTGCCAAAAAATATTAATAATTAGGACCAGACTTAGAGAACGCCTCAGTAAAGTAAAAAAAAAGATATCAGTGATACAAATGTGCACATGGCTATTTCTTTTGTATTGTTGTTTTGATGATTACTATGTATATTAGTATTATTTTACTAATAGACATTGACAGTATTTTTTCTAGTATTGACACTTTTTTTTTTCAAGCAATATTCTAATCTTGAATTTCCTATTCTTTTGTTTTATATACCTGCATATACTTCCATGGTTGGTTTCATTGACTCCCCGCTTGTACAAACCCATATTTACCCATTTTTGCAACTTCTGATGACCATTGATTGACTTGGAGAGGATTAGCTTGAGCAAAGTGAAGTGTAGAATCTCTGATCTATAATAATATTCTTGGCCAAATAATAGGCGTTGTGCAATCAAGATTCAGAGAGCTACGCCTCTCCTTGACTCAAGTGATCCCTTTGACAAAACATGTGCGCACAACCAGACATTGATTGATTGAATGATTGATTGATTGATTGGAGACACCTTGTGTCAAATCTAGAACATTTCCTAGGATTTTCTACCTGCAGCGACACTAGTCGGATAATTCTGGAAATCACAGTAAAAGCACAGTGCTATAATGCAAAACACAAGGCCCTAGCCATGGCTAAAGCTTTTTGAAATATTTTATGGATAACAACATGTAAATGACTCAGGAAAATGTATACTTTGTTTATAGTGAACTTCTAACCACATCACAACAGGCTGTGATGGTCCAAACGACACAACACTATTGTTATCATCATCATACACAGATGATTTAGCAATCTTGTTTGACAAAAAGTGTATCTTTCCTGACATTTCAGATTTCTCACGTGTGCGCAGGCTTTTGTTTCAGAGCCTCGCTGTTGTTGCAGCTCACTCTCCTCCAGAGTTGAGAGCTCATTCATTTTTTGACACCCTGTATGTGTAGAGGCCATCCGGCTGCTAAACAACACAACAGCCACACACTAACACGGGGGAGGCCGGATAAACTAAGCTAAGCTAAGCCAAGAGGAAGCCCTACACAGCTGCTGAAAAATTGTCTGTGAACATTACTGGATTGATGAACTGTTAAACCCTAAAGATGACAAGCTCAAACCACATTATATTTTTTTCCAAAAGAGAGCCAAGGCAAACTTAGAGGTTTTTTTGTGCCAGTTGTTGACACAATGGATGAAACAGGAGAAAGCTTTTGAGCACCCATAAACCAATATTTACCTGAGCTGAGGGTAACAAGTTCAAGATTATTTTGATATCAGGTGTCCTTCCTTCAGTGCTAAGCTGACTGAAAACAACATGCATTCTATCATCCCTGAAATTAATTGAGTTTTAGCAGGGGACTTTGTTGAAGGTTCTGTTGAACCCATCAGAATTTCCGCTTGCACTCCAGAGGGATTAGGGTCCTTAAGAGCATGGTAGCTCTCTAGCAGCCAAAAAGCAAACAAACAAGAAAATCATTTCCATACACACAGCTGCCATAGTCATGCCTTTCCTGGGCTTGCTGCCGTAGTCACGCAGGTCCCTAACCACAAGCCATCTGTTGGCAACATCAATCCACACGGCCAATTGTTACTGTACACCTGTATGAAACTTGTGATCTTCTACCCACCTCCGACAACACTTACAAACCAGAGCACTGTGGAAAATGATGTCACTTGTAGCCATGTGTATGTGTTTGTGTGTGTGTGTGTGAGTGTGGGAATAAATTAAAATGTTTCTCTACAATCAAGTACGCACACACACATGCATGGACACACACACACACGGACACACAGATACAGTGTCAGGGATTTTCAAAACAGCAGGCACAAAATGTGCAGAAGAGCACTGGAGCTCGACACACCACACAAGAGGAGCCGAAAAATCAATTTAGCTAAGCAAACAATCTCTCATGTAATGATGCCTAGTTATCCATTTATGTCATATCAGTCTAGCTGAGCCGGGAGAGTGAGCTGCTATGTGTGACATTCGACCATTGATTTGCACCACTGCTATTATTTTCCCCTCGACAACCCTCAACTCTCTGAAGTATATTTAGCTGCAAATAAGGGCTCCCCTGTGAGCATTGATGCTTTTGAGTCATTTTTTTTACTGTTTTGCGTATAAGACAGAGTACGGCTTTAGATATCGTTAACTTACGGCATATTTATTGTTATTAGCAAATAATGCTTCTATGGACAAGGAGTATGTTGTTCTGATTTCCCCTCTCTGGTTTCTGAGAAGATTGGAATTTCAAAATAAGAACTACAACAACTTGCCTTTATTTCACCTGAAATACAATGGCATTTATAAAATACTGCACAATTATATTTGTCTTAAACCCTTTCCAAATATTTATTTTCAAGTGTTTTTATTTATAATTGCATAACCAAAAGAAGCTGGGCAATGCAATAGACTGAACGTAGCATGCAGCTACCATAATCCTACAATCAAGTTGCATGCATTATTCTTGATGTCCTTAATATCTGCAATGTTGAGTATAGAACATAATACATTATCGAAAATGATCATATTCGGTGGTTTCAACAGATCTGACATACGGCGTTTAACAGTGTAAAACTGAGGTTGGTGGAAGACTGATCCTGTCAAGGCCTGTCCATTATGTAGGCTACCGTGAGTCACACACGTTTGCTTGATTTGTCTGCAGAACAATTGTAAATTAAATGTAATTACAAATCAGAATTCACAACCGATCTGAAAGTAAGAAGGGTCAAGAGATTGTCAACTATCTCTGTGTTGGTATTTGGAAAAACCATGACTCTAAAACCACTAGATTAGATAATAGATAGATATAATAGTTTGATTATAAATACACCGCCAGACTGATTTCATGTTAAAGTAGCCACATTCTGTAGTGCTGTAACATGCTACATGTTTTATATTGCTGCCTTTATCTGTTCATTGGTGAGTATATAGTGCCATCTGCTGGTTTAGGAGAGATGGGACTGTGGAGATGATTCATTGTTAAGGATTGTTAGGGATGGATTGAAATTTACAGTGTGGGTACCTTGAGGAAAATGGGGAGGGTCATGCTTCTTCAATTTCAGTGAAGGGGAGGGTTAAGTATTGTTTAAATCTAGTCCAGGGGAGGGTCATGTAATTTGTAATTGATGAAATGTCTATATTTCTCAGTGTTTTAGAATTAGATGCTTATTAGGCTATATACCGATGTGTGCCCGATGCCACCCCTCATCTCTGATTCCCTGCAGGGCGCACAATATCAAGTGCACCTATAGGCTATTTAGTGTGGTCTCAATCAAATTATCAATAGCCTATAGGCTACGAAGTGCATGCTCGGAAAAGCACAGAGCGAAGTTATATTTCTAAGATAGCTGCTGGGATAGTGTAAATTATATATTTTTTATTACCTTTATTGTAGCAGGTAAGTTGATTGAGAACATATTCCCATTTACAGCAACGACCTGGGGAATAGTTACAGGGGAGAGGAGGGGGATGAATTAAACAATTGGAAGCTGGGGATGATTAGGTGGCCTTGACGGTATGAGGACCAGATTGTAATTTCTGTCATTTGTGTGGTATTTTAAAAGCTTCTGTTAGTATGTAAAATGACATAGAATTGCAGGATTTTTAAAATAAAAGGCAATCTTTTCTCTGACCTGCAAATACGATGATAGACTCATGCAATGCTTTTACTATAAAGGAGATCTTTCCACCCCTACCCTTGTCCACAGTGGTCTGCAAACCCACAATGTTCTGGCATGCAGCCCTGTACACTATCAAAATTCCTGTGTTGCCATGTAATAATTGCAGAATGAAGAACAGTTTCTTAAACTGCATATCTAAGCCTGTGGTCTGTCCATGAAGTGAGGGTAAATGGTAGGCATGTTCTCTGATATCCACTTTATGTTTTCATGATCATTTTGGGTATTTTTTTATTTTTATATTTAACCTTTATTTCACTAGGCAAGTCAGGTAAGAACAAATTCTTATTTACAATGACGGCCTACACCGTCCAAACCGGATGACAACGGGCCAATTGTGCTCCGCCCGATCACGGCCGGTTGTGATACAGCTTGAATTCAAACCAGGGTGTCTGTAGTGACGCCTCTAGCACTGAGATGCAGTGTCTTAGACCGCTGTGCCATTCGGGAGCGAGGGTCACTTGTTTCAAGCGTTCAGGGAGGGTTTAGGTAATATATATTTTGCTGAAGGGAAGGCCATCCATTTTCATTTCAGAGAGGTCTGATTTTCTCCATGTAACCCTTATTATAAATAACGTTCACTCCCTTTCCCATATACTATTTTTTGCCCAGAGTTAACTAGTAGCTAATATGTTGGATTCTTGTTCAGATTTATGTGCAAGTGTTTATTCAGAATGTAAAAATGAACATTAATTCAATTCATAACAAGGCATGCAAGATTATAAACAGAAATAAAGTAAAAACAACGAATGTGCTCTGAGTCAAGCCTATCTCACCTCTAACAAATAGGAATTGAAGAGGATTAAAACTACTTGTGAAAATAAAAAAAATATATCCATATATATATGTTTTAATACTAGAAAGAAATGGATGGACTGCTTCCTGCAGCCACTACATATGACAGACAATATATATTTTTTTTACCTGATGTATTCTACTTTTGGGGGACTGGCACAGACATGTGTTGTGTTCAAAGCCTGCTTCCCAACCGGCTTGCCTTTGATTCCAGTGTTTAGTAGAGAGGGTAGTCTCCTCTGGGGAAAAAGAGAAGGGAGCAGGACCTGAACTATGGGTGAAGAGTGTGATTTGATCTATGTGATATTAGACTCGCACCACAGCTTGGTTGGCTGTCTCTACGTTTGATATAGGTAGATCTCAGAATGAAACAGAATAACAAATACAAACAAAATACTCAGCAATATCCCAGCTAGCATATTTGGTTCCTTGGAAATTGTGGGAACATACGTTTTTGGTTTTCCATTGGTTCTGGGAACGAAGCCGTAAGTTTCCTGACCGATAAAATGCTCTGAAAACTGAAGTGAACATTTCCCCTGTTCTGGGAACGTACTTTTTACTATGGTTCTGAGAACAGAAATTCGAGATTATTCGTAGGTTTTTGAATAACTTAAAACTATCACTGAATATTTCAATAAGACTTACAATAACACTGCTTAGTTGTTTTAGGCCCCTATAAAATCCGTAAAATGTTTCCCCGATTCCATTTTCTCCAATTTGTTTTCCCAGTTTTACATTTTTTGAAGAGAAAAATCGGGGGTGGGTTCTCTCAATCTCACACTTTTTAATGTAAAAGTCCACAATAATGCTTAAACCACATCAGGGGACCACTTTTGGCATCTGGGAAATGTAGAATTTTGGGTGTAGTTACACTTTCATGCATGTGCTCACCAGCCAGAGACCATTTTTTGGTTAGAGGGGTTTCCGTAGCGCTTAGTGCCCGTAGTGTCATTTCAGAGTTTTCAAAACAAATGACAACTAGATTGATACAAATAATCATGGTATTATTCTGCCAGGTAGGCATAGGCTACTTTGTAGTTAACATTTCATTGAGAAGGTTTTTGGGAAAGCCTTTCCATCTACCAGCAGACCATTATCATTAGCATTATCGCTAATGGTTACACAGAGTGTAGACTAGACATATGCGTGTACCAGACACAACACACACAGATGGGGGCATTCCTGTGCCGTTTCAGAAGAATACAAATCACTGATGCATTTTGTTCATGTCTTATGATTAACTTGGGCAAATTAACACATTTAGTTGATTTCCTAACAAGTTCAATACATTTTTGAATAGTACTCCCTGACAAAGGCCATGCAGCCAAAACACGTCAAGATTTTAAACTTTGTTTCCATTGAACATGCCATACAAATAAAGGCATTTTAATTAATTACATGAAGAGTGCCTTGGTCCTCCTTTCTTTCTGATTACCAATTTACCCCTTTTCGCAAAGAGCACATTCTGTCTACCAAAACCTACTATTGTGTACCTTAGCAGCGCTCCCATTCCTTCTTTTTTTCTACATTTTCTAATATTGTTGAATTTCGTTTTAATGTCTAGGTTCCGTGATTCCATCCTCAACACAGATTTTATAGGGCCCTACTTTTTTAAACTCCAAGCACTAATAGCACACGTGGAAATGAATTTGCTTAGCCATTAATCATGCAAACAAACATATTTATTTATTTATTGTGGCACGGCATCATTGAGATTCAACCCTATGATGTTCTGTTCTCTATCCATGGAATTAGTCCACTGCACCACCAGGATGGACCTAGCATGCTATGTTAGTGGACAAGGCCAACACACATGACCACACTTAACAAGATAGAGGAGTGAGAGTTTTGCTGACGGTGAGAACAGAATGTATGAATGAATGTGTTTTCAATAACATTCTTAGAACGTTCTCAGAACATTAAGAAAACTTTCCAGAAAAACCACAAGAAAACATAAATAACTTCCAAAGAACATTACTTTAATTAGAACCATGAGGAAACCTGCAGAAAAAGTTACGCTGAAGAACTGAAATTCCCGCAAAATAATGTTTTTTTTAAAACGTTATCTGAACTATTTGAGAACATTCCCATGTCAAACCAGTTGGAGAACATTCTTAGAATATTACCAAACATTTAATTAAATGCAACCATGTTTGTACCTATAAATAAGAAACATTCTGTTAAAGTAATGAAATACCAAGAAAATAATGTTATTTTGTCATGTTCCTTAAAATGTGGTGAGAATGTCCAAAGAACATTATGGAAAGGTTGCATGCAAAATACCCATAGGACAACCATGCTCTCACCGAGCTTTAAGAAACATATGGTTCTCAGAACATTATGTGCTACCTGGGATGGCATGACTGAATATTGTGTAGATAAGATCAAGCCAAATGTTTTCATCTTTCCCATCAAAATCTGAGTAGAAAGCAAGGGGAGAAATAATAATGATTAGAGCAAGTAAAAAATGATTTGTCACAAACCGCTGGTGTTCTCCATCTCTCTCCACGGTCATGGTAATGCTTTAGGAAATTATTCATTCCTCTTGGGAGACAGACAGCATTGGATTAGTTAACGATTGACAGGTATACAGCTCTTTGCTTCCAGCAGTTTACATGCAAACACTCCCGACTCTAGACTACAGGTGCAGTAAACCTAGTCCCAAAATCTGGAGTCAGAGCTAGCTTTAAACTACAGTCAGGGGCAATTACTGTAGCCCTGCAAAAGTCACCACTCGAATTTGATTTAGTCAGGCGAGAGAGAAAACACGTTTGGATGAGACATTCAAGACCTGTCTTATATTCTGCCAACTGCAGTGAAAACAGTTTGTCTAAGGGGAATTAGAAATGACTCTGTGGCTTTCTCACAGCTTTCCCACAGCCCAGCCAGGTCCAACACAGATACCTATATGTGACTGCATGACACTATATATGCTTGTTTTGGGTTATTATAGTATCTAACAAACTTCTTTCTCAGATTGTGGGAGGGAGCGTCGTTGGGGGTCAGGAATGGCAGGAGAGGTGCTTGGAGAGCAGCTTGGGTTGCAGGTGTGTCATGACAGAGTCTGGGCATTCTTCTCTGCCGCTTAAGCAGAAAAAACAACAGAAATTGAGTGAATTAAGACATATGCATGTACTAACAGCTCCAAAAAGGTATTTGACATGGTACTTCAACCTACAAGAGAAGAGAGAGCTTACATGATGTCATGGCAATTTCTTACATGTTTTAAAGGGGGAAAGCTTAGGAAACATGAAAGGCTGTAATATACATGACTACCGATTATTTTCCCTATGTACTAAAGACTGAAGCTTTGATCCATAACAATTTAGGACAATTTATGTTAGACAAATGGTACATTGCAGTTTATTATTTTTAAAAAAAAAAATTTTTGAGTTTATTTTTTATTTTTACAGGGACAGTGCACATTAATCAACGTTTCAGTAAAAGTGCCGGTTTTAGCCAGCCGGCTAATTTTCAATATAGACAATAGCAACATAGAACAAGCAAGACATAGCAACATAGGACAAGCAAGACATAGCATACAGACAGAGCAACATAGAACAAAAAGCAGCAAGACAAAATTCATAAAAGCAACAAAGTGTTTCCACACCTCATTAGCTACAGACAACAGACAACATGGAAAGCGGCATCACACAGCTAGGGACCATGCTCACAAATCTGATTGACCTTTAGCCATGTCAGTATTCATGTCAGTATTCTATCAGTTAATTAAACTCATTGCTGTTTTTTGTAATAGTGAAAAATCAACTAAACTTCTTGGTCAGACGTGAAAGGCAGGCTATTTCTCAGTATGGATGATTTATTGCATTGAACTTGGCAAAGTTTATCTGGCATCAGAGCAGCAACAAAGACTTGCCACAGTTTGATCTAGACAAGCAGTCAGCATGAGCGTGGGGTTCAGTCAGAGACTCCATGATAACATTCACTGAAAGCACCTGGACTGTGCTTCAAGGTGTCAGATACCACCACTCTGTACACTTAAGCAAACTGTGTTCCGCTCTTAGTCATCCCAAAATCCAAAGCAGTTCAAATAGTTTTGCAATCAAACGGCGGTCAAAGAGTTCCCGTCAAATACCTATCCGAAACCAAACACTCTCCACTTCTGGCTGACAAAGGACATGAATGAGTGCAAATAAGTTATAGGTCTGATTATAGTGGGTCAGACATAGTGGGTCAGATTTTCCACAATGATCATTCAATATCATTATGAATTTGTGCATTTCTTGTCTCATTGTCACAACCATTTCAAACTATGCAGTATGCATACAATTTTAATTCACCTCGGTGTCCTCAGTCCATTCAAGCCATCATGAATGTTCCTATGAAACATGTATTATTTGTCTATTTAGGAAAGGGAAAGATACTTTCCACCCTGTTGCCTTTCCAGCCAGTCTGCATTCCCGCAGGATACCCGCTCCGCCATTTCCCGATTGCTAGTTTGCCTAATTTCAGTATATGTGGCAAAACAAGCAAGTATAGTGTAGATAATTATTGTACAATCTAAACCGCTGTGAAATATATTTCCGTATATTTTCCATAACCAAAATATTGTATTTTCAGCTGTTTTGAAGCTGGTGTACTAAATTAAAAGCCAAATCAAAACTTCTAAAAAGGACGCATAGAAATAGCGTACATAGAACATATTTGCTTTCAATGACAATGATAGATCTTCATTTTGTTGGGTCGACCAAAGAATCACATCTTACAGCTTTAACCTATATCTTAGGTTATTTTTGAGCATTTTGATATGGCCTATATGGCACAAAATTGCTGGGACCATGGCTGGCAAGTGAGCTGCGTCACATAGTCTATGCCTAAAATAAAATTGCGGGACTGCGGTTGGGTTCGGGACCAGTTCCTGCAGTAGGGGGGTGGGCGGGTGCGATATGAACAGCTGTGGGTGCAGGCGGGAGCGGGACGAATAAATCACCAACTTTTACTGTAACCTCCCTGGAGATTAAAGCTGGAAATATTGTGGAGTGTGTGCAGCAGCTTTTAGTTACCAGAGGTCGCTTTCACGCCGGCGTGACAAGCAATTTGAAACCACCAACACCATCAGTAATGAGTCCTAAACCACACTCCATCTTCCCCCATTACAAGACAGGAAATGTGTCACAGTCTGCCAGGCTAACCCCACAATTACTCAGCTTCCCCTTGGCTGCCATTAGTGTGCTGTCGGCTCAACAGGAGTTTAAGGGCTGTCAGCAGGGTAACCTTCATTCAGACTTCATCAAGCAGCAACCTGTCCCTTTGGAAATGAAGCACATCCGAAAACCTGGTTTAAAAACTCCGCAAAATTCCACTCCCATCACAGTAGGCCTATCCCTCTCCCCTGTTTGTTAGCCTTTGGCACTGCGGTATCTAAATCATTCACCGTTCTCACACATGCCCTGACAAATACCACCATGAAGACCCCAGAACAGGCCACTGGCATGACATTATCATTTTCCCTAATAGCTTAATCATCCCTACATTTCTCCCCTTCACAGTGCCATGTTGTGACATAGGTTTCGTGAAGTCTTGTAGAATCCTGCAGCCTTGTAGACTGAGAGCCTCCATTGGCAGGCGCAGGCCACACAATCTATACTCACACACAGACACACACACACACTGACCGAATAGATACATTACAAGTGTATTGGGGTTCCAAGACCTTAATCTCTTGGTCAGTGATTGCAAGGTGAGGGTGTGGGGTAAAGGATTAGTCCTTTAAAGCTAGAATCCGTAATTAAAACAATAAAGCATTCTCCCCGCCCCTGGCTGGAGAAATGTAACCATTCTCAAATTCATAGCCCTATGCATGAATTGATAGACCATCCATGATATAAATGTAGAATTTTAACCATGTTTTGAGGCTATACAGTGTTTGTTTTCACTGTATACATTGTTTACAAACATTGGAGAAAAACAAACGTATATTTGGGGTTCTAATGGGGTATGTCAGTTGAACTATTCTTTAAGAATCAATGGGCATAAGTCAAAAAATGTATGAAGCAACTAAGGATTATAGCTTTAAGAAACTCAATACCTCAAATTAAATTTGGTCAAAGAGTTGGCATGGAGCAACCAACAAAAACAAGTTATACATTAATTTTTCATCTTCTTCTGTGAGGTTTAACGGCGGTTGGCATCCTGTCGCACCCTGGTCATAGAGAGGCTTTTTATTCTCTATTTTGGTTAGGCCAGGGTGTGATTAGGGTGGGCGTTCTATGTTATCTTTTCTATGTTTTTGTATTTCTTTGTTTTTGGCCGGGTATGGTTCTCAATCAGGGACAGCTGTCTGTCGTTGTCTCTGATTGAGAACCATACTTAGGCAGCCTGTTTTCCCACTAGGATTTGTGGGTAGTTATTTTCTGTTTAGTGTGTTTTGCACCTGACGGAGCTGTTTCGGTTGTTTCTTTTGTTCCTTGTTGTATTTAGTGTTCAGTTTATTAAAATAATGATTAACACTTACCACGCCGCATCTTGGTCCTCACCTTCTTCCACCAACGGTAGTTACACATCCAATATGTTGCATTACCACCACCAACTGGAAAGGATCTTCCTCCTACACTGCTGCTGTATGACAATATGCTTGGCACCTGAAACACCATAATGGGGTTGGCACAAAAGCTTGCACAGGATAAGTGATATAAAGTGCCTTCCGAAAGTATTCTCACTAATTTATTTTTGCTAATTTTGTTGTGTTAGAGCCTGAATTTAAAATGTATTAAATTCCGATTTTGTGTCACTGGCCTACACATAGTACCCCTTAATGTCAAAGGGGAATTATATACAGTGTATTCAGATCCATTGACTTTTTCCACATTTTGTTGCGTAACAGCCTTATTCTAAAATGTATTACATATTTTTTGTTCGTCAATCTACACACAAATACCCCATAACGACAGAGTGAAAACAAGTTACTAGACATTTTTGTGCCTTAAAAAATAAAAACAGAAATATCTTATTTATGTAAGTATTCAGACCCAAAATTGAGCTCAAGTGCATCCGCCATCCTGAGATGTTTCTACAACTTGATTGGAGTCCATCTGTGGCCAATTTAATTGATTGGACATGATTTGGAAAGGGACACAAGAACACAGTGGCCTCCATTTTTAAAGGGAAGAAGTTTGGAACCACTTGTCTTAGAGCTGGCCGCCCCGCCAAACTGAGCAATTGGGGGAGAAGGGCTTTGGTCAGGGAGGTGACCAAGAATCCGATGGTCACTCTGACATAGCTCCACAGTTCCTCTGCGGTGATGGGAGAACCTTCCAGAAGGATAACCATCTCTGCAGTACTCCACCAATCAGGCCAACTGGGAGTTTGCCAAAAGGAACCTAAAGGACTCTCTGACCATGAGAAACAAGATTCTCTGGTATTTGCCCTTTAATTGCAGTCTTTGGCCTGAATGCCAAGCGTCACGTCTGGAGGAAACATGGCACCATCCCAAAGGTGAAGCATGGTCATGGCAGCATAATGCTGTGTGGATTTCTTTCAGGGGCAGGGACTGGGAGACTAGTCAGGATCGAGGGAAAGATGACGGCGCAATGTACAGACAGATCCTTGATGAAAACCTGCTCCAGAGCGCTCAGGACCTCAGACTGGGGCGAAGGTTCACCTTCCAATAGGACAACGACCCAAAGCACACAGCCAAGACAACGCATGAGTGGCTTCAGGACAAGTCTCTGATTGTCCTTGACTGGCCCAACCAGAGCCTGGAATTGAACCCGATCGAACATCCTCTGGAGAGACCTGAAAATAGCTGAGTAGCGACGCTCCCCTTCCAACCTGACATAGCTTGAGAGGATCTGTAGAGAAAGATGGGAGAAACTCCCCAATTACAGCTGTGCACAGCATGTAGCGTCATACCAACGAAGACTTCAGGCTGTAATTGCTGCCAAAGGTGATTGAACAAACTACTGAATAAAGGGTCTGAATACCTACAGTATGTAACTGTGATATTTACTTCTTTTTTTTTAATACATTTAAAAAATATATATGGGGTATTGTGTTTAGATTGATGAGGGAATTTTTTTTTTAATCCATTTTAGAATAAGGCTGTAACGTAACAAAGTATGGAAAAAGTAAAGTGATCTGAATACTTTCTGAATGCACTGTATTCATGGACTCACTCTGTTTGCCAGTATAGTGTTTAAGATGATTTTTGAATGACCTCATCTCTGTACCCCAAACCTACAATTATCTGTAACGTCCCTTCAGTCGACCAGTGAGGTTTTCCAAAGCCTTATAAAGAAGGGCACCTATTGGTAGATGGGTAAAAACAGCAACATTGAATATCCCTTTGAGTATGGTGAAGTTATTCATTACAATTTGGATGGTGTATCCAGTCACTACAGAGATGCAGGTGTCCTTTATCAAAGTGTATTTACCACGTGCGCAGGATACAACAGGTGTAAACAGTATAGTGAAATGCTTGCTTGCAAGCTCCTCAACGATGTCGTGTAAAATAAATGCACACGAGAAATAAAAAGTATACATGGGAACAAAATAAATACATACGACAATTTACACTATATCCAAGGTCAATATCAGTACCAATAAATGAAATGGATACTGGTTGTAGTTGTGTAATCAGGGTTATTAAAGTGACTGAGCAGCAGAATCAATATAACAAATAGCAACAGCAGCAAATATGGTGATTTTGTGTTTGCATGTGTGGTTGTGTACAGTATGCGTGATTGTGTGTGTGTGAGTGTGTGTGTTTGGATGCCAGATGTGGGTGTGGATGTGTGCGAAGAGTCTGAATGTAAGGAGGAGGTAAGTGAACTGGCATTGTAGTGTCATGATAACAACCTGTCTCTCAAATTCAGCAAAACAAAGGAGTTAATTGTTGACTTCAGGAAGCAGAGGGAACATGCCCCGATCCACATCACAGAGGAATTATCATGGAGCAACAACACCACTCTTGTCAAGAGGGCGCAACAGCGTCTCTACTTCCTAAGGTGGCTGAAGAAATTTTGCATGCCGCCCCAGATCCTCTACAAATATTACCGCTGCACCATCAAGAGCATTCTGACCAGTTGCATCACAGCCTGATATGTGAATTGTATCGTCCACGACCGCAAGGCCCTCCAGCGGGTGGTGAAGACGGCCCAGTACATCACGGGGACCGTGCTCCCACCCATCGAAGGACATCTTCTCAAAACGGTGCCTGGGGAAGGCATGTAGCATCATCAAGGACCCCACATACCCCAGCCACAAGCTGTTGTCTCCCTTATCGTCAGGCAGACGGTATCGGACAATGAGGTCTGATACCAAAACGCTCAGAGACTATTTCTGTCCACAATTCATCAGACTGCCGAACACTTGAACTGGAATGACCACCTGCTCTGATTCTCTGCACCGTAGCACAAATCTACACACCCACACACAGACACAACATACTGTATACTGTACATTGATGCTACACACACATCACAACTGCTGCTACCAGACTCTTATTAGTCTGCTCAGTCTTTTATTGTTGTTTTCATTGTTGAGAAAGGACCTGCAAGTAAGCAACTCGTTGGACAATGTATACCGACTAATAAAACTTGAAACTTACAGTGCCCTCAGAAACTCATACCCCTTGACTTATTCCACATTTTCTTGTGTTACAGCCTTGATTAAATATATTTTTGCATCACCCATCAACACCCAATACCCCATAATGACAAAATGGAAATAACATGTTTCTATACATTTTTGCAAATTTATTGAAAATGAAATACAGAAATATCTCATTTACGTAAGTATTCACACACGAGTCTATAATTTTAGAATCACCTTTGTCAGTGATTACACATGCAAGTCTTTCTGGGTGAGTATCTAAGAGCTTTGCACATCTGGATTGTACAATTCTTGCACATTGTTATTTCTAAAATTCTTCAACCTCTGTCAAGTTTGTTGTTGATCATTGCTAGACAGCCATTTTCAAGTCTTGTAAAAGATATTCAAGCCAATTTAAGTCCAACCTGCAACTTGCAAGGAACATTTAATGTTGTCTTTGTAAGCAACTAAAGTGTAAATGTGGCCTTGTGTTTTGTTATTGTCCTGCTGAAAGGTGACTTTGTCTCCCAGTGTCTGTTGGAAAGCAGACTGAACCAGGTTTTCCTCTAGAATTTTGCCTGTGCTTAGCTCTATTCCATTTGTTTTTATTCTAGAAAACTCCCTAGTCCTTGCCAATGATAAACATACCCATAACATGATGCAGCCACCACCATGCTTGAAAATATGAAGAGTGGTACGCAGTGATCAAATCAAATCAAATTGTATTAGTCACATGCTTAACCAACAATGAAGTTAAAAAGTGGCGGGCTAAGAGGCGCACTAAAACTATGGTAAAGTGGAGTCCACGTCACGCGCCAGAGCCGCCACCGCGGACAGACGCCCACCCAGACCCTCCCCTATAGGTTCAGGTTTTGCGGACGGAGTCCGCACCTTTGGGGAGGGCGGGTACTGTCACGTTCTGACCATAGTTCTGTTATTTTATTCTTTGTTTTAGTATGGTCAGGGCGTGAGTTGGGGTGGGCAGTCTGTCTTTCTATGTTGGTTTTTGTGTTCAGCCTAGTATGGTTCTCAATCAGAAGCAGGTGTCGTTAGTTGTGTCTGATTGAGAATCATACTTAGGTAGCCTGGGATTCACTGTTGGTTTGTGGGTGTTTCCGTGTGAGTGTTTGTCGCCACACGGTACTGTTTCGGTTTTTGTTTTCATCACATCGTTTATTGTTTTGTATTTCAGTGTTCAGTTCGTTTTTAATAAATCGTCATGAACACTTACCACGCTGCATCTTGGTCCGATCCTTACTCTTCTTCAGACGAAGAGGAAATCTGCCGTTACAGAGTCAGCCAGATCAGAGGCTGTAGAGATGACCAGGGATTGTCTCTTGATAAGTGCGTGAATTGGGCCATTCCTGTCCTGCTAAGCATTCTAAATGTAACAAGTACTTTTGGGTGTCAGGGAAAACGTATGGAGTAAAACGTTTTTCAAAATATTTAGGAATGTAGTGAAAAGAAAAGTAAATGTTGTCAAAAATATAAATAGTAAAGTACAGATACCCCAAAAAATGACTTAAGTAATACTTTAAAGTATTTTTACTTAGTTTGAAGATGTCAGCTGTCTCCAGCTGCAGCTGCAGCAGAATCCACTGGAGGAGCTGCCAGAAGGAGTGGGACAGCTCACTAAACCTGGATGACATCGTAAGCTCAGAATCGGGCTTAAAACACTATTGAAAAAAAGATGAAGGAGAAAACATGTCAAGGTAACAAAGTGATTATCTCAGACGAACTCTTTTGATTATCCTCGCTGACTTGTTTTTCTATTGTTGGTGAAAGGATCTTTCCAACAACCAGCTTACTGCCATCCCTGACTGTCTGGGCAACTTGAATCATCTGGTGAAACTGAACCAACCTCTCTAACAACAAGCTGAAGAACCTTCCCTCAGGAATCAATGTCATGGAAAGTAAGACAACATTAGCAGCAAGTTTTTGCTTTCTTTGTTGTTTAGTCTTTCTATATATTGTCTGCCGGATGGAAATGTGTGCGTCCACTTCAATATTCTTGTCATAAACATGGCTGAAGCATAACATCCTGTATGAATGCCTCCACAGATTGGACTGCACACATAATCAGTTTGAGAGCATACCTCCAATCTTGCCTCAAATGGTGTCTCTAGACCAGCGCTGTCTGAGACAAAACAAACTGCTCTTTCTTCCCGAACTGCCCTCCTCAAGGCTCAAGATAAGGATACTGATGGTCAGGTTTCCTCAATGAAGAGCTTTTGAATCTTAATGAGATCACCTGTATGAATTATTTGTAAATTAATAAATGGCCTATGCAATCTCTGACAGCTTTATATCACCTGTCTGGTAGGAGCTGCATGTTGGTACCCACTTGGCACAGACGTCAATTCAACGTCTATTTCGCGTTAATTCAATGTTATTTAATTGAAATGATGTTGGAACAACATTGACTCAACCAGTGTGTGCCCTGTGGGTTATAACCAGATTGAGGTGGAGGCAGAGCACGTGAAACATCTGTACACTCTTAGTGAATTGGAGCTGAGGGACAACAAGGTGAAAAGTGTCCCTGAGGAAATCACACTAGTTCAAGGCCTGGAGTGCCTAGACCTAATCAACAATGACATCAGCAGATCTGATCTGATCTCCCCTGGTTTCTCCTCAGTGCATACTATACTCTTCCACCTGTGCACAACACATGTATACACAGCACAAATACCAACAAGTCAAAACACCCCAAAATGTCCTGTGTAGTGTTTAACTGCCTGGAGCTATCATTGAGTGTTGTTGATTTTCTACTGTATGTCTTCCTTGTATGTGTGAGCCAGTCTGCCAGCTGCCCTTGGTCAGACTGAATATCCTGACACTGGAGGGCAACCCTCTGAGACACACCCACGCCGACCTGACTGTGAGGATGACATCTCATTACCTTCTCATCAATGTCTAAATACATACAAAGTCCTGTTTGTTTTACCAATGCAGTAGAACCTCAATGAACCTCAATGTCGAGTTTCAATGTAGCCAATTTAGACTCTGTGATCTGATTATTTTTGTGTACTTCACAGAAAATAACCAATGAACTGATAAAATACTTGAAGGGTTGAATAAAAGGTACAGTCTTTTTCCGTCTATGCAGAAGGACATGTTCTCGTAGTCACTGACTAGGACCGTTTTATTTACTTTGTAAGGTTTTGTGGAGAGGCCACTTTTCATTTACTAGACTGTCTTATATCTCTGGACAGATGAGATTTTTTCTTCTTCATTTTGATCTAAAGAGGATCCAGATGGCAACAGAGATGAGCAAAGATTAAAACACTGAAGACTTTGGACTACACGTGTGTGAACTATTGTTTTGTGGCCGTGTTTGAAGCTCCTGAAACGTTCTACCACAAAAGGATACTGCAATGCCATAGCATTGCTTAGTCACACTTTGAGCATAGTTGTGATGTAATGTAGTGCTGTCAGTAAACTGTTGCTTTGTGTGTGTGACCCTGGTCCCAGTGACAAGCAGGCGGTGTGTGTTCCTGATGACCTGTTTAATGCTGTGGACAGTGAGCCCATTTCCAGTGTCAGCAAGAACCAGCTGGCTGCAGTGCTTCCTAGGTACTCTGCTTATATCAGTGACCTCACACCACAGTCCAGGCCTCTGGAGGAAAAACACAAACAGTGTGGTAAGAATAACAACACTCTGAAAAGTTATCACAGTTGAAAAAGCCATTGTTGATAGAGAATGTCAGCCAACTGTTGTAATTACATTGTTGGATGTGTTTGAGGGAGCCTCTGCGTGGTCTTCACGGTTGTGGAGATGAGGGACTCTACATCACACTGTCATTCATTTTGCATTCAATGTTTCAGAACATAATGCATGGGTTTACTTTTGAATGTATGGTTATTGTAAGATAATCTGATACATTTCTGGGTTTCTCAAACTCAACAGTTTCCCGTGTGTCAAGAATGGTCCACCACCCAAAGGACATCAAGCCAGCATTGGAAGCATTGGAGTCAGCATGGGCCAGAATCCCTGTGGAATGCTTTCAACACCTTGTAGAGGCCATGCATCGACAAAGTGAGGCTGTTCTGAGGGCAAAAGGGGTTCCAACTCAATATTAGGAATGTGTTCCTAATGTTTTGTACACTCAGATTGTTTACAGTACCTTTCATTTTTTTTTGTCTTCTTCAGTCACTTTTGAACAACTATATGGATTCAAATCCACCCACATTAAAAGCGCACAAGGCAGCAGTGTGTTTGGTGCTTTGATCCTTTGTTTGTGTTGTCTTTATTCTTTTTCTAAACGGTATCACATGTGATACAACACCACCTAGTGGTAATGAAGTGAAGTGTGGAGAGCAGTGAGAATATACCAGCCTTACCATATAAACATCTCACAAACATACACAACTGCATTATATGAAATATGTTCAAATTAACTTCATAATGTACAGTAGGGGAAATAAATACTGTTTTTGATATGATCATTGTACAATATAAAGACCACAGAGCACCATGAGAATAACAAGTTACATTTTTATTATTTGTACAATATACTTTCATACATTATTCAAAACACTTCTTAAATACTGAAAAAATGTACATCCAAAGCCGAAAATGGCTCTGTTATTTGCTGCACAACATTTTTTGTTCAATTTTAAATATTATTTATAAAAATGTATCTTAAATATTTACAGATAGCATCTGCAAAATGCATTCTAAATCCCCCCCACATACATATATACACACACACATATATATATATACACATATATATATATATATACACACACACACACACACACACACACACACACACACATATATATACACATACATACATATACACATACATACATATACATATATATATATACACACATACATATATATATATAGTACCAGTAAAAAGTTGACACCTACTTATTCCAGGGGTTTTCTTTATTTTTACTATTTTCTACATTGTAGTCATAGTGAAGACATCAACATTATTAAATAACACATATGGAATCATGTAGTATCCAAAAAAGTGTTAAACAAATCAAAATATATTTTATATTTGAGATTCTTCAAAGTAGCCACCCTTTGCCTTGATGACTGCTTTGCACGCTCTTGGCATTCTCTCAACCAGCTTCATGAGGTAGTCACCTGGAATGCATTTCAATTAACAGATGTGCCTTGTTAAAAGTTAATTTGTGAAAATTAATTCCTTCTTAATTCGTTTGAGCCAATCAGTTGTGTTGTGACATTCTAGGGGCGCCGACAGAGATGGCGTTTCTCAGGAAACTATGCGGTATTTTGTTTTTTTATGTATTATTTCTTGCATTGTTACCCCAGGAAATGTTAGGTTTTATTACATACAGCCGGGAGGAACTATTGGATATAAGAGCAACGTCAACATCACGACCAGGAACACGACTTTCCCGAAGCGGATCCTCTGTTTGGTCCACCACCCAGGACAATAGATCGGATCCCAGCAGGCGACCCAAAACAGCGGCGCCGCAGGAGGGGCAGAAGAAGTGGTCTTCTGGTCAGGCTCCGTAGACGGGCACATCGGGCACCGCTCCTGAGTTTACTACTTGCCAACATCCAGTCTCTTGAAAACAAGATAGATGAAATCCAAGCAAGGGTTGCCTTCCAGAGAGACATCAGAGATTGTAACGTTCTTTTTTTCACGGAAACGTGGCTCACTCGAGACACACTATCGGAGTCGGTAGAGCCACCTGGTTTCTTCACGCATCGCGCAGACAGAAACAAACATCTCTCTGGTAAGAAGAAGGGCGGGCCTTATGATTAACGAGACGTGGTGTGATCATAACAACATACAGGTACTCAAGTCCTTTTGCTCACCTGACCTAGAATTCCATACAATCAAATGTCCACCGCATTATCTACCAAGAGAATTCTCTTCGATTATAATCACAACCGTATATATCCTGGCTCATTGCTACTCTAACTTCTGTGACGCATACAAAGCCCTGCCCCACCCTCCTTACAGAAAATCTGACCACGACTCCATTTTGTTGCTCCCAATCTATAGACAGAAACTAAAACAGGAAATGCCCGTGCTGAGGTCTGTTCAACGCTGTTCCAACCAATCTGATTCCACGCTTCAAGATTGCTTCGGTCACGTGGACTGGGATATGTTCTGCATAGCATCACACAATAACATTGATGAATACGCTGATTCGGTGAGCGAGTTTATTAGCAAGTGTATCGGTGATGTTGTACCCACAGCAACTATTAAAACCTTCCCCAACCAGAAACTGTGGATTGATGACAGCATTTGTGCAAAACTGAAAGCACCAAACCACTGCAAGGCGACCGGAAACATGACCGAATACAGTGCAGCTATTCCCTCCGCAAGGCAATCAAACAAGCTAAGCGTCAGTATAGAGTCAAAGTAGAGTCGCAATTCAACGGCTCAGACACGAGAGGTATGTGGCAGGGTCTACAGTCAATCACGGACTACAAAAAGAAAACCAGCCCCATCGCCGACCACAATGTCCTGCTCCCAGACAAATTAAACAACTTCTTTGCTCTCTTTGAGGACAATACAGTGCCAAAGACACGGCCCGCTACCAAAACCTGCGGGCTCTCCTTCACTGCAGCCAACGTGAGTAAGCATTTAAACGCGTTAACCCTCGCAAGGCTGCCGGCCCAGGCGGCATCCCTAGCTACATCCTTAGTGCATGCGCAGACCAGCTGGCTGGTGTGGTTATGGACATATTCAATCAATCCTTATCCCAGTCTGCTGTTCCCACATGCTTCAAGAGAGACACCATTGTTCCTGTTCCCAAGAAAGCTAAGGTAACTGAGCTAAACGACTATCACCTCGTAGCACTCACTTCAGTCATCATGAAGTGCTTTGAAAGACTAATCAAGGATCATATCACCTCCACCCTACCTGACACCCTAGACCCATTCCAATTTGTTTACCGCCCCAATAGGTCCACAGGCGACGCAATCGCAATCTCACTGCACACTGCCCTAACCCATCTGAACAAGAGGAATACGATGTATGTACGATTACAGCTCAGCATTTAACACCATAGTACCCTCCAAACTCGTCATTAAGCTCGAGACCCTGGGTCTCGACCCCACCCTGTGCAACTGGGTCCTGGACTTCCTGACGGGCCGCCCCCAGGTGGTGAGGGTAGGAAACAATATCTCCACCCCGCTGATCTTCAACACTGGGGCCACACAAGGGTGCGTGTGACGAGACGGCCTACAGGGAGGAGGTGAGGGCCCTTGGAGTGTAGTGTCAGGAAAATAACCTCACATTCAACGTCAACAAAACAAAGGAGATGATTGTGGACTTCAGGAAACAGCAGAGGGAGCACCCCCCATCCACATCGACGGGACAGTAGTGGAGAAGGTGGAAAGTTTTAAGTTCTTCGGCGTACACATCACGGACAAACTGAAATGGTCCACCCACACAGACAGTGTGGTGAAGAAGGTGCAACAGGGCCTCCAACCTCAGGAGGCTGAAGAAATTTGGCTTGCCACCAAAAAACACTCAAACTTTTACAGATGCACAATCGAGAGCATCCTGTCGGGCTGCATCACCGCCTGGTACGGCAACTGCTCTGCCCACAACCGTAAGGCTCTCCAGAGGGTAGTGAGGTCTGCACAACGCATCACTGGAGGAAAATTACCTGCTCTCCAGGACACCTACACCACCCGATGTCACAGGAAGGCCAAAAAGATCATCAAGGACAACAACCACCCGAGCCACTGCCTGTTCACCCCGCTATCATCCAGAAGGCGAGGTCAGTACAGGTACATCAAAGCTGGGACTGTTAAACAGCCATCACTAACATTGAGTGGCTGCTGCCAACATACTGAATCTCTAGCCACTTTAATCATTAAACATTGGATGTAATAAATGTATCACTAGTCACTTTCAACTATGCCACTTTCTATAATGTTTACATACCCTTCACTACTCATCTCATATGTATATACTGTACTCTATACCATCTACTGCATCAGGTCAGTCGATCGATGCCATTCGGCCATCGCTCATCCATTTTATTTTTATGTACATATTCTTATTCATTCCTTTACACTTGTGTGTATAAATTGATTGTTGTGAAATGGTTAGATTACTTGTTAGATATTACTGCATGGTCAGAACTAGAAGCACAAGCATTTCGCTACACTCGCATTAACATCTGCTAACCATGTGTATGTGACAAATAACATTTGATTTGATTTACAGAAGTTAGCCCTATTTGGTAAAAGACAAAGTCCATATTATGGCAAGAACAGCTCAAATGAGCAAAGAAACATTATTACTTGAAGACATGAAGGTCAGTCGATCTGGATTTTTTTTTGGGGGGGGGGGGGTTTCTTCAAGTGCAGTCGCAAAAACCATTAAGTGCTATGATGAAACTGGCTCTCATGAGGACCGCCACAGGTAAGGAAGACCCAGAGTTACCTCATCTGCAGAAGTTCATTAGAGTTACCAGCCTCAGAAATCTGCAATTAACTGTACCTCAGATTGCACCTCACAGAGTTAAAGTAACAGACACATCTCAACATCAACTGTTCAGAGAAGACTTTGTGAATCAGGCCTTCATGGTCGAATTGCTGCAAAGAAACCACTTCTAAAGGACACCAATAATAATAAGAGACTTGCTTGGGCCAAGAAACACAAGCAATGGACATTAGACCTGTGATAAAATCTGTCCTTAGGTCTGATGAGTCCAAATTTGAGATTATTGGTTCCAACCGTAGTGTATTTGTGAGACGCAGAGTAGGTGAGCGGATTATCTCCACATGTTTGGTTCCCACCATGAAGCATGGAGGAGGAGGTGTGATGGCATGGGGGTGCTCTGCTGGTGACACTGTCAGTGATTTATTTCAAATTCAAGGCACACTTAACCAGCACGGCAACCACAGCATTCTGCAGCGATACACCATTCCATCTGGTTTGCGTATAGTGGGACTATCTTTTTTTTTTTCAACAGGACAATGACCCAACACACCTCCAGGCTGTGTAAGGATTATTTGACCAATAAGGAGAGTGATGGAAAAGGAGAGTGATGGAAAAGCAGCCAACAAGTGCTCAGCATATGTGGGAACTCCTTCAAGACGGTTGGAAAAGCATTCCAGGTGAAGACAAGGGTGTGCAAAACTGTCATCAAGGCAAAGGGTGGCTAGCTACTATGAAGAATCTCACATATAAACATATGTTGATTTGTTTAACACTTTTTTTGGTTACTACATGAGTAGTTACACATGGTTACTACATGTGTTATTTCGTAGTTTTGATGTCTTCGCTACAATTTAGGAAATAGTAAAAATAAAGAAAAACCCTTGAATGCGTAGGTGTGTCCAAACTTTTGACTGGTGCTGTGTGTATATACACTGCTCAAAAAAAATAAAGGGAACACTTAAACAACACAATGTAACTCCAAGTCAATCACCCTTCTGTGAAATCAAACTGTCCACTTAGGAAGCAACACTGATTGACAATACATTTCACATGCTGTTGTGCAAATGGAATAGACAACAGGTGGAAATTATAGGCATTTAGCAAGACCCCCAATAAAGGAGTGGCTCTGCAGGTGGTGACCACAGACCACTTCTCAGTTTCTATGCTTCCTGGCTGATGTTTTGGTCACTTTTGAATGCTGGTGGTGCTTTCACTCTAGTGGTAGCATGAGACGGAGTCTTACAACCCACACAAGTGGCTCAGGAAGTGCAGGATGGCACATCAATGCGAGCTGTGGCAAGAAGGTTTGCTGTGTCTGTCAGCATAGTGTCCAGAGCATGGAGGCGCTACCAGGAGACAGGCCAGTACATCAGGAGACGTGGAGGAGGCCGTAGGAGGGCAACAACCCAGCAGCCACACAGCCCTCCATGTGCTCGCCAGAGGTAGCCTGACTGCCATTAGGTACCGAGATGAGATCCTCAGACCCCTTGTGAGACCATATGCTGGTGCGGTTGGCCCTGGGTTCCTCCTAATGCAAGACAATGCTAGACCTCATGTGGCTGGAGTGTGTCAGCAGTTCCTGCAAGAGGAAGGAATTGATACTGTGGACTGGCCCGCCCGTTCCCCAGACCTGAATCTAATTGAGCACATCTGGGACATCATGTCTTGCTCCATCCACCAACGCCATGTTGCACCAGACTGTCCAGGAGTTGGCGAATGCTTTAGTCAAGGTCTGGGAGGAGATCCCTCAGGAGACCATCCGCCACCTCATCAGGAGCATGCCCAGGCGTTGTAGGGAGGTCATACAGGCACGTGGAGTCCACACACACTACTGAGCCTCATTTTGACTTGTTTTAAGGACATTACATCAAAGTTGGATCAGCCTATAGTGTGGTTTTCCACTTTTCCACCAAATCCAGACCTCCATGGGTTGATACATTTGATTTCCATTGATAATTTGTGTGATTTTGTTGTCAGCACATTCAACTATGTAAAGAAAAAAGTATTTAATAAGAATATTTCATTCATTCAGATATAGGATGTGTTATTTTAGTGATCCCTTTATTTTTTTGAGCAGTGTATATATATTACACACACACACTTCACCAATATTTGTGTTAATACATAAAAAGAATGGAAGGATTAAACTTGCATGTGCAAATAAATAGTACAATAAACTGTCACTAAATTTGTCCAACTAAACAGAATTATTGTCTTTCAATAGCTAAAATTACTTTTTGCACAAAAAATGAAGCAGCATTCAAGTCCAGTTAGTCTTCATACTGCAAAAGCTTGGAGTACATTCACAATCTTTATGAATAAATTATCTCAATTTGTTTTCAGTCACCATTATTTACATCAACACCGCAATTAGACAGAATAGTACCATATATTCACTTTATATTTAATTGTATTTTAAACATATACAAAAATTACTATTTTATATTCATATATATATATATATATATATAATATATTTGTATAACACAAATTCACAATTACTGTAGAAATATGGTTTTATACATTTGATAGCACAGCTTTTATTCTCCAAGTCACAAGTACTTCACCTATACTTTTTCATTGTCCTTATAAAATCTCGCAATTTGAGCAAAGCTAAGGTATATCAATATATTCTGAATAATAACCTGAAAACATTTCGTAAAAATAATTATATTATCAAACTTTCTCACAATATCTTGAATATTTTAACTCGTAATTTACTGGATATTGAAGTACAACGTACCAGCTTAGCTTGGCACAAATTCAACCAGGGTCCCTCCATAGGGTTATAGGTGCTTGGTTTTGCTCAAGAATGTCACAATTGATGCTACATTTGACAAAAATAGTATTGAAACATTGTTAGGGCTCATAAAGGTATATGTTTTTGATTGTAATAAAATGGCACCAAATGTCACAATATAATAACGTCTCTTTGTAAACCTCACCGGTTTGCAATGAGAGAAACTTCTTTATGAGAGATCCCAAAATTTGAAAACACAGATAATGTATCCAAAAAAACATATCCAAAGACCATTATAACCATGAAAGCATGCTGTAATGTCAGAACTTAAAATTAACATCCATCCAGAAATGGAACAGAGTGAAATGCCTATTCTGGTCAGCAGCATTGTTAAAAAATATATATACATAATTCTCACATGAATACTTTTCCAATAGTGCATTCTCATAATAAACTGAGCTTAAAATGAAGACATCGAAAGTAATTTGTGTTCTACAGAGTGGTGCTGAAAAGCACAGCAAAATTACTTCAAATCATTGCGAACAAACTATTTTGTTTTTAACACAAACGGATGAGAAACAATGTTACAACTTTTCTGTTTGGAAATTCTTTAGGAGTTGAATATGGGGGGTATGTGACATTACATACTCCTTGGTGCAATTGCAGCACATGTAAACACAATGTAGCCAGCAGATGGCCCTCTAGGGTAGTCTTGTAATCTAAAATAAACCCTTTCAGATGTGGGATTGAATATTGCTTCTACTTTTAAAATGTAGCTAATTTGTGCAAACATATACATTATTGAGCAACTACCAAAAATCGACCTTATATAATGTAGTGACTGGTTGGGTATAACAATCAATATAGTGTTAATACATTAATAAAATAAACTGGTGGGAAAACCTATAATAATAAAATAATAAAATATAAAAAAACTTGATAAATTGGCCCTGTATTACAGTAGGATTTTTAAAAACATTTAATTTAAACAATTTAAGAACATTGTAAACATTTTATTTCTGTCCCAATCCTCTCGCTACTGTTCATGTCTTTATTGTAAATTAAAATATTTACCCACGGCATATACAAAGTTGAGGCAGTGTTTATGGTGATTAGTATTCCTAAAGAGCTAGTGTGTTTTCATGCTCTGAGAGTAAAATGAGAAGCTACAATGAAAAAGGTACAAAATAAAAGGCAATATAAATACGCAAAAAATGTCCAAATAAAAACTAAGAAAATTGCTCCAACCTCCAACAAAAATTACTTTCCTTCACATCAACTCAAGAGATACAATTCCTGTTTACATAAAATTCATAGATAGGTTATAAGATATGTATCCTATAGTACATTTGGCACTAGTATTTGCCATTGGTCCAGCAATCGGCAAATGTCACTGTTCCTAGATAAAAACTGGTTGTATACATTTCCACAACCCGTTGGGAGAGAAGCAATGGTGTTATAAAAAAATATTTAAATTGTGCTCTCCCTCAAGATTACTAAGTCCACAGTTTTCTGGAAATTCTTCAGAAGAGACACAGCAGTTTCATGTTCCATGTGTAAAAAACTATGTCCATTGGCCTGCAATGCAAAAATTAAGCAGAGGGTGAACAGAGTGACGTGAGTGAGAAGTGGCAGGGCGGGGCAGGGTGGCACGGAGAGGACTGGGAACAGCCCTAGCTCAGAGGAGATAAACAAACAACACTGTCAAGGAAAAGAGGAGAGACAAAGCAGAGAGATGCACACAGGAAGAGGAGGAGGTCATGCTGTAAAGGAGAGAAGGAGGAGAGAAGTGGATCTTTAGAGGTATGTCCTTCAGCTAACACTTGCATCTGTGGAGAGAGAAGAGAGGTTTCTGCTACTGCAGGCTACGGGTGGGCGAGGGGCGAGGGCTTCTACTAGCACACATTTAAAGCCACAGAGATACAAGAGACATGCCAATAACTGTAGGGACTATTCCAATCCCATTCAATTGTATTGGCACAGAGAGCCTGGCTTGTTCATGTAGGCTTCACTGTCAGGTGTTTGACTAGCCTCGACAGTAGCTTCACATGGACCAGGAATCTGACAATCTACAAAGGGTACAGTTCCCTCTCTGCACTATGGTAAACACTTACTTTGACAGTGTCGATCCTATTTACTGTATGTGTGATGGTGAGTTCCCTTTAAAATAACAGCCCTCTACCTAAGCTAAATACAACACCACATCATAGCGTGTAATTCGTGTCTTATCGCATGGGGTGGCAGAGCTCTAATGCTCTTCCTAAAAGGTTGACTCCTGAAATATTTAGAAAAAGAGACTCAGGGATCTGATGATATTGATGTAGAAGAGAAGACCCAATACAATCTTTGCTGCACAGTGCAAAGTTGAAAGGTATAGAAAATAGTTGAGTAAAAATGGCTGCAGGGCTTTCAAGGTTATCAAAAAAGTTTAGAGAAGGTGTCGTATCCACAAAGCATCTCAGAAAATATGTTAGGAATCCTATTAAAAATGTGTTTAAGACAACAAAAAACCCAGCTCAGAGTAGGTTAAGATGATGTTAAGACGCTGCTCTGACAAACCCAGGAGTAATTTAATCAATTTACACGTTTCACTCACCTGGTAATCATGAGAGTTTGAGGTGCCGCAAAGGAAATATAGTGATGACGCACATTGATATTGTTTGATTGGGAATAACCAATCGCGATGAAGCGTCGCCAGCTGTGAACTATATTACACTTCTGATAATGTGGAATGTGACTGTAGACTACACGAAATGTTGAAATGGTAAAACGTTTGAAATCATTTTCACCTGACACGATAACTTTGCCTATTCTTAATTATTGCCTAATATGTTGGCCTGCATAACCTTTTTTTAACCAATTATATGTTAAAAGTTTAATTTCTATAATATTACCGTTATATCAAACTCGTTACTCCCGTTAAACAACTCTATATCGCTTTGGCACAGTAGGCATCAAGTCAGGTTGTGTAATTTTCATCAAACACAATCAAAGCTAACATAGGCCCTAGTTGCCTTCAATTGCCCAAACAATAGGCATGGTCAATTTCGGAATCTTTTTACCAATGTGATATTGTGCTCCAAAGGGATAACTTTAAATTAAATTATTTAATTAACCTACATAATGTTAAGAAAAAAATGTGTTTATTTATTAGTCTAGTGGTTAATACTGTAAGTGTTTGAATATCATGGGAAATTGCCCTTGTGTGAAATCATTGTGAAAAGCACAAGGGGGAACTGTTGCATGTAGTCTAGGTCTAGATTACTAATGGATTGATCAGATATGTTTTGATATTTCTTCTTTTAACCACTCCAAAGCATTTACATGTGGCGCAGGAACATTTAGCATTTTTGTCATTTAGCAGAAGCTCTTATCCAGAGCGACATACAGTGCATTCATCTGAAGATTGCTAGGTGGGACAACCACATATCACAGTCATAGTGAGTACATTTTTCCTCAATAAAGTAGCCATTAGCAAAGTCAGAGCTAGTAACTACTGACTCGCTGCTGTGCTACACTTTTCTATTATCAAGACCTCTGCTGGTTAGTCTTCACTTATTAGGACAGCTAATGAGGTCTCCTTCATGCATAGCTTTTATTTTTACTCATAAGAGTATGAGTAAAATGTCTCTATTCTCAGCACAACCAATTTTCTCCTCTTAGACGCTTTGTAGATACGGGCCAGGTTGTACTTTGACCTTCACTAGTATTTCAGAAACAAACCAATTCATCCAGCACATTACATTGCTGGTTACTACTTAGTTTTCAGGCATCTAAAACATCACATTAGGAATCTTATCATATCAGTAAAGTTACTTGTATGTGATCCACTTAGATTAAATCTGTTTCCATTGACCTTTATTAGGAAACAATAACCACTCTTCCTTTTGTCTGACTTAGGGACAAGTAAAAAATGTTGGAGGTTTGACAGAGGTCAAAACAGAGGACCATGCTCACTTGGTAGACACACGTACATCCAGCACAAAATGCCACATGCAAAGCCTCTACAGGCAATGTGGAGGAGGGAGGATGCGCTCACAGACTCAGAGGACAACGATGATCGATGCGGTGATGAAGAACACGGTTACCTTCAGTATTTTGTCCCCAGGCTGTAGCAGGTTGGAGGCCGGTCCATCAGGCTGTACCCTAGTAACAAAGATACCCTATAAGTCAAAAGTGATATGAGATTAGGAACCACATGGTGAAGATGGTTTAGAATCTGTGCCTTTCAAACTGGTTGTTTGTTGCTTTTGTTTGTATTTTCCTCGAACTCAAGATCTGTGCGTGATTTTGATTGACATGCTGTTGCAAACATTAACTTGATAGGTTTAACTAGTCTGTGAAAAGCAGACAACTATCACAAGGATTTTTCACAATCAAAAAAAAAAATGGAAGTCTATGTGTGCTGTTGGTTAAATTCAAGAACTAGGTGTACTTACATGGCATTTACATCTACCTTTAATGAAAACATTTTAACAGTACTAAAAGAGTTACTTACTTAAAAAAATATATATATTTCCAAAAATATAGACATTGTGGGGGGGTGTTTTTTCCATTGCATGTTTCCAAAAAATGTCTAGTCAAGGCAGAGATTATAAGTATACCATTCTTTGCATGCGTTTAAACTATATAATACTATATGAAGAGCCTCAATCAACACAGTTAAACCTCACTTGAACCCGAATTACGTTACTATCATCTAATGACTCGGGTATTATTACAGCAGGGACTCCTTGAGGCATCACGGGAAAGCAGGCCCTCAGAAGATATCCTCAGCAATCAGCATGCACCACCTTTCAGTGGGGTGTTAAGATGGGAGATGATATGCACACAAAATATACAACACATTCAATGGGCTTTGATATTTTAAAATGAATAATAAGAGAAAATGTTGCCAGTGGCAACAACATAACTGATTTTGGAAAATTCTAAATGGAAATCTATAAACATTTTTCTCACTGGCTCTTTTCTTTGCTGTTACATGGCAACAAGACATTATTGAACTATTTGACATTCGCCAACCTTATGACTGACTACATTACAAATCATTGCCGCAAAAGTGTTGCCTTTTCTTGATTCTTGCTCATCATTGGCGTATAATAAAACGGTTCAAAGTTAACCAAGTCAACTGCAGCACCCCATACAGCAATGCAGCAGCACCTGTTACCATGGAAACTCTGAAGTGAAACATACAGTGATGTGCAGTGGTTATTGAAACACCTTAAGGAATAAGAGAAAAATGGAACATGTTCCTATGGCACAGACTGCACAGAATCAGATGCACACAGAGAACATTTAGTTGCTTTAATCTTACCATGTCAGAAGGCTTGAAAGGGTTCCCTTGGCCACTGATTCCCCCTGAGATGCTGAACCCTAAACCTGGATTCTTCTCTATCCGCACACAGAACTGCCAAAAGACACAAAAACAACATCATGCCAAAAATAGACATTTGGTATTGTATAACTGTGCAATTACATGGTGCAACATCTCTCCTCTCTATATACCGCTAGCCATAATATAGGCCTCTCAGAGATCTGTTGGTGACAGATTGAGAGAAAGGGAGAGAGCGGGAGAAAGAGAGTTAAAAGATGATTGAAATAGAGGGGGTGAGTGAGAGAAACACAGACAGACAAAAACAGAGAAAGAAAGAGAGAAACACTGAGACAATCAAAGAGACATATAGAGAGACAGAGAGAGAAAGACCGAGACAATCAAAGAGACAGATAGAGAGACAGAGAGAGAGAGAGAGAAACACCGAGACAATCAAAGAGACAGATAGAGAGAGAAAGAGAAAGAAAGAGTAATGGCCAACCTGCTCCTGGAAGTCGTCCATGCTCTTCTGGCCTTTGGTCTGGATGAGGCAGCGTGCACTCTGGGGACGGGTGGTGGTGGCCATGGGCAGGGGAGACTGGTACTGTTGGATGGAGATCTTGTTGATGGCACCCTCATACTGCTGGTCCCGCAATGAGCGGTGTGGGGGTGTGGCCGATGTGGATGTCACGATCATGGTCTGTGATTGGTGGGGGTGGTGGTGGTGGCCACCTGCCTGTGGGTAATTCAACCCATTAGGCAAAGAATCAGGAATCTGCAAAGATGCAAACGTCACGTCTTACAAAATGGCAGATAACATACAGATGAGGTGCAGCATGCTTCTTCAAACCTTAATTACCACATAGAAACGTTCCTTCAAATCCTGTCGTCAAATCAAATTTTATTTGTCACATGCCCTGAATACAACTGGTGCAGTTCCCAATAGTGCAGTTTAAAAGTAATAATTCAAATAAAATAGTAACACAAGAGGAATAAAATAAAATACACAAGAAAGGATCTATATACAGGGAATACCAGATCAATATGCAGAGTTACGAGGTATTTGAGGTAGATATGTACATGATTTCAAACCGATTTAAAAACTGTAACTAGGCCACTTCAGTGTCGTCTACATGATATATACTGAACAAAAAATATAAACGCAACATGCAACAATTTCAAAGATTTTACTGAATTTTACAGTTCATATGAGGAAATCAGTCAATTGCCATCAATAAAATGCAATTGTGTTTGTTGTCCATAGCTTACGCCTGCCCATACCATACCATATCAACCCCACTGCCACCATGGATCACTCTGTTCACAACGTTGACATTATAAAACCACTCGCCCACACAACGTCTGATGTTGTGAGACCGGTTGGATGTACTGCCAAATTCTCTAAAAGGAAGTTGGAGGCGGCTTATGGTGGAGAAATTAACATTCAATTCTCTGGCAACAGATCTGGTGAACATTCCTGCAGTCAGCATGCCAACTGCACACTACCTCAAAACTTGAACATCTGTGGCTGTGTGTTGTTTTAGAGGGCCTTTTATTGTCCCGGGCAAAAGGGGCACCTGTGTAATGGTCATGCTGTTTCATCACCTTCTTGATATGCCACACCTGTCAGGTAGATGGATTATCTTGGTAAAGGAGAAATGCTCACCAACAGGGATGTAAACAAATTTGTGCACACAATTTGAGAGAAATAAGCTTTTTGTGAATATGTAACACTTATGAGATCTTTTATTTCAGCTGATGAAACATGTGACCAACACTTACCCATGTTGCATTTATATTTTTGTTCAGTGTAAGTAATAAAACAGGACACACAACCCACAGTTCTCTGTGCATTAATAATTCAGAGGAAGTCCCTGGTCTACCCTTATCATTATTCTTGCACTGATGGTTAGAATGTGACCACAATGAAATGACTAAGACACTGACAAACAGAGGTTGCCATGGAGACCAAGCAAGAATGGAGCGCTGCTGGAATGAATTATGGTGCTTAGGCATTCCACAAGAGGAATAAAATAAAATACACAAGAATGAAGCTACACAGTACCAGATCAATGTGAAGAGGTACGAGGTATTTGAGGTAGAAATCTACATGAAGGCCATAGATTTTAAGGCAGATTGAAGTCCCTGGTCTAACCTTTTCATTATTCTTGCACTGATGGTTAGAATGTGACCACAGTGAAGTGACTAAGACACTGACAAACAGACGTTGCCATGGAGACCAAACAAGAATAGAGTGCTGCTGGAATGAATCATGGAGCTTAGAAATGACTCCTGACATTTAAAAACATTGACATACTGTAGCAATCACTTAAGTGATAATGACTGAGAAGCCGGTGTTTGGAGGATATATTGGCACGGGGATTGTGCCAATATATCCTCCAAACACCGGCTTCGTTCTTTCTACATACTGTATGTTCAAGTTGAGGGAGCGTGCAATTGGCATGCTGACTGCAGGAATGTTCACCAGAGCTAATGTTAATTCATGTTAATTTCTCTACCATAAGCCGCCTCCAAAGTCTTTTTAGAGAATTTGCATGACCAACATACTCAAATAATGATTGACATATTTTCATTAAAAACTTTCTTTTGATGAATTTATTCATACTATTTCATCCTTCTACAAGATATAGTCTCGACATAAATCTAGGGTTGCTACCTAAGCCGGCAGGTCGTTCATTCTATCGGTTCGGTTGCTAGAGGCGTGACCCGGTCTTTCAGTCTTTTTGTTCTGTATCTATGGCTGCAATGTTCCAATGTAATGCTACCTGGCTACTTTCTTATCTCTTGCTTGCCAACTACGACTAACTTACAGTCACGTCAAAAGTGCAGCCAGAATATCAGCAAAGTAGCTGCATTTGCATTTGTTTAAGCAGTTTTCTAGTGACATTTATTTGGATACATCCATAACAATGAGCTAATGACTCTTGATTTTGCCTGGCATACAAAACGTACTCTCTCATCAGGACACTGTTGTTTCAGAGGAGCTAGCCAACAACACATCTAACACAATCACTTCAAACTGAAGCTGGAAAAACTACAAACTAGCTGCACTTCGTTTTTTTTATACCTTTAAAAAAAAGAAATGTCTGTATATATATCAATAAAAATGATGCCAGCTAAATCATTTAATTTCGACTGGCTGAGAAATGCAGCCTACCTGTTTGTCTCATCCCGACACGTTCATTTATATGGGACAGCTGGAGATCGAATTTCAAAACTGAAACAATGTTGCAAATGTCAGAAAGACAGACAAGGTTTATACAAATCTCCGCTGTTGAAAGCTAAATGTTAGTGTAAAAGAAATGTGAGATAATGTCTAGATGTTTTTATAGTGGAGATCAAGTTTATAAATTGCCTGGCTGGGCTGATGAGACAGTGAATTGCGCAGTCCGATGGAACAGAGTAAATAAGAATTTTAACGTCATAGATTTAGGCGGTGGTGACTTGTGGAATGGACACTGGCTGGAATGCGGTTTTAACCAATCAGCATTCAGGATTAGACCCACCCGTTGTATAAAAGTAAATAAATGAGCCCATTTAAAAATACATTTAAAAAGGTGGAGGAACCTTAAGAAGTACAAAAGGGACAAGACCGGGAATCATGACGCATATGGTTTTACAATTGCCTTCAGAATGTAATCACATACAGACTTTTTCAAAGTGGGATTTAAAAGGATGTAATTTACATTTTTTGACAAGGTTCTACACAAACTTGTTGTCAATTAATGGAAAATAAAACACCAATATATCTTGATTCCATAAGTATTCAACCCCCTGAGTCAATAAATATAGTCTTATTTCACTGCAGAAATAAGACTGCAGAGCCCCCAGCCCTGCTCTATATGCCTTAGATAGCCCTAGAGTCCCACCCCCACACATTATTCACTGCTTTAGCACTCTCCACCAACCCTGATGTCCTAGCCGTGTCTGAATCCTGGCTTAGAAAGGCCACCAAAAATCGTGAAATTTCCATCCCCAAACTACAACATTTTCTGACAAGATAGAACTGCCAAAGGGGGCGGAGTTGCAATCTACTTCAGAGATAGTAATACAGAACTCTGCAGGCTATCTAAGTCTGTACCCAAACAATTTGAGCTTCTACCTTTAAAAATTCACCTTCCCAGAAACAAGTCTCTCACCATTACCGCTTGTTACAGTTAACCCTCAGCCCCAGCAGTAACCTGGACAGCATATGTGAATTCATTGCCCTCCATCTATCTTCAGAGTTCGTACTGCTAGGTGACCTAAACTGGGATATGCTTAACACCCCGGCCGTCCTACAATCTAAGCCAGATGCCCTCAATCTCATTCAAGTGATCAACGATGGCGTAGCATCTTTCCAAGATGGCGTAGCAGTCAGACGTCTTTGTCCTGTCGTGTCCCTTGTATATATTGTCTTACATCTTTTCTTCGCATATCTTTTAAATATTTTGCTAAACCTCAACATCTAAATATTCTCCTGCAACCCGCCTCACCCAATGTGGCGTGGATCTGCTTTTTTTTCTAAAGTATTTATATTTACATCGGATCTGGAATCACTCAACTGAAGCTAGCCAGCGAACTACCAGCTATCAGTCAGCAATCCATTGCCAGCGGTCAACAGCTAACCTTCAGTTCGGAAAGCTCTCGCCAGTTCGAACAACGTGACTCTAACCAGAGCATAACGGACCTATTATTTTTTATCCCCGGATCCTGAACATTTTCATCTGGATCTTCACAACGAGCTAACCGCAATCCCGGATGACTACTCCTGGCTAGCGTTCCCATCCCAGAGCATGCACCATTTAGCTTGAAGCTAGCCCCGCCAGGGCTCCTGTGCTACCACCGAAGCATACTCCTGGGCTACAATATCCAGACCCCTTCTACAGCCGGTACAGGGCATGGAACCCCGCAGATCCCCTACGACTGGAATACCGACATAATCTGCCCGAGGACTCCAACAGGCCCCTCAGGCGCAATGCCCGATGAAGGCCCATTCTGCTAACCAGCTAGACCTGCTAGATACCTAGAGCTACTTGGAACCCTACTAATTTCATGACTGGTCTATCGACATCACCGCACGAAGAGGCAAAAACAGACTTACCCACATCGCAACGTCCCCCAAAGGCTAACTTTCTAGCCCCTGCTATCTGCTTGCTTGCTAACCCGGCCTGCTAACTGCTAGCTTTCCCCGGTCTACTAACTGCTAGCTTGCCTGCCCCGGCCTGCTAACTTCTAGCTTGCCTGCCCGGTCTGTAACTGCTAGCCCCTGCTAACTGCTTGCTTGCTAACCCGGCCTGCTAACTGCTAGCTTGCCCCGGTCTACTAGCTGTTAGCATCGGCCTGCTAACTGTCTGAATCGCCGTGTCCCCAGCCAGCCCAACCACTCACTGATCCCACATGTTCACTTGGCTATGCATGTCTCTCTCTAATATCAATGTGTCTCGTCCATTACTGTCCTGGTTAGTGATTGTCTTATTTCACTGTAGAGCCTCTAGCCCTGCTCAATATGCCTTAACCAACCATGTTGTTCCACCTCCTACATATGCGATGACAACACCTGGTAAACATTTCTAGAGACTATATCTCTCTCATCATTACTCAATGCCTAGGTTCACCTCCAATGTACTCACATCCTACCTTACCTTTGTCTGTACACTATGCCTTGAATCTATGCTATCGTGCCCAGAAACCTGCTCCAATTACTTTCTGTTCCGAACGTGCTAGACGACCAGTTCGTATAGCCTTTCGCCGCACCCTTATCCTACTTCTCCTCTGTTCCTCTGGTGATGTGGAGTTTAATCTAGGTCCTGCAGTGCCTACCTCCACTCCCACCCTCCAGGTGCTCTCATTTGTTGACTTCTGTAATTGTAAAAGCCTTGGTTTCATGCATGGTAACATTAGAAGCCTACTCCCTAAGTTTGTTTTACTCACTGCTTTAGCACACTCTGCCAACCCAGATGTCTTAGCCGTGTCTGAATCCTGGCTTAGGAAAACCACCAAAAACCCTGAAATCTCCATCACGAACTGTAATGTTTTCAGCCAAGATAGAACTGCCAGTGGGCAGTGTTGCAATCTACTGCAAAGATATATAGTAATACAGAACTCTGCAGGCTAAGTCTGTACCCAAACAATTTTAGCTTCTACTTCTAAAAATTCACCTTTCCAGAAACAAGTCTCTCACTGTTGCCACTTGCTATAGACCTCCCTCTGCCCCCAGCTGTGCTCTCGATACCATATGTGAATTGATTGCCCCCCATCTATCTTCTGAGCTCGTGCTAATAGGTGACCTAAACTGGGACATGCTTAACACCCCGGCCATCCTACAATCTAAGCTTGATGCCCTCAATCTCACACAAATTATCAATGATCCCACCAGGTACAACCCCAAATCAGTAAGCACGGGCACACTCATAGATGTCATCCTAACTAACTCAACCTCCTAATACACCTCTGCTATTTTCAATCAAGATCACAACGATCACTGCCTCATTGCCCGCACCCGTAATGGGTCTGCGACCAAACGACCACCCCTCATCACTGTCAAACACTCCCTGAAACACTTCTGCGAGCAGGCCTTTCTGTTCAACCTGGCCGGGGTATCCTGGAATGACATTCACCTCATCCCGTCAGTTGATGATGCCTGGCTATTCTTTCAAAGTGCCTTCCTCAACATCTTAAATAAGCATGCCACTCTCAAAAATGTAGAACTAGGAATAGATATAGTTCTTGGTTCACTCCAGACCTGTCTGCCCTTGACCAGCACAAAAACATCCTGTGGTGTTTTGCATTAGCATCGAATAGCCCCCGTGATATGCAACTTTTCAGGGAAGTTAGGAACAAATATACACAGGCAGTTAGAAAAGCTAAGGCAAGCTTTTTCAAACAGAAATTTGCATCCTGTAGTACTAACTCAAAATAGTTCTGGGACACTGTAAAGTCCATGGAGAATAAGAGCACCACATCCCAGCTGCCCACTGCTCTGAGGCTAGGAAACACTGTCACCCCCGATAAATCCACTATAATTGAGAATTTCAATAAGCATTTCTCTACCGCTGGCCATGCTTTCCACATGGCTACCCCTACCCCGGTCAACTGCCCGGCATCCTCCACAGAACCCAAAGAAATAGCCGCCATTTTGGCGTCAACAGAAGCTACAAAAAAACACTATAAATATTCACTTACCTTTGAATAGCTTCATCAGAAGGCAGTTCCAGGAATCCCAGTTTGACATCAAATGACTGATTTGTTCCATAAAGTTAAAAAAATACCATAATTTAGCCACTTGTTGTTAGCTTGTTCAGTCCAGCATTCAATCCTCAAAAAGCATGAGCAATTCCTCCAAACAAAAACTCAAAAATTTCCGTTACAGGTCGTAGAAACAAGTCAAATGATGTATGCAATCCATATTTAGGATGTTTTAAACATTAATCAGTAATAAGGTTCCAACCTGAGAATGTCATTGTCTGAAGAATAGCATAGGAACGCAAGAACACTCTTGTGACCGCGCGTAATGAGCCCAAGGCTTTCTGCCAGACCACTCACTCAAAGAGCTATTATGAGGCCCACCTTTATAGTAGAATCATACAACCAGAATCTAAAGACGGTGACATCTTGTGGAAGCCCTAGGAAGTCATCTCATCCATATCTAAGTTTGACATCCAATGGCACTGTTTTCTAAATTGAGTTCTCACTTCCTGTTTGGATTTCTTCTCAGGTTTTTGTCTGTCATGTTATGTTATACTCACAGACATAATTCAAACTCTGAAACTTCAGAGTGTTTTCTATCCACCAGTAATAATAATATGCATACATTCCCATCTGGGAAAGAGTAGGCCGTTTCATCCAAAAGTGAAAATACTGCCCCCTAGCCTCAACAGGTTTTAAGCATCTCCAATCCAAAATTAAATCTAGAATCGTCTTCCTATATCGCAACAAAGCATCCTTCACTCATGATGCCAAACATACCCTCGTAAAACTGACCAGCCTACCGATCCTCGACTTCGGTGATGTCATCTATAAAATAGCCTCAAACACTCGACTCAACAAACTGGATGCAGTCTATCACAGTGCCATCCGTTTTGTCACCAAAGCCCCATACACTACATTTTACATTTACATTTAAGTCATTTAGCAGACGCTCTTATCCAGAGCGACTTACACTACCCACCATTGCGACCTGTACGCTCTCGTTGGTTGGCCCTCGCGTCATACTCGTCACCAAACCCACTGGCTACAGGTTATCTACAAGTCTCTGCTACGTAAAGCCCCGCCTTATCTCAGCTCACTGGTCACCATAGCAGCACCAACTCGTAGCACGCGCTCCAGTAGGTATATTTCACCGGTCATCCCCAAAGCCAAAACTTCCTTTGGCCGCCTTTCCTTCCAGTTCTCTGCTTCCAATGACTGGAACGAATTGCAAAAATCACTGAAGCTGAAGATTTATATCTCCCTCTCTAACTTTAAGCATCAGCTGTCAGAGCAGCTTACCGGTCACTGTATATGTACACAGCCAATCTGTAAATAGCACACCCAACTACCTCATCCCCATATTGTTATTTATCTTTTTGCTCCCCAGTATCTCTACTTGCACATCATCATCTGCACATACATCACTCCAGTGTTAATGCTAATTTGTAATTATTTCACCTCTATTGCCTATTTATTGCCTTACCTCCCTAATCTTCTACATTTGCACACACTGTACATTTTCAATGGTGTTATTGACTGTACATTTGTTTATGTGTAACTCTGTGTTGTTGTTTTTGTCGCACTGCTTTGCTTTATCTTGGCCAGGTCGCAGTTGTAAATTAGAACTTGTTCTCAACTGCCCTACCTGGTTAAATAAAGGTTAAAGAATCTTTTTAAAACATGCTAGAATCACCTTTGGTAGCGATTACAGCTGTGAGTCTTTCTAGGTAAGTCTCTAAGAGCTTTGCACACCTGGATTGTACAATATTTGCCCATTATCAAATGCTTTATTCTTTCCTGCTCTTTCAAGTTTGTTGTTGATCATTGTTAGACAGCCATTTTCAAGTGTTGCCATAGATTTTCATGCCGATGTAATTAACAACTGTAACTAGGCAACTCCGGAACATTCAATGTCTTAGTAAACAACTCCAGTTTATATTTGGCCTTGTGTTTTAGGTTATTGTCCTCCGGAAAAGTGAATTTATCTCCCAGTGTCTGTTGGAAAGCACACTGAACCAAGTTTTCCTCTCGGATTTAGCCTGTACTTAGCTCTATTTCATTTATTTGTATCCTAAAAAACTCCCTAGTCCTTGCCAATGACAAGCATACAGTACCTAAAACATAATGCAGCAACCACCGTGCTTCCAAATATGAGGAGTGGTACTCAGTGATGTGTTGTATTTTCCCCAAACATAACGCTTTGTTTTCAGGACTGTTTATTCTGTACAGGCTATTCACTCTGTCATTTATGTTAAGATTGTGGAGTAACTACAATGTTGTTGATCCATCCTCAGCTATCTCCTATCACAACTATTAAACATTGTAACTGTTTAAATCACCACCGGCCTCATTCCTGAGCTGTTTCCTTCCTCTCCGGCAACTGAGTTAGGAAGAGCGCCTGTATCTTTGCAGTGACTGGGTGTATTGATTCACCATCCAAAGTGTAATTATAACTTCACCATGCTCAAAGGGATGTTCAATGTCAGCTGGTTTTATTTTTGCCTTACTACAAATGGGTACCCTTCTTTGCGAACCATTGGAAAACCTCCCGGGTCTTTGTGGTTAAATCTGTGCTTAAAATTCACTGCTCGACCAAGGCGACCTTACCAGTGATTGACTTGGATTGAAAAGGTGTCGTTACTCATGTTGGTTGCCAGTACAGTTTATATGTAGGTGAAGGAGCACCACAATACCTTTGAGCTAATATTTTATAGATCAAGTGGTAGAACATTTGAGGGGCCGGTATTCAGCTCTGGTGAGCTCATGCCCAAGTCAAGCACTGGACCATACAGACAATTCTATGTGTGGGGTAAAGAAATGGGATACTCATTTAAACACTATTACTACACACCGAGTGAGTCCATGCAGTCTATTATGTGACTTGTTAAGCACATTTTTACTCCTGAACTTATTTAGGCAAAGGGTTGAATACTGATTGACTCAAGACATTTCAGCGTTTTGTTTTTTAAATTTATTTAAATTTCCAAAAACCCAATTCCACTTTGACATAATATGGTATTGTCTGTAGATCAGTGATACAAAATCTTAAATGCAGGCTGTAACAACAAAATGTGGAAAAAGTCAAGGGGTGTAAATAATTTCTGAAGGCACTGTATGTGCTTGTAATGTCACCCTTGTTTAAAAAACAATAAATGTGTGGGGGTGGATTGGGATTTGACATTAAATGTACCGATATCTCATAAATATACACTGAACAAAAATCCCAGACATTTTCCATCTGCACAAAAAGCTTATTTTAATAAGATTTTGTGCACAGATTTGTTTATATCCATGTTAGTGAGCATTTCTCCTTCGCCAAGACAATCCATCCACCTGACAGGTGGCATATCAAGAATCAGATGAAACAGCATGATCATTACACAGGTGCACCTTGTGCTGGGGACAACACAAGGACACAGATGTCTTAAGTTTTGATGGTGCATGCAATTGGCATGCTGACTGCAGGAATGTACACGAGAGCTGTTGCCAGAGAATTGAATGTTCATTTATCTACCATAAGCTGCATCCAATGTCGTTTTATAGAATTTGTCAGTATGTCCAAGCGGCTTCATATAACTTGTGTAACCACCCAGCTTCTTCACCTGTGTGATCGTCTGAGGCGGGGTGGTGATGAGTATTTATGTCTGTAAAAAAGCCCTATTGTGGGGAAAAACTCAGTCTGATTGGTTGGGCCTGGCCAGTGGGTGGGTCTGCCATGGCTGCACCCCAGCCCAGTCATGTGAAACCCATAGATCATTATTGACTAATTTCCATACACCCATATATATGGGTTTGGCCGGTGTAGGCCGTCATTGTAAATAAGGTGTTCTTAACTGACTTGTCTAGTTAAATAAAGGTTAAACACAACACTCCCCTATGGGACTCCCAATCACGGCCGGTTGTGATACAGCCAAGATTCAAACCAGGGTGTCTGTAGTGATGCCTCTAGCACTGCGATTCAGTGCCTTAGACCGCTGCGCCACTAGGGAGCCCAAAACTTGGGAGCCCCAAACTTCAAATCTTTGAAACGATTGCATGTTGCGTTTATATTTTTGTTCAATATATGAATGAGCTACCAGCCCAATGTTTAATTCAGCAAGCTGGGTGATAATGAGTACTATGTTATCAGCATAGTTCAGATGCAAACTAACAATGACATTTGAACACTCAGGCCTCCCACCCAGTCCTTTGCCAGTGTAAAGCACCAACCTTTTTCATGATGTTTTCTGGGGGCACGTCTCTCCTGCCCAGTGAGTAGGGGGCCCACTGAGTAGTGGGGGAGACCACCTCCTGGCCGTTGTCCAATATATTGCTCTGTTGAGAGGGGGTCTGGAGAGAGAACAGGGTAAAGGAACACAGTTCAGAGTATCATCACTACTATGGGGGTAACCTGTATGTGCTTCCAACATGACTACAGTTTTTGCAGAGATAAAGGTGAATCAACTTGCTGTATTGATTATAACGTTATAGTCATTGATAATAATAATACTTTCGGAGGAGTATTGCAGCTAGTAAGTCCTATACGTTTGAATGTATCAGTTGAGTTGTTTGCCTCCTGTCATTTTGTCCACTTGCAATACCTATTTGATAAGAATAGACTTTCTGACAGGTTTAGAGAGATTTTGGCAGGCAAAGTACAAGTTGACTTACATGCACTAAAATACCTATACGGGAAAGATAAGCAAGCGAGAAAATCTGATAAAATCTCTTTGTTTCATTACAATGTGCTTGTCTGTGACCTTAAGTGCACAGTGTCTATAAACTAGGCCAAATTGCACTGAGGCTACTGAGTGACACAGGGTACAATAATAGCCTTACACAGTAATACTAACAGAGGAGTACTGCTGTAACCCATAGAGCAGACACCGTAGCTGACACACATGCAACACACTGCTATTTCAGACAACAGATAAAAGACAGCGCTTGGCTTGAAGTTGAAATGGGAGGGATTCTTAAGGCTTCTTTCACACCAACACAGCTGAAATTGTATAATACTTGGCTTCACTGTGTGCATTTTCTGCTGATACTGTGATACATGAGTCTCGGGTCTAGGCTCGTTTTTTTAATGCTGGTATCATTTCTGGGCTCAAGTTTCATCCTTCAAGATTAGAATGTACAATAATTGGAATACAAAGTGGACTATATTAAAAAAAGATATACAGGCATAGCATTTCAATGTAATAACATTCTCCATTGTAAGGAAAATGCAGCTTTTGGTAATATGCTTATGATGAAAGATATTTTTAAGCTTTTATCCTGACAAAATAGTAAATATGCAGTACACTCCCTGTATCAAATGAATGTGAAAGGGTTGATCTGCACTGAGACTGTTTCTGTGTTTTCTGGTTCATACTCACATTGGGTAGAGGTAGCCACTGTGTTGTTTGGTTTTCATGCTTATTCGTGTTATTGTAAAAGTTTATTGTCATGCTTCTGCTGGCATGCGGTGCAGCATAGCCTCCAGAGCACAGCATGCCGAAGTTTACTGTGTTGTGCTTAAGGAAAGCACTCTGATTGGAGGGAAACAATCACTTGACATGAGTAAATGGGTGAGCCACTGGGTTAACGGGATTGCACCAAGACACATTGCGTAGCTGCAACAGATAAAGTGAGCTTGACAAACAGAACAACAACAGAACAGAGTTACTACAGTAGGCTACCAGCACAAACACATTAAAACACACTCATGGATACAGTACTACTACGTATTTCTTAAAAGCAACAGTATGTACTTTTCTTTAAGGGATGTTTAGCACTGAGGTACTTGCCTATATTATCAAGGACCTGTTTCCCGGACCCAGATTAAGCCTAGTTCTGGAGTGCTTTCTAGTTCAGAACTAGGTTTAATCAGTGTTAACTAGGCTTAATCAGTGTCACCATCATAATTCAGAGTCCACAGATGCAGATAGTCCGGCGTACAATTGCGACACAGCTGCATGGCTCTGAGTCTACCGTCCGCAGCCCAAATGCGCACCTGCCCAAAATTCCCAACCAACGCGGCTCCACGAACGCATCCTCCATTTCAATGAGGATTTGAAAGTATGAAAGCCATTGTTCCAATATTCTAGAACACTGCTGTGCGTACGCGTACACATTTTGGTCTCTGACAGACCCTTTAGGGCAGGGATCATCAGCTCGATTTTGTTCTTGAGTAGATGGTCAGAGGGCCGGAACATAATTACAAATCATTTGATGAAGGGCAGGAGACATGAGGGAGGGATTTTTAAGCCTGGAGACAAATTAGACATGGATTGTGTATGTGTGCCATTCAGAGGGTAAATGGGCAAGACGAAAGACTTAAGTGATTTTGAACTGGGTCTGGTAGTAGTTGCCAAGCGCACCAGTTTATGTCAAGAACTGCAACGCTGCTGGGCTGTGGTGTGCGTGGGAATACTTTGGAACAGATATCCAACATTAAAATCACTTGGAGCTGATTTGATGGTGTTTTTACAGTCTTTCATGTCCAACAATAAAACACTAGAAAAAAAGTTTGTTTTTTGTTTGTTTGATGCTCAGAAAACTTTTTGGGGAAAATAAAATCCCCCGCGGGCCACCAGTTGGGGGACCCCGCTTGAGGAAAACCAAACAGTAGTAGTACAGACAGATATACTTGTCTTGTTAAAGTATGATTTCACACTAACAGTAATAGAAAGAAAATAAAAGTTCAGAGAAAGGAGGTAAAGTGTTTGTGTAATTTATACATATAGTGAAACACAAAATGAGACTGGTGCCACATCTGGAGAACATAACTAAGCAGTGGACTGAACACATGTCAATACTGGCGGTCATGCAGTCAGGTGGCGTGTGTGTCAAGACAACAGAAGGCCACATGTAGATGGTGTGCAATCGTGTAATAAACTGGAGGCAACGGTGTATTCCCAAAGTGGAAAAGAAGTTGTCAGACTTACCCGGTCTAATCGTTTGGCCTCTATATGTCTAAGCAGCTGTTGCCTCCAGTCTACGGGCATCTTAGAGGACATATCGTCAGGCTTATGCTGCAGCTGCATGGTGCGCATTTTCATCTCATCAGGGCTCTTTATATTCTCAGTGCAAGTGCTCAGATTATAA